>NC_139624.1:12520753-12565753 GCF_964638095.1 Poromitra crassiceps
TGATCCAACTAGAGTTGAGATGAAGTCTAATGTCAGAAAAACATTCCCCACCCTAAACATAGATGCTCAGTCATATGCGCCTCGACACATTCCTCCAGTTAGCACATCACCACTGGCGGAGCCTTTGGCACAATATTTGGCACGGCGAGACCTTGTCAATTCAGGACTGTACCAATTTGATGATAAGCCAGAGAATTATCGTGCATGGTACTCTTCATTCTTTAGCGCAGCTGGTGAAGTTGGCCTCACAGCAACCCAAGAATTGGACCTCATGACTAAATGGCTGGGAAAGGAATCTGGCCAGCAGGTGAAACGTATACGCTCAGTGCATGTCAACAACCCCAATTTGGCTTTACACAAAGCGTGGGAGAGGCTACGTGAGTGCTATGCTGCCCCCGAAATCATTGAGCAGTCACTGTTTCAGCGGTTGGACAGTTTTCCTAGGATTCAAGCCAAGGATCATTCCAAATTACGTGAACTAGGGGATTTGCTTATGGAGATCCAAGGCGCTAAAGAAGACGGATATCTCAGTGGACTGTCGTACCTGGACACTTCTCGTGGCATCGGCCCAATCGTAGACAAGCTACCATATGGACTTCAGGACAAGTGGATGTCTTCTGGGTCACAATACAAAGGAGAGCACCATGGTCGCTTCCCTCCCTTTGAGTATTTTTGCAACTTCGTGTGCTATGAGGCAAAGAAGCGAAACGACCCTAGCTTCATGTATCAAGGCAGCACCACAACATCCACAAAACCACCAGACAAATCCTTTGTGAGGAACTTTAACACCAACAAACCCATTTCAGTGCACAAAACGGATGTTTCTACAACCAACGACGATCCTAACAGGAACTGCCCGTTACACAATAAACCCCATCCTCTTAAAAGATGCAGAACATTCAGAAACAAACTCCTCGATGACAGAAAGGCCTTCCTCAAGGAGAGAGGAATATGTTTCAAATGCTGTTCTTCAACCTCCCACTTTGCCAAAGACTGCAAGTCCTCTCTAAAGTGCACTGAATGTGACAGTACCAATCATGATGCGGCCATGCATCCTGGCCCATCACCTCAAACTGTCAAGGCTCCTCCACCATCACAAGGGAACGGCGGGGAGGAAGAAGATCATTCTAACACGGCTGTCGTTAGAACAAGCTGCACAGAAGTGTGCGGTCCTGGTCAGTGGAGCCGTTCATGCTCAAAGATCTGTCTCGCGAAGATATACCCCAAGGGTTCCATGGACATGGCCATCAAAGCCTATGTAATTCTGGACGATCAGAGCAATCGCTCATTAGCAAGACCAGAGTTCTTCGAGCTGTTCGGGGTAGAGAGCGAACCATTCTCATACCATCTGAAAACTTGCTCTGGCATCGTAGAAACATGTGGCAAGAAGGCAGAGGGATTCCAGATTGAGTCACTGGACGGCAAAGTTCTCATCTCTCTCCCACCACTCATTGAGTGTCATGAGATACCAGACAATCGGTCTGAGATTCCAACACCAAGCTCAGTTCTACACCAGCCGCACCTCCATCACATTGCCAAGCATATCCCAGAACTGGACCCGAAAGCAGAAATACTCGTGCTACTCGGAAGAGACGTCCTAAGGGCACACAAGGTCAGGCAGCAAGTCAACGGACCACATGACGCCCCTTTTGCCCAACGTCTGGATCTCGGCTGGGTAGTAATTGGAGAGGTGTGTCTGGGCAATGTACATAAGCCGACATTGACAGTCAACACGTTCAAGACCAACGTGCTGGACAGTGGTCGCCATACAATTTTTCAACCCTGCACAAGCTTCATCCATGTCAAGGAGACGCAGAGCTTTAACAGGCCTGGCAAAGCACCTGAGAGGATGCTAGGGCAGACAGTTTTCAACCGGACTGAGCATGACAACAAACCTGCTCCATCGATGGAAGATACCATCTTCTTAAAGATAATGGACACAAACGTCTACAGAGACGACGCAAACAGTTGGGTCGCTCCATTACCGTTCAGAGAACCACGCCAGCCGTTGCCGAATAACAAAGGGCAGGTACTCACCCGGTTTGCATCTCTGCAACGAACCCTGAAAAGAAAACCGGAGATGGAGGAACAGTATGTGGCATTCATGGAGAAGATCTTTGCTAACGGACATGCCGAGATAGCGCCACCACTGAGAGAAAATGAGGAGTGCTGGTATCTCCCAACGTTTGGGGTCTACCACCCGAAAAAACCCAATCAAATCAGAGTGGTCTTTGATTCAAGTGCCCAGCACTCCGGTGTCTCACTCAATGACGTGCTCCTCACAGGCCCCGATCTCAATAACTCCCTCCTGGGTGTCCTGCTACGCTTCCGGAAAGAGAAAGTTGCAATCCTGGCGGACATCCAGCAGATGTTCCATTGTTTCTTGGTGCGTGAAGACCATCGCAACTTCCTCCGGTTTTTATGGCACAAGGACAATGACATCAACAAGGAAGTTATTGAATACCGGATGAAGGTCCACGTCTTTGGCAACGGGCCATCTCCTGCTGTGGCCATCTATGGGCTGCGAAGAGCCATCAGGGAAGGTGCACAGGAGCATGGTGCTGATACTGTCAAGTTTGTGGAGAGGCACTTCTATGTTGATGATGGCCTGGTGTCCCTACCAGATGAAGCCGAAGCAATCAACCTGCTCCAACGAACACAGGCCTCACTTGCTGAATCAAATCTCCGCTTGCACAAGTTTGTGTCAAACTGTCAAGCAGTCACAGAGGCTTTCCCACCGGAAGATTGTGCCCCAGTAATCAAGGACCTAGATCTGAGTGGAGAAACAGCACCCACACAACGGAGCTTGGGTCTGCTGTGGGAAATCACATCCGACACATTCACCTACTCCGCATCTACCATGAACAAACCATTCACCCGACGTGGAGTCCTCTCCACTGTCAACAGTGTTTTTGATCCCCTGGGTTTGCTGGCACCCGTCACGATCCAGGGCAGAGCCCTCCTCAGGGAACTTACATCTGAACAGTCAGACTGGGACACACCCCTCCCGGAAGACAAACTGAGTAGATGGGAGGCTTGGAGGGATTCGCTCCAAGACCTAAAACAGCTTCATGTTCCACGTACGTACACAGTAACCTCACTCACTAAAGCAGCACGCACAGAATTGTGTGTGTTTGCAGATGCATCAACCAAGGCCATTGGTGCTGTGGCGTACCTGAAAACAGTTCAGGAAGATGGGCAAGTCGAAGTAGGATTCGTTATGAGCAAAACAAAGCTAGCACCCCTCTCCGAGCCTACCATCCCAAGGCTTGAGCTGTGCGCTGCCGTCTTGGCAGTAGAGATGGCAGATCTCCTACAGGATGAGCTGGACCTTGAGTTGGAAAGAACGAAATTCTACACAGACAGCAAAGTAGTGCTTGGCTATATTTGTAACGAATCAAAACGATTCTACACATACGTCCACAATAGAGTTCAACGTATCCGACAGTCGTCAAAGCCTGAACAATGGCACTATGTATGTACAGAAGAAAACCCTGCAGACCATGCGTCAAGATCCTTACCTGCATCCCGCTTGGCACTGACCTCTTGGTTCACTGGACCCTCCTTCCTGCGTCAGCCACCTGCAGAGGAAACACGTACACATGAGACGTTCGAGCTACTTGAACCTGGAAATGACTCAGAAATTCGACCACAGGTACACACCTGTGCTACTCACCTGGAACCAATACTTACCTCTGAGCGCTTCCAACGCTTCTCCACCTTCGCTTCCCTGGTAAGAGGAGTAGCATTGCTCGTCCACATGGCAAGATCCTACAAACATTCAAACCACAACAGCAAATGCAAAGGCTGGCACAGATGCGACGTACCTCGTACTCCAGGCGAATTGGCACAAGCAAAGAATGTTATCCTCAAAGCAACACAAGAGGCAGCCTTTGCAAAAGAACTTTCAGCCCTCCGAGCCAACAAAGCAATATCCAAAAACAGCCCCTTGCAGAAACTCAGTCCAATCTTGGAGGACAACTCCATCTGCGTTGGAGGCCGACTAACGCATTCAGAACTTGCAACTGCAGAAAAGAACCCAATACTTCTACCCAAGGATAGCCACATCTCCCTACTGCTCACACGACATCACCATGAGCAGGTGAAACACCAAGGCCGTCACCTGACGGAAGGAGCGATCAGGGCAGCAGGATTGTGGATCTTGGGAGGCAAGACGCTGATCAACTCAGTACTCCATAAATGCATAACCTGCCGCAAGCTGCGTGGGAAGCTGGAAGAACAGCGCATGGCAGACCTGCCACCTGAACGTCTCAAAACCTGCCCTCCATTTACGTATGTGGGGCTTGATGTGTTTGGGCCCTGGTTTGTCACAACTAGACGCACAAGAGGAGGACAGGCGAACAGCAAGCGGTGGGCCATCATGTTCACCTGTATGAGTTCGAGGGCTGTGCATATCGAAGTCATCGAGGCTATGGACTCCTCCAGCTGCATAAACGCTCTCAGGCGCTTCTTCGCACTCAGAGGCCCTGCGACACAGCTCCGATCCGATTGCGGTACTAACTTTATTGGAGCGTGCAAGGAGCTTGGGATGGACAAAACGGTACAGAGATACCTCAGCGAGCAGGGATGCAGCTGGGAGTTTAACCCGCCACACGCCTCTCACCAGGGAGGCTCTTGGGAACGCATGATCGGTATTGCCCGAAGAATCCTTGATTCAATGTTTCTACAGCACAACACTCGCCTAACCCATGAAGTGCTTTGCACACTAATGGCAGAGGTCACAGCCATTATAAATGCACGACCACTCCTACCTGTGTCTGCAGACCCGGAAAAACCCTTCATACTCTCACCCTCAATGCTCCTCACGCAGAAGTCAGGAGTTCCACCTCCACCCGGGGAATTCTCGGACAAAGACCTGTACACAAAGCAATGGAGACAAGTTCAGGCCCTTGCAAACCAGTTCTGGACCCGCTGGAGCCGTGAATACTTACCTTCCTTGCAGCAGAGACAGAAGTGGACAGTGCCTCACAGAAACCTTCAAGTTGGGGATCTAGTTCTGCTCAGGGACAAGCAGACCGCCCGCAACTGCTGGCCCATGGCCAGGATCACCGCCACATTCCCTGGAAAGGATGGACTTGTAAGAAAGGTTGAGGTGAAGACCACTGACCAAGGCAGTGTGAAAACCTTTCTTAGACCAATTGTAGAAGTTGTTCTACTTCTGCCCAAAGACTGATCTAGAGACTAATGTTCTGGATTTGCACAAGTTCTAGTGACCTCACATAGGTCAGGCGGGGAGTGTGTTGCCTTGAAGGCATTTGTTTAATTCTTACTAACTTCATCTTTAAATAATTATAATATTTTTTAGTTGAAAATGAGAAGTGAATAATTCAAATACTTTAGAGTTGAGAACTATTTTGGGAGATCTATTTTAGTTTGAAATCGCATTTTATTTTTGTAAAGCATGACATCACTTCCTGTTTTAGTCTTTTCCTGTTGAGCTCCACATGGTCCTGTAGAGAGAAAAAAGAATGCTCTGAACACAATCTGACACAAACCGCTTGCACCCTACATCAGGCATCGTGAAGCAATGTCGTAAGTTCATTTATCGACTTTAAACATGTTGGACATGATATATTTTAAATTATTTAGTCAAAAGTGACGTTTGTTAAGTTGTTTAGAAACTGTTTGTTTACAGTTGGGTATGGCTAATGCTAATGCCAGTGGCATGTTGAATGCTATCTACAATGCAAGATAACAATGTACAATGTAAAACACGGACACTGAATGTTTTTTGTATTGTTTTTATTTACAGTTTTCACCATACAACGTGTTAATCAAGAAGAGTGACAAGTAAACGGTCAAACTTACTTACGGCTCTGTCTTCATTGACTCTGGTTTAACTGAGTGTTTAGTCAGAGTTTCGACGCTCTGCACGAGAACATTACACATACAGTAACTGCTCCGTTTTATATTATTAGAGCTTCCAAGAAGAGAGAACATCGCCTCTGCCAATGACTCCTGTGACGGTGGTCAGGGAATGAACAGGACAACTGTCTACACGGACCCAAACCTCGATCCCTGCTGCAGATGGCCGCAGATCTGGAGAGATATTTGTGGCTGTGAAGAACAGTCATCATCTATACAGTTATCAGGGACACGCTGTCTTATCTGCATAAATCATATTGAATAGTACCAGACAAAACCTTCAAAACAAATCAAGCTCATGCAGGGTGTCGGGCAGCAGCAGTGCATCGCGCACCCCTCTGGAGCTCGCAGAGCTCCAGGCTGCCTCCGGGGCTCGACTCTGCTGCAGCCCGAGGTCGGGTGCAGGGTGTCGGGCAGGCAGCAGTGCATCGCGCACCCCCTCTGGAGCTCACAGAGCTCCAGGCTGCCTCCGGGGCTCGACTCTGCTGCAGCCCGGAAATGATCGTGGACTTAATGTTAATCAAAAACGGCCACACTCATAACGGTAAGGTGTGTTTGACCTAGCTAGAAATAACGTTAATGCACTCGCATTTCAGCGTGGTTACAGATGTAGCTGACGCTAGCTAGCTACAGTAGATTTTTGGAGGCTATAGCGTTAACGTGAATGTCATGATAGTGAGCGTAGTGTTATACTGTATATTATACATAATCCAGATCATATTCCAGATGCAACCTAGCTAGATGTTAAGTTCCACACTGCTGTATGAGTACAATCAAATCTATCAAGCCTTGATATCATATTCCAACGTGAATTCAGCTGAGGGGTTCGCTCCAGAACGAGACTGTTGCATTCAATATTTGTACACGTGTTTCTGACTTGGATTGATTAATCAAAATTTTCAAAATCTTTACTACTGTACTGTCCATTAATAATGACATCAGGTGACAAGCTGAAATGTCAATTCGTATAGCAAATCTAGGTAAATTTCAGACTTTAACGTAGTGTCTTGTCTGAAGTGAATACAAGTGACCTATATTTTTCAATCCTGTCTTTGAATAAAAGTTGTACATTGTGTTATACTTGAAAACCATGTCTTTGCTCCCTTTGTGTTCACAATTACAACAAATCTGTATGGTTTATCTGTTGGCATTAAACCGTGGTATTTCCTTGGGTGATATTCCATATTTGTCATTAAACCTAGCTGTTCACATCTGCATTTTATACAAATTGGGCTAAATTTGCAATGATGAATCAAAGCCACGTGAGATATTAAGTAGCCTACTTTTATTAAAAAACTAAATAAAATGCAAAGAGAGGTTTCCTTCTCTAACTATTGATGCGTTCACAAAATATTTACACAATGAGATTTTTTTATAAATAATCTTTAATAACGTGGATAATGATGACATCTGCAGCTGCTGGACGAGAGACAGAAGAAACTACGAAACCGAAGATTGGAGCAGAGGACATGACTACAGAGAAACTTAACCGACCAGCACTCTGCTTCAATCAATGAATGCTTATAAATAAACCATACACATGAGAATTACCGTTAACGTTACAGCATTTAATAACATAAATATGGTGATATCTGGTGGTCTGAAATTACTCTCTCTATCTACAGTAGGGTAACTGGCTCCTATTGTGTCTTATTATTGTAACGTTTGAATCAGCGTTTCATAGCTATAATAGCCTAATGTTACAGTAGCCTGGATGACGTTAGTTAATGCTACCCAGCCTTCCAGCATTTATCTTCCATAATGCATTAAATCATAATCACAATGCTATGAAGACATTAGCTGATCACCACAGAGCTGCACAGACAAGTTTATCAGATAATTTCGCCGTAAAATGTGTCCAGGTGATCAGCTCTGAAGCCCCGGCTTGTATGGTCCGCTAAAATCCGATTTCGATATAGGTGTTATTTTGATCAACAGACCTAGCATCACATTATTCAGTTTAAGGATCCTTATGTGGAAACATTTTGAGAACCACTGTTTTGAAGTACTATTACTATAGCTGTTTTCATTCTCACATGACAATACAACAGAAGAGTATCAAACAAAAACATTTTTATTCAGTTCCATTCAAAAAAGTACAATTTGAGTATGAACAACATGCAGTACAACATGCAGTACAGTATGGAAAGAATATGAAGTTCTGTTGGCTGCCATTAACCTCACAAATCAACCATTGCAGCCGGACTGGTCATTTGGTTCAGCATCAACATGGGCTGAGAGATTGAGTAGGCTAAATAAACAATACACATGAGAATTACAGTTAACGTTACAGCATTTAATAACGTTAATTTTCGTGTACCCGATGCCAGGATATTTTGTCACTTTGTTTTCATCAAGTTCTCTGGACTTATATACACAAGCTCACAGCGTCCTAACAGGTTAACGTTATAATCTCAGAAGAGATTGAGTAGGCTAAATAAACCATACACATGAGAATTACCGTTAACGTTACAGCATTTAATAACGTTAATTTTCGTGTAGCCGGTGCCAGCATATTTCGCCACTTTTTCTTCATCAAGGCCTCTGGATTTGCATACACAAGCTTGCAGCGTCCATGTCCTTGTCTTTATCATTCACCCCACCGATCTGCAACGCCTTGATTCCCAGATTAGAAGCCTCGCGTATCTGGTCCTCCATTAGCGCATTTAACGGCGACACAACAATACGTAGCTGTAGCTGTTCATAGCCATAGCTAGTAGCTAGCTCGGGAGCTATGCTTTGGAAAGACCAAAAGCTAATGGCTAGCCGCTGCAGCTGTTATACGTCATTGACAAAGACGCACTCTCTGATTGGCCGATCACGGCAGGACTGATGTTGGCAGTCACGCCGTCACTCATTGGCTGCGGGGTGGCTGCGGGTCTGCGGGAGTCTTTCAACCGCCGCGGAAATCGATTTGAATGGCCCGTTCGCTAGACGATAGTGACTGGGAACTGAGAGAGCAGGTCACGTGGTGGCTGGGTTTACCTAGGCTAGGCCGACCCCTCCCACCCTGGCCACGGCCTCCTCACCCTGCTCCCCTCTGGGAGACGGTTGCGGCTGCCGAAGGCTACAAAGGTCCGCCATAGACTAAGCTTTTTCCCCTCAGCCGCCAGGCTGCTAAATGCCTCTGGGTTCCCTCCCACCCCTGCCCCCTAGGCAGTGTCACCGCACATTTTGCACTATGATCCTTAACTCTGCACTTTATTTCTATACCTCCTGCACTGTGCTATGTTTTATGTTGTTGTCTTGTTGTTATATGTGAAAAAGAGTAACGAATGCGCACACTGTCAATGTCAAAACAAATTCCTATGTGTCTTGCACAATGGCAAATAAAGATATCTGAATCTGAATCTGAATCTGAATCTGAATCTGCAAATGACATTTTGATATAATTTATCTTCACATTGGCATGTACTGTAGCCTACTCATTCAAACATTTTCTTTCAACAGTGCAAACAGCAGTGGTAGCTCACCTGGTAGCACGAAGCATCGTCCCTTCGCGTGGCCGACCCGGGTTTGAATCCGACATGCGGTCCTTTGCCATGGCATCCCTGAATCACTGCCGATCTTTCGGAAAAGACTAAAGACAGACCTTTTCAGGCTCCATCTGGGCCCTTCTTGATCTAACTTCTTTCTCTCTCTTTCTAAAAAAAAAAAAAACTACTAACCTAAACTTGTACCACTGTTCCTTCAGAATTTGTAGTTGTCATAGACTGTGCTCCATAGTTGATTGCTCTATTGCTGACAAAAATGTGTTATTGTAAGTCGCTTTGGATAAAAGCGCCAAATGACGTAATGTAATGTAATGCATCCCCTCTCTCTCCCCCCACCTTTCCTGTTTGCTTAATGTCCTATATAAAAATAAATAAAGTCAAAATGCCCAAAAAACAACAGTGCAAACAGCAATTTTATATATCTATTCTTTTGAATAGAACAGACCTGCAAGAATTTACATCATTAGTGCAAAACATTTTAGATTTCAGATGAAATCTTTCTGAATAAAAGGACAATCATCATCATCAGTACATAAATGGGAGCTGGGGCTCAGTGATCATCAGTGATGTCATAAATTCACAGTGATTATGTCATCAGTGATGTCATAAATTGTGACATCATCAGTGATGTCTGAGGCATTGTGACATCATCAGTGATCAGAGAGACAGACAGACACACACACACACACACACACACACACACACACACTGATGACATCAGTGATGATATCATCAGTGGCATCACTGATAATGTCATCAGTGATGATGTCATCAGTGATGTCATCAGTCTGAGAGACTGCTCACGAGAGAGACTGAGGGAGAAGGAGAGACAGAGGGGGAGAGAGACTGAGGGAGAGAGAGGAGAGGGAGGAAGAGAGAGGAGGGAGAGAGAGGGAGACATTGTGCGCACCAATTATAGGGCAGGCAAGGCCACACAGCAGCCGAGCTGCGAATACAAGCTACAGGGCCAGCTTGGGGAGCTGCAGGACATGTGTGGCCGCACAGCGGCCAAGCCTAGGAATCGAGCGTGCACAGCGCGCAAAGCGTTGACTCAGACCACCACACCTGAGCATGTCTTCCATATGGCTCATGGGTAGCTGCCAAAGTGGCTGCTAGGTAAGACCGCCCCCATCTGGCAGCATCAGGTTATAGGCCTGCGATAAACAAAAATACTGAAGTATGCATATTTTAGCTATACAGTTCCTATGTCTTTCTGCTTTAATACTGCTAACATAGACCCCAAACATTGAATAGCCTACAAGCATGGCTCTCTGGTAGCGACTCTTAGCTGAAACTACGCACAGTGTGTTTGGGCTTTGGCTGAGGGGCAGAGTCAGTGTACCGCTGCAAAGGAAAGGTGTGTGAATGCATAGCACATGTAAATAAAATGTTTTTTGTTATTCATTCCATTTCAGGCAGTCTTTGCAATGTGTTCTGTTCATTGCACATGGTCAAATCACAATGATGATTAAAATAAGATTTATTATTGTGCAGCCCTAACAGCAAATAAACAAATGCACACGTTAGGAAAAATCAGTCAGTAGCCTATTACTCATTACTCATCAGATCCTAATCCTAATCCAACATGGCGCTGCCCTGCAGGCAACATGGAGGAAGGCTCTTGCTGCAAATTGTCTGTCTGTTTGTGGCGTCTTCTTATGTTGTTTCTTGTCGTTTGGCGCACTGGGCACTGCATCTACTATGTGTGTGTATGTTTGGACTCTACGCTGAACGTTGGTGGAATTAAATGGGGAAGAATGAAACTGTTACTTGTAACGTGGCTATCGAGTGTTTTGCCGGCGAGCTCTCCAGCACTGGACAACTTAAATACAGCGGGTCTGAGCTTTTAGACTTGCGGGACTGCAGACTTTTACCGTCGCCAAACTTGTTGGGAGACGTCCCCGTGAAGCTACTACGGCAATCCAGACCAGCGCCCGACCGTGCCAGGAAGCGGGGCAGGAGAGGAGGCGTCAGGCAGCGGGTGCGAAGAGCTGTCAAACTTCCACTACCGCCCATCCTGCTCTGATTGCAACCCACACTCACTGAAGAACAAGCTGGACGAACTGCGCACACAGGTTGGTGCGAGTTATGAATACCGTGAGTCTGGCCTGCTGGTGTTTACTGAACCCTGGTTTCACGCTGACGTCCCGGATAATCTTATACAAGTCGATGGATTTACTCACATACGCGGGGACAGAGACGATCGATCCGGCAAAACGAGAGGGGGAGAGCTCTGTGTATATCTACGTGACAGCTGGTGTAGGAACTTTACAGCTAAAGACAGTTTTTGCAACCCTGATCTGGAGCTGCTGTGCTTATCCCTGCGACCGCACTACCTCCCGAGGGAGTTTACCAACATATTTGTGTGTGTCGTTTATGTCACCGGGTGGTGTCTTTAATAAAAACCCTTTTTCTGTTGGGGAGCAACAACAAAATGCAAGGCGGAGGCAGAATAAAATAATGTGTCCTTTATTACAACAATATATATATAACTACTCCAATGGATAAAAAAGGTGCAAAGTTCATGGAAGTTCCAGTCCTCCTCAATTGTCCCTTGTCCTCGCTCCCGAAGACAGGCAGCAGACGAGTCCTTCGTCTGCCGGGGACGGCCGATCACAGCAGCAGCTTAGAATAAAAACAGATATCTCGTCAGGGGGATGGTCTTCCTTAAAATCAGTCTGTTGTAAAGCTAAAACGGGGCACTCGATAAGGCTTAGCTGGGAAGATATTTAACAAAATAAAAATAGTCCACGGCACACCAAGAGTTCAACTCAGGAACAAATCAAATAAATAAATGTTATGATTGCACTGCAAATAAACCCACTTCAAATCAAACGAAATAAGACCCAGTCCAAACTGTCATAGCCTAGCCCACGTTAAAGCGCTGGTATTAAAACCCCCACTTGATGGATAACTATAGTTTAAAAGGCGTCAATATGGGCGCCGATAAATAGCTTGCTGCGCTGGTAAAGTGCTGTAGAGAAGGGTGTAAGAGAGGGACTTAACTGGAGGAAGGGCGGAACGCGTCCCCACCCTGGTCCAAGGCCTCCTCTCTCGAACACCGGATGGCACTGGAACGGGAACGGCTGGCTAGTTCTCCCTGGTGACTGGGCTGGCTCTCCCGGACGGCTTCCTGGGTGTAGCAGACGGCCGCTGTGGCTGTAGTAGGGCTCACACTGTCTCCCGGACCTCTCGAGCACGGACAGGTGCTTGTGGTTCTGCTGCAACAACAGTCTGGTCGGGTTTGGCTCTTAACCGCTTTCTGGCTCGTCTCTTCCAGGCACACTCTCAATGTCTGCTCCCTCCAGCTCTCCCTCTGTCCTCTCGGCTGCTGCTTAAATAAGAAAGCCAGGGGGAAACCAAACTGCCCGCACCTGTGTGCAATTGGTGCCAATCAAACCCCTGTGGCAAGAGTAGAAGGCGTGGCACTCAATCTCTCACACACACACACACACATAGACACTAGTCACCCTGTGACACCCCCCCAGACTAAAGTGTTCTAGTCCCGAGAACCAGTCATACATCACCTATACCTAAGAGGGGGGTTACCCATGTTTGGCCTCTGGGAGCGTCTTGGTGCCAGCCCGGGCTCCATCTCCTCTCCTACTGCGCCTTGGCCCATCGGAAACATCACTCCCCATGTAGGCACGGGGCGAGGAGCAGTTTGTTGACCGGTAGGTCGAGGGGATTCAGGCGTTGGGTACAGCAGGCAGGGGCGGAGGTGGTTGCGGTGGAGGGTGCGTTCTGGACCATCTCTGCCTTCTGGTCTGATCTTGTAGACAGGAAGGCCTGCATGGTGACGTCCCACCACCACATACGTTTTGTTCTCCCATCTGTCACTCAGTTTCCCCTTGTTTCGCCTCCGGTGGTCCACCACTAGGACTCGTTCTCCTGGCAGCAGTGGGGAATCATGAGCAGTCCTATCATACAGTCTCTTATTTTTGTCAGCTGCCTTTCTGAGGTTCTCAGATGTCTTGCGGTAAGCATAGGCCAACTGTTCTTCGTGCCTCACAACCCACTCAGGAGTGCTCACGGGTGCTGGTGCCCCTACTGTGCCACTCACCATATCGATAGGGAGCCTTGTATGACGGCCAAACATTAAGTATGTTGGTGCGTAGCCCGTGGAACTGTGAATACTATTATTGTATGCATGGATTAAGCCAGGTAGGTATTCAGGCCATCTGCTCTGTTTGTCTGTCTCGAGAGTCCCAAGCAAATTTAGCAAAGTCTGGTTGAATCGTTCGCAGCCCCCATTCCCCTGGGGGTGGTACGGGGTGGTATGACTCTTCCGACAGCCATAAAGGTTACACAATTCTAAGATCAATTTGGACTCAAAATTGGGGCCTTGGTCTGAGTGTATAGTCTCTGGACAGCCAAACGGCTGGATCACATGGTTCCATAGAACACGGGCTGTAGTGAGGGCTGTTTGATCGACAGTGGGGATAGCCCAAGCGTATTTGGTGAACAGATCGGTAATAACTAAGATGTTTTGGTAACGATCAGTGGGACGGCTCAGAGTCAGGAAGTCTACTGACACAATATCTAATGGGGCTCTGGGCACGATGGGGACTAATGGGGCCCTACTCTCTGGCTTGGCCTTTCGCAACACACAACGGGGGCAGGTTTGAGTCCAGGAGAGAACGGTACTTCCCATACCTGGCCAGTAGAACCCCCTTCGTAAGAGTGACACGATCCTTTCCACACCTTGGTGTCCTGTTTCGGAGTGGTAGGCCTCCCAAAGGGCCTTAGTCTGGTCTGCCGGCACCACCACCTGTTGGAGAGTCTCACAGGTTAAAGAGTCTTTTACGTTTCGACATATTACTCCATCTTTCAGCCCCAGCCGCCGCCACTGGCTCAATAGCTTCTTTACTGACATGGTGAGTTGGGCACGTTCCAGCGCTTTCGGTAACCAACCTCGGTCCAGGTACCTTTTCACCATTTGAAGTGTGACGTCCTCTCCCTGTAGCCTTCTCCAGCGAACCGGGTCCCATCCCCAGCCGGTGGGTGTAGCCTCTGCTTGGGTCCCCGGAGCCACCACTACAGCAACCAGCAAGTCTTCCTCGGCCGCTGGCTCTGCAGCTGCTTGGTCTGAAAGTGCAGTAGGAAGCCTAGACAGTACGTCAGCGTTAGTGTGATCTCTACCTGGCCGGTATTTGGTCGTATAATTGAAGTTAGCCAACTGAGCAGCCCACCTCTGTTCAACAGCCCCCAATTTAGCCGTCTGTAAATGTACAAGTGGGTTATTGTCCGTCACCACAGTCACTTGTGCGCCCCACAGATAGTCTTTAAACTTTTCCACCATGGCCCATTTCATTGCGAGTAACTCCAGCTTAAAAGAACTGTAGTTTGTATCATTTCGTTCTGCTGGACGGAGGCTTCGGCTTGCATAGGCAATGACTCTTTCTTGGCCATCCTGCTCTTGTGCCAAAACGGCCCCCAACCCCAGATTGCTAGCGTCGGTGTAAAGAATAAAAGGGAGGCTAAAATCGGCATAAGCCAGTATCGGGGCCTTAAGCAGTTCTTTTTTTAGAAATTGGAAGGCTGTCTCACACTTGTCAGTCCAGTTAATGGGCGGCGAACCACCTCTTTTCCTTCGCCCTGTGCCTGCTAAAAGTTCATTTAGAGGTTTAGCAATCTTTGAGAAATCTTTAATAAAGCGCCGGTAATATCCCACGAACCCTAGGAAGGAGTGCACTTGCCTTACTGTCCCTGGGGGGCTCCAGTCCTGCACTGCCGCCACCTTCTCAGGGTCAGGTGCGACGCCTTGTCCACTCACCAGATGTCCCAGGAATTTCACTTCCTTCTGGTAGAAGTGGCACTTTTCTGGTCGGAGCTTCAGGCCATAGCGCTCTAGGGATTGAAAAACTGTCTCTAGATGGTGCAGATGGGTTGTAAAATCAGGGGAGTAGATTACTACATCATCGAGGTAAACAAGGGCAGAATCTGTTAATTGGTTTCCCAGACACCTTTGCATCAGTCTCTGGAATGTTGCGGGTGCGTTACAAAGGCCGAACGGCATTCTTTCAAACTGGTAGAGGCCAAGTGGGGTCGTAAAGGCTGTCTTCTCCTTATCTTTCTCCTCCACCTCAACCTGCCAATAGCCGCTGGCAAGATCTAGCGTGGTGTACCAATCAGCTTTGGTCAGGCTGGTGAGGGAGTCTTCAATGCGTGGAAGGGGAAAAGCAACTTTATGCGTTACATTATTAAGCTTACGATAATCTACACAAAAGCGCCAGGCACCACACTTCTTTTGGACCAGGACGATTGGCGCCGCCCAAGGGCTGCAGCTCTCCTTGATAACACCCTTCTCCAACATACCTTGTAGCAAACTGCGCATCTCTTTGTAGAGGGTAGGGGGCAGAGGTCTAAACCTCTCTCTGATAGGGGCAGCATCACCTGTGGGGATATGATGTTTAGCAATGTCCGTTCGCCCATAATCCTCCTCATGTGCAGAGAATACATGTTGCCACTTAGACAAAAGTTTGTGGAACTGATGTTGCTGGTCCTCACTCAGGTGGTCAGTGGGGGGTAAGGGAATATTCGGCTTGGCCGCCCCCACCGGGCTCTGCCCTTGGCCGACCTGGACGACGGCCACCTCCACCACACCTGCGTCTATTTCTGTGAGGGAGACATCACAGTCGGCAGCCTCTCTCACACTCAGTGCATCCACAACAGATACTGTTGCCAGCGTCTGGAGCCTGTACAGGGAGACTGGGTAAGGATGAAGGTTACGCACCCTTACAGGGACCCTGCCTCCCTTTATAGTTACCAGTGTCCTGGATACCTCAACCCCCACGTCTCCTCCAGCAGGCTCCACTAGGGCAGAGCGGTTCCTGAGGTCTGGCGGGGTTGACACTCTGGCCCACAGCAGGGCCTCACTTTGAGCTGGAACAGTCACTGCATAGCGGCAGGCGACCCGGGCGGTGCCTTTCCACTGCTCCTTAGCCACAATGGCTTGAATCCGTCTGCAATCTGTAAACACACCTTCCCACTCTTTCCTAAGGTCTTTTGTGCGGGGGTTATGGCACAGAGTCTCTTGACTTTTAAACAGTTGCTCCCAGCAGGCCAGAATCACATTCATCCCTAAAAGGGCTTTATGCTCTCCTAAACATTCATCTTTTACAATGACAACTCCACGTGATGGCACAGTTACTCCCCCAATACTAAAATCAGCAACCATATATCCAACATAAGGGATGTTAAGGCCATTAGCAGCCCGTAAGGTCAACCACGGAAGGTGTCTGGATTCTTTCTGTTTGCCCCTAAAGAGCTTGTTACATAAGTTCTCACTAAATAATGTGACTTGGGAACCAGTGTCTATAAGACATTTAACATTCACATCATCTACTTTAACCTCTGTTACAGGGCAAGCTCCAGCAATTGTGGCCTTTGCTAATTGGTGAATAGGGTCATGTTTGGGGGGTCCGGCCACTTGACCCACAGTGGCCGGTGGAGCTAAAAACCCTGTGGGGCTTCTTGTTGTGGGCAGTAACGCTTGATATGTCCCGGTTCCCCACACTGATTGCAAAGGGGGCGGCCTTGCGGGTCCCACTTGAACCCTCGATCATTTAAAGGTGCCCTAAACCTCTGTCTCCCCCTCCAGGAATCATCTGAATAGGCCCTCGGCCGGGACGCATGTGCAGGAGGGCAAGGTCCATTACTCCCCACCCGCAGCTCATCTACCAGTGCCCTTGCTGTTTCTGCCAATTGTTCTTTAACCTCTTTGAGTATCTCCCGACGAAACTCTTCCTTCCAGTCATTAGCACTATTTTGTGCAGGGGGCGTCTGCCTATTGACGGCAAGGCATGAAGGTGCCGACCATTTATCGTCTTGTTCTTCTTCTAATGCCAGGGCTTCACACTTTACCTCATCAAATGCCAGGGCTGGAGTCTTTCTTACTTGGCGCCTCAGCTCTTGTCGGATGGGCCCCTCTCGTAGCCCCATAATGAACTGGTCACGTAGAATGGCATCGCCGTGTTCCAGGCCCGCATCATCTTTCCGCTTTAACCTGTAAAACAGCTCACGGAGGTGAAGGGAGTAGGATCTGAGGGACTGGTTAGGTTCTTGTCTGCAGTTAAAAAATTGGGATCTCAGAACAGATACATGAGTCGTGTCACCATACAACTGGGACAATACAGAAAATATTTTCCGTGTAGTATTCCTCCCCTCTCTCTCCAATGTCAAGATTTCTCTTCTTGCGTCGCCATCCAAAAAGCCCATTAAAAAATCTGCTTTTTGAGCGTCACTTATTGGTTGGAAGCTTAACATGGTTTCCATCTGTGTTTTCCATTCTCCCAATTTCACCTCAGAGCCTGACCCACTAAACCTCTGCACCCATGGCATTCCCATAACAAATGGCATCATCGTAGCCTGCCCTGCGGCTGCTTGTTCCTCTCCAGGCATGTTGCAAAGTGCTATTGCTCAACCCAACAGAAATCCTGCCGACAAACGCCAAAATGTCACCGGGTGGTGTCTTTAATAAAAACCCTTTTTCTGTTGGGGAGCAACAACAAAATGCAAGGCGGAGGCAGAATAAAATAATGTGTCCTTTATTACAACAATATATATATAACTACTCCAATGGATAAAAAAGGTGCAAAGTTCATGGAAGTTCCAGTCCTCCTCAATTGTCCCTTGTCCTCGCTCCCGAAGACAGGCAGCAGACGAGTCCTTCGTCTGCCGGGGACGGCCGATCACAGCAGCAGCTTAGAATAAAAACAGATATCTCGTCAGGGGGATGGTCTTCCTTAAAATCAGTCTGTTGTAAAGCTAAAACGGGGCACTCGATAAGGCTTAGCTGGGAAGATATTTAACAAAATAAAAATAGTCCACGGCACACCAAGAGTTCAACTCAGGAACAAATCAAATAAATAAATGTTATGATTGCACTGCAAATAAACCCACTTCAAATCAAACGAAATAAGACCCAGTCCAAACTGTCATAGCCTAGCCCACGTTAAAGCGCTGGTATTAAAACCCCCACTTGATGGATAACTATAGTTTAAAAGGCGTCAATATGGGCGCCGATAAATAGCTTGCTGCGCTGGTAAAGTGCTGTAGAGAAGGGTGTAAGAGAGGGACTTAACTGGAGGAAGGGCGGAACGCGTCCCCACCCCTCCACTTTGGTCCAAGGCCTCCTCTCTCGAACACCGGATGGCACTGGAACGGGAACGGCTGGCTAGTTCTCCCTGGTGACTGGGCTGGCTCTCCCGGACGGCTTCCTGGGTGTAGCAGACGGCCGCTGTGGCTGTAGTAGGGCTCACACTGTCTCCCGGACCTCTCGAGCACGGACAGGTGCTTGTGGTTCTGCTGCAACAACAGTCTGGTCTGGCTCTTAACCGCTTTCTGGCTCGTCTCTTCCAGGCACACTCTCAATGTCTGCTCCCTCCAGCTCTCCCTCTGTCCTCTCGGCTGCTGCTTAAATAAGAAAGCCAGGGGGGAACCAAACTGCCCGCACCTGTGTGCAATTGGTGCCAATCAAACCCCTGTGGCAAGAGTAGAAGGCGTGGCACTCAATCTCTCACACACACACACACACATAGACACTAGTCACCCTGTGACATTTATGTACCACCAAACGGGAACGCCGCGAGAGCAGCGAGCCAGATCACAGACTGTGTCCACCGGCACTTACAGAATAAACCCCACGCCCCCATGTTGATTCTAGGTGACGTAAATCACTGCAATTTGGATAAATCACTGCCTGGCTTTCAGCAGTATGTGAAGTGCGGCACGAGAAACAACAATATCCTTGATAAATGCTAAGGCAATATTAAGGATGCTATACTGCTAGAGCCAGGCCGCCCCTTGGTAACTCGGACCATTAGGCCATATACCTTCTTCTCACCTATAGGTCAGCCTTTAAGTCCAGAAAACCAGACATTAAAACTGTGGATGTTTGGTCAAACGACAACAGAGAGGAGCTCAAAGGAAGCTATCTCTGTACGGACTGGAGTGTTGTCTTCCAAGATGCTCATGTTCATGAGGCCGCAGAGGTGGTAACAGGATATGTCTCCTGCAAGCACATTATCCCTCAAAACACTATAAAGACATATCCTAACAATAAACCTTATACTACTAAGGGAGTTATAGAGTGCATCAGAAGGAAGAAAATAGCCCATAGACTAGGAGACACTGCAGGCCTGAAGATGGCCCAGAAGGATCTCAACCGACAATTAAAGACAGCACGGATTAAATATAAGGAACGGGCAGAACAGGCTCTGTCCAACTCCAACACCAAGAAACTGTGGGACTCAATTGGCACCATGACAAACATGGACACTAAGAAGAAAAAGCCCCTGTCGGCTCATGATGAAATAGCTAGAGCAAATGAGCTGAATCATTTTTATATGCGTTTTGAAGTTGATAACTCTAAAGAGTGCAATCTATGATTTGAATGACAGAGTGATAATTGATCCAGATTCTGTTACCCGTGTTTTTAAATCACTGTGTGTTAACAAAGCTACAGGACCAGACAATATGTCTGCTTATTTACTATAAACCTTTGTGAAGAACCAACGCCGGCCTGGCACCCACTTCTTCAGCTCTCAATAGACACAGAGGTGCCAGAGCTCTGGAAAAAATCTATCATAATTCTCCCAAAAAAGGCCTGTCCCCAGGAGGACAACGATTATAGGCCAGTGGCCCTATAACTTCCAATGTAATGAAAGGGTTAGAGAAGATAATCATAGAGAAATTAGATCAATATCAATTTGCTTATAGTAAAAATCGTAGCACAAGCGATGCCATTTCCACCATTCTGCACTTTATCTTGAGGCATCTTGAAAGTGCAGTGGCATACGCCAGATTGCTCTTTGTGGACTTTAGCTCTGCTTTTAATTCAATTCATCCACATATTTTGCTAAATTAGCTAGTTCAGTTTAATGTTAATCCATTCTTTGTTAAATGGTACCACTCCTTTCTAGGCCACAGAGAGTGAGATTTAACTCTGCACTCTCAACCAGTAGCGGCTCCAGACAATTGTGGCTGGGGGAGCTAAGGGGGAGCTTAATTATTTACAGGGGGGGTTCTCAGTGGTTCTCAACCTGTGGCACGGTGCGGGTACCACTGGTGGTACGCGGGGCCCCCTCCCTCTCATACATTCATATGGTGGTCATTTCTCAGGTGGTACTTACTACTGATATAAGAAGTAATAATAATATGATAGGCTAGGGTGTGAATGGCTATACTGCTAGACAAAGAGGGCCACTGTTTTTCAATTGAGAGCCAAATCTCCAACCCAACATGCATACTTCAATGAGCTGAAGACTGTGTGTATTTAGACCTATGCCACACTGTGTATGTTAAGACTGAGTCCAGTTAGTCAAGGCTATGCAGCACACCATTTTTTTTAAATCAATTGTTTATAGTCACAAGTTACACCAAAAGTTTAAAATGTGCTATATCTTAGAGACAAATTAATCACTGTATTAGTCATGTAAACAAACAGTGCCACATACACAGGCACATCCATTCACCATACAGTAGCCTATATCTGCATAGAGTAAAAAGAAATAGAACCATTCATATAGAGTGCACTATACCTAACAGCCACATGTGACAAGACTGTACAGTGTGCTGGACAACAGGTGTTTTGATACTTTTATCTGGCTATACTAGCATGAGAAAATATTTACATTTTGTAATTTCATCCCGAGGAATTATTTAAAGATATTAAAATGCTTATTACAGAATTTGATTTGATGACTAATTCAGAGCCACCTTTCATCTGTACAGGTAGATGTTCTTCCTGCTATAGGCTCTAGGCCTGCCGCACCTCCACCGGTGCCAATTTGTTAGCTGCAGGGTCATCAGCTGGGGACCACCGCTCACAGATTGAATTGAATTGATTAGTTTATTTGGTCATATTATTCCAGAAATCAATTATCAATACAAGAATTTTCATGTAGATCAAACAGGACCAAAAGGTGTAGACTGAAGCCGGGGCTTATTATGTCTACCCTTTTAACACTATCTCAAAAAGCCTTTATAGTGCAAAAGAAAATATTTAGAGAATGAAAGAAGCAAACTAAAGAAAAATAAAAAATTAAATAAAAAATGTTACTCAAACTGCCGTTGTCTCAGCTAAGCAGCATCGAAATTCATCTTTCCATACTTACATACATTCATCCACACAAACATCCATATATACGCCCTACCATATTTACATAGATGTTTCGCCCCTTAGCCCAGAACATCTCCTGGTGGCGGGGCAGTGAACAGGGACGTCTCCCTGACACTCCCTGCAGCTAACCTTCTTCAGGAGTTGCTTGCTCCCCATGCCTTGTCTCGTCTTTTCAGCCAGAGCCAAATGCTTGCCTTCTCCGCCTCCTCCGATATCTCTCTGGTTGCCTTGTGCAGTCTGGCTCCCCGTAACCCCAGGTCCTTGAGAAGGCGCGTTGTTGAGTGCCCAATGAACCCTCGGACACGGACTTCCACCGGGTAGAGCCTCACGCTCCATCCACCTTCCTTGCACTCTGCGACCAGGTCTGCATATTTTGCACTCTTCCTTTCATGCGCTGCCTCCAACCCCTCTTCCCACGGCACTGTCACTTCTACGAGCAGTGCTGATTTTCCAGCTGTGGACCACAGAACCATGTCTGGCCGCAGTGTGGTGCTGCAGACTTCCTGGGGAAAGTGGAGCTGCCTGCCTAGGTCCACCTCCATCCTCCACTCCGATCCTGGTGTCACGACCGTAGCTGCTGGTCTCCTGTTGGTAGTAGCTGCGGGCTCCCCCTGCCTGAGAAAGTGGATCCTTTGTTGGCTCCCTGGTGGATTCTCATTATTCGCCTCTAGCCTTCTTTTCTCCACCACCTCTGCCAGCTTCCTGAGCACCTGGTCATGTCACCATCTAAGCCGACCCTGTGTCAGTGCGCTTTTACAACCTGACAGAGTGTGCTGGAGGGAGGCGTTGATGGTCCCGCAGAGGCCACAGGTTTGCTCTGTCCCAAACCACTAATGGAGGTTGCAAGGGCATGGTAGGGTGTCGTAGGTTGCCCTGATGAGAAAACTGAGTCGAGCCTGTGGCAGTTTCCAGAAGTCTGCTCAATTGATCGCTCGACTCATTGTGACACCCTCCCACGTTGTCCAGCGCCCTTGCTGCCCCTGTGCCACAGCCTGCACTCGGTACCCTTCCTGCTCCATCCGGGTAACCTCGGAGACAACAAGGTCCTTCCTTCCCTTCTTGTCTGATCTGGACCACAGGCTGGGTGGGTCACCCCATCCGAGGCCTGCCCGCCCTGTCTGGACCTTGCCCACCATCTCCTGGTGTTGCAGTCTGCTCACTGCCCTCTGGACTTCCTCCTCAGCCCTCCATTTCCTTCCAGTCACCACTTGGACATGTGTATCCTTCACTGCTTTGTCGGAGGAGTCCCTTAATTCCATCACTAGCCTCGCCTTTTCTTGTCTGTACCCGAGGGTGATAGATTTCAGGTTAATTGTTAATTGTTAATAAACTGTTAATTGAATTTCGTTTTTTAATGCTATCAGATCAATTAGTAAATTGGAGATGCCTATATAGTCAAAGTGCCTGTGTGCATTCATTCTCCAACATCACATTATCTTCCAATCCTTTACTAGAAAATTGAGGGTCTCATTACCATCGATAGCACACAAAAGGGGCCTGAAAGTGGCACATATGCCACTAAGCCAAGCAGAAGTTGTGATCTAAAACAACTTTAATGGGAGAATGTGGGTGGCGTGCGCACCTGTGCGTTAACTTTGATCCATGCACATTTTGGAGACAGTGGGAAACGGCGACTGGGATGGCAATAGGCTAAAATAAAGCAAACAATAACTTTACATTCAGTTCATTTCCAGGCCGACTCCAGATCAAGTTAGCCTACCTCTCTAATAATAGCCTATAGTTTTGTCGGGAGAACGTCTAAAATAGCGTCTTCGTTGCTTTGTTCCCATCAGCTGTCCAAAAAGCATCTACAAACATGTCATTAGCTGACGTGGTGTGAATTAGTCTTAACATAGCCTACATTACCGTCTTTTAGCAGAGACCCAGTTTGTCACAATTAAATCCGACAGATTCAAAAGTCGGAGTGTTAATAGGCTATTTGACTGGATGTCGGATGATGCATTATTACGCACGCGGCGCACATTAACCTTGAAGATGCGGTGCGAAAAGCAGCCGTCCTCCTCTTCCCCACAGCCACACATCATCTGATCCCCGTGTCAGAAAACAAAATAATGTCTGTGTGTCTTTTATTCATATCAAATGCAATGTTGAGTGTGTGGTTCATTCACTCTTTGCAAAAACAAAAGCACATTTACCTGCATGGGTCAGGTCAGATGCAGCTCTCATCTTCCTCTGTGCCATGTGCTGTTTTTCTGGCACAGTGCCACTAAATACGGTTTCCTTGTTATCAAAGTGTAACCTTCATCAAGAGGCAAACAATAATAATAAACGTGTAGCCTACATTTTCATATAGAATAGCCTGTTATATTCAGGTATCATACGTTTTCATAAGTTTCTTCTCCAAAGAAAATTACAGGGGGCGCTTAAGGGGGGGCTAGGCAAATTATTGGGGGAGCTCAAGCGCCCCCTAGCGCCCCCTTGCTGCTGTACCTGCTCTCAACCAGTACAGGGGCCCCCCAGGGGTGCATGAGCTCATCCTTTCTGTTCACCTTATATACAAATACAAATGTTAGCTCTCGACCCAATCAGTCTGTAGTTACATTCTCAGACCATACGGTCATTCTTAGTCTGCTAACCAGCGACTCCGACATTAGCAGCCATTCTGCTGGAGTGAATACATTTGTAGACTGGTGTGGTGAGCACCACCTGAGCATCAATGTGAGGAAAACTGAAGAAATGGTGTTTGACTCTAGATCAACAGGAGACCACAGTCCTATTTGTATCAATGGCCAGAACATCAAACAGGTCTCCTCTTATAAATATCTAGGGGTCTACTTCCATAATCTGCTTAACTGGTAGACGCATGTGTCAAACATCTGCTCAAGGATTCATCAGCGCCTTCATTTTCTGCTGCGTCTGAGAGTCTTTGGAGTTGGTAGAAATATTATGATGATCTTTTATAGAGCGACAATTGAGTTGGTACTGCGCTATGGTATAACTAGTTGGTTCAGGAACCTAACGGTTAAATCAAAAGCCCAAATATTTAACTTGGTCAAGACAGCAGGGAAGGTAATGGGGCAGCCCCCACCCCCTGCCCCCCAGGACTTATATGTCCAGTCTACTATTCAGCAGGCCAACAACATCTTAGATGACCCCTCGCATGTGCTGAATTCCCAATTTGAGCTTCTAAACTCAGGAAGGAGGTACAGGGTCCCTCTCTGTTTCAGCTTCTAAACTCAGGAAGGAGGTACAGGGTCCCTCTCTGTTTCAGCTTCTAAACTCAGGAAGGAGGTACAGGGTCCCTCTCAGTTTGAGCTTCTAAACTCACGAAGGAGGTACAGGGTCCCTCTCTGTTTCAGCTTCTAAACTCAGGAAGGAGGTACAGGGTCCCTCTCTGTTTGAGCTTCTAAACTCAGGAAGGAGGTACAGGGTCCCTCTCTGTTTGAGCTTCTAAACTCAGGAAGGAGGTACAGGGTCCCTCTCTGTTTGAGCTTCTAAACTCAGGAAGGAGGTACAGGGTCTCTCTCTGTTTCAGCTTCTAAACTCAGGAAGGAGGTACAGGGTCCCTCTCTGTTTGAGCTTCTAAACTCAGGAAGGAGGTACAGGGTCCCTCTCTGTTTCAGCTTCTAAACTCAGGAAGGTGGTACACCCTCTCTGTTTGAGCTTCTAAACTCAGGAAGGAGGTACAGGGTCCCTCTCTGTTTCAGCTTCTAAACTCAGGAAGGTGGTACACCCTCTCTGTTTGAGCTTCTAAACTCAGGAAGGAGGTACAGGGTCCCTCTCTGTTTGAGCTTCTAAACTCAGGAAGGTGGTACACCCTCTCTGTTTGAGCTTCTAAACTCAGGAAGGAGGTACAGGGTCTCTCTCTGTTTCAGCTTCTAAACCCAGGAAGGAGGTACAGGGTCTCTCTCTGTTTCAGCTTCTAAACTCAGGAAGGAGGTACAGGGTCTCTCTCTGTTTCAGCTTCTAAACCCAGGAAGGAGGTACAGGGTCCCTCTCTGTTTGAGCTTCTAAACTCAGGAAGGAGGTAGAGGGTCCCTCTCTGTTTCAGCTTCTAACCTCAGGAAGGAGGTACAGGGTCCCTCTCTGTTTCAGCTTCTAAACTCAGGAAGGAGGTACAGGGTCCCTCTCTGTAAACACAATCGCTATAAAAACTCGTTTATCCCTCAATCGATCAAGCTCATTAATGAGAAGCTATAGGGGAGGGCAGACGGACACGTAGGACCTGAGAGCTCCTTGAATAGCGTTATATGGGCATAGCCTACGAGATACACATTCATGCATCTATAATGTGTGTGTGTGTGTGTGTGTGTGTGTGTGTGTGTGTGTGTGTGTGTGTGTGTGTGTGTGTGTGTGTAAGAGGAGAGGGGCAGAGAGATCGGCGGTGGCTGTCTTTAATCAGAGCCTCCACAGTCTGCATGTCAAGTCTACATAACACGCAGCACAGAGAGAGAGAGAGAGAGAGAGAGAGAGAGAGAGAGAGAGAGAGACACATGGGTCATCATATGGTGATATTAACTTCAGACCTCGGACAGGCTCGGCTCACTTAACCCCTCGGGCCGGGGTAGGGCCTGGCCTGGATGCCACAGACCTGGGTCTGGATGGGGCCAAAATGTCAGGCCCGTGCAGCTCTCTACACTGTTTAATATTGATTTGCTTGCTGTCCTTTGAAGAACATAGGCTCAATACCATAACTGACACATGCGGATTGTCTCAATTAATTTCCCAACCAACAAGAATTTCTGTGAATAACATCGGTGTTAAAACTTCTAAATGTATTGATCACATTCTCACAAACACTCCTGATTTGTGCTTTTCACCCGTTTCAGTCCCAGCTGGCTTCAGTGACCATAATGTAGTTGCTGTCACCAGGAGAACAAAGCTACCAAGCCTTTCCCAAAATTGTAGTCTCAAGATAATTTAAGAAATGTTATGAGGATGATTTTTCTTGACGATGTTAAGAATATGAAATAGGCGGATGCATTGATGATCCTGAGATCTTTGAATTTATTTATGAAGTATTTCATGAAAATTGTGAACATTCATGCACCATTAAAGAAATTCACTGCTAAAGCAAAATGTGCGCCTTGGATAGAGATCGCATTGAAGAACTTGATGGCTCAAAGAGATAAGGCCAAAAAGTTTGCTGCTCTTTCTGGTTCTCTTGTTGATAGAAAACATTGTAACACTTTATAATAACATTCAGTCGTAAGTCATATATAAGCCATTGGTTTGTGGACTTCTGTTTTGAAGCCTCAAGAATGGCCTCGGTAAACACTTTCCTAATGAGTTTATGTCTCAATCACTAGTTGCAGACTATGTTGTAGTTGTAGACTATGTTTTGGGGTGTGATTGACAGGTCGCTTGTCCACTGATCACACAGCTCGCCGATCACGGACCAATAGCAGGCCGTGCTCTGTGGGAAACCCGTGGCCTTGTGTCGAGATCCAAGATGGCAATGGCCAAAATGCCATATGTGAGGCGTCAAAAAACAGAAGTCCACAGACCAATGGGTCGCCCCTTGCAGGTCATTGGAAATAATGCAGGTTTAAGTGCACTTCCACATTGGCTTCAATTTTGACAGAGCTACCCCCTTGTATGTAACACATTGATGTGTGATGAATGGTTTACACTTTAGATTAGGGGATGCAGAAAGCCTTGTAAATTAATTGTAATTCATAAGAGGTATGGAACACTTCATTTACTAAAGGTTTATATGACTTGCAAGACATTTGTGATGTTAAAATAGCATTTATTAATCATCTACAAATGTATATTCATGTTTTGTAAGTGATTAGTTCATCATTAACTAAAGTCTTATAAATGACTTATGACTGAACGTTATTATAAAGTGTTACCCCTATCATACAAGCTGCTGCTATATAGCTGTAGATGCAGTTAGCAGGTGTAATTTTGTCAAAATAAAATAGTTTGTACTCAAACTGCTTACTGGTCTGTGGATTATCTTGACCGAGTAATCGGGTCATGATCTCTGGAAAGAGACATTGCTGTTGAGTTTTTCAAATGTATCTTGCACCATTTTTTGAAAGTGAAAGTGGTCCTCGTATGAAGATTATCCGGCTGAACACTGGTTCGCGTTTGATTAAGCTTGCGTTGCCCAGAGACCTTATTTGAAGCATCGTGGCAAAAACCCATTCAAAAATCCCATAGACAGAAACAGTGAAGAACCAGGAAGTCCGGGACTTCCGCATTCTGACTACAAAAATACGTCATCCCTGCGGCTCTTTATTGACAGAAAGCTATTCTTTTTCCAAAATATTGAACTCTTTAACTCTTTCCAATCCATCTTGTGTGACTCCATCCGTTCAACTGTATCATCTAATAACTGGACACCGCACTGTACTGTCTGTTAATTTGTGTTTGCATATAAATGTATTATGAATGAGGATTCTGGTGTGTGTGTGTGCGTTACTGATTTATTATGTGAAATACAGTCAGGTGTTATGCATTGTTCTTAAGTACGATGCTGAACGATGTCGTTTTTTTACAGATTCAAATTGCGCATTTTACATTGCTGTAATTCACAGCAATGCCTGGAGAATGCACTTTCCAAGCTCCTTGGAGGGTTTTTAGGCGATTATCCTTCACATTCACTTGCTAATTATATATTGTATCCCTTTCTTTTAGATTGTTATAGCATAATGTGTAAGTAAAGCAACTAAATGAAGCAGTCTGAGCCCATGCAGTGGCCTCTGTGACTCAACTTCCCCCCCGACCGCCTCACAGGCCAGATGGTTACACTACAGGAAGTCTGGCTCTGTGCTCTGACAAACAGCTTTCCTTTCTGCCATGTTTCTGTTTCAGCTCAGTCTGCTTGTGCTTCTGCTGGTGCAGTGAGGTCCTCCTCAGCGGCAGCGGCTGAATGAAAGCTGCAGTGATCACACGCTCCTGCGGGTTCAAAGGTCAGCGGCTGCTCAGTCAGTGACTCAGTGACAGCGGCCTGGTTGTTTGGTTCAAGATAGATAGATTGAGTACTTTATTCATATTGCTAGAAAGAAGCAATAAACAATACAATACGTAAATATGCAAACTACAATATACAACTTCACTTCCACCGCCGTTACATCTTTCGTCTCCCGGAAACTGTAAGTATAATAAATAATACTATTATTTCTATGACTAAAGCTGTACACTGTTTGATTATTTATATTATAATTGCAATGACTATGCCGTACCCTGTATGGCTTATTATATTACATGGTAATATAGCTATGACTATGCATTGTGAGTGTGCAAAGTGCAACGTGTGCATGAGTGTGCACTGTGCATGTGCAGTATGGATTCAACATTCAGGAGGGTCATTATAGGAGGGTGGGAGGGGAGGGGGGTGGGAGAGAGGGAGGGGTAGGGAGAGGAGGGCCCTCCTCTCTCGGCATGTCCAGGAGTTATTGTATATTGTTATTGCGGTGGGCACGAAAGACCTCCTGTAACGGTCCTTGCTGCAGGGGAGCTGACGGAGTCTCTGACTGAAACCGCTCCGTTGTCCAGCCAGCAGGTCGTGTAGGGGGTGTGTCTTGTCATCCATGATTTTGAGTATTTTTTGTAGCATCCTTCCCTCCACAACCACCTCCAGGGGCTCCAGAGTGGTCCCCAGCACAGAGCCTGCTCTCCTCAAGTGGGCGGAAGCATTGACTTTCTGCTCAACTCACACAAATTCAAGTTTAATTTCAAATTGTATTAAGATTATAGATTAACCCCTTGAGATATATTATCATCTCATTTTCGAGGGCGTACCAACATATATCACAATCAATATACAACAGAGGAGTGTAAAAAAAAAAGAAAAAAAGATGGACATACAATAATCAATACAGATCGACACACAATAATCAAGATGACAACATAAGGGCAGGCAAAACAAAAGAAAACAAGACTTGGTCGAACCTATATGGCCTACAGTATAGTCTCGGTTTCCAGACGTTTGGTGAGCGGCGCCAACAGCGCCGCCTAACCACCAAACGTCTGGGAATTTCATTGTCAAAATCTGTCTCTTCGAGCCCGGCGAGAACGGCCGGCAGCAGACACGCCTACATTTATTATTCGAATTGTATTTGGTAGCGGCAATGCAATGTTTCCAATATAGAGCAAGACACTGATGTGCTGCAAAGAGAGTTTATACCGGTTGTTTATTTTACAATAATTTTTCCTACCCGCAAGTGGTCCGCTTGCTACTGTGAAGTCATCAGCAGGCTCTGTAATGTTAGCCTCGGGAGTCGGGCTTATCGCTGGGGGAAAGATCTCTAGCCGCCGGGGCCGGCTGAAACACGTCCTATTAACCGGTTATGTTTGTTTCTAAGTGATTAATATGTTTCTCCGCAAACGCGGCGATGTTTTGCGAGACACCGGTTTTGCATGAGCGTCACTGCCCCCAGAAAGCAGGCCCGCCCACAACACTCATGATTGGTTCTCCGATGCAAGGCTTCCAACAGCACCACCTAACGTTATGAAAATATTTAAATAATAATATTCTCAGTCTTAAGGTAGTGAAACGGATTAAGACTGAGAGCTGAGTCTATATATGGCCAGGCCTTGAAAAATATTGTTTCCAAACTGTCCATTCCTACTGCATAAAGTGATCCGGTGACGTGACGGGTCTGTTTGTATGTCTGTATTCTGCAACTGAAAAGGAAGACTCCGCACACTGACTACCACTTAAAGGCTTTTATTAAATAAATGGAACGTTTCGGTCAAGCGACCTTCATCTGGCATATGGTATGACAAAGGCTAGAACCTGTTTAAATAGGAACCAGGACAAGAACAATCATCCAATGGGAGCAAGGCAATTATGTTGTAGACCCATGGAGCAAATCACACTGCAGGTGTCACACAATTACAATTACAGTAAATTGACAAGAGGAATATATTTTTAAACAATTCCCAGTGAAAAAAGCTAAAAAAGAACATATACAAAAGTATACAGCATAGGTACAAGAGTACTGTAACAGCTATAAATGGTGCTGAAATACAGAAAATATATAAGTAATCATAACCTATGTCATGTCAGAAGGGCTTTAGGTGCTTGCATAATTATAAGGGGATGTGGTGAGACACGCCAATGCACCAAAGAAGCACTCAAGACAAGAGGAATGGTCTACAACAGACCCTGGAATAAATAGAAAAAGTAGGCTATATGAAAACAATAATAATTATACAACTCAGAGCATGACATTCAAAAGGAGCTCATCATTTAGGCGATAAGGTTTGTAAATTAAAAATCCAAAAGGCTTCTCTTCTTTTCAGTAGAAGGTCATGATCCCCACCCCTAGGTGGCGGGGCAACCCTTTCAATGCCACAGAAGCATAGGGAAGAAATATCATGCTTCATATCATTAAAATGGACAGCTACGGGGTAGTCCCTGTCATTACGCCGAATAGTACTCTTATGTTCACTTATACGCAAATTAAGACAATGCATAAGAGAACATAAGAGTACTATACGTTTCTGCCCTGGTTTGTCTCCATAATGTGGTTAAGGTGTGAGCAGAGTGCGTGTATTCTCTACACCAGGGGTCTTCAAAGTGTCTCACTCATGACCCGTGCTGCACTTGGTTATATTTAGGCAAATAAAACAACTTTGTTATGTTCAGGCAAGTAAAACAACTTGGTTATCTTCAGGCAATTAAACCAACTTTTGGTAACGCTTTAGAATACAGCCCGCAAATAAGCATGTAACTAGAGGGTAACAAGATCTGTACTTATAGGCTAATTACGGGGTACCACACTGTAGTTATAGTGTAACTACGGGGTACAAGGAGCGAATTTAGCCTGTAACTAGAGGGTAACAAGATCTGTACTTATAGGCTAATTACGGGGTACCACACTGTAGTTATAGTGTAACTACGGGGTACAAGGAGCGAATTTAGCCTGTAACTAGAGGGTAACAAGATCTGTACTTATAGGCTAATTACGGGGTACCACACTGTAGTTATAGTGTAACTACGGGGTACAAGGAACGAATTTAGCCTGTAACTAGAGGGTAACAAGATCTGTACTTATAGGCTAATTACGGAGTACCACACTGTAGTTATAGTGTAACTACGGGGTACAAGGAGGGAATTTAGCCTGTAACTAGAGGGAGAAGCACTGCCTTACACACGTTTTTGGTCTTCTGAGAAGGATCTAAGGATGTAGCAACTGCTCTCTGTTTACTTTCTTAGATTTATTAGCTACCTCAATTCATTTCTCATATCCTCTTGGATGAACTGTTCTTACATTTAATTGGCATTAAGTTTTAAACATTAATAATTAATAATAATTTCAGTGTTTGAAAACACACCTACACATGTAAAACAAACAATGTTTGAAAAGATTGTCCATAGCTTCAGGCCTCATATCAACAGGTCAGTAAATCACTTTCGGAGGGAAATTCCACTGACCTAACATGCTTTAAAGGCAAATCTTCTTAAAGACTTAATGTTGATAGACACCTGTTTCTGTTACCACGTTTCAACATCCACCTTAGTGCAGTTCAGTTCTCATATCTGCTTGAGGTCAAGTTCAGCTTTTTGGAAAGGCAAGGGTCCTGCTTAGAGAAGACAGTGATCATAATTAAACTGGCTTCTTCTCCTTTCTTTTGCACCATGTCGATCAATTCTCGTGCTTTGTCTGGTCTGGATTTTGTTTTGGCCCACTCCATTTCTGGACCATTTAATACCTTCCGCCGCAGAAGTTCATCCAGCATGTTGTCTAGAACAGGTTCAGACACTCCATTGATAAACTCTGGTTGAGCTAAGCGGCTGCTCAGTCAGTGACTCAGTGACAGCGGCCTGTTTGTTTGGTTCAAGTGGGCGGAAGCATTGACTTTCTGCTCAGGTCACACAAGTTCAAGTTTAATTTCATTTCAAATTGTATTAAGATTATAGATTAAGCCCTTGAGATATATTATCATCTCATTTTCGAGGGCGTACCAAGATATATCACAATCAATATACAACAGAGGAGTGTCAAAATAAATCAAAAAAGATGGACATACAATAATCAATACAGATCGACACATAATAATCAAGATGACAACGTAAGGCAAAACAAAAGAAAACAAGACTTATTGCCTACCCCACACTACAGGATTTTCAAATCCTTGAAGATTATAAAAATCTTGAGACCCCACACACTACAGGACAGAGAGAGCCGATTTTTTAACATTTCAATCTTGGGACACACACACAATCGCGTCTGTTCAAACGCAACCCCACACACTAGAAGATTATGCAGAAGATTCACCTTGGAAGCAGGGCTCGACGTTAACTTTTAAAATGCCTATTCAGTGTGCGCACCGGGTGTAGTAGTAGTAATAATGATAATAATAATAATAATACATTTGTGTCATTTCGTTTTCTAAACAAATCTTATTTTTTGTTTTTATAATGCATTTGCACTGAAAGGATTTGTTTAACTAATATTTGCGCGGACAGCCGCGTCCATTCGGGGTGTAGGCCTACTGTGCACGGCCAGGCGAAAACCGTCTGCACAGGTGCCTTGTGGAGGAGGGGGCGTCTGCTGATTTGACTCACTTTTCCGTGTAGGCTACATGCTTTGCAGTATAGCATTAGTTTTCCGTCCCGTTCAAAGACGCACGGGTATTTCACCTCGAGGACAATTTCCTCGTCCTTTGTTTCTGTGCGGGGCTGCGGGCGGACCAGATTATTTTGCGAAAAACTGTAATGGAAACGCAGCTACTACTGGCTCTCTGCTCAAGATGCAATCGCCTGTCGGGTTGTAAATATCTAACATGTTAGATATGCCCGATTCACAATCGGGAAGAGGCAGTCTTCCCGATTGTGAATCTTTGAACCCCACACACTACAGGATCTTTTGGGAAGATTATCTGCCCGACGCGCTTCAAATCGGGAGCACCCCCGAGAAAATCGGGAGGGGGGAATCTTGACCATAATCTTGCAAATTATCCTGTAGTGTGGGGTAGGCATTAGTCGAAACCTATATGGCCAGGCCTTGACAAACATTGTTTCCAAACTGTCCATTCCTACTGCATAAAGTGATCCGGTGACGTGACGGGTCTGTTTGTATGTCTGTATTCTGCAGACATACCCCCCCCCCCCCCAAAAAAAAAAAACAATAAAAAAACGTAACGGTGTCTTAATAACCTTTTCTTTTTTCAGTGAAAGGAGTGTCAGTCACAATCCATATCAGTGTGGAGTGAGACAGAGAAAAAGTGTAGCAAACTACATAACTCTGATATTGTAAACTAATTCAGTAATGATGAAAAGTATGAGCTACATTAATTTAGTAGAACAGTTTAAATTTAAAACAGGCTTTTCCTGTCGAGAAAGCTGCAGCAGATCCAACAGTGGACTGGTGCCGCCACCTGTGGGCCAGAATACAGTGATACAACTATACTGAAATAATGTTTGTACTGTGTTGTACGTACTGTATTTATGTGATGTAATGTGATGTTTTACTGATGCCTGCAGGGAATCTGCAGCAGAAGCTTCATGCCCAGAACTGGTTGTCGAGAGGGAGGGGTTGGAGCTCAGAGCTGAGGCCAGAGAGAAACACTGCCTTCCTACCTTACAGTCTATGCTTCCTACACACGTTTTTGGTCTTCTGAGAAGGATCTACGAAGGATGTAGCAACTGCTCTGTTTACTTTCTTAGATTTATTAGCTACCTCAATTTATTTCTCATATCCTCTTGGATGAACTGTTCTTACATTTAATTGGCATTAAGTTTTAAACATTAATAATTCATAATAATTTCAGTGTTTGAAAACACACCTACACATGTAAAGCAAACAATGTTTGAAAAGATTGTCCATAGCTTCAGGCCTCATATCAACAGGTCGGTAAATCACTTTCGGAGGGAAATTCCACTGACCTAACATGCTTTAAAGGCAAATCTTCTTAAAGACTTAATGTTGATAGACACCTGTTTCTGTTACCACGTTTCAACATCCACCTCAGTGGAGTTCAGTTCTCATTTCTGCTTGAGGTCAAGGTTCAGCTTTTTGGAAAGGTAAGGGTCCCGCTTAGAGAAGAAGGTGATCATAATTAAACTGGCATCTTCTCCTTTCCTTTGCACCATGTCGATCAATTCTCGTGCTCTGTCTGGTCTGGATTTTGTTCTGGCCCACTCCATTTCTTCATGATTTAATACCTTCCGCCGCAGAAGTTCATCCAGCATGTTGTCTAGAACAGGTTCAGACACTCGCTTGATAAACTCTGGTCGAGCTGAGTGTAGCCTCTCCCCTGCTGAGAGACTCAGAGCCCTTGGACTGCCGGGACAAGGATCTGGAAGGCAAGTTGAAAAAAAAGACTTCTAATCAACAACCAGCATTCACATTGCAACAGAGGCCTCTTTAGAGATGAGAAGAATTTGAGCAGGACCAAATTAAAATAATACTCTAGTATGGCTCCTTCCCGCCCCCCTCCTCCCATGTAAAATTGCAGGACTTTTCTATTACTTTGCACAACTAAACTGGAGTGCTTCCATGACCTGAAATGTCCTTCCTGGTTTGTCAATGCTTATTTTCTATGGGATGAACAGACTGCTTTCAACTTGAATGAATTCCTACATTCCTACAACTCGTACGCCTACAGTATATGCTGTCCAAAATCGATGCCCAAAACATCTGTTGCTCATCTGTTGTTTATTTTTCAAGATTCAAGATTCAAGATTTTTATTGTCACTCCGTGGTACAAGTATCACGTGTGAAATTCTTGTGCTGTAGACTCCGTTTACAACATAGTACAAATATAACAGGGCATATGAGTGCAAAAACAACAAGAGACACAACAAGCAATAAGGCAGTAGAGTGATAAGACAAGTCAGAGACAGTGGCATATCCACTGCACATAGGTGCACATGTCATGTGCATACTTTAGACGTGCTTAAACATTTAAAATTTGACATATATGACGTACAGGTGCAAATAGCATATACCTAATTAAACATACAATTAAACATTAGACTCTCTAGTCTTGAGACGAACAGGAGCCTTCTAATTTTTGTATCAGACTGTGGTCATTTGTGTATTATTTATTGCTCCTAAGGGTCGCTGATGAAAGGATGAAAAAGAGATGCACTAGTATAGACAAGTTTCCTGGGCACTTCCGGTTTGCTTCCGGACTCGGCCGCGATATGTCTGTCTCTTCCGGTCTTTGTGAATACAGAGAAGTGTAACGTACTAGCGTAGTAGCGTAGTAGCCATAGCGACCGCCGAAAAAATGCAAACTTGGGATCATTCTCCGAGTCTCCTGTCTAACGAAAGAGTGTCTATCCCACACCCGTTGACAGTGACACATGGGAAGATAATATGTGTAAATGGATTATAGCGTATTTTGAGGAACGCGATGAACAATCTCAAAAGCTCTGAAGCGTACCAATATCTCCACAGCCCTCGTCACAGATGAAGAGAGAGAGGGAGAAGGGTGGAGAGAGAAGCAAACTATTTTTTGCAGATCTCAAAAGCAGGTAAACACTGTTGAATTAGTGAGAATGTCAGAATGATGTCAGAAGGAGGAGAGAGCAATGAGCGCTTCGTCAGTGCGCCCTGCAGCCTGGAGGCTTGGGGCGGCTGGGTGTCATGATGTGCTCTTCAAAGTGGATTTGGAAATAAACACATGGTTAATGTTGATTTTATCTACCTGATGCCTGATCAAACGCATTCCGCAGCGAAGCACACACAGCTGAACACCTGCTGCAGCCACAGTGTCACAGTGAAGTGAGCGCATTGACTGCCCCGCCCCTCTGCTGCTCCTGTCTGAGCACACAGCTCAGATGTGCTCGTGACCATTTCAGAATGATTAACACACCCAGCGAAACAATCAGCTCATACATGTTCTATAGTTTTGTTAACTCCGTGTGTGCTGTCATTACTTTTTCTTCACTGGCTCATTTGGTCTAATCTCTCTCCCTCCCTCTCATGTTCATCATGCACACGCATGCATACGCGCGCACTCATGATGAAACAGTACTGTAGTTTTTACCGTGTTACAAAAATGCAGACATGAAGCGGTCTAATTGACGATTGAAAAGTATCAATTAACGTTAGTCTTTACTGTCCAACAACATGGCAGTTCGGAGAAATTGTTTCACAACAACGGATTGTTTGTAGACTGCATTGACAACTGACAGCTGCGTGCGGAGTGCGAACTCGTCTTTATAATGTTGTGGAGCCCTGTAAGACACAGAGAGCACAGCCCTCGTCGCGTGTGTGAAGAGAGAGGAAGAATGGGTGAGACAGAAGCAAACTATTTTTTGCAGATCTCAAAAGCAGGTAAACCACTATGGGATTAGTGAGACTAAAGGAGAAGATACTGTAGTGATGTGCGCTTCGTCAGTGCGCCCTGCAGCCTGGGCTGTCGTCAGCTCAAACAGTACTTCACGGGGCGCCTGCGTGTCAATTGATGTGCCCTTAATATGAAATGCGTGCAGCTCTAAGCAGCCCATCTAACCACTCGTTCAGGTGTTTCTGTGTATTGTGACAGCCACGCAATGCACAATGTGTTCCAGAATAACCCATTGTTAATGACGTCTGCTAACGTTAGTGTAGCTGATGTTAGCGATCGTTGTAAAAAACGTTTGGATATTTCGGCTGCTGCCTTCTGATGTGCTCGCTGCTGTGGACGCAATGTGGACTTAACCGGAAGCCGGGGACATATAAGGCTGCTATGGCGCCGCCCTAGGCCAGCGCGGGGAAACTTGTCTATACTTCTCTGAGACAAATGAAGTTGCAATGAGATAACGGAACTGACGCGTAAAGTGTAAAGTTTCATATTAAAATGTGCATGATGACTCTCACCCACTCCACGGCATGCTGGTCAAACACAGGAGCACGTTGAGTGAGAGGCTGATCCCACCCAGATGCACCACAGAGAGGCACAGGAAATCATTCCTGCCTGTGGCTCTTTAACGCCTCACTAAGAAGAGCACCTCGGAGACACTCAGTATCGCCAATTGGATAGCTGTGCCTTAGTTACGTCACACGTAATGTGCAATTTGATTTAATTTAATTCCAGTGTGCAATAACTGCAATTTGACATGTACTGTACATAGATTGTAACTGTAACTACTTATTGAATGCTATTCTACAATTCTTACTTTTACTATCCCATTGACCCTATTTTATTGCATTTTATTGTATTGACTGTTTTTACATTTAGGGAGATACTGTGTGATACTGTGTTATGCTATGTTGTGTTATGTGGATATTTCATGCCTGAGTGCGAGCAACTGTAACTTGTCCCAATTTCCCCCGGGGATCATTAAAGCCTTTCTGATTCTGATTCTGAAAAAAGGTCCAAATACCTTATGAAAGTGCCTTTGATTAGAAAAAGTAGCAGACAATTGTCCAAGTCCCTCTGATCCGAGTCCCAAGCGAGTCTCAAGTCAATTGGTCCCGAGTCTCAAGCAAGTCCCAAGTCTTTCCTTTTGTCAGCAAGTCAAGTCAAGTCAAGTCACAATGTTATTTCAAGTCAAGTCTCGAGTCGAGTCATAGGTTATGTCAAGTCAAGTCGTAGCTGCGCCCAGTCTTTAGGCTGCGGACGTGCACGTTCACGTGAATACGTGCTTGTTGCCAAGCAACACACTTCTCTCAGACGAGCTCGAGACAGCTGACAGACAGCTCCAACTCAGCTCAAACTTATAGAGTTGTATTCAAAGCATAGAAACGTTCTCACAGCTCAATTTAACAGCGCCAACACAAACACACAGAAACAAGATGCATGGAATTTGATCACAAGTGCAATCAGTACTGAATGCGATGGCAGACTGCGCACTGCGGGCAGTTGACGAAGTCAGGAAGAAATGGAAAGATCTTCCGACGCATCAGCTTTTAAAAACCCGCCGACGAGCGAAGGTCCTGCGCCCAAAACGTCTATTTACAGCACATATCGATCGATATTTTTGGAGAAGATTCCGGCCGCAGCACAGAGCTGTCAGTCCCGACAGCGCAGATCAAGATGAGACAGCTGTCAGTGAGTACGCCTTGGGTGTAAATTTTACGCCTGCTCCATACCAGATGTAAAAGTTACACCCAGGCGCAGCGCATACAGGGCTTAAGACTACATGGTGCAATAGTCATAAAATTAAGTTCGTCGTAACTTTGAGTTCTACATCGGACGTAGCGTTACACCTAGGCGTACGCCCAGCTGGTGCACTCGGCTGATCTTGTCACAAGTCCGAGTCGAGTTTCGACTCATTTTCTTCCAAGTCCGAGTCGAGTTTCAAGTATTTACCTTCCAAGTCCGAGTCGAGTCGGAAGTCGTCAAATTTGCGATTCGAGCCGACTCGAGTCCGAGTCCCTATGACTCGAGTCCAATTGTCTGGAAAGTAGCAATGAGCCGCTTGGGTGACGGTACCACAGAAGAAGAATATACCATGAAGAAGAAAGGCCCTGTAAAACTAGCCCAGGCTACTGCAAAACTACGCTAGCAGCATAGACGTTCAGAGAGGACTGGTCGCATTTGGGGATTTCAGCTCACAGCTTTTTCACCAGCAATAAGGTCATTTCCCAGACTCTGGTAAGGAAACAGCTATAGTGAATGATTCAAACAAGATGTCTCCAGAAAGAGAAGAAGTTTGACTTGTGCTTTCAGCCATTAAACTGAGTGGAAACAGCACGAGATCATTTGTAGCAGCAGTTGAAACAGAAGTTTGATAGAATATTGGCAAAAAAGTGGTTGGGTTTGGCGTCGGTGACGCTAATCATTTTAGCAATATTTGAGAAAGTAAAGAGAAGAATGTGAGATGAGTCTGAGACTTCCATGAGACAAATCTGGGAAATATGATCCCTATAGGAGAGTATAGATCTTGTGGCGGTTCCACAAAGAACATTACAGAGACATTCACCTTAATGTCCATGCGCCCTTTAAACGTGAGTTGAGGAGTAAGTTAGCCCTTGTTCACAGTCTCCTCGTTCCTGCGCACCCCACAATTGGGGTGCGCAGGAACCCCTCCTGGGTAAGGGGGGGTCTCAGGTCTCAGGTCTCAGGTCCTGGGAAACAGATGAGCTCAACTTGTCTCACGTTCTGGCTAACATGAGCTCACCTTGTCTCACATCCTGGCTAACATGAGCTCACCTTGTCTCACGTCCTGGGTAACAGATGAGCTCACCTTGTCTCACGTCCTGGCTAACATGTGCTCACCTTGTCTCAAGTCCTGGCTAACATGAGCTCACCTTGTCTCACGTCCTGGCTAACATGAGCTCACCTTGTCTCACGTCCTGGCTAACATGAGCTCACCTTGTCTCACGTCCTGGCTAACAGACAAGCTCCCCTTGTCTCACATCCTGGCTAACATGAGCTCACCTTGTCTCATGTCCTGGGTAACAGATGAGCTCACCTTGTCTCACGTCCTGGGTAACATGAGCTCACCTTGTCTCACGTCCTGGCTAACATGAGCTCACCTTGTCTCACGTCCTGGCTAACATGAGCTCACCTTGTCTCACGTCCTGGCTAACATGAGCTCACCTTGTCTCACATCCTAGCTAACATGAGCTCACCTTGTCTCATGTCCTGGGTAATAATAATAATAATAATAATAATAATAATAATAATAATAATAATAATAAATTCAATTTATATAGCACGCTTTAAAATCCAAGGACTTCACAAGGTGCTTTACAGATGCATGATAAAAACAATCAACAGATAACAGGTAACAGATGAGCTCACCTTGTCTCACGTCCTGGCTAACATGAGCTCACCTTGTCTCATGTCCTGGGTAACAGATGAGCTCACCTTGTCTCACATCCTGGCTAACATGAGCTCACCTTGTCTCATGTCCTGGGTAACAGATGAGCTCACCTTGTCTCACGTTCTGGCTAACATGAGCTCACCTTGTCTCACGTCCTGGCTAACATGAGCTCACCTTGTCTCATGTCCTGGGTAACAGATGAGCTCACCTTGTCTCACATCCTGGCTAACATGAGCTCACCTTGTCTCATGTCCTGGGTAACAGATGAGCTCACCTTGTCTCACGTTCTGGCTAACATGAGCTCACCTTGTCTCATGTCCTGGATAACAGATGAGCTCACCTTGTCTCATGTCCTGGGTAACAGATGAGCTCACCTTGTCTCATGTCCTGGATAACAGATGAGCTCACCTTGTCTCACGTCCTGGCTAACATGAGCTCACCTTGTCTCATGTCCTGGGTAACAGATGAGCTCACCTTGTCTCACATCCTGGCTAACATGAGCTCACCTTGTCTCATGTCCTGGATAACAGATGAGCTCACCTTGTCTCATGTCCTGGGTAACAGATGAGCTCACCTTGTCTCATGTCCTGGATAACAGATGAGCTCACCTTGTCTCATGTCCTGGATAACAGATGAGCTCACCTTGTCTCATGTCCTGGCTAACATGAGCTCACCTTGTCTCATGTCCTGGATAACAGATGAGCTCACCTTGTCTCACGTCCTGGCTAACATGAGCTCACCTTGTCTCATGTCCTGGGTAACAGATGAGCTCACCTTGTCTCACGTCCTGTGTAACAGATGAGCTCCCCTTGTCTCACATCCTGGCTAACATGAGCTCACCTTGTCTCACGTCCTGGCTAACATGAGCTCAACTTGTCTTACGTCCTGGGTAACAGATGAGCTCACCTTGTCTCACATCCTGGCTAACATGAGCTCACCTTGTCTCACATCCTGGGTAACAGATGAGCTCACCTTGTCTCACATCCTGGGTAACAGATGAGCTCACCTTGTCTCACGTCCTGGCTACCATGAGCTCACCTTGTCTCACGTCTTGGGTAACAGATTAGCTCACCTTTTCTCACATCCTGGCTAACATGAGCTCACCTTCTCTCACGTCCTGGCTAACATGAGCTCACCTTGTCTCACATCCTGGCTAATATGAGCTCACCTTGTCTCACGTCCTGGGTAACAGATGAGCTCCCCTTGTCTCACATCCTGGCTACCATGAGCTCACCTTGTCTCACATCCTGGCTAACATGAGCTCACCTTCTCTCACGTCCTGGGTAACAGATTAGCTCACCTTTTCTCACATCCTGGCTAACATGAGCTCACCTTCTCTCACGTCCTGGCTAACATGAGCTCACCTTGTCTCACATCCTGGCTAATATGAGCTCACCTTGTCTCACGTCCTGGGTAACAGATGAGCTCACCTTGTCTCACATCCTGGCTAACATGAGCTCACATTCTCTCACGTCCTGGGTAACAGATTAGCTCACCTTTTCTCACATCCTGGCTAACATGAGCTCACCTTGTCTCACGTCCTGGCTAACATGAGCTCACCTTGTCTCACATCCTGGCTAATATGAGCTCACCTTGTCTCACGTCCTGGGTAACAGATGAGCTCACCTTGTCTCACATCCTGGCTAATATGAGCTCACCTTGTCTCACGTCCTGGGTAACAGATGAGCTCACCTTGTCTCACGTCCTGGGTAACAGATGAGCTCACCTTGTCTCACATCCTGGCTAACATGAGCTCACCTTGTCTCAAGTCCTGGCTAACATGAGCTCACCTTGTCTCACGTCTTGGGTAACAGATTAGCTCACCTTTTCTCACATCCTGGCTAACATGAGCTCACCTTGTCTCACGTCCTGGCTAATATGAGCTCACCTTGTCTCACGTCCTGGGTAACAGATGAGCTCACCTTGTCTCACATCCTGGCTAACATGAGCTCACCTTGTCTCACATCCTGGCTAATATGAGCTCACCTTGTCTCACGTCCTGGGTAACAGATGAGCTCACCTTGTCTCACATCCTGGCTAACATGAGCTCCCCTTGTCTCACATCCTGGCTAATATGAGCTCACCTTGTCTCACGTCCTGGCTAACATGAGCTCACCTTGTCTCACGTCCTGGCTAATGAGCTCACCTTGTCTCATGTCCTGGGTAACAGACGAGCTCACCTTGTCTCACATCCTGGCTAACATGAGCTCACCTTGTCTCACGTCCTGGCTAATATGAGCTCACCTTGTCTCATGTCCTGGCTAATATGAGCTCACCTTGTCTCACGTCCTGGCTAATATGAGCTCACCTTGTCTCACGTCCTGGCTAATATGAGCTCACCTTGTCTCATGTCCTGGGTAACAGACGAGCTCCCCTTGTCTAACATCCTGGCTAATATTAGCTCACCTTGTCTCACGTCGTGGGTAACAGATGAGCTCACCTTGTCTCACGTCCTGGCTAACATGAGCCCACCTTGTCTCATGTCCTGGGTAATAGATGAGCTCACATTGTCTCACGTCCTGGCTAACATGAGCCCACCTTGTCTCATGTCCTGGGTAACAGATGAGCTCACCTTGTCTCACATCCTGGCTAACATGAGCTCACCTTGTCTCACGTCCTGGCTAACATGAGCCCACCATGTCTCATGTCCTGGGTAACAGATGAGCTCACCTTGTCTCACGTCCTGGCTAACATGAGCTCACCTTGTCTCACGTCCTGGCTAACATGAGCCCACCATGTCTCATGTCCTGGGTAACAGATGAGCTCACCTTGTCTCACGTCCTGGCTAACATGAGTCCACCATGTCTCATGTCCTGGGTAACAGATGAGCTCACCTTGTCTCACGTCCTGGCTAACATGAGCTCACCTTGTCTCACGTCCTGGGTAACAGATGAGCTCACCTTGTCTCACGTCCTGGCTAACATGAGCTCACCTTGTCTCACGTCCTGGGTAACAGATGAGCTCACCTTGTCTCACGTCCTGGCTAACATGAGCTCACCTTGTCTCACGTCCTGGGTAACAGATGAGCTCACCTTGTCTCACGTCCTGGCTAACATGAGCTCACCTTGTCTCACGTCCTGGGTAACAGATGAGCTCACCCTGTCTCACGTCCTGGCTAACATGAGTCCACCTTGTCTCACGTCCTGGGTAACAGATGAGCTCACCTTGTCTCACGTCCTGGCTAACATGAGCTCACCTTGTCTCACGTCCTGGGTAACAGATGAGCTCACCTTGTCTCACGTCATGGCTAACATGAGCTCACCTTGTCTCACGTCCTGGGTAACAGATGAGCTCACCTTGTCTCACATCCTGGCTAACATGAGCTCACCTTGTCTCACGTCCTGGCTAACATGAGCTCACCTTGTCTCACGTCCTGGCTAACATGAACTCACCTTGTCTCATGTCGTGGGTAACATGAGTCCACCTTGTCTCACGTCCTGGGTAACAGATGAGCTCACCTTGTCTCACATCCTGGCTAACATGAGCTCACCTTGTCTCACGTCCTGGCTAACATGAGCTCACCTTGTCTCACGTCCTGGCTAACATGAGCTCACCTTGTCTCACGTCCTGGGTAACAGATGAGCTCACCTTGTCTCACGTCCTGGCTAACATGAGCTCACCTTGTCTCACGTCCTGGCTAACATGAGCTCACCTTGTCTCACGTCCTGGCTAACATGAGCTCACCTTGTCTCACGTCCTGGCTAACATGTGCTCACCTTGTCTCATGTCGTGGGTAACAGATGAGCTCACCTTGTCTCACGTCCTGCTAACATGAGCTCACCTTGTCTCACCTCCTGGGTAACATGTGCTCACCATGTCTCATGTCGTGGGTAACAGATGAGCTCACCTTGTCTCATGTCCTGCTAACATGAGCTCACCTTGTCTCACGTCCTGGCTAACATGTGCTCACCTTGTCTCATGTCGTGGGTAACAGATGAGCTCACCTTGTCTCACGTCCTGGCTAACATGAGCTCACCTTGTCTCACGTCCTGCCTAACATGTGCTCACCTTGTCTCACGTCCTGGCTAACATGAGCTCACCTTGTCTCACGTCCTGGCTAACATGAGCTCACCTTGTCTCACGTCCTGGCTAACATGAACTCACCTTGTCTCATGTCGTGGGTAACATGAGTCCACCTTGTCTCACGTCCTGGGTAACAGATGAGCTCACCTTGTCTCACGTCCTGGGTAACAGATGCGCTCACCTTGTCTCACATCCTGGCTAACATGAGCTCACCTTGTCTCACGTCCTGGCTAACATGAGCTCACCTTGTCTCACGTCCTGGCTAACATGAGCTCACCTTGTCTCACGTCCTGGGTAACATGAGCTCACCTTGTCTCACGTCCTGGCTAACATGAGCTCACCTTGTCTCACGTCCTGGCTAACATGAGCTCACCTTGTCTCACGTCCTGGCTAACATGAGCTCACCTTGTCTCACGTCCTGGGTAACAGATGAGCTCACCTTGTCTCACGTCCTGGGTAACAGATGAGCTCACCTTGTCTCATGTCGTGGGTAACAGATGAGCTCACCTTGTCTCACGTCCTGGGTAACGAGCTCACCTTGTCTCACGTCCTGGGTAACAGATGAGCTCACCTTGTCTCACGTCCTGGCTAACATGAGCTCACCTTGTCTCATGTCGTGGGTAACAGATGAGCTCACCTTGTCTCACGTCCTGCTAACATGAGCTCACCTTGTCTCACGTCCTTGCTAACATGTGCTCACCTTTTCTCACGTCCTGGCTAACATGAGCTCACCTTGTCTCACGTCCTGGGTAACAGATGAGCTCACCTTGTCTCACGTCCTGTGTAACATGAGCTCACCTTGTCTCACGTCCTGGGTAACAGATGAGCTCACCTTGTCTCAC
>NC_139624.1:12568253-12600753 GCF_964638095.1 Poromitra crassiceps
CACACACACACACATTGAAGCATCATTAACAGAGATATTTTGCAGAAGTTGTATTTGACGTACCTTAGGCTTAGGCTGTACTTTACACTCCTCAGGAGTGCAGTGGAGACTGTAACTTAGAGCTTTGGAGAGAAGACAATCGGACGGAATGTCCGGGATGTACTCAGCATTTTCTTGTTGACCTTTCACCTTAAATTATATCACAACAGTTGTATTTGAAAGATCGTTTCACTGTCGTGTTCATGATGACAATCTTCTCAACAGTTTGACATGTTTAAATACATATAACACTGTAGTGCATGTGTGTGTGTGTGTGAGAGAGACAGAGAGGGGGGTGGGGCGGGGGGGGGGGAGAGAGAGATTTGGTCAGCGGTCATTTTTGTGTGCATACTATCTGCTATGGGTGTTGTTAGTCCTGGCATTTGGGGCCCCAAATATTTTATGAAGAGTATATTGTATTGATCAAAAATGCAAGAATTTGCTTCCTCTCTGTGTGCAAGTAGTAGCCTAACCTATAACAAAAGGAAGAGACATCACTCTCATCACAGCGTTAACATTTTGCATTGGGGCTAGACTTTAGGGGACAGTTCTATAGATACAGTCGGTCTGTGTGGGAACGCCCACAAAACATTACTTCCGCTAGCGTTGTGTCAGTAGGGCGTGGGGGAAAACCAATAATATAGCTTAATGACCTGACTCACCTGTGGAAGGTGCTGCAGCTCTACACTACAGGATCGGGGATTCAAGAGCAGGTACACATACTGTTCAGATGTGCGTTTCCTGCGGGGGTTAATGTTGCATTCCTTTATCGCAAAATAACTGGGATGTGAAGGCTAAATGACGTCACATCCGTTTTGTTAGCGTTCCATTTGCAGAAAACTTGAGCTGGGAAGTTCACTGTTCACTGGTCAGATCCAGTCACTAGCCAGGCTAGCCATTGTTAGCAATAACAGTTGATAACAAGGCATTTCGCGGCATTTTGTGCATACAAACACTGCAGCCTCATGTCCACACAGATAGAAGTTAGGCAGTGATGTGTGTACAGCTGATTTAATGAGACACAAACGAGACAGAAGTGCTAATAAAAAAACATTTACTATGATTATAACTACTGTTGCCGCAGCCATCTTGGATTTTTGAGGTCGGGGCTGCTGAGGCTCCTACGAGTTTGGAATGGAAAATACCAGCTCTGGTGACGTCACCATCCTAGCTCATTACCTTTGAACCATAAGATTGGCAGTCCCAGTTATAAAGGAATGCACGATTAATCCCCAATCCTGTCTGCCTGGGCTGGGCTAGCAGCTAAATGCTAACTCTGCTGCTTGCAAAGAACGGGAAGATTTCCCCCACGCTGATCCATTGAACATGCATCTATGACAAGACGCCGCCTGAATGTATTGAAGTGAATGGGGCAGGCATGGAAAGTCCCACTATAACCCATTATATCTGTGTTGATTCACCTTCTATCTATATTTTATTGATTGATATATATATATAAATATGGCAATGTGGGTTAGAGAGCTGCAAGCCCGAGGGTACCCTCGCGGGCCCCTCGGGCCTGGCCAATACGGGCCGGGGCCGGGCTTTTTATCTTCTTTTTTTAATTAATAGGGCCAGGCCGGGCCGGGGTCAGGCCGTTTCAATAATTAAATAACGTTGTATTACTCGCTTAATTTTACACAGCAGAGCACAGTCAGACAAAGAGGAGGAGTGCACAGACACTCCCCCAGCCACACAGTCACACACAGACCCTCACGTGACGTTAGTCTGCCATTCATACTCATGTCATGACATGTAGCTTTCTGCTCAGTCAGCGACAGACAGCGTGCTGTCTCTTAGTGTGTAAAAAACAACAAAACAAGCTGTGTGTGCCGTGTCCGTCCGTGTACAGAGGACAGCTCCCGAACAGAGAGAGAGAGAGTCAAATAGAGAGACAGGCAGAGAGGCTGCAGGAGCAGGATGGCCGCGCTGCAGCACACACACTGACGGCTCGTACACACCATGAAACGCTCGGCGGCATGCCTCCTGTGAAAGCCTCTTTGACGCTGCATCTTGATAGGCTGTCTTGCTCCATTTCCGCGTCTGATTGGTCCATTTCAACCTCGCGCCCCCTGCCGCTGGAACCGCCCAGCGTTTCGCTGTCGCAGACTAGAGGCAGCTTGTCTCCGAGCAGCTTCACGCTCGCGGGGCGGGACTAGGGCGGGACCTTTCGTTAAAGCTACCCAATGACAGCTCTTCCTACACATTTCCTCCCCCCACCCTCCTGTGTACCTCGACCTGAAAACGTTTCTACAGGCTACAGCTCCAAGCTGGAAGCTGGTTTCCACGCCCACAAAATGCTGCGACGAGGCGGAAAAGCGATTTTGCCATTGTAGATGTGCACGAGGCGTGAGGAACAGAGAGAGAGGGAGAGATTATATGGTAATATTGGGATTCGGGCCTCGCAGCGGGCTCGGGCCAATTGGGCAGGCATAGGAATCGAGCACCCGTATAGCGTGAGAGATGCCTACTTGATTGAAAAATGCTTCCACCAGATTGCAAAATTTGAACAATGCAACGTGAGTGAGGTATTCCTACAATAATAATAAATACCTGCACAAAAACAATAGGGTTTCAGCCCCGAATGTGACAGGGAGCATTACCTCCTGAACAGGAATGTTGTCTGGCAGCAGAAACACGTTGAGTTTTGGCTTTCTGTGTGGTGGTCGGAGGAGGAACAGCAGAACTTGGCCCTGGATAGTCTTGGTGGAAGTTAGAAATGCCAGAATCGTATCCCACACGAGTCCAAAGGCAGAGAGGTGGGGGACATTCACACCCACATGAGTTTCTGTGATCTCCAGTGGCCGGAGGAAGCTCATTCCCTCATCAGTGATGTGGACAACAGACAGGCTTTCACTTTCAGGAAGTGGTACTGTGAATACACAACATTTAGTTTCACTTGTGTCAACTACATTAAAAAGGCATTACATTTAATTGAATTCTTTGTAAAAAATGTTCAGCAGTAATCAATATATAATCATGACTGAATAATGTGCCTACCAGGGGTGGTTTCACAGTGTGGGAGGTGGAGCTGACGGACAGAGTTCTGAGCACACGTGATGTTGAACAGCGGGCCTGCAGGTGTCTTGCCAGCTGATTGGAGGAGGCCCTCATCCCACTGGATGGTCCTGTACAGCACCTCCCCCTCCTCAGCCATAGTAAAGACCAGACCAGTCAAAGTACACTGGAACACACCTGACCCAGGGCACTTGAACCTGTAGGACACACAATACAGCATGTATCTGTATATAGTCTGTAGCACACACAATGTTGGGTTGTTTGTAGCACTCCACTAGCATCATCCAATGTAAGAAGGCAGACCTTTTAGAAATGAAAAGTTGTGAGCAGTTTTCATTAGATGGCCTGTGAATAATAGGCTATAGTAGAGTACCACAGGAATTAGTCCAGAAGACCTGGATCTTAGCACTTGCTGCCCCTTCGTCTGAAAGTCAATAGACAAAAGTCCCTCTCTTTCTCATCGAGGCCTATGCGAACCAGCCACGGGAAAAAATTGAAATGTTGGTGAATGGCGAGAGACACCCATGTTTTGATCCCGCATGAATTGTGCCATGAGGTACACATGTAATGTTTGTCAATTGAAGTACCCGCCCAATAATGTTTTGCCTGTTGTTCCTAAGTTGGTCTAGCAGCTGAATATTGATATTCATACTTATTTTTTATATTCACAATTATTTATTTGTTTATTTTGTATTGATTCTTATCCATTGGTAACTTCATCCCTCATACCTCATATCAACATTTCATGCTTACTCAGAATTTTAACCCCTCAAATGCCAGTTTACTGTACTTACTGTACAATAACATTTACAGTAGAAAACACAAAATGTGATTCACCCCCCCCCCCCTTCCCATGAATGCCACCTGGATCTTCCCCGGTGGGATTATCATAGCCTTGGATTTGTCACATTTTTGGTGGAGGAATTATTTTCTTCCATCTTTCATCTTTTGAGAGTTGCACATTTGCTCGCAGAGGACTCTTGCGGCCCTCTACGTACAGCAGCTGTATATTGATATTCATACTTGTTTTTTACATTCATAATTTATTTTATTTTATTGATTCTTATCCATTGGTAACTTCATCCCTCATACCTCATATCAACATTTCATGCTTACCCAGAATTGTAACCCGTCAAATGCCAGTCTACTGTATTTAATGTACAGTGGAGTTACACTGTATAAGGAGGTGTGGCTCTTACCTGTCAGGTGTCATACCGACACCCAGCCGTACCTCCGTCGCTGGTGGCTCTGACTACGTGAGACTAACTTCCACAGTATATCCCTTTCTAGGCAGTGATCTGACCTTCCGTTTCCCAGAAAAATGATCCAGACACGGACCGCAGTGATAGCTGCTGAGCTGCGGGGAATAGTCATGGAGAAACGGAGAAACTGGTTGGCTCTTTGACACGGAAGGCCACAGAACTACGCGCATGCGCATCTGGGGCACTACCCTGATGCTGGTCATGACCGAGTTTTGACATCCGGTTCACCACTCACACCTGTTGTCGGCCGAGATGAGGAAGGACACGCAGGGAACCACCCATGACGCTCATGACAGCCGACAGAGTTGCTGTGCTCCGGTGCAGAGAACAAGCATATGGAAGGCCCCTATAAGAAGGCCCGATCGCCATGGCTGTGATGAAATATAGTCACTTTTCAATGCTGATTTCAATCATGCCAGCCGCAAGTGTCTACGACGAACGGTTGCTGAGATACGATGTACACTCAAAAGAGGTAAATTTGAACGAAAAACACAATACAAACTACAAAGTTGATGTCTTGACTCGGCTGAGATGTGTAAGATCAGAGAAATATTTTTTTGGGGGGAAAGTACCTGGGAGTCGGAATTAGTTTTTTGTTTTTGTGCAAAATTAACATTGAAACCAATGAGAAAACTATGCAATGGAATTTGGAAGCCTTGTAACCAAATTTTCAACCAACTCCAAAGTTAGATTTTAAGGTCAAATTTCAAGGTATTTGGCCCAGGATGAGAGCAGAAAAAATGTAAATGCATGAAAGATTTCCTGGTGGTCTCAAAAAGGAGGTTATAGTGAATCACCGGCTACTGTACCTAAGGAGGACCGATGTTAGTAAGTCTCACTATGGGTGCCAGGATAGTTTTGTTCTAGTGGTGGGAGGGTGAATTTCCAAAATAAAATAAAATAATACCTGGCCTTAATTTCAGACAATTCGTGCCAAAATTGTCCAAACGGCCGCTACGTGAATGTAAGAAATATCCATCAGCTGGACCAGGGGGGTACAAGGTTTAGATAACTTTGCAGGCCAAGAAAGTCACAGTTTGTGGTAAAACTGTTGCATTATAAGTTATAAATTGGAAAGACTACACACAACCGTGGTAAGTGGCGTGTCTCCCACCAGGCCATGTGGACTTCATGGCACTATTCTAATAGGATTAAACTAGAACAACCGCACCGCAGATTTATGCCTCCGCCATTAGTTCATACTTGAGTCCAAATCGCCATTTGAGGCAAATTCGAAGAAATTCCATCAAGACAGTTAACAAGCTTGAAAATGGCATTTGAGAGGTCACAGTGACCTTGACCTTTGATAACCAAAATGGAATCAGTTCATCCTTGGCATCCGTTCGAGCCAAATCAGAAGAAATTCCATCAAGCCGTTCTTGAGATATCGCGTTAACAAACCGCGTTAACAAACCGCCATTCCCAGTTAACAAACTGGTAATGGCGTTTGTGAGGTCACAGTGACCTTGAACTTTGACCACCAAAGTGTAATCAGTTCATCCTTGAGGCCAAGTTAATGTTTGAGGCAAATTTTATGAAATTCCGTCAATGCATTTCTGAGATATGGGGCTCTATTCTACCCCTGGCCTTAGGCGCTAAACTGGCCTTAAACGCAAAAAACACGCTTTACGCCTGCCTACCGCTGACTCGGGAAGATAGCGTCATGTTTTTACGCCCCGAAATGCGCTTTACGCTGAAGAGGCGTGGCACAGTGCCAGAATAGGCCAGGAACGTTTCGGCCTTAAATACCAGCCTAAAGCGATCTTCCAACTGGCGTTAATTTTGCGGTTAACGCTTTTGAAAACCAGGCCTTATTCAGTGCGCCGGCTCCCCTACCAAACGCCACACACGACATACATTTGCATCTCTCCCAGCATGCATTGAGGCTTAATACATTTTGACAAGAAAAAGCAACCAAATCAGCCTAAGTAGGCTACGTGGTAGATAGAAATAATATTTATGTTAACACAACATGCAATTCTAGAACATTTCAAATTTGGACAAACAACCCTGAAACACAATCAACAATCAAAACACAACCCGATGTGAAACATACATGTAATTCAGGTCGTATATATATCCGTCGCAAATATGTGTTATAGTCGAGTGACAACCGTAACACGGTTGTACTGTGATGTCCGCTCCAACAAGACTTAGCTTACTTGACACGTACTTTTTCAATAAAAACACATTTATGCCATGACTTTACATAATGTAGGCTATATTTATGTCGCATCATTTAGCCTGTGCTGTGATGTGCAGGAGCAGCAGGTAGCCTACAAGTTATAAAACTACCTGCCCTGAATGAGCTGAGTGGGGGGGGCTTGTTCACTATTGTGAAAGTTATGTGTTTACAACAAATAAAGATCATGGAAGTGGATGGTATCAGGAATGTCACCGATAGTTAACGTTCTATATTGTACAGGGAGACCATCAGCCCTGCTGAACAGATCTGTATTTGCCTGTAGGTTGAATCGTTTTATTCAGGCTATGATCTGTGATGCGCTGAGATATCCAAATTGGCATGAAGAGATGACAGCATGCAGCCGCAACCGGGGTTACCGGACTGGAGTATCTTGGGACCTTGTATGGGAAGAATGTGATTGGTTTACTGGAGACCACCAATCCAACACTTGTGAATAATTCTATGCTTAAAAAGGCGTTGTTAAATGGTTAGCGCCGCGGATTCTGCTGTTTAGCGGCAAGGAAAAATTAGGGAATGCGCCTGACCAGTAATAGCGACGGGCAAAGCCATGAATGCAAATTTAAGGCCAGGGGAAAGATAGAGCCCATGGAGTTAACAAGCTTGAAAATGGCGTTGGAGAGGTCACAGGGACCTTGACCTTTGATCACCACCAAATGTAATCCGTTCATCCTTGCACCCAAGTCGACGTTTGAGGCAAATTTGATGAAACTCCGTCAAGGCATTCCTGAGATATTGCGTTAAAAAGCTTGAAAATGGTGTTCGTCAAGTGACCTTGACGTTTGACCACCAAAATATATCGAGATATCGGGCCCCATCTCCCCAAAAGCGGTAATTTAGCGTTTGCGCTCGTTTTACGCCGTGTGCAATGCAAATTGGGGGCGGGCACAAGCGCATGCCTGTTATAATTGTACTGGGCATAGGCATGCCACATGCCAAAGCAGGCGTTTCAGCGCTAAAATGTGGGGATAGATGGCATTATCCTATCGTCAGCAGCGCGCAATTACTTTGCGCTAAGAGCTTTGAAAAAGGACCTCTTATGCGCCAAATACCTCGCTGCGCTGAAGCGCACTATAATCTCCGTGCTGCGCAGCGCAGTGCAAAGTAAAATCCCTTTTGGATATGTCATTACGGACAGCCTTGCCACGCCAGGACATCAAAATCTGCTGCTAAAATTGGGTATTAGCAGATAATTCAGTGAGGCAATCAACTATAACTCACTGAGAAACTTTTATCACATCGCAAAGAGGGAAATTAATTGAGAAAACTTGTTGGACAATGGACATAGGCTATTTATCTTCATAACCCGGAGGGTCGTTGGCACCACAGACGATCTGTCAATAAGCTCTCTCCATCTCTCTCTGTCCTCGCACGAGTGAGTACACTATAGAGACACTGCATGAAATAGGTCCCGCCCATCACGGGGGAAAAGCTCCGTTCATTTCCACACACCAGCGTCATTTTCCTTGAATTAAACATAGCTAAAAGCTGTTGTGTGGTGGGCTGCGCAGACAACAAATGTAAAAAATCGCCAGTTAAAGTTTTTTTGTACTCCTGAGCGAAACAAGGAAGCCATTGAGAATTGGTGAGAAGAAAAATGTTGATCTAGCTGTCAAGGAAGTAAGTTGGAGTGTTCATCTTCTGTATATACGATCTTTTTGTGCAACACACAACCATGCACGTGACATAGGAGAACGCCAGGATTGGAGCGGGGCTTTCTGTTTTCCCCCGTCTTGGGCGTGGTTTCTGAATGATGACGCGTTACGCAGTGTCTCTATTACGCATGGAGAGAATTACAGCATATTGCATGCCTCGCGCAAACAGCCATTGCGAGACGGGAATCTGATTAGTTTTGATTGACGTAATGCCCAGCATTGCCTGGCCACACCTGTGAATAATTCTGGTAGTTAAGACCGCCCAAATCCCGTTTGCGCAGGCATTTTGGGGCGCAGATGATTTTGGCAACGCTCTAATTTGCGCCTGCGACGTGAACGTTTCCGCATCCCCGCCCAGAATTGCATCCCCAACATATTTCGGGGCTGTTTTAACTTAGAAATCAGGGAGGTCACGTCTACCAGACAATTATATCACTTTTAAACTGTAACTGCAGCCATTGGCCACGTGAGGGCGCACTCGTTACTTTTGGTTAAGTTTCCGTTTCCAGTAAATGCTCTCTCTCTCCGTCATTTTGCGACACTATCATCAGACGAACTGATTGACGGCCCCTGCTCTAGCTTCCAGCGTGTGTTGCACAGCTCACAGAAGACAGCAAACACTGCTAAGACTGCTGCCATTCGTTTTCAGTCACCACAATTACACATAAGAGTGCATATTGAAGATAAGACTGTAAGTAACTGTAAGACTGTTTACAAGAGTGCATAATATTGAATGTAAGACTGTGAAGTAACTGACTGTTTTTACTGCTGTATCTTGGACAGAATATTCTCTCAGGAGGATTAAGTTAGCCAGGACCAAGTTACCCCCGCCATTGGTTGACAAGCAGCCAAAGTGGTAATTATTAGTCTGTTTTCTCTGTCTATTGTTTACAGTAAGAAGTCATGTAAGCTTTGTAAGAATGTAAGAACTGATGATATTGTATCTGTCTGTATGTATTTTCAGTTCTACGGTGTTTAAGTGAAAGTAAACATCTGTTAAAAGAGCCGGAGTCTCGCGTGCAATCATTGGGCGGCATAGTAGAACACTTTGCCTGCTTCGGTGAAGGCTCCAGGAGGAAGACGGACTGGCTGTAGGCTACAAGGAAGAAGTCGAGCAGACCGGGTGCTGTGGAGAAGAGGCGTCGTCAGGTGGACAAGGCTACACAAGCAAGCACGTTCAAGATAGCGTATTTGAAGTAGCACAAGTACTTGTTGACTGCCATTAAGCTCCATTAAGTTTCATCTTCAGCTTCTTTAAAGCAACAGTAGACATTTCTCCTCATGGTGGATCGTCTAGTAATCAAAGAGACTGAATAAATAGATAAATAAAGTTGACTAAAGTTTAAGATATTTTAAGTGAAAATCTATTGGCTATACAATTTCATGCAACTAAGTTGTCATATTTAGACTGTGCCAAAATTACTTTGCCATAAAAGAGAATCCATTTAAATTCTAAGTGTTATTATAACACTCGTTTTTTATGTGCATTTATGCAAAGTTTAAGTTAAAATATTGCTAAAGGCTTCATATTGACATTTCATATTTACACAAATTGGAGAATACCATACATTTCATTTAAATTTCAAGACAACATTTAGCACCACATGCATTAATATGTCAGAGAAAGGTGAAGATGCTGCTCTGCATAGTGAAGAGGTCAACCAGACAGCCTCTCAAGAAGATGATGATGAAGAGAAGACTACCTCATCACATCAAGCTGACACTGATGAGCAAGTTGAAGTGACAGCATCACATCAAGCTGACACTGATGAGCAAGTTGAAGTGACAGCACAAGACGGACAATCTCAGGTTGGTGCAGATGACACGCAACTGCTTCCAGACATTAGAAGAAGTGAACGCACACGAAAGCTCACTGAAAAGGGAAAAGCTCTGCTCAACGACAAATTGAATGGTCTTAACGAGAATTTTGTGAAGATGTATAGAAGATGGAAGTATCACATCAATGGCTTGAAACGATCCATTAAGAATAATGATGGTGCTGATCTGATTAATGAAGTTCTAAGTGCAATCAACACCATCCAAGTTGGCATTGATGATGCGTACCTCAAAATAAGAGACATCTCAAGTCCTGAACCCGACATCCGGAGAATGAATGACACATGTCATGCACTCACTAAGACTGCAAATATAAAGGCTCAACACTTCCTCAATGGTGGTGATTCAGAAGTCTCATCATGGCCTAAAGCTGACTCAGTGTTTGACAATACAGTGTCCAGTTTCTCAGTTGAAACCATTAGGTCAAAAACCTCTTCCAAGGGATCCAAGCAATCTTCCAACCTGAATGTAAGACAACAAGCAGCAGCTGAAGTTGCAGCTACACAAGAGGTAATCAAGATAATGGATGCACAACATCAACAAGAGGAAGAAATTAGAAGACTTGAGGTGGAAGAGCAAATGCTAACAGCTGAAAAGGAAGCTGAAGAAATGGCAGCAGAAGCAGAGATGGCAAGAAAAAGAGCTCAGTTTATAACAGAAAGCGCTGCTAGAAGAATGAAGCTGGAAGGGAAAAGGAAAGAAGTGGAACGGTTGGAGGAACTAAAAAAGCACAATGCAGCACAAGCAAGGCTGCAAGTGTATTCAGAAACTGATCATTGTGATGAAGAAGAGCATCTGTTAGCTCCTTTCCCTCAACAGGGTCAAGAAGCCTATCCCTCTCAACCAAGAGTCCCAGTTTCTCTCCACCCACCACTCACACTTAACCCTTTAAGTAACCCCTTCTTTCCCGCTCAACAAGCACCGCTCCCCCAAGCTCTTCCTGCTTCACAAGTGCTCCCTGCTCAACAAGCCAAGCCCAATCAAATCCATCACCCACGTCATGCCACAATCACCAAATGCTCAACCCCACATGCCACTAAACCTCTATCCATGCAACAAGCCCCATTTAGCCAAGTTCCTATCACTCAATCAGTCACTTTCACTAACTCTCATGAAGCTTCCAATGACCTTGTGAGAACACTCGCTGAAGCAATCACAGCCAATCGGATTCCAATCCCAGAACCGGCTATCTTCAAAGGAGATCCTCTCAAGTATAATGATTGGAAGCTTTCTTTCTGTACTCTGATTGATCGCAAGAACCTGCCAACTCAAGAAAAGCAATTTTTTCTACGCAAGTATGTTGGTGGCCCAGCTTTGAGAGCTATTGAAGGACATTTCCTTGCAGGAACAGATACTGCATACTGCGCTGCCTGGGACATACTTGAGGATAGATTTGGCAATCCATTCATAATCGGCAAGTCATACCGTGACAAGATACATTCATGGCATAAAATTGGCCCCAAAGACAGTGAAGATCTTCGTGAGTTTGTAGATTTTCTGAGCAGTGTTGAATCAGCCATGCCCTATGTTCAAGGCTTACAAGCGCTCAATGACTGTGTAGAAAACCAAAAGATTGCTGCCAAATTTCCTGATTGGTTGAGCTCAGGTTGGAATAGAACAGTCACAAGGTATCAAGATGAGCACAAAATGTTCCCTGACTTCGGATACTTCATAAGATTTCTCAACATGGAGGCTCGAATTGCTTGCCACCCCATCACATCATTACAAGCAATAAAGTCAACTGAACATGAAAGATCAAGGCCAACCGAACGAGAACATCCTAAGCGTCAACGAAATCGTAAGTTCAGTACTAAGACGTTCACCACAAATACAAGTGAAAAGACAAGTATCATGTGTGTGTTTTGTAAGAAGAAAGGCCATACTCTCCATAGATGTCGCCAGCTCATGGAGAAGCCAATTGAACAAAGAGTTAAGTTTGTACAACTGGAGAAGTTATGCTTTGGCTGCCTCAAGACCGGCCATAACTCCAAAGCCTGTACATCCAGGAGTGTATGCGACTCATGTGGGAAACGACACCCAACATGCTTGCATCAAGATCGTGAGAAGAAAGACCAAGAACAAAGAACAAGAACCAAACAAGAAAGGTCAAACGAAAACAACAGAGACAAAGACCAAGAGTCTAAAAGAGAGACACAAGAATTTACACAAGCTACCTCCAACAGAGTAATCCAAGAGAAGAGTAGCACTCATACCTCTTCAATTGTTCCAGTCTATGTCTCCACAACAACTGAACCAGACAAGGAAGTTCTAGTGTATGCTGTACTTGACACTCAGAGCGACACTACCTTCATCTTAAAGGATGCAGCTGAGACACTGAATGCCAAGAAAGAGCCAGTAAAACTCAAAGTATCTACCATAACGTCAAAAACAAAGATTGTGTCCAGCCAAAAGGTGAATGAACTTCAAGTAAGAGGCATCTACTCTGACGCTAAAATAAAACTCCCAACAACCTACACCAGGGACTATATACCAGCAAATAGATCCCATATACCCACAAGTAGAACAGCAAAATCCTGGCCTCACTTAGAACATCTGGAGGATGAAATGTCTCCCGAGCTTGATTGCGAAGTGGGATTGTTAATCGGCTATAACTGCCCCCAAGCCTTACTTCCCAGAGACGTCATCACTGGCACTGAAGACCAGCCATATGCGATCAAGTCTGCGTTGGGTTGGAGCATCGTCGGCTACAACAGCGCTGGCTTTGACCATGAAGATGAGATAGGTGTGAGCCACCGTATCATCACAAAACAAGTTGTGCCAGCTATCAAGCCTTCATTTGAGCTCAAGTCTGAAGTCCATTTTGTTTGTAAAACCCAAGTCAAAGAAACGACCACTCCGGCAGACATAATCAAAGTCTTTGAGTCAGATTTCACTGAGAAAACCAGTGAAGAAGTTCAAATATCACAAGAAGACATCAAGTTCATGGCTAAGCTAAAACAAGGCATCAAGCGAAAGTCAAATGGGCTCTATGAGATACCATTGCCTTTCAAGGAAGAGAGGCCAAGTCTGCCAAACAACAAACCGTGTGCAGAACATCGACTCAAATGCCTGGAGAAACGTCTGAGGAAAGATCAACAATACCACAAGGATTATGGAGGACATAATATCAAGAGGACCTGCTTCAAGATGATGCCACACTGAGAAATCAGTGGAAGATGGCGAAGGTAGTTGAAGTCTTCCTTGGATCTGACGGGAAAGTCCGAAGACTCAAACTTCTACTTAGTGACACAACACTAGACAATAAAGGCACACGCACAACTAAGCACATTTATTTGGAAAGGTGCATACACAAAACCGTACTATTGCTTGAGGCTGAGTAAATGATTAATTCCTCAATGTAGGTTTTTTGTTTTTCAAAGGATATTTGTTTATAACAATGTCATACTGTTAAGATGTTAACCACTATTAAGAATCACACGTTGCGTGATGGTGGGAGTGTAACTGCAGCCATTGGCCACGTGAGGGCGCACTCGTTACTTTTGGTTAAGTTTCCGTTTCCAGTAAATGCTCTCTCTCTCCGTCATTTTGCGACACTATCATCAGACGAACTGATTGACGGCCCCTGCTCTAGCTTCCAGCGTGTGTTGCACAGCTCACAGAAGACAGCAAACACTGCTAAGACTGCTGCCATTCGTTTTCAGTCACCACAATTACACATAAGAGTGCATATTGAAGATAAGACTGTAAGTAACTGTAAGACTGTGTTTACAAGAGTGCATAATATTGAATGTAAGACTGTGAAGTAACTGACTGTTTTTACTGCTGTATCTTGGACAGAATATTCTCTCAGGAGGATTAAGTTAGCCAGGACCAAGTTACCCCCGCCATTGGTTGACAAGCAGCCAAAGTGGTAATTATTAGTCTGTTTTCTCTGTCTATTGTTTACAGTAAGAAGTCATGTAAGCTTTGTAAGAATGTAAGAACTGATGATATTGTATCTGTCTGTATGTATTTTCAGTTCTACGGCGTTTAAGTGAAAGTAAACATCTGTTAAAAGAGCCGGAGTCTCGCGTGCAATCATTGGGCGGCATATAAACAGTTACATTTCTGTATAACTCATTACAATATGCTCCCGTGAGGTGGGGATGCTGCCGGCGCTGGGGTGTAAAACTCGGCATAACACCTGGACAGCGGACTGCAATCTTCCCTGCTTCAAGGCACGCGCAAACAGGTGCGCAAGCGCTAATAGGGGATATCGCCTGTACGAAGATAGGGCCCATCGCATTAACAAGCTTGAAAATGGTGTTCGAGAGGTCACAGTGACCTTGGCCTTTGACCTTTGACCACCAAAATCTAATCAGTTCATGCTTGAGTCCAAGGTGATGTTTGAGGCAAATTTGATTAAAGTCCGTCAAGGCGTTCCTCAGATGTCGCGTTAACGAACATCAGACGGACGGACAACCCGGATCCATAATGCCTCCGGCCTGGCTATCACCGGCGGAGGCATAAAAATATAGATAGATAGACAGTAGGGGTGTAAAGGTACACGTAATCATACCGAAATTTTTCGGTACAGGATGTCCGGTCCGGTACAGCTGTGTTTTTTTTTGTTGTGATTATCGATTCTGGAATAAAAGATCGATTCAAAAAATCGTGACATTAAAAATCGCGATACTTAGGTGAATCGATTTTTTCCAATTATTTGTTTACAATTATTGTTTACTATTATTTTGATGCTGCACTTTATTTTGTATTCAGTCAAGCTGGAAAAGTTCATTTCCTAGAAAAAAGAAAAGACTAAGAATCTGTGCAGGCCTATTAAGCTTGAACTGTTAATGTTAATGCTGCTCTGTTAATGCACTAATGCTGCACTTGAGTCAATGTGGTTGTTCCCACTAGAGTTCACTAGTGGTCCAATTGAGGTCACTACTGTTATTAAAACAGAAAAATAAATCTGAGAAGGCCTACCTACTGCGATTATTACTGCTGCTCCACTGTAAAAACCTGCAAACTTGTTAACAAGAGTTCAAAATAAACGGTAATAAGCAATTATATGTTTTGCTTTTTTCCTTCCTTTACTGTACCGAAAATGTACCGAACCGTGGCGTCAAAACCGAGGTACGTACCGAACCGTGATTTTTGTGTACCGTTACACCCCTAGTAGTAGGTGTTACCCGGTGGTGAGACATACACCGATTACATAACGTGCCCACCGGTAACACCTTTTGTTTTTATGGAGGAAGAATTGAAAGGCAGTTTCAGTGTGCGCCGGTGTAAATTACAAGCGCTCCCTCTCGGCTCCAGTGTGGCTCAACTGTTCTGGTTAAACCAGCAACTAACGTTAGTTAACGCTGCATCTTATGAACACAAATGATGCCCTCCTCATACACATGTAGGTAAGACCCTTAGCTAAGCCTGCATGCGTGTGCATACTGTTGTCACTGCGGGCCATCTCTGGAAATGTGCCTTTTTTTCCACAGCGGAAACCGAACCGTGATTTTTGTGTACCGTTACACCCCTAATAGACAGACAGACAGGCAGAAACAGACAGACAGATAGACATACAGACAGGCAGAGACAGACAGATAGACACAGACAAGATAGACAGACAGACAGACAGACAGAGACAGACAGACAGACACACAGACAGGCAGAGACAGACAGATAGATAGACATACAGACAGGCAGATAGACAGACAGACAGACAGAGACAGACAGACAGACAGACAGACAGGCAGAAACAGACAGACAGATAGACATACAGACAGGCAGAGACAGACAGATAGACACAGACAGGCAGATAGACAGACAGACAGACAGAGACAGACAGACAGGCAGAGAGAGAGAGAGAGAGAGAGAGGGCTTAAAATGTGGCACATCTTTTTGGAAATTCCCGCATATTTTCAATTTATAAAGGGGGAGTAATCCCGCAATGGTTTACGCCAGGGGTTTCAAACTCACGGCCCGCCACGCCACTTGATATCAAGTTATAGTGAAATCAGGCCGCACCTCCGCTCATTGTAAAACACAGAGCGCGCTCCCGAGGCTAATGCCTTGTTGATCCATCAATAACTTAGGTGCTCGTTTGTAATGAATAAGGATTTTTTTATTTCATCATCAGAACTCTGTACAGAGCGTCACAATATCAAAGTCATTGTGCCAAGAACATAAACATTACATGTCAAATATAGTCAGCCCAGCCCCCTCCCTCAGATGACTGGTGACTGGTACAATTCCATGGGATGTTTCCCATGAAGACAAAATAAGACCCTGATCTTTACAACAAACCAAAACAAAACCTTCTATACGCCAGAAAAAGACAAAACACTACGTTATCCCCTCCTCTCCAGGTGGGGCGCCTCTTCGACATAACAAACTGCTTCCTAGCAGAAGAGACATCTCAGATTGAGTGCCTAAGATGTGAGCTATGCATGTCAGCTAGATCATAATTAAACAAAGTCTACAATGATCAACAATCAATCAATAAGCAGTCAATCAATCATTTTACTCTGACAGCGTGTGGACACTCTTCACACCAGGGTTGCCAGATAAATTTCCATATATGTGCAGTTCCTTGGGCGGTTTTGTGTGCATTTTGGTGGGTTTTGAACTCTTTGTGCTGGAAACCGTCAGCAGTATCTGGCAACACAGCTTCACATTCCAGGCCAGCGACCTGGTGATTTGGTTCACCCGAGTGAAAAACCAAGTGGAAAGAAAAACATTTGCACGCTAAAATGTTGTCTTTTGTTGAGAAGTGAACATGTCGCTGTCAAAAGGCAAAAGAAAGGTTGATGACGAGCACAGACAGTTTCAGGAGAAGTGGGGGAGTGATTATTTTTTTGTCGAGTTCAAAGGGAATGCTGCCTGCCTCATTTGCAAAGAGAAAATGGCCGTAGTAAAAGAATATAACCTGAAGCGAATAAGAATAAGAATAAGCAGGGATGCAAACGAGTCACCTTTAGGTAACAGTGAGTCACCTTTTTCATCCCAAAATAGGGCACTTAAGTGAATGATTTTGTGTCTGCCCTGGTATCTGTCACCTTTTTAACTATCCATGACTTTGCATCCCTGAATAAGACTAATAATTACTATGTCTTTTGTCATTGTGTTTTATCTGGAGACTAAGCAGCAGCCATAGGCTACGTTCAAACAGGGCACCCAAGCCTTGCCTATGCCTTGCCTTTACCCACGCTTTTAAATAGGCGTCCTTTCTAGTCAACGAGGCTGTGTACACAGGGCGCCTCAGTGTGAACCTTGCGTGTACCCACGCCTTGCCTGACCTGCGCCGATTTTATCGTTTAGGCGTGAGTTCTATTTTCAAGCCGACTAGGCGCGTGAAGGCAGACTTCTTCTGTCAAGCCATGAAGGAAAAACGCGACAATATCCGTGGGAAATGGCAAAGTCAACTGAATTTCAAAATAAAATGGTGTTACTACAACAATGTTGAGCAGAGAGAGAGAGAGAGAGAGAGAGTGATTGAGGGGTGGCTATCACATGGGGCTTTCTCCCCGTCGGTAAACAAATCTTCAGGAGAGAGAATAGCGACCAAAGAAGCAAGATGGACAATGAAAAGTTAATCCACTTAGTACAACAGCATCCAGTTCTCTATGACAGCAGTCACCCATACATATCCAGCATCAATAGCACATTAAATATATCTGATTTATTTTACCTACCCATGATAATTCGGGACCACACGTGACCAAAAAAACACTCGGGAGAGAGGAGAGGTGCTTGTGACTCGGCTCAGGTGAACGTGGAATAGGCGTGCAGTGTGATCGCAAAAGCGTGTGATAGGTTCACGCGCAGCTCAAGGTCTGTAGGTGTGGGTTGAGGCAAGGCAAGGCGTAGGTGCCCTGTGTGAACGTAGCGATAGGCTTCCGGTTGTATTAAAGCCTTTATTTTTTGTATTGAGTGATACACTTTACCAAAACACTCATATTATAATACCCCAGGTGTGCATAAACTACAGGTTAAGTAAAAACAAAAATGTGAAATTATTATTATAGGTATCATATCTGTTATCGGATAGGAGAAGCAGATATTTACCAGTTATCGTATCGGCTGAAGAAAAAAAAAACCAAAGTCTATAAATCTCCCCCCAGTTTGCAAAGTGAATTTTAAGCCCTGAGGGGGGGGGGGGTACTTCCCCGGAGAGATATTCTGCCATTACAGCAATGACATTAACACAACATAACTTATACCAAAAACACACAAGAGGTAGGTTTGGTGAGAACTTTGAAACAACAACATTATATTGACACAATTACTACAGCGTTCTTGCATTTTTCCATAACTGTCCACTGTAGAGCCTATTGCATGATACTATTACGATGACTGTTCACTGTAATACAAAATGTGCAATGTGAGTTTCATAGTGTCTTTATATATCGTCTCTTGCCGTTCACCACCATTCATAATGTTTTTGCAGCCGGTTCGTAGCTGAAGCAGGATGGGATTTTTGTATGGGGATTTTGGTTAGGCTCGGGCACTGCGCGACCTCACGTGCCCTGCAGTTCACCTGCTGCACTTCCTTGCCTGCCTGCTCTATTGGCACATTGCCCAACTTCACATCACTGATGACATCACAATTGCTCGAGTGACCATCACTGATCACATCTTGGAGTGATCGAGTGACGTCACTCAGTGCAAAATTGCTCAACTTCAGCCTCGCCCGCAGCTGGTGTAATTATAAAATGTCTAAAATGCTTTGTTGATTCTTCAATAATGAGTTGCTCGTTTTAAAATGAATATAAGGAGGATTTTATTCCATTTTATTCCCCTTCCACTGTGCGCACAGAGGGTCTCACTCCCGAGTGAACCAGTCAGTCATGAGTGAACCACGAGCAAAGGCATCTCCTCATGATATAGTCAAACATCAGCCCCCCACCTAGAAGCCATCAGTAAGTTTCCACTGCTCACAGAAGTTCCATTTAGCCCAGGACATTTCCATTAGCTACACAAGCTCAACCTTGATCTTTCATAAGAGACAATACAACCTTGGTCTGGTCACAAGACAAAATACATGTTATCTATCCCTTAAAATGAGACAGCCATAGATCATTATTGTACAGATACAATAAGCAATCAATCAATCATTTTGCTCTCAGACTCGGCTGCTGCGTGGCCTCGCCTGCTCTATTGGCATGTGCCGGGCACAATTGCACAACTTCGCGTCACTGATTACATCACTCACTGATGACATACAATTGCTCTTATGACATCACTGATGATGCCACAATGCCTATGACATCTTCAGTGATGTCACAATGCCTATGACATCATCCAGTGGGACAAAGGTTTAGCCCACTTTCTCCCTTTTATATGATAGGCATCTCGCGAGCTACACGCTCACTTCCTAGGCTCGCCCGCTGGACGGGCTCACCCGCCCTGCAGCTCGCATACGCAGCTCGGCTGTTGCGTGGCCTCCCCTGCCCTAAGGCGGATGCGCAATGTCTCCCTCTTTCTCTTCATCAGTCTCTCCCCCTCTCCTCTCCCTCTCTCAGTCTCTCTCCCCCTCTCGCTCTCGTGTGTGTGTATGTGTGTCACTGATGACATCATCAGTGATGTCACAATGATGTCACAATGCCTATGTATGAAATCACTGATGGCATCATCACTGATGACATCATTGATGACATCTTCAGTGACATCATCACTGAACTATAGCCTTGTGTGTGTGTGTGTGTGTGTGTGTGTGTGTGTGTGTGTGTGTGTGTGGGGATGTATGACATCACTGATGTCATTAGTGGGACAGAGAAACCCTAGCTCACTTTTATATACTGATGATGATGATGATGATGATGAAGATGATGATGATGCTGTATTAAACAGCAAACTTTGTGTTCAGGGACACTGTGATACTCAAACAACTCATTTTTCACATTTAACTGGAGGGATTTTAAAATACTCAAAATAATAAATAATTCTTAGTTTCAAGTAAAATAAGGGCTGCATTTAAAACACATAGCAGAAAGCTTTTGAAAATGTGCATCTTAAAATAAAGTGCTTAAGAAAAATGAAAAAAAAGTAGCAGCTTGAGTTTCCCTTTTTCTGGTTATTGCAGTCTTATCTCAACCAAAACAATCTCAACATATTTATTTGAACAATTGAACAGCTTACTTCTGTTCTGAGAATAAATGACTAGCTGACTAAGAAGTCATACTTTTGCAGCCTGGGGACAGTAGTTGTACTGGGAGGGAGGGAGACCAGCCAGCCACAGACATAAGCCGTTTTCACACACAGATCGCGCAAAATTGCAGTTCAAAAGGCCCGCAAAACTGGCAGCCTCGCCACAGAAATTGCTTTCACACACAGCCAAGCAGCACCGCCACATTCCCGTCCTGGGGTGTGCTTTCAAGTGACATCCACCCGTCCCGGATTGAAAGGCGAGCGGAGGCATTTCCACCCAGCTCCTCGCCCAAATTAATATTTTCATAGGTTAGTGTAGCCTAGGCTACTGTATGATGAACAAATTAATTCAACAACCAAACATCGCTGATGTACGCCAGCCAACGAGGTGCAGCTGCGGTTGTTAAGGATCAAGCTGATAAAACACGAAAGTGTTGTCCACATGCAGCATGGTAACAAGGCTTTCAATATTCATCTGATCGACTTTATGCATCACAGACGCACCATCATGTAGCCTATTAGGTAGGCTACATGGCTAATTCTTATCTTTTGGTTCCAGTTTGTTGTAAAGCAAATGATTCCCATCAAGTAGCCTAATTAGGGGCCGTTCTGAAAGACGACGCCCACATATCAAACAGCTGCAGTCTGCATAACGTTCGTCGGGGGAATAGTATAGGCTATAAATGCACATGACTACTATAACGTTAGTAGTTTTTTTAAGGGAATGCACAAGTGGCTAGCTAGACAGATTGCAGTTCTGGAGCTGGTTTCCAGAGGGAATATCCTCAGACCAACTCGCCACAGACAGCTATAGTCTTCTGAAGCGTATTATTATATCCGTTAATTTTACCTAGGCTACTAATGTCAACATCGTTTGAGCATAAAGCCTAACCTACTTACAGGCACGGAGCGAGCTCCTGGCGCATGATTGTAGGCTATAGGCTACTTTTTTTACTTTCACTGTCTTTCTTGCTGCATGAGGTGATTTCCCCTGTAATTTTTTTATGAATGAGCTGAGCATTCGCACTGTTCCGGCTTGCTGCTCCTACACTTTCAAGTGGAGGCGGGTTACCTGCTAACCCGGCGCTGTGACTAGGTCGGCTTGGGGGACAAAAGGCGTACAACAATTACCCACCAACGCGCGTTCAAAACTTTCACATCGGAGGCGCGGATCCTATTTTCCGTGCATTTTGCGGCTTTCAAGGCCGGTGTGAAAGCACCTACACAGAGACAGAGACAGACAGACAGACAGACACACACACACACACACACACACACACACACACACACACACACACACACACACGCACCTCTCATTCTTTCTCTTGAGAGAGAGAAGTGAGCTCTTGCTTGTCCTGCCAGGATTTTAAATCTGGGCTGGAATGGTGTCAGGGCCATTCTCATACACATGTGGAGGTGCTCATTGGTGAGCCTGGAACCATATTTGGTTTTGATGATGTTCATAGTGGAGAAAGCTGTCTCACAACTGTATGTGGAGCCAAACATGGTTAAGATGTACAGTGCTACTTTCCTCAGGCCTGGGAAAGCTGTCTCTGAGACCAGTTTGAGCCAGAAAGTGGCATGGTCAGTTCCTCCAAAATGCTCTTTCAAGGCCACGTCTGCCTGGAGATCGATCAGTTGCATCTGGAGAGGCCCAGCATTTGCCCACTTCAAGTGCTGTGTGACTTCCTTTGAGAACCCCTGACATCTTGATGAGGAATGGGTTCTTAATGAACAGGGTGAGCTGCTGTCCAAGGCTGAAGCTGTCGAAACGCTTGCTGAAGTTTACAATCAGCTTGTCAACAAAGTCAACAAAATGAGAAACATCTCTCTCTCCGTGGACCTGTTTCTGCACTGTTGTGAAGTGTGCACAGTCTCCCTGCAGGTCTTCCTTGAACACCTCAAGTTTCCTCTGAAAGGAGTTGACCTCTGTCATCAGGTCACAAACTGAATTGTCCTTGCCCTGTAGCTTTAAATTCAGTTCATTCAACCAAAAAAGCTACCATATCCATCTTCTTCTCATCTTCCAAAAAGAGAGAAAATGATGTGGCCTTCTGGCTCTTCAGCTGTGATTTCCTGTCGGATGGACCAAAAGCGCTCCAACACCTTGCCTTTGCTGAGCTATCTTACATTATTACATCTATTATTATTACAGCTATCTTACATTATCGCTACCATGTAGGATGCTGATTTTGTGACCCATGAGTTGCTTTTATTTTTATGCTTTTTATTAATTTTGATTTTATATATTTTACGCAATGTCTTTTATTATGTTTTATTCATTTTATTCATTTTATTCATTTTATTCATTTTAGTAATTTGATTCATTTTATTTCATTTTATTTATTTTATTCATTTTACTCATTTTATTCTTTTTATTAATTTTATCATTTTATTGATTTGATCTGATTTAATTGATTTATTGTTTTTAGCTGATTGCTCTTCAGTACCCTGTACAGCACTTTGGTCCTCCTCTGGTTGTTTTAAAGCGCTTTATAAATAAAGTTGGATTGGATTGGATTGGATATTGTGGAGCAGAAGATAATCAGCATCTGCTCCAACTTCTCTGAGGAATTCCCTGAGCAGGCGATGCTGGTGAGAAGAGGATGCTCTAAGAAAGTGAATCATTCTCATCATTGTGTTCATCACCTCAGCATACTCATCTGACAGGCTGGAGCACAGGACTGATTGATGAATGATGCAATGATAAGAGATGAGCTCAGGATTGTCCTCTTTCATTCTTGCCACAGCTCCTTTCTCTCTCCCTACCATGGCAGGGGCTCCATCTGTGGTAATGGAAATCACTTGTTTTGGCTCTATTCCCCTCTTGGTTAACATCTCCTTTATGGCCAGGTAGATGTCCTCTCCTCTTGTACTGGTGTGAAGGGATGTCACACCTAACAGGTCTTCACAGAACTCTTTTTTCTCCTTGTTGAAGAACCTTACATAAATTAACAGCTGGGCATTGTCAGACACATCAGTTGACTCATCTACAGCTCAGCTTATGCATGGTGTCTTATGAACTGCTTCATCCAGCTGTGCTAGCACATCCTGGCTTAATATTTCTGTTTTCTTTGTAGCTGAAGATGCAGACATGGGTATTTGATTTATTTTTCCACAAAGCTCTTCTTTTCACATTGCCACTTTTAATAAGTGCCACAGTCTCGCAGCAGATCAGACAGACAGGCTTTGAACTGCCCATGGGGAGGATAAACATGTACAAATCTGTCCATTCTTCATTAAAAACTCGGTTCTCTGTGTCCACTTTTCTCTTTTTAGAGCACGCCATACTTTTTCTCACCTATTTCTCCACTGTGTGTGTGTATCGCTGCTCACTGACACAGCTGTGACAAGCAGAGTGGACCCGCACGGAGGAATCTTGGAATGGCTGGAATGTACATTTCATTGGCCGAGTAGCGTCACGTGGGACTCCAAACCAGTACCGTAAATGCTAGAATAGCCAGAAAAGCTGCGCCATTTAAAAATACAAAACACTGCAACATTGAAGAAAAATCTCAATATAATAACACAGCTTATAGGTCTGGGTCCGCATAGGATGGCGTCTCGGTCTGGATTCAGACCGCGGTCCGCCTATTAGTGACCCCTGTTCTAGCCCACAAATGTTAATATGCCAATAATGCCAATAAGTATGTAAAATACAAAATAAAACGAACGGTAATGTCTTAATTTAATGTAGAGTACAAATGACATGTAACTGGCTTGTTAAACTCCCATTCCAGGAATATCGCTATTTACAGTACCACGGCTCGACGCACACTTCAAGGCGGGAAGCCAGCACTCCTAGGCTTGGAAACGGCTGTCCGCGCGGAGGCAGCTGCCACCTGGTCCTCTGCCCTGGGAGCTCGCGCTGTGCAGCCAGCGAGTACGCACTCCACGGGGCTGTATTTATTATATTATATTGTGTTTGTATATGGGCTCTTATTGAAACGTGACCGGTAGGTTTCAGATTTGTCCTGTAAAATACATTATTTGCGGTGTCCAGTGCGGAGTGCTCTCCTGAGGCACAGATCATCGCATTATTATGGATCCCACTCTTATTTGGGTCAGAACATGCTCTACGCAGCATTCAAGCACCAGGAATGGCCAACGCCAACTCCAGTTCCTAATCGCAGACACGCTTACTTTCCAACTGTCAAATCAAACTCCTCCACATGCTATGTCACCACCTCTCTACCCTGTTTCAGTTGGAATACGTCATGATAAAGAATCACAGACCCCCAGAATCTCATTTCAGCTCGACTTTAATCGAAATCCCCATACAAAATTCCCATTGTCTATGGCGAGCTGGTCTACAAAATGTACGTCATCCCTGTGGTACTGTGGTATTCATCTGTTATGCAGTGATTTTTAGCTGTACACAGTCTCCCGGCCATCACCCCCTTCGCTTCCTAAACAGGGAAAGTAATTTTTTGGTTTTTCCAATCCGTAAATGCCCATGTTGTGAGTCATTTGAGATGAAGAAGAACACGATTAGTGGGTCTCAAAGTGAGGTCCTTGATAGGGTTCTGGTGGGAGTCCACTTAGCAAATTCATGAATTGATAAATGTCAGCATTAGCCTATTTCACTTACAAGAAGTTAACACAATTAGAGAATGTAGAAGAATTATTATATTTATATAGTTTCACTGTTACATACAGGCATAGGCGATTCTAGGCTTTCCAAACAGGGGTTGCACCACCAAGAAGGTAATAGGACTCCGACTGGGGGGTATCTAGACTGGGGGGTATCTAGGGGGGGGCTGTGCACCCCCGGCCTAGACAAAGACATTTTGTAAATTTTAAAGTAAAATGCATTAATCTGGTGCACTCTGAGTTTAACTGCCATACATATTATTTTGTTATTTATGTCATTACTTGAAATGTTACATGTATGTATGTAATTTATTTTCATGAATATTGATTTGTTTGTAATGTTAGATAGGAAGGAGTTTATGTTCCGTGTTGTTAGGGGGACACTTTTGACTGTGACACTCATCTAGAAGCATCCGGCAGCCATCAGCCATGTGGTCAGAAGAAAGTAGCTCTGTTAAGTTTAAGATAATAAATTAAAGAAAGAAGGAAGAAGAAGAAGATATTTTAAGTTTAAGAAGAGGTTTTTGGAAGATTTATGTTTTTGAAGTTTATTCTTTCATTCTTTGGTCAAGCCATTCTCACAACTCATTCCCTCTCAGTTGTGTGCAGCCAGTGAGTTCGACTATCACTCCCTCCAGTAAGAGACCACGGTTCTTCTGTTACAGATGGATTTATTGAGCTGCTCTCCACCATCCCCAAATCCACCGTCGAACTCAGACCTGCTGAGACTTTCCCCATTCTGCGTGCCCGACAAGGAGGTGCCGACAGCTCATCAAGACGGGACATACAGAGAAGCCTGCTGTTAAGGACATCAGTTAAGTTCATCAGTTTTCTCATGAAACGTCCATAAGCCAGGCACTAAAGTTTGTGTTCTGAAGGTGACACAAGGATTGAAAAACTACAAGGGACTGTGTGTAGCCTATAACAAAAACAGCTGTTTCACAAGATATAAGGGCTAATTGTTTTTGTAGTCTACTTGGTTTTATAGTGACTATATTATTTATTTGAAGAAAGGCATTCGTTTACTTTGGAGAATAAAGAAATATTTGTGTACATTTAAGTAAGTTGACATTCAAAGGGACGTTTTCTATTCATGGTCAACTATTTCTATGCAAGTTGAAATGTTGCATTAAGGACACTTTGCCTACTGTAAATGACTGTAACATTTCCAAGCCTTTATAATTAGGGTTGATTTCTTTGACAGTGATCTAATTTAGTTAGCCTATTCACTTGAGTATTTTTGTGAAAATGTTTCTTATTACGTGAGACAAGTTAATTATATGCTGTAGGCTACAGGTCATTTCCAAATAATTTAAAATGTCACAAGAACAAGAACTAGCTGCCATAGAAGAACAAGAGCCAGAACAAACAGATGAGTCTATCATTGTAGACCCACCAGTACAGCCTGAACAGCTTCGTAGAAGTGAAAGACCCCACGTATTAACAGAAAAAGGAAAGGCACTTCACTCTAACTAAGGCTCTAACTAAGGTGGCTAAAAAATCAGTAGTAAAACAGGATCCCAGTAACATCCTACAAGAGCACATCGGCACTATTCAAAGGGAATTAGCTGAACTGAATACTATTTATGATGAATACCGAAGTGTTGACAGCCCTGCTCATGACATGCGCCGCAAGCTGGACAAGTGCACATCAGTCACCAGTATTGTTGTACAGAATGCTCAGTCTCAAATTCAAGGAACAAATGAGGAGTTGATTTGGCCTGATGCTAACTCTGTATTCCCATCTTCAATCTCTAGTAGTTCAACTCCAGCTAAGGTTAATTCCATTCGCTCTCATACATCCTCAATCAAAAGACAAGAATCTGCCGCCGAGTATGCAGCTACGCAAGCTGTATTGCAGATTATGGCTCAGCAAGACTGCCAACAAGAGAAGCTGCAAAGACTTGAAGCTGAGGATAAGCAGATGGTTGCAGAGCAGCTTCATTAACTCGCCGTTTACAAGCCGAAAAGGAAGAGACTGAACGTAGGATAGAAAAGGAGAAACAAGAGGCTGCTCTTGTAAAGAAACAGCAAGAAGAAAATGCTGCAAGGAAAAGGTCTGTAGAACACTTGAAAAGAGAGCTTGAGCGTTTGGAGGAGATGAAAAGGTTGAATGCAGCCAGAGCAAAACTTCAAGTCTATGATGAAAATGAGTTCTATTCAGACCGGAGAGTGAGACGCGCGGCCCAGCACGTAACAGGATGTGAGTTGCCAGAACTGCATGAACTGTATAAACAGCGGTGCCTCAGGAGGTCCCTGAAGATCATCAAAGACACAAACCATCCCCACAACAGCCTGTTCTCCCTGTTACCCTCAGGGAGGAGATACAGGGTTCCAAAAGCACGCACAAATCGCTTGAGGAACAGTTTCTTCCCGCAGGCCACGAGACTCCTTAACATACACAAATAGTGTAGTAGCCGTAATGTACCGTACTGTAGCTGCTACCATTACGTATGTCTAATGTTTAATTGTATGTTTAATAAGGTACATGCTATTTGCACCTGTATGTCAAATACGTCGAATTTAAAATGTTTAAGCACGTCTAAAGTATGCACACGACATGTGCACCTATGTGCAGTGAATATGCCACTGTCTCTGACTTGTCTTATCACTATACTGCCTTATTGTTGTTGTGTCTCTTGCTGTTTTTGCACTCATATGCCCTGTTATATTTGTACTATGTTGTAAACGGAGTCCACAGCACAAGAATTTCACACGTGATACTTGTACCATGGAGTGACAATAAAAAATCTTGAATCTTGAACCAAGGACTTAAACCACAGAAATATGAAGTGCCTACAGTTGTGCAAGCAAGTAAACAGGTGAACACTGTGTATCAGCACACACAACCACTAAGAGATGTGGCTCCAAGAAATATGATTCAAGATGACACAGGCGAGCTTGTGAAAGTTTTGGCTGAGGCTATATCAGCAAATAGCCTACCCATTCCAGAGCCTACAATCTTTAGTGGGGATCCACTCAAGTTTAATCATTGGAAAAATATTCCAACTACAGTAAAAATCTTCTTCCTTCAGAAATATGTTGGAGGAGCAGCTAAAGAGGCCTTAGAAGGTTATTTTCTGACTGATTCAGAAGATTCATACTACGCAGCATGGGACCTGCTCAATGAACGATATGGCGAGCCTTTTGTAATTGCTAAGGCCTTCCGAGACAAACTTCATGCCTGGCCAAAATTAGCCTCAAAGGAGAGTGCTGAGCTAAGAAAGTTTGTGGACTTTTTACACAGTTGCGAATCTGCCATGGCTCACAATGAAAGTCTAAATGTTCTTAATGATGGAATCGAGAACCAAAAGCTTGCTGCCAAACTACCCGACTGGTTAATTACTGGTTGGAACTGACAGGCCACACAATACCAACTGCAACACAGAAAGTTCCCAAGCTTCAGTTATTTTGTGACATTCCTATCAATGGAAGCTAGTATTGCGTGCAACCCTATAACATCTTTTCATGCGGTACGGCAATGTGAACATGATATAGCAAAGGTCAAGAACCAAAACATAGTAGTCACCAAGAACCACACTCTAGGTGCCAAGATCTTCACAACTAACACCAGTGAAAGGAACATAGTCACATGCGTGTTTTGTAAGAAAATAGGACACAGCTTACACAAATGTCATATATTCCTTGAAAGAACAGTCGCTGAAAGAGTCAAATTCATTCAGAGTGAGAGACTGTGCTTCGGCTGCTTGAGTCCTGGCCATCAATCCAACAGCTGCAGTAACCGGATGGTCTGTGACACCTGCTCAAAACATCATCCCACATGCCTACACGAAGATCGCTCAAAGCAAGAGCAAGAACCACAGAGAGAACGATCTAAGGAAATACGTAACAGTAAGGAAGGAAAGCCACAGTCAACACAACTACGAGATGTCACCAAGGAAGCCACATCCAATAGAGTTGTGCAAGATGGCAATAGTACCCAGATTTCAGCAATAATACCTTTCTATGTGTCAACGTCAAGAGATTCAAGCAAGGAAGTTCTTGTCTACGCTCTGCTAGATTCACAAAGTGACTCTTCATTCATTCTTGAGGAAGTGGCAGATGTTCTAGATACAAACACAGAACAAGTGAAGCTGAAACTATCTACAATGTCATCGAAAAGGACAATTGTACCCTGTAAAAGACTCCAAGACCTACAAGTAAGAGGGCTATTCTCCTCTAAGAAGATCACAGTGCCAACAGCTTACACTTGTGAATTTATCCCTGCTAATCGGACACACACTGAAGAGTCTATAGTGAATGCTGCTATTAACTTGTGTTTACTTTTGCTACTAAACCAACATCAGGACTTAAAAAAATAGACTATGACTCCACACCCTAAGTGATACACACATGTTATGAGAGTGGTATATATACCCCTCACACTAATATCCGTTTTAGTGTAGAATGGTTAGTTTCTTGCTCTGCTCTCCCCTAGAGTGGGACAAACAACCATGTCAAACCCTGTATGCAGCGCGGCCCCAGGCAGGAGGCTGCTTCGCCTGTAGAGTGAGCCGGCCCTTTTATGTCAAGATAAAATAAAAAATCATCTGGCCACTAGGGGTTGCACGTGCAGCCAGTGCACCAACGTACAATCGCCTATGCATACAGGTAGAAATGGATTTTTGCACAAAACTAAGTATGTCAAATAATACAATAGAACACACACATTACATGAATTTATCGATGTTCCTCACCACCTCCTCTCCTCACCTTCTCCTCTCCACACGAGCTCATTGTGTGGAGATCTCATATCACTATGAAATTATTCAAACAAATGACATGCACCAACATGCACAGCATCACAGTAGCTACAACTATGAAATTATCTTATGTTATTTAGTTCTACAAATAAAACATCAATGTGTAAATAATAAATAAACAATAAGGCATCATGCCATCAGCTGAGAATATTTCCCAGCACGTAGAAATGACATAATCCTTCTCCCCAATAAACACATTTTCCCAGCACAGTCAATTACATACAGCTAAAACAATTGGCACTCGCATAATATAAAGAAACATCAATAACTGTTAAATCAAGACACTACCAGTGAACAGCGAACGGGCACTGCAATTCAAGGAGCCACATGGCGGACGAATCCACTGCATGTAGAACGCAATATAAACATCATTCCACACAAACAACAACAAATATTAAACACTCACTGGTTCTTTGGACGCACAGCAGCTTAGAAACAAAACCCCCAGCAACTGGATCAACAGAATATCACTTGAATTCCACTCTGTAACATTAAGAAACCTCTCTGACCAGCAGCCACTTTCTACTTTCACTTTCACGCAGTTCACCAACTCCGTGGGGAAAGAGGGGGGGTTCGTCGTTGCTAGCGCTCTGACTGAGTTGGTTTCTTCCATGATGCATCATCATGGGAAAAACCAACTCGACGGGGGAAAGAGGGGTGTTTCGCTGCTATCACTTGACTGAGAGGCTGTTGCAGGGAGGCAGTCAAACAAAAATGAATTGGGATATTTCATAACCTCCGGGGCTAGGGAAAAACATCCGGGGCTGTAGCACCGGAAGCCCAGGGCTAACGACGCCGATGGTCAAACGCCAAAGTTCAAGGTCACTGTGACCTCACAAACACCATTCCCAAGTTCGTTAACACGATATCTCAGGAACGGCTTGATGGAATTTCTTCCACTTTGGCTCAAACGTCGACTTGGACTCAAGGATGAACTAATTCGATTTTGCTGGTCAAAGGACAAAGGTTAAGGTCACTGTGACCTCATGAAGGCCATTTTCAAGCTTGTTAATGTGATATCTCAAGAACGCCTTGACAGAATTTCTTCCAAAAATAGAATGATTTTATTATAATTACCTGTATAAAGTGTTCGGCGATTCGGTTAACAGTTCTGGTATGAAGTTAGTTTGGGCCTAGAAAACAGACAGGTAAAAATATTAGTTGGTTGTTTTAGATACAAACTTGTAGTAGTGTGCTATAAAGCTAGCAAAAATACTCACAATATCCCTGTTCAATTCAAGTACATTGGTCAGGGTTAGAGAGGATCCGCCAAGGAGGTTTCTGTGTGCTGTGTTTGGGTCCAGTGTGAGTTCACAGGCATCTGATGGAGAGAACAAGACACAATATAGCAGCAGCAGCTTCTCATCTAATACACCTGTTCTGTTTGTTGATTTATTGACAGTCCATTTCTTAGCAGCTTGGCACGCATGATATCAGCCATCATCCTGATTCACAGTAGGATCTGAAATCATGGATTTCACATACTGTGCTGTAGATGGACTTTGCATCTCAATAGTAGAATGTGTGTTGCTTTGTTTTCATGAATCAAACTAAATACACTTCCTCACACCTGGCTTCGACGACGGATCTCCATGTTCCCGCACACTGGAGGAATAAACAGAGAATAAGTCAGATCAGCAGATTATCTTTGATGATGGAACCATGGACATTTAATAACATTCCGTATGAAGGATTCCCACAATCCCACTCATATCCAACATTCAACATCAAACAGATTCCTCAGCTTCTCAGTCTGGCTGCTAGTTTTCTGCTGCATTCAGGTCATATTGAAAGAAGCAGAATAGCAGGATTTTGTTTCTTGTTTTACCTTTTACCCTTATTTATACAGGGGGAGTGTCACTGTGGTCTCTACCCTGTAGAGCTCGACAGTCACGTGACTTTTCGTGATGTTTTGCGCCCCGGAAGTAAGTTCCCCATTCATTTTCTCCATAGACATCTCGAAAAAATCCTTGGTAACACTTTATAATAACGTTCAGTCACAAGTCATTTATAAGCCCTTAGGTAATGATGAACTAACCATTTACAAAACATGAATACACATTTGTAGATGATTAATAAATGTTATGTTAACATACAAATGTGTTGTAAGTCATCTATACACTTTTAGATAGATATAAATAAAACATTCCTGTGTAGAAAACTGTAGAAAGCAGCTGAAAGCTGAAGCCAACATGCTGCCAGGTTCAAAAAGACATAAGGACAAAGCAGCACTCATTAATATGAATGACAACATGCTGCTGCTTCAATAAACAAGCAGAGACTGAAGAGTGAGTTAGTGAGTGGAGGCTTTTCTTCACTATAAAATAAAATCAGTAGAAACAAATAAAAACACACACACACACACACACACACACACACACACACGGTGGCTGGTGAAATGAACAGCGCCCTCCACCACCATCAGTGAGAAAAGTAACCATTGATGTGGTTGAGGATTAAAGGTTCCTCCAGTCAGTTTTCCTGCCTGTAGAAGCGTTGGTGTTCTATGAAAACCTTCTAATATCTATCTCGTATAGTCACACACCTCATCTGATTTGACCAAAGAACTGACATTGAGAAGAACCAAAGGCTAATAGCTTGTTCCACTGCAACATATTATGTTTAATATTATGTGCTCTGAACGTTCTGTGTAATTAACACATTAATTATCATATTTTAAATTCCTTCATTGCCTCCAAAACTCTGACATCAAAGTTTGTCCTCCATAGATGATGGAGGCCATTTTGGAGCCATGTGGAGCCCTGTGTCTTGTCAATGGAGAATATCATCACCAAAGTTCATCTTCATTCATTTGAAGAGACCAGGAATGTGTGAAAACAATAGGAAGACAATGTGAGTCCTAAGGCTCATTCCAGATGAAATTACTCTATATAGAAGTCCGGGTAACCCTTTATTTTACAGGTACCCTAGTTACATATGAACTATTTGTAATTACACATGAACACCAAATGTAATTACACAGTAATTACCAATAGTTCTAAATTACGTTCATATGTAGTTACATTGTAACAGACCTGT
>NC_139624.1:12608253-12615753 GCF_964638095.1 Poromitra crassiceps
CTCCTCATCCCAGCTGTGTGTTTAAAAGCAGCTCTCCTCCCTCCAGCCTGCACACAGCTTCCCCCAGACACCAGCTGCTCTGAAACACTCCCATGTCCTGCATCCTTTTGTAGTTCTCAAAGTCTATGGTTACTCTCACCCTAACCAGAGCCTTCAACAAGACTACAAGGCCTACTTAGACTTCTGCATCTATTTTCCTCTTCCTGCTAAGGTACACAGCCATCTTTGCTGCCCCAACAAGACATTTACAATATGCCCCATCCTCTGTTTGCTCTTGCTACACTGGAAACTGAAAATAAAGACAGAAAGAGTAAAAACAGTAGCAAGAAAAGTAAAGAAAGAAGTCAGCAGGTTGAAGAAGGGCCTGAGCCTCACACAGTCTCTGAAGCAGTGACATATTGTCTCTCTCACCCCACAGAAAGGACAGCCACTGTTCACATCAGAGTTCACCACAGAGACAAAAGCATTGACTGGCAGTGCCCCATGTAGTACCCTCCACTGTAAGTCCCCGGACTATTTTGTCAACGGCCCCTTATACAGTGTGGTCCATGCAGGCTTGACCTCCGACCCCACCCCGAGGCTGGTCCTTCACGGGGTGTCGGCCTGCTGCTCAGCCTGTCTCTGTTGACTATTTTCACACAGAGTCTGTAGAGTCTCTTTCCTCTGAGAGTCCAGAGAGGCCTCATCCACTCCCCCTGCAGCGGAGGACCCCAACAGTTAACACTCTGTCCTTCTGTGATAATACAAACCCTGTGTCCCCTCTGTCCCCCTCCTGTGAAACCCTGTGTCCCCTCTGTCCTTCTGTGATAATACAAACCCTGTGTCCCCTCTGTCCCCCTCCTGTGAAACCCTGTGTCCTCTGTCCTCCTGTGATAATCCAAACCCTGTGTCCCCTCTGTCCTCCTGTGATAATCCAAACCCAGCGTCCCCTCTGTCCCCCTCCTGTGATAATCCAAACCCTGCATCCCCTCTGTCCCCCTCCTGTGATAATCCAAACCCAGCGTCCCCTCTGTCCCCCTCCTGTGATAATACAAACCCTGTGTCCCCTCTGTCCTCCTGTGATAATCCAAACCCTGTGTCCCCTCTGTCCTCCTCCTGTGATAATCCAAACCCTGCGTCCCCTCTGTCCTCCTGTGATAATCCAAACCCTGTGTCCCCTCTGTCCTCCTGTGATAATCCAAACCCTGTGTCCCCTCTGTCCTCCTGTGATAATCCAAACCCTGTGTCCCCTCTGTCCTCCTGTGATAATCCAAACCCTGTGTCCCCTCTGTCCTCCTGTGATAATCCAAACCCTGTGTCCCCTCTGTCCTCCTCCTGTGATAATCCAAACCCTGCGTCCCCTCTGTCCTCCTCCTGTGATAATCCAAACCCTGTGTCCCCTCTGTCCTCCTCCTGTGATAATACAAACCCTGTGTCCCCTCTGTCCTCCTCCTGTGATAATCCAAACCCTGTGTCCCCTCTGTCCCCCTCCTGTGATAATGCAAACCCCATGTCCCCTCTGTCCCCCTCCTCCAACAGCTTCCAGTCCTCTGCAGTCAGGGCACTCCTGTACCGACCAAGCATCAGTCCAGCCACTCGCATCGATCTCACGCCCAGCCGCTCAGCCACCGCCCCGGCCTCAATGATGTCTTTCCCTGCAAGGCCCACCAGGTGCCCCAGGGTAACCACCTTGGCTGCCTTTAGGGTCCCACAAAGTCCTGGTGTGGCTGCTGTGGTGATGTCCAGCCTCACCCCAAAAACCAGAGGCTCCTCCAGCAGCCACTCCACCGAAGTGAGAGGTGTCACTCTCAGCACCTTCATCAGTCATCATACTCTTAGCAGACCTCTATAAAAGGTGCAACATCATTGAGTGACAGTGTGTTAGGATTCACAAAGACAAGTGACAAGCCCAGACCTCCCTCCTGTTTTAAGAGTGTCTCTGCAACCTGCCTCCATACCGCCCAGCCTTTCATATCAAGTCATTTCTGGATCCACTGGAGTCTAAAAGCTGCTGTTCTACTGGACAGGTGTATTAGCTCTTGACCAACCTCCTCCCTTTGTAAATACAGAACACTTTGTGGGATCCAGTGAGAACCTCCCCAGAAGAAATCAAGCAGGAGAGCAGGAGAGAGAGAGAGAGAGAGAGAGAGAGAGAGGGAGGGAGAGAGAGAGATAGAGAGAGAGGGGGAGGGAGAGAGAGAGAGAGAGAGAGAGAGAGAGGGAGAGAGAGAGAGAGAGAGAGAGAGACAGAGAGACAGAGAGAGAGAGAGAGAGAGAGAGAGAGAGAGCCTGGAAAGCGATTTGAACCTATATTTGCATTAGCATGTATTTGTTGGTTTGGTAAACTTTTCAAATTCACCATAGAAAAAAGAAAGTGATAGAGAGGCAGTTTGGAACAGACCCATAACATCTAATTATGTTCAAACAAATAAAAGCATGATGAGGCTTCAGGTACCAGGAGAGAACAACAGATGTGGAGGACCCCATCATGCCTGTGTTCACCTTAGGCCCCCAAAAAAAAGTCCAGCACAACACACACACACACACACACACACACACAGAGAAGCATGCACACACACGCACACACACACACACACAGAAGCATGCACGCACGCACACACACACACACACACCCACACACACGCACGCACACGCACGCACACGCACACGCACGCACACACACACACACACAAGCACACACACACAGAAGCACGCACGCACACACACAGAAGCATGCACGCACACACACACACACACGCACACACGCATGCACCAAGGTTATAATAGTTTTGGATTTTTTCATTAGTTTTTATTTTTATTAGTTTTGAGGTTTTGTTTTCAATTACAGTTTAGTTTTAATTAGTTTTTAAAGTGGGTTAGCTAGTTTCGTTTCGTTTTTATTTTTTGAAAATGCTTAGTTTTAGTTTAGTTTTTATTAGTTTTAGTGTTAGTTTTAGTCTTTTACGTAATATGGGGTATTTGTCAGGGGTGAGATTAAAAAAGGTCCAAAAAAGTACTGTCTAATAAAAAATCAACAAAACATCATTGTGGAGAGTGGCAGAAATGTTGAGACATACAACTTCTCTCTTTGACCTCACCAACTGGTGGGCCTTTCTTTTATTTCCATAAACAAAAGCACAGTAGTGCAGCAGCAGCATAGCTTCAACAGGTGGCTAAAATACTGAACTCTCTAAGCCAGTGGTTCTCAAAGTGGGCTCCGAGGGCCCCCAGGTGTCCTTGGGGGGGTTGCAGGGGGTTCCCAGCAAAAAGGGGGATAATTTATTTTCACTATCACTAAGTCACACAATGACAGAATATAGGACTGTTTTAGTCATACACTTTCTCTAATAAAACATCTAAAAGCAAAAAATCTTATCAGATGGGGGACAATGGGACAAAATGTTATCAAATGGGCCTGGGGGTCCATCTAATTTGTGCCAGTTTAGGGTCAAGTTTGAGAACCACTGGTCTAAGCTAAACAGCACAACACTAGGCTAAAGTCCTTCTTAAAGGGGCTGCATAACTATGTGCAAAGTAACAGAAACTGTCCTGCATTAAATAAAATGTATTCACTTACTGTATGACAGATGAACATGCATCCACAAAAGACAAAGTCAAACAGTTTACAGTCTACACAAGATGCCGGTTTACAGTAAGTGCTCAATCTGAGAACATGGGACAAAGGAAGACAAAAATATACAGTTAATCAAAGGTTTGATTCATTTAGATGAGCCAACTCAAAAATACCTTAATAAAAATATTAACTTCACATTAATACAGTGAATATTTTGGACACTTAGTGCAGCTGTACCTGGCTGGCTTGCAAAAAAATAAGGAAAAAAGGTGCTGTACGTTACCCGTAATAAATCAGCAGAGTGAACAAACTCAACCTGAAGCTTCTGGAATAATAAAAAAAAAACTCTTCTCATGTAATATTCTACACACCCCATGTGTCAAATGAAGGGACATGAGCTACACTGTTATGATGCAGCTGTGAAATACTTCAGGTCTTTATGAACAGATAAACTGTCCAGCCCATATACCTCCACTTCCAACTTACTAGATTTTACACTGTTGCTACATCTGTTGCTCAGTTTTATGTTTTTGTTTCTGCCTATTTTCTTTACAGTAGTTTACAGTGTGCTTGCTTTGCTGGAAATCAATTTCCCTATTAGATGTAAGAAAGGCTTGAATTTGAAGGCTAACTTAAGGCCAAAAATGTCACAGATACTGTCTCTGAGCGGATTCAGAACACAGGATGTTGTTGTTTCCCCCACCCCCCCAGTATTCTGCACTGCATGTGCTGTTATTGCTGTTAGTGTGAGTTTCTCCTCCTGTCTGTGAGTTTCTCCTCCTGTCCCTGAGCTAAGAAACAACATGGACAAATAATTACTTCAGCAACACCTTGTACTCTTGGTGGGTGGGTGTACTTCATTCAGTTAGTTAAGCAACAATTTCCTGTTGATCTTGAGGAAAACACGTTCCTCCAGAGATGTGGTTGTTCGGTTTCTCAGGCCCGATGTCAGCAGTCCACAGACAGAGAAGATACGCTCCACAAAGGCTTGTGAGGCAGGGGCACTAACAAGATCCAATGCCACAGGGGCAAGTTTAGGATAGACAGCCTCTCTCGATCTCCAGAACTGCAACGGTGTCTCATTAAACACACCCTCTTTGACGTCGCTGAGATACTTGTTCATTTCGGTCAACAGACTGTCAGTCGCATTAGGCTGATTTGTGGACACGTTGACCTCCATGCGGGATGCCAGGAAGCGGTATTTCTGAAAGACAGCAGTGGCTCTTGTTGGAGTTTGAGTGGCACTTGCAGTGGCATCATCATTCTGAGGCACAGTAGCTGGGTTATACTGCGCTGCCAGGTTCTGCACAAAGGACTGTGCTGCCCTCTTCAGTGGCACTGTGTCTGGTGTTTGAAGAACCAGCGACACACTTGGATCCATTAGGCAGGCTCCTGCTGGTGTAGCATCAAACTGTGTGGAATCAGGGCTAAGAATGCAAGCGAAACGTTCTCGCAACGACTTCAGCAGCACTTGAGCTAACTGCTTCCCAACAGTCGTCGTCAGCAGGTGTGCCTCAAGGTTGAGCAGGCATGGCACTACCTGTGAGAGTGACTGGCTGTCACTCTGAAGCTGGTCTGTGTGAATGGCAAAGGGCTCAAGCAGCTTGACGAGGTTCTCCAGCTTAACCCAATCGCTTGTGAGAAGTGTGTCCATGCTCAAATCCTCAAGTAGTTGGTTCAGTTCAGCTCTGGTCTCCAGGAGTCTTCTCATCATATCAAAAGTGCTGTTCCAGCGTGTGCTACAATCCCGGACCAGAGTTTTGCCACACCTTTTAAACATTTCTTCATTTGCCACTGATGATTTCCTCACAGCGTGTACCAGCTTTCTTGCTCTTGTTATGATTGCATCTGCACTTTGGTGCTTCATGGCATCTTTCAGTGTTAGCTGAAGGGTGTGGGCCAGGCATGGCATTCTCTGGAACTTGTTGTTCTCATCTTCTGGCAGGTCAAGGTCAATTTCTTAGCAAAAGCAACAAGAGAGAAACAGACAATTAGATAATGTAAGCATCATGTAGAACACAGAAAATAGTTGTACAGTTCTGTTATAATACAACTTCAGCCATGTATTTGATTTAATAAAAACTGATTTGTGAATTCTGGCTGTTCTCACTACTCACCCTAGGTTCTAGAGCAGGGGATCATATTTATGCAAGCTTACTTGTTTTATTATAATTAATTTTAGGGATGCACTGATATATCAGCCGTGTATTGGTATCGGCTGATATTGGCCTTGTTGACTGCAATCGGCAATCAGCAAGAAAAGATGCCGTTCACTGATTGCAGTGGCCAATATTTAGCCTATCAGTTGTGTCACATAATTTGTTGTTTGTTTCATCATTACATGACAGTATGATTGAATTTGTGTTCATTCAAAGACAGTGTGATGAAGGGTTCAAAAAACATTAAAACAGGCCAGTTATTTGTTTATAATAAAGATTTCTTTGTTTCCCTGTCAAAAAAGACATAGAAAACATATCAGGACCGGCTATTGGCCAAACTGTTATTTTATTTAAACATTATTGTGTCTCTCCATATTCATTTTAAACTTGGATATGAAATTATATGAATGATAATAACTATGTCAAAGTGCAGAGTAGACATGTCAGTGTCAACTTCAGACTTTTGAACCTGGGCTAAAATGCACTATACTATACCTTAGATTTTAACAGGTGTACCCATATACCCATGTGCCCACATAAGTATACTTATGTTGGAAAAATGCTGTGACCTCAGCATGCACATTTTCAGTAGGCTTATTTCATAGTGTAGACTAATTGAGTACAAAAACATTGTTTGTTTGTTTGTAGCAGACAAGCCATTATCCTGCATTGATTAGTAGCTTCTGAGGAAAACATTGTTGGTAGTCCCCCCTATTGAACTCTATTTCCACCAAGCAACCAGACTGGCAGGCTTATGAATACTACTGGCACTAACAGCCTGTTGCCTGCGACACACACACACACACACACAGTCAGTCAGTCAGTCAGTCAGTCAGTCAGACAGACAGACAGACAGACAGACAGACAGACAGACAGACACACACACACACACACACACACACACACGTAGAGTGCACTGCAAACACACGAACACTCACCGAGTCCTCCACCCTCTTCCTCATCCTCCTCCTCTCCGTCTGACTCCTCTGGCTCTGACTCCATCCACTCATGCTCCACGTTCACAGCTGGCTCCATAGCAACGACGTCACCATCTTCATTATTTTGCTCTCGTCTTCTATCCCTCAGCAGCCGCACGGCCTTTACAATGTTGGAGCCGTTATCTGTTACAATGAGCAGGACCTTGTCTTCTCCTATACCCCATGCATCTAATGTTTCATCAATGCAGCGGGCGATTTTCTCGCCGTTGTGTGGGTGCTCCATTCGGTGGAGGTTGAGCAGAGCATGGTAAACCTGCCCCGCAGGCGGATGATAGAAACAAGCTGATACACCGATGAAAGATGCCGTCAATCCCCTCTTGCTCCAACCATCTGCACATAGCGTCAGCTTCCTCGCCTCCCGTATGATCTCTTTCAATTTCTGCTTTGCCGTGTCCATCTTAGCCCCGATAAGGTTATTGACTCTTGCAGCTCCGGGTGTTTTGAACTTTGGTTCGAGTGAAGTGCTGAACGTTTTGAAAGCAACAGACTCACACAGTCTAGTAGACATTCCAGTCTCGATAAACATATTCACCAACGCTTCCTCCCGCTTGTGGTGTTCCTGTGAATTTACCAACCAGCGGGTATCAGGTCGCCGGTGGAAGCTCTGCATTAAAGTGAGTGTTTTCTGGCCTCCATGCTCCGTGTTGCTGCTGCCTGGCCGAGGATTAGCTTCCGTCTCGGGGGAGGGAGGCTCTGGCGGGGCGGTGTCCTTTACCTTGTCAATGTACGCTAGGTTAGCCTTCCTATGCGCGCTTTTTAAATGGACCTTTAGATTTGTGGGGTTTTTCCC
>NC_139624.1:12625753-12653253 GCF_964638095.1 Poromitra crassiceps
GCGAAAACGAAAGCGCCTTCGCCAATCCACCTTCATGAGAATGGCTTCAGTCACACTGCTTTTTGCTCGCCTTCCTCTAGTCAGGAAAGCACTGTCGCCACTTAGTGGGTCGGTGGAATGGGTTGTACACGTTGTACACGTCCAATACTTATATAAGATATGTAAAAGGGTTAGATGCACATCCCACCGTCAAAAAAACAAAATCGACATTGGCAGTGAACGGTTGGATCCTGTTTGACGTAAAAACACGTCATTGGCAGTGAACGTGTTAAGAGGAAATTCTACATGTGTTCTGATGATGTCAAGGCTTCTCTATTTAGAGCGTACTGCTCTCCGCTTTTTCCTGCGTGTGCCTAGATGGCACAGTGCCAGCACACTATTTGTTAGTCTGGGGTTACCCACCTTCAAAGCGCTTCTCAGGAACCTAATGTACAGTTTTATGTGTCGCCTGAATGATTCTGTCAATGACATCATAATGAAGCTAACAGACCCGGCCAAAAGCTCATATAGATTCAGCTCCAGTCTACGGCGCCACTGGCGCAGGAGCCTATTCTTGTATCTGCATTGATTCTTTTAAATGTAGGCCTCTTTTATGTTCTTTTATGTCAGTATGTAATGTTTTTCTATGGATCCCCTGTGAACTCCTGAATAAAGATTTATATATATATAAGCACACACGCACGCACACACACAAGCACACACACACAGAAGCACGCACGCACACACACAGAAGCATGCACGCACACACACACACACACACGCATGCACACGCACACACAGAAGCACGCACGCAGACACACAGAAGAACGCACGCACGCGCACACACACACACAGACACAGAAGCGCGCACGCACACACACACAGAAACACGCACACGCGCGCGCGCACACACACACACACACACACACACACACACACACACACACACACAGGTGAAATGAACCCTATCTGACATCAGAGTCTCTGTCTCTGCAACCTGCCTCCATAACTTAACAAATAAATAACAAACTTGGACATTGTAGCCTACTTGCAAAAAAGATGTTTGTGTTCCTGTAATCAGAATTTCAGTGTTGTCAATTCCCCGTGCCAAACACGTTTCTATTTACCAGTTTTATTTTTATTCATTTTTTACCCAAAGGGCACGACACAGATCTCTGTCTTTCCTCAGCGTAATTACTCACCAGCAGAGGGCAGGAGAGTTTGAGTTTTATCAAACCTTTAATGAAACCTCTACCTAAGACATGTACATCATGGCAGAGGACAAACAAGTTTCACAAAACACAAAATCAGAACCAATGGAACCCCCCCAAAAAACTCAACAAAACAACACCAATCAAAACAAAACACATCAGTCATGGACAATCATACACACTGTCAAGTCCTCCTCATCCCAGCTGTGTGTTTAAAAGCAGCTCTCCTCCCTCCAGCCTGCACACAGCTTCCTCCAGACACCAGCTGCTCTGAAACACTCCCATGTCCTGCATCCTTTTGTACTTCTCAAAGTCTATGGTTACTCTCACCCTAACCAGAGCCTTCAACAAGACTACAAGGCCTACTTAGACGTCTGCATCTATTTTCCTCTTCCTGCTAAGACACACAGCCATCTTTGCTGTCCCAACAAGACATTTACAATATGCCCCATCCTCTGTTTGCTCTTGCTACACTGGAAACTGAAAATAAAGACAGAAAGAGTCAAAACAGCAGCAAGAAAAGTAAAGAAAGAAGTCAGCAGGTTGAAGAGAGGCCTGAGCCTCACACAGTCTCTGAAGCAGTGACATATTGTCTCTCTCACCCCACAGAAAGGACAGCCACTGTTCACATCAGAGTTCACCACAGAGACAAAAGCATTGAGTGGCAGTGCCCCATGTAGTACCCTCCACTGTAAGTCCCCGGACTATTTTGGCAACGGCCCCTTATACAGTGTGGTCCATGCAGGCTTGACCTCCGACCCCACCCCGAGGCTGGTCCTCCACGGGGTGTCGGCCTGCTGCTCAGCCTGTCTCTGTTGACTATTTTCACACAGAGTCTGTAGAGTCTCTTTCCTCTGAGAGTCCAGACAGGCCTCATCCACTCCCCCTGTGGAGGACCCAAACAGCAGCCTCAGGAAAGAACGACCCACCTCACCCCCTCTGTCCTCCTGTGATAATACCACCTTCTCGGGGGAGACCCTCCTCCAGCACCCGGTGCCCTCGTTCCCCTAATCCAATTCAAAAACGCATCATTTTTTCACACAACACATGTGTCCGGCCAGTACAGTAACCTCTTTCACTGCAATGGCACGCATGTAAGACCAGCTTCTCCACAGCGCGGATGGCAGCTGAAGTCCCTCTCGCCATCAAGCAGACAGTGACGGAAGCATGTGTCTTTATGTGCGCCAAGGGGACATGACTAAATTGGTGGGATTCGTTGTAGCCTATATTAATAGAAACAAATAGAAAATAGCTGATTAATAAAATGTGTGCTGGTGGAAATTCAACTTCTTAAAATAGAGCAGCATCACTCATTGCGGCTCTCAGTACGCTGCGTAATTACGCAGGCAGTATATTACTGCAGCGGAGATAGAAGAGAGCCCGAAAAGGCATAAGCATACAGACGTTTGGGCAGCAGCCTGTTTTCAGCGTGTGAAATGGCAATAATACACAGGTGATTCACAGGTGGGCATGAGCACGTTATTTGATTTCTATGCATGACAGCCTCACATCTCTCTCTCCCTCTCTTTCCCTCTCCCCATCTAGGCTATAGTATATTTTCTCTCTCCCTCTTTCTCTCTCTCACTCTACTCTCAGTGAAGGAGGAAGCTGCTGACGTGACGCTGTGGTTTTATGGGCATGACCACACCTCCACAATGCTTTTGGGCATAAACACGCCTATACGGAGATGTGCGGTGAGATGACGTGAAGCGCAGCGGGCCGACACGCCCACAATTAAGGCTTTGCGCGCCGCTATTCCAGCGCAAAACGGGCGCTAATGCAAAATTACCGCCGTTGGGAAGATAGAGCCCTATGAATTATAAAAGGGCTCTCTCAAATCAAGCAATCTGATTGGTTCGCAGTTGTGGTATTTAGCATATACCACAGCTAGAGCAGCATCCCCGAAACACTCCGCCTCTTAGAAAACAATTGGTAGCTACCTAGCTTGCTAGCCTCGAAAACTGTAGGCGATATCTTTTTTCCCAGGATGGTGAAGGCATGACCTGCCGCTTTCGCCATCCTGGGGAGAGAAAATATTGTTTTGAGTCCCTCAAACTCTTGGAAAGGAAAATGAATCAAATGGAGAGGAAGACTCATAACCAAAAGGGCATAAAAATGGCAGGCACTCAAGGAGGTTTGAAAATGTAAAAGGCTTAAATTTAATGGGCTTGAATCATTAAAATACACCAACACGTGTCGGCTTGCACCTTCTTCAGGGTGTGATGACACACAGAGAAATCCAGAAAACAACTATTAAAATGTAGCAAGTCAACCAAATGACACCATCACTACAGATGCAATAAAACAATAAAAATACAGTAAAACCAATGACGAAACCACATGAGCAATACAGTGTTTTTGAGGAAAGAGCATTGGGAATCAAAGGAGAGAGAACCAATGGCTACATGTTAGGACTAAGGCCATGGCTATAAGTATGATGAGAGCTCCAAGTCCTCATTGAGACCAGGATAACTGTTGCACCAGCTGAACCTTATTTATCTCTTAAGTTAGGCTGTAAAGTCTACACTTTGTGTGACCTTGATGAAGGCACAGTGTGTTTTCATCAGGTCACAACTTGATTTAAATATAGAAGCATAACAGAGTGTGCAGTTCTCCATCTTTTCACATGACGCCTTCTTCAGACAGTCTGCACCTCACCTGAAGTCTCTGGGTGCTCATCTCCACCTCCTGTGTTCTTTACATTAAATGTCAGCATGATATTCATAACATCTATAAACAAAGAACTGACCTCAGAGTCTCCAGTCGACAGTGTGGACTCTCCAGTCCAGCAGACAGCAGCTTCCATGATGAATCTTTCAGCCTGTTCTCACTCAGGTCGAGCTCTGTCAGATGGGAGGGGTTGGACTTCAGAGCTGAGGCCACGACTTCATAGTGAGTCTTTGTGAGTCTACAGTCAACGAGTCTGTGATGACAGATTCAATGTAGAATCAGTTATTATCAAAACACAGCTGAGAACAAGCATACCAATAACTTTATGCTGAATGAATATACCTATGATGATGATGATGATAATCACAATGATAATAATCCTAGTCATAATAATAGTAATAATCATAATAACAGTTGTTTTAATCACAATTAAACACTTTAACCACAGCAGAAACCTGAAGTGAAGACGCTATCCGACGCCTAACATCCTCTTCTTCTAAATAAATGTAGTGGCCGCTTCCAAATGATTGCATAAAATCCACTTTTCTGTCTTTGAAAAACCAAAAATCATTCATCTGGAGCAACCCGGACATGCGGCGCATCATTACCGTGGGGACTCTGGACCACGTTCTGATTAGTTTTACTTTAGTTTATTTGTCAGGGGCCATGTGCAGAGATAACATTGATGTCAGAGAGAAAAGATGCTTTGCACCAGATTATAGCAAATTACTATTTTCCATCTGCAGTCCCAGGGCAGGTTGCCAGCACAAACAAAACAACAATACAATAAATAATAAATAACAAGGTACATAACAGATATCAACACATCTTAATTATACATATCACCCAGGGGGTGGAGTCACCCTCTCATTTCAGAGGGGGCGGACCATTCTCAGTGGGCCTCTTCCCTTTTGCATGTTTGGATCTTTTTTAGCCATATTTAGAGGAATATCTCATTTTAAACACACTAGTATTATTGTTTCTCTCTCACACACACACACCCCCACCCCCCATTGGGGGGGGATTGGTTTTTAAATCACTCAACAGCCTTGCACCTGAGTACCTCTCAGATATGCTTGTATAACGGCGTTGCGTAGGTGGTACTTGCAGCAACCCATGTTAAGGGCTTGCCCAGGGGTGGATACGAACTGCCGACCTTCGGCTTGGGAGTCAAAGGCACTAACCACTCCATCAAGAGAGCTAGCTCCCTTGGTGGAGCTGATTAACATGCCTTTATACTGGGGAGTGAGTTTAACCAATCCACTCCCTACCACACTGGACTCACGAGGAATCAACACTGATTCACCTCGGTTACACTTGTATCCTATGATCATCTAGACCCCTCAGATCCTCTAGACCCCTCTGATCCTCTAGACCCCTCCGATCCTCTAGACCCCTCAGATCCTCTAGACCCCTCAGATCCTCTAGACCCCTCAGATCCTCTAGACCCCTCAGATCCTCTAGACCCCTCCGATCCTCTAGACCCCTCAGATCCTCTAGACCCCTCATATCCTCTAGACCCCTCAGATCCTCTAGACCCATCAGATCCTCTAGACCCCTAAGATCCTCTAGAACCCTCAGATCCTCTAGACCCCCCAGATCCTCTAGACCCCTCAGATCCTCTAGACCCCTCAGATCCTCTAGACCCCTCAGATCCTCTGGCACTGGCCTGTTAGCTGTTCCCTGGGTGAGGACTAGGGATGTTCATCAATTGTCGAAAATCGATAATTGATCGTTAAGGATTGGAATCGATCCTGTGGAATTTGGATCGATTTTGTTATTATTAAAATATATATATATATATATATATATATTTTGGACAAGGTTTGGGTGGAATTCGTTCCTCCTCGCCCCACGCCATTGCACAGCCGACTAACGTGAGGTGGAGCTTCATATAGTCTCTAGTTTTCTGGCTGGGCACGGGCCTTTGTGCCAACAAAACTGTTTTAAACATGGGGAATTCACACCGGCATGCGCCGGGGACAGCAGAGACACATTGAAATAAAGAGTTCATTGAGGAGAACACGTTGTCTTTCGTATTTTCTGCCATAGGCATTCCTTTTGTAAAAAAAAAATATATATATATATATATATATTTAAAAATATATAAGTATTAATATGATCGATAATCGATAATTGATGTTTAATTTTCACCGATTATCGATTATGGAAAATTTTCAAAATGAACATCCCTAGTGAGGACTAAGCAGTAGGGAGAGGCAGCATTGAGTGTCTATGGTCCTCTCCTTTGGAATAGCCTGCCAGAGCATCTGAGAGCATCACAAACCAAACACACTTTTAAAAGAAAACATATTTTAGCCTTGCATTCCCTTGACTTCCTCCTCCTTCATATTTTAATTTTGCTTTTCCTCTATGCACCACTGTTGTATAATTTCATTACTTTGCTGTATTGCTTTTATTGTATTTTTACAGTTTTTATTGTATTTTCTGTTTTTATTGTCTTTTACTCTACTTCTTTTTACTGTTAAGCACTTTGAATTGCATTTTATGTATGAAAGGTGCTATAGAAATACAAGTTGATTTGATTTGATGTAGTAGCTACTGTTTACATTGACGCATGCTAAACCAAACACTTGGGGGAGGCGGAGGGAGGCCGAAAGAGTGTTGAAGGTAAGAGGTAAGAGTTGACACATTTGCTTTTTTGACAGCGCTGCTTTTGGCCAATGGGACAACAGCACAGAACCGTGGCAGCCAATCAGAGGTGTCTCCTCCAGGCCAAAATGGCAGGATTGCTGTGCACTGGTGTTGCAATGGATCGATTAGTTGTCACTTCTGATCAATGCAAGTTCCTTTGCTCAATTGTTATTATTATTTTGCGGGGCCTTTACAGTGTTGGAGGCCTTACACAAGCTGTGTAGTGAGCGTATAGGGTGGACCCACACTGAGTAAGCAACACAAATGCATGTTCAGTCAGGCAGATTTCACAAAGGTGGCCCCACAGTGGCCCTTTATGATGGGTGGCCCACACACAAATCATACACACATAAGCACAATGTATATGTATATAATGTGTATATATATATATATATATATATATATATATATATATATATATATATATATATATATAATCTGTACAGACTTTCAGGGCTATTGTGTGGTGGGCTGCGCACACAACAAATGTAAAAAATCGCCAATTAAAGTTTTTTTGTACTCCCGAGCAAAACAAGGAAGCCATTAAGCATTCACGAGAAGAAAATGTGGATTTAGCTGTCAAGGAAGTAAGTTGGAGTGTTCATCTTCCATATATATGATCTTTGTGTGCAACTACGTGACATACTGTAGGAGAACGCCAGCGCATCTGATGCCATCTGTCTGATGTTACACCAGCGTTATTTTCATTCATTTAAACATGCCTAAAAGCTCATGTCATAGTATTTCACTTCAGGCCACTGTGTGGGATCGTTTATCCAGCGTTGTTTGGGCAATGAAAAGGGACACTGCTCCAGGCCAACTGAGTTCATTTTCTCGATGTACCTTTCCCTCTCCGTTGGAGGAAGTGTACTGAAATAATCTTTTGACATTATCTAAAAAGAAAACTGTCCGAATCCCTGTAAAACCCCGCAAAACTATTTATATCTGATGAGAGTTCCTCCGTTCGCCCCGGTTAGCCGCGGTTTGTTTTGCCAGCTGCAGTCGTCAGGCCAGTGCTTCCTTGTATTTTCCCCCGTCTTGGGCGTGGCTTCTGAATGATGACGTGTTTTGCAGTGTCTCTATAGGATAGTAATCCCTCGCGTCAGCGATGACTAAAGATATTTTCTACTTGGTGTCACCAACCATGGCCACGCCCCCTTGCACATCGCTCCCCTTGAGGGCAGCATGTGGGGTATATAAGGCAGGCGCGCACATCGATCTGCTCCCAACATTTCTTCACCAGCAAGATGACTACTGAGAAGAACAGCAGCTCCGGGCGGCGCGGGTGCCAGGCTGAAGCGCCCGAACTCTGGCTTCAGGCCTAGCATCTGTGTTTGCCCATGAGTGCCTCCTACAAGCCACCTACATGAACCTGGAGGATGGGTTTGTCATCCTCTGACTTCGCCTGCCTGCATTGCAGAGAGCTTCAGCATGCTGAGTGGAGTTCTTTTCCAGGATGGGAACCACTCTGCACTGGGCGGCCGTCGCTGATGTGGCCGCCCCACCCTTCGATGCCGCCCAGTCACCCTCTGCCTCCTCCGCCTGCCGCCCCTCGTCCAGCGGCTCGACCTTCCTGGCCTGGTTTCCACGGCGGCTCGCTGATTGGGTCTGGAGCTTCCCACCCGGGGAGCAGCGCGCGCCGAGGGCAGCTCTCCTCCTCTCTGGCCCGCCCTGCCCAGCCTGCATGAGCTGAAACACTGCACCTTTGCCCGGCCGGGCACCACGAGAGGTCCCGCTATGCGGTGGGAGGACATGATGCGGGTGGAGGGGGAGACAGGCCGAGGCTTCCCCTCTGATCCTCCACTTGAAGACAGCATGGTCCTCGTGCTCCTGCCTGGCGCCTCCTTCTACAACAAAGAAAACCCACCCCGCCGCTGGAGAGAGACGCTGTTTTCCTACGGCTCTCGGATAAAGCACACAAGAGCGCCACTCAAACTCGGGCTGCCCAGAACAACATAATCGTCCTGGCCTCCTCCGCCGATTCCCTGCAAGACTGGAGCAGCGAGGTCCCCGCCCAGGTGGTGGGAGAGCTGGTGGCATCTCTTACGGCTATCATGCAGCTGGCCCAGGCGTCAACAGTAACTTCCTCCTGCACCATGGCTTGGACAACTCAGATCCAGAGGAACATTTGACTCGAGAGCTCCATCCTGCCACAACAGCACCAAACGCTGCTGGAAGGGCCGATAACCCCAGCCGGCTTATTTGGCCCGTCCACACAGGCGGCTCGGGATGAGCTCCACCTCACCGCCATGGAGGGAGAGGGAGGAAGACCAGTGCCATCGCCCTCAAGAAGGAGGTGCGCCCGGGGGAAGAAGAGGGCTTCTTCCTCCTCTGCTGCTCCAGTTCCAGTCCCGCTGAGTCCTGCTCAGATGAAGAGGATGGAGCAGCTTAGTGTCCCCCCTATCTCATCTCCTTCTCCCCGGTCCTCACCACCAGCCAAGCAGCTCAAATATCAGATAGCAGTGGAGTTTGATATAAAGCCTAATATCACCCGCCTGGTAATAAAAACACTATAAACCCCCTCCCTCTTAAAACTAAGATATCAGAGATAAAGTGTAATGTGTTTTTTAATAGTGTACAAACATTAACGGCTTCAGCTCCAAAGCCCAATTCTCCAGATGGGGCTGGTGCCGTTCAGAAAGCTAGTTTGTCTAAAACACTTTTTGAGTCTAAAGCAGGAAAACGATTAAATAAAACGTTTCCCGCTGGACCACAGCTTTATAATAATAATAAAGCTGTGAAAGGGGCTCGCGCCTTTAATACAACATCACAAAGCTGTGTGTGTGTGTGTGTCTGTGTGTGTGTGTGTGTGTGTGTGTGTGTGTGTGTGTGTGTGTATGTGTGTGTGTATGTGTATGTGTATGTGTATGTGTATGTATGTGTGTGTGTGTATGTGTATGTGTATGTGTATGTGTATGTGTGATGTGCATGTGCATGTGCGCGCGCGCGTGTGTGTGTGTGTGTGTGTGTATGTGTATGTGTATGTGTATGTGTATGTGTATGTGTATGTGTGATGTGCATGTGCATGTGCATGTGCGCGCGCGCGCGTGTGTGTGTGTGTGTGTGTCAAAGCTTGGTGACTTCCACAATGCCGTCAAATAGGCTCACTCTCCCTCCATAAGAGGCCGGGCCGGCAGCTCCACACTCAGCTTCACTCTGGACGGGAGGCCCGCTGCCTCAGCGGTGCTCTGAGAGGGCCTCAGAGGTTTTACAGCAGAAAACCTCAGACAAAAGCAAGCCTCCTGATTGGCCTATAAGACTCAACCTTTCCGTCCAATCACAGGAGGGGAAGAAATGCACCAGAATTCACATTTCTCCCCACGTGGGCTCACTCTGAAAGAAGTGAGATTCCGGCTCGCACTCTCCCCCCTCCTCTCTGGGACGTCAGTAACCACACCTACTCCTCGCTCTCTGTCCTATCACAGGAGGGGAAGCTGTGTTTGCCTAGGTGTCCTCATTCAAAAAGAGATGACTTTTCCTCTCTCACCTGCTTTACAACAATACCAGAGGAGAGACAGAGCAATCCTACAAGAGATAACACTCTCACTCTCTTTCATAGTGGCCCCCGTGCACACAGCAGCAGCACGGTGGGTTGAAAGCTGCTGTTGAAACAAATGAAACATACAGACCCATACAAAGTACAGCCTGCTGTGAAGAGACATCTCCCAGGGCCAGAAATGGCTTTGGAACACAATGACAACAGGTTAAACTCTGTAATTCAAAACAACACCCTCCCATTCAATGGCCAGTTGGAAAGTATTTTTCCCAGATGGAAAGTTGGCTCTGGAGACAGAATTGCAAGATCTTCTATTAAAAGAGACGATCTCCCGAGTTCCCCTGAGGGAAGTACAGAGCGCTTTCTATTCCTGTTACTTCCTCACAACCAAGAGGTCAGGCGGTGTTCGACCTATTCTGGATCTGTCATATTTCAACAATTTCATAATAAAGTGTCAGTTTCACATGCTGACAGTCAGACATCTGATGTCGTGCAGAAAACAACACGATTGGTTTGTGACAATAGACCTGGCGGATGCATATTTCCATATTCCAATCTGCCAGGCACACCACAAATACCTGCGCTTCTCCTCTCAGGGGGTAGCCTATCAATACAACCGTCTCTCCTTCGGTTACGCGCTAGCCCCTCAAACCTTTACCAAGTGCATGCTAGCCTTAGCCCCTCTAGGAAGGAGAGGTATCAGGGTCCTCCACTATCTGGACGGGCTGATTCTGCTGGGATAAACCTCGACTCCAGGGTCATGAGAGGGAGATTATCCTCAGAAAGGGTGGAAGTCCTACTCTCCCTCCTCCATCAATTTGCCCCAGGAGCCACAGTGACAGCCCTCACTGTGAGGCACTTACTGGAGACAATGGCATCGAGTCACGTGGTGGTGGCTCTGGATCTCCTTCACATGAGGAGGATACAGCGCTGGTTCAATCTAATGAAAGTAGACTCGATACGGCACAAGAGGAGTGTTCTAAGACCCCCCCCCCCTCTCTATTCCCCCCGATCTGGAGTTTTGGGGGACCCCCAACAGACTATCAGAGGGAGTCCCTCTGGGGAGAGTGATGTGACACGTGACAGTGTTCACACATGCTTCCCTCTCCAGATGGGGGGGGGGGGACACACCCCCTCTCCCTGCACATAAATGTCCTGGAAGCACTTTGCCCCCCAGCTGTCAGGTTATCACGTGCTGGTCAGAACCATTGAGATATATATGAATGGAGAAAGCGTGCCTATCTCCTCCCTGTATAGTCTATTGAAGCCAAAATCTTCTCAGATCAGAGAACCAGAGTCTGCACAGTAGCCCCCCCCTCCTCTATCCCCTCTATACTTTCTTATGTAGAGCTGCTGTTTCTAGATTTGCGCAGTGCGTTGTGTAGTCAATCCTCTCTAGCTCTGTAAATATGGCACTTTAAGTTCTAATATTTTTTCTCTCGCCAAAAGTAACCATGTAGATTCCCACTATGAGGTCAGTTTATCAAAATAACGCCTGTATGGAAATCAGAATTTCATTGTCGGAGATTGCTCTTACCAGCCAGACTCCGGGGTGCTCTCTGGCACAAACCGTCACAGGGGGAAATTATTATTCGATGAACTGATCTTTGCAGCTCTGTTGATTAGCTAATGTTTCCGTAGCATTTGATTAACGATATGATTTAATTCATTTTGTAACAAATATTGGTTTAACAGGTGAAATCGAACTGAACCTTTGGCTACGTTGTAACTTACGTTTACTGACTGGGCAGCCCAGTGCTGGCTCTCAGTCGGGTCATTTTTCTAACTAACGTTATCCAGCTGCCTGTCTCTTCTGTATCCTTATACAACAGCTATGAGGAGAGGAGCTTGCGAACATCCCCATAATAAAAGCACTTCCCAGAAATATCCATAATATAGGCTAAATACTCTCCTCGTGCTTCACCCCAAATAAAACCTATGTCTGTTTGTGACAGGCTAAACCGTTAGCTATTAGCTAATGGCTGGTATTGTGTAGGCCTCATTTTATACCCGGGAGTTGTAACGTTATAAAATACATTTCCTGGCATACGCAGGCAGTTGGACAACCTGGTAAGTTCTGAAAATATGTGTTGTTATTCCAGTTATCGTTATCGGTTGTTAGGTTATAGTAATATCAGTGGCGGCCAGCCACTAGAGGGCGCCGCCCCACCTACACACATAAAGGAGGGGGAAATAAAACTTATACAGTATATATATATATATATATATATATTTATTTTATTTTTTTATGAGCGAGGTGAATATTAGATAGTGAGTAGCCTATATAATCTGCAATAAATATGTAGATTCATAATGATCTACATGTGTACTGTTTTGGGTCAATTACTTTCTGCCATGGACGCCGTCCGGGGATCTGTGTAAATTGCACATGCGCTGTTCGCTCTCAAAACAAAGGGATTCGGGGCGCTGGTATCTAGCGACCAGGTGGAGGTGGGGCCAGGTAGAGCGACGGCAATGCATTCTTGATGGACTCTCTATTTGCATGCACGAACGTGCTTTCCTCATAGGTAATGTAATGTAACTCATTCACATGCTGTGGCAAGTCCTTCTTCCAAAGTGTTTATGCCATGTGCTTTTCAAGTAAATATGGATGCTAAAGGGAAGTTTGATGTAGAGATCAGAGGGCTGCTGACCAGGTTACTGTCTATTTCTGTAATCTGCTCCGTGATTGATATGCCTACTAATCTGTTGCCCATATGATTCAGAAGGTAGGCTACTAGTAGGCTAACGTCCGTTACTACTTGCTTGATTTAGGGCTGGAGTGGATGATAATTCAATAGCCTATTATTGTTTGTTGTCTTTCAGTAAAATCATCGTGATGATATGAAGTTATTTTAATAGTGACATTTCTGCTGTCTAAATTGATGATGACAAGCAAATGTTACTTAAAAACTGATCAAATGAGGTATGGCAGGAATATTATTTCAAAATGTAAGGTTTGTTTGACATCACCATTCAGTTCAATGAGATGAACACTGATTTTGTATATGAGTATATGTCACATGAGACAAACCCCCTCTAGGGGTAGACGCGTTCTCCCATCAGCCCTGGCCCAAGTCCCTCCTGTATGTCTTCCCTCCTGTCCCCGTGATTTCACATGTCCTAACACAGGTTCAGGAGGACGGCCTATCTTTGATACTGGGAGCACCAGAACGCACGGATGTGTCGTAGTTCCCAACTATGATCCAACTCCTGAGAGGCAGACCGTGGTGGCTGCTGAACGGGAGCGTTTGACAAGGCTAGGCCTGTCACCAAATGTGTTATGCAGGGCCTGTATTTGGGCATGGGATTGCAGGATTCATACATATTTTTATTGAATTCCTGCATATTTTGAATTGATAAAGGGGGAATAATCCTGCATTGGATGCGTGAACCCATTTATGTTGGTGCAGAACGTTGCTTTGCATTCAAATGACTGGTGGACGCGTTAGATGGTTACACGACCCGCGGACCAAATTTCACTTCCGTCATAGCACGCTCACTCTGTCCTCTCTCGACACTACTCTCTAGTGTCAGTGATGTTTATGATGAAGAATCTGATATTGATAACGACGTTACTGTAATAGTAAAGTTAATCCTCCCGATGCTGAGTGCCAGTTGATTCAGAGAACGAGAATGAGGTTAACGATCCTGACACGCAGCACCCGTGCCAGGCGTGATCCTGATTGCTTTCAGCCGTGTTGAGCCGTGTTGAACGTTTGCTGATAAAAAAAGCGAGCTTTCATCCACAAACCTGGACGATTTCTATTGTGAAGAACTTACAGATACAGTAGAGAGAGAGAGAGAGAGAGAGAGAGAGACAGAGAGAGAGAGAGAGACAGAGAGAGAGACAGAGAGAGAGAGAGTGAGAGAGAGAGAGAGACAGACAGAGAGAGAGAGACAGATAGAGAGAGAGAGAGAGAGAGAGAGAGAGAGAGAGAGAGAGAGAGAGAGAGAGAGAGAGAGAGAGAGAGAGAGAGAAACATGAGTGAAACATACAAGTGAGCTGCTGCATTGAGAGTAAGATGCAGCCAGAGGTGTGCAGACATTTTGGGGGCCAGGGGCGACATTACAGAAACTTCCTAAATTCCAAATCCTATCCTAAATGATTGGTAACCATGGTAATTAGAGTTAGGACTTGATTTAGGAAAACACCCATTACAGAACAACAGTTCCTAAGTCAATATTCTCATCCTAATTTAAAATGGGAAAAGCGTATTACAGAAGTGTCCCAACTCCCCAAAATCTTAAAAAAGCTCTCCTAACTTTAAGATGCCAGCTATGCTGTCCTAACTAATTTACGCTATTTTCAACTGGAACAACAGCCATCTTGCATCTCGTCATAATTTATAGCCTATTTATAGCCTACCTACCTACCATTTGCAAAACCAAGTCAACAGGTGCAATTTATTTGCAGAAAGGCTCATGCGGGTGCATAGGAGGAATAGGAATAGGTGAATAGGTGGGCATAGGGAGCGCAGGGAGGGTTAGGGATGCGTAGGGATGCGTAGGGAGCTATGCGGGACCCGAATGACGTTTTGTGTTTTGATGACAGAACGCTCTTTAATCGATACAGACTGCCCCGGGACATGATACTGCAGCTAGCCGAGGAGCGGAGACCTGTGTTGGAGAGACCGACTAGGCGACACAGGGCTCTGCCCGGTTGTAGTACAACTTACAAAGGCACTTCGTTTTTTTGCGAAGGGAGATTTTCAAACTGAAGTGGCCGACATATCCAAAATATCTCAGCCTGCTATGTCACGTAATTTAACTGAGGTAGCAACAGCCATCAGCAATTTGGCTCCTTGGTACATACAGTTTCCAAGGGGGGAGGAATGCCTGATGCGGCAGGGACGGTTTCTGCTATTTAGCCCATTCCCTCTCTTTCACCTCCCGCGTGAGGGTGGCTGAAAACTTTCCGAAAAGCACGTCTTTAACCTTTTCTACGGCGGTCACTAAGACCTCCAACTCATCTGCCTTGAAGTTAAATGCCCTTCGTTTTTGGTCCATTGCCCCACAATCTCAAAAATGTTCGACAACAACACACATCGTTAGCCTACTAGCTAATAGCAGGCTAGTAGCGCTCCTACTTCCCCCGCGAGTTGAGAAAGGAGGAGGTGTCTGTTGCTAGTGGTTGCTAGGGTAACAGACAGAAAAGTTGATAACCGATGCTGGATGAGTATTCAGGATTTCCTAACAAGACATAAGATATGATTTAGCAAGATAAGATAGGATTCCTAAAGTTAGTTAGGATTTGCTTCTGTTATACAAAATCAGAAAAAATCCTATCTTAAACTAGTCCTATCCTAACTTAAGATAGAGAGTTTCTGTAATGTGGCGCCAGGTGTATAAAGGGGGAACCCCTCTCATAATAATTTATAAAAAAAAAAGTTACATACAGTCAGGCATAGATTAAAGGGATAGTTCGGTTTGTTTGAAGTGGGGTCCTATCAGCTAGTGAGATACACTAACTTAATTAGGTACAGTGGTCTTGAAGCGGGGCGCATTGTGGAACGAGACCGCGCACTCAGCGCAGCAGCCAAACCAGCCTTTTCTCTGTAAGTACGGGGGGTCAACAACTAAAACGTAATTTAGCCACCTAAAACACCTAAAACAACGGCCACCTAAACAAATCGACATCCGTGTACATGCACGCTCTATTTTGACAATTTTCAGCGCTTTACTTTTCCGCAAAACAGCAGTTTCATTCGGCACTGCTTTTTCTCCCAACCGTACAACTACCGTAAATTCTGAAGCTGGGAGAAATAACACAAACAGCTGATCTGCGGAGTAATCCAGCACCGCGGCTCTGTGCAGGCTTTTAGCGGAGGAATACGGTAGTTGTACGGTTGGGAGAAAAAGCAGTGCCGAATGAAATTGCTGTTTTGCGGAAAAGCAAAGCGCTGAAAATTGTCAAAATAGAGCGTGCATGTACACGGATATCGATTTGTTTAGGTGGGCGTTGTTTTAGGTGGCTAAATTACGTTTTTTTTTTGTTTAGTTGTTGACCCCCAGGACTTAGAGAGAAAAAGGTGGTGATGCTGCTGCTCTGGGTGCCGGATCTCGTTCGACGCTGCGCCCCGCTTCAAGACCACTGTACCTAATTACGTTAGTGTATCTGACTAACTGATAGGACCCCACTTCAAACAAACCGAACTATCCCTTTAACACTTGAAGTGCTACTGTAAATATTTGTACACAACTTGAAATCACACAATTTACCAGTGAAATACTGTAATTTATAGATTAATTATGCTAGAACTCCTTTTTACTGATACTTATGCTTAACTCATTCACTGCCAACAACGTATGAACACGTTTTCAGAATCCAGCTGTTCCCTGCCAACAACGTGTTTACACGTTTTTGGCATCGATTTTTTTTTTTTGACGGTGGGTTGTGCATCTAAGCCTTTTACATCTCTTATATAATTATTGGAGCCACCGAACGTTTACAACCCATTCCACCGACCCACTAAGTGGCAACAGTGCTCTCCTTGCTAGAGGAAGGAAAGCATTTTTTTAACTTGTCAAGCCATTCTCAGCCCAGCCATTCTCCTTTTCGCGCTGATTGCTGGCGATGCGGGATTGCAAATTTACATAATAGATTCAGCCGATCTACTATGATCGGGTGATAGATTACAGGTGCAGGAACACACTTTGAAACACGCAGCATAAATATGACCAGAATCGCAAAAGCTTCTCTCAACCAAAACTCCAAACGAGCGAGTCCCTCCCGACTTCCTCAAACAGCGGCCCAGACATGCAGGCACAGCAAAGCACTGACTGGTGACAAGCTTGTCCGCCCACGGAGGGCGGAGTTGAAGCAACTCGAGAGGGAGGGAGAGAGAGAGAGAGAGAGAGAGAGAGAGAGAGAGAGGGAGGGAGAGCGAGAGGGAGGGAGAGAGAGAGAGAGAGCGAGAGGGGGAGGGAGAGAGAGAGAGAGAGAGCCAAAAATGAATGGTTAAAGTGACCGTTCCATCCAATTTCACAAAAACCCGTTTATCTCTGAATATTCTTTTTCACGCTAAAACCATGCTGTATTCAACTGCTAATGCTTACATAACTACTAACTCTACAAACTAACTCTTTTAGACAGAGAAAGTACACATTCTATTAGTACTTTTGAGATATTGTATGTTCACAAACTCCAAGCTGAAACGAATCCTCGGCTCTTATAAAATGAGCCATAATCCTCAAAAAACGGCTTGGCAGAAGCTATCTACAGCAAAGAAAAACGTCTGGCAGTCAATGTGTTAAATTAACCCAGTGGCACTCATATTCTGGTTTATTTCAAGAAAAACATTTTGGCTAGTGGAAATTCTAATTGGCTGGTAACTTTAATTGGCTGGTGATCAAAAAAGTTAATTTCAAGCCCTGCAGGGAGAGCAGGTGGTGACATGGGAGTGAATGAGAAAATGACCAAATATTGATGGTTAAGACTGAATAATGACATCACTGGCTTCAAACGACCAAAAATTTTAGCCGGCGACTAAATAAATCCCCCCCAAAGTCTATAAATCCCCCCAAAATCTAATAATCCCCCCTATCTAAGGTACCTAAGGGGGGAATTCCCCCCTATTTTGCTAAATTAATTTCTAGCCCTGGGTACGCACCATTCAGAACGCCAGAGCCCCTTCCACTACCATGGTTTATGCAGCAAAATGGGCTGCGTTCCAAGCCTGGTGTGAGGGAAAGGGAGTGGAACCCACATCGGGTCCCCTCCCCACTATCCTCTCATATTTACAGTCCCTGGTGGACAGAAATCTGGCTGCAGAAACCATAGAAGGTTATGCAGCAGAAATGTTGTCATGCCATGAAGGTTTTGGTCATAGAAGAGTTTTCTCCCATAACCTTCTTAGGAGATTCTTGAGAGGTTTGAGACGCAGCAGACCTGTCGTGCACTCACTGGCCCCCCAGTGGGACTTGCCCTTGGTACTGTGCGCCCTTGGTACTGCACGCCCTCAGAGAGCCTCCTTTTGAGCCGATAGACAAAATATGTCTCAAAATGCTCTTATTAAAAACGGCCCTCTTATTGGCTCTCACTTCAGCCAAAAGAGTGAGTGACTTGTTGCTCTGTCAGTGGCACCATCGTGTCTGTCTATCAGAGCAGATGGAGGATCAGCACCATCGTGTCTGTCTATCAGAGCAGATGGAGGATCAGCCACCGTGTTGCCAAATCCCTCCTTTATCTCCAAGTCTCTATATAGCTCCTTCAGATCAAGAACTATCTCCTTAGGCTTCCTGTCCTCCTCCTCATAGAGACCCCTCTGAGGAGGCGGCACACTGCCTGTGCCCAATACGCCCTCTGACACAATATGTTTTACGGACGTCAAAAACCAGGTGGAGACAAAAGCTGTTTGTCCACTAAAGAGTCCAGTCACCAGGGGCCGCCCTATCCACACAGCAGCTCTCCCATTGGTTTTGAGATGCTATCACAGAGGCCTATATGGACTGGAGACAGGAACCGAGCCCCCACAGGGCATCAGGGCACATTCCACCAGAGCCATGGCCTCCTCCATGGCCCTGTTGAGGGTTATGTCTGTGGCAGACATCTGTGCAGCGGCATCATAGGCCTCAGCTGGTCCCTTCATCCGCTTTTACCTGAGAGATGTCTCAGAGAGCTCTCTGACCCACTCAGTACTGAGAGCATGAGAAAGAAGGTAATACCTCTTTCTATGCTTCTACAAGCACTAAATAGTGCAAACCCTAAAGCAAGACAAATGGTGGGGTTTTCTTAACAGGGGTCTTCTTCCTCTAAAGAGGAACTTCCCCTGTCCCTCCTCCTTAAGGAAAGGTTATTAGGGCACAAAATGCTTGCCTGGGTACCTTCTCCAGGAGACTATCTCTCCCTTTCCTCCCGAGTTTCCTGTAGAGAGCAAATGGTGCTTCATGGACATGAAAGGATAGGCTAGAATCTGATTCTCCCTATTATGTCTTCAATGAGTTTTCCCCTTTGAAAACCACACCTGCTCCATGGGCCCGGCCCGTGAGGATGCTAGGTGGTCCAAAGGGGAATACCCTGCCTGGTCACCCCAGCCTCTGAAAGGGCGGAGCCAATATAATATAAACAAAGGTTTGAAAGTAAACCATAGTTTATAGATATTGGCGCAGCCCTTTCAGATCTGGGCACATGTCACCGCTCCACAGAATAGTGAAGAAAAATGACTATTTTGGGAGCAGATCGATGTGCTCGCCTGCCTTATATACCCCACATGCTGCCCTCAAGGGGAGTGATGTGCAAGAAGGCGTGGCCATGGTTGGTGACAGCAAGTAGAAACAATCTTCAGTCATCGCTGACGTGAGGGATTACTATCCAACATGCACAGCCTCTGAAAGGGCTGCGCCAATATCTATAAACTATGGTTTACTTTCAAACCTTTGTTCTGCTGCTGAGTTGGACAAAGGGAGCAGCATTATGTATTATCTTGAACACCATATGGATATTGGAATACATGATTGTATTTTCAAAATTTAACATTTTATATCGGGAGGTTATACGGCATTGGTGATGTTGTCGTGGTTTCTTGTCAAATATTTTCAGGGCTTGTTTATGAAGAGACTCAAGCAGCTTTAGGGATGTCTTATGACCAACATGTCATACAATAGGAGAAATGAGAAAAAATAATTGTGTTTAAAAAGATCTTGGATGCCACAGTAGTGAGCGAGTTTCTGATCTGTCTGAAATCGGCTAGATTATATTTCAGTGTTTGGCTGATCTTCCTTATATGCTTTTTAAAGCACAGAGTGGGATCTACAATAACGTATTTAAACTCATCAACATTTTTTATTGATGAACATATACAACACAAATGTGATGTTGTATGAATATGATGGACTGGATTCAGACCCCAGGAAGACTAGCTGGTGCCATTGACATGAGTTAATGGGGATCCTTACTGTGTGTGTGTGTGTGTGTGTGTGTGTGTGTGTGTGTGTGTGTGTGTGTGTGTGTGTGTGTGTGTGTGAGTGTGTGCGCGCGTGTGTGTGTGTGTGTGTGTGTGTGTGTGTGTGTGAATAAATAAATAAATAAATAAATAAATACATACATAAATACATAAGTAAATAATAAATAAATAAATAAATAAGATACCAGGACTAACCTAGCCTTCCTGCAGTTCCTCACAGCTGGGATCAGTCTCAGCCGTCCCTCCTTTGATGTGTTGTAGGCCTTCAGGTCAAACACATCTAGAACCTCCTCTGACATCTGCAGCATGTAGGCCAGAGCTGAGCAGTGGATCTCAGAGAGTTTATCTGATCTGTTCTCTGACTTCATGAACTGTTGGATCTCCTGATGTACTGACTGGTCATTCATCTCCATCAAACAGTGGAATATGTTGATGCTTCTGTCAGGAGAGAGTTTGGAGGTGTTCATCTCCTTCAGGTTGTTGATGGCTGTCTGGATGCTTTCTGGTCTGCTGTCTGTCTGACCCAGCAGGCCTCCTAAGAGTCTCTGGCTGGACTCCAGTGAGAGGCCATGAAGGAAGCGGACAAAGAGGTCCAAGTGGCCATTTTTACTCTGCAGGGCTTTGAGCATGGCTTTCTGCAGGAAGACATGCAGGGATTGATTCCTTTTACGCCTGTACACATCCCAGTCTTTTCCCAGGAATGTCTCCAGTACTTTCTCAGCCCTGTTTGTGTAGCAGTGGAACAGGTAGACCGCAGCGAGAAACTCCTGAATGCTCAGATGAACAAAGCAGTAGACCGTCTTCTCGAGGTGCACACACTCTCTTTTGAAGATCTCTGTGCACACTCCTGAGAACACTGATGCCTCTCTGACATCAAGACCACACTCCTCCAGGTCTTCTTGGTAGAACATGAGGTTGCCTGTCTCCAGATGTTCAAACGCCAGCTTCCCCAGCTTCAGAAGAGCTTCGTTGTCACGGCTCTCATTATACTTCTGCTTCTTCCTCTCTGTCTGAACCATCAGGAAGTGTGAGTACATCTCAGTCAGGGTCTTGGGCAGCTCTTCTCGCTGCTCTTCTCGGGGTGCTGCTGTGGCAGCAGTGAGGGGGCGCTGCTGAGCTGCTGTGGCAGCAGTGAGGGGGTGCTGCTGTGCTGCTGTGGCAGCAGTGAGGGGGTGCTGCTGTGGCAGCAGTGAGGGGGTGCTGCTGTGCTGCTGAGCTGCTGTCAACATGTGCTCCAGAACTGTAGCAGTGATGAAGCAGAAGACTGGGATGTGGCACATGATGTGGAGGGTCCTGGATGCCTTGATGTGGGAGATGATTCTGCTGGCCTGCTCTTTATCACTGGATCTCCTCGTGAAGTACTCCTCCTTCTGGTCATCAGTGAACCCTTGTACCTCTGTCACCCTGTCAACACAAGTAGGAGGGATCTGATTGGCTGCTGCAGGTCTGGAAGTTATCCAGAGGAGAGCCAAGGGAAGCAGATTCCCCCTGATGAGGTTTGTCAACAGCACATTTACTGATGATACCTGTGTGACGACAGACACAACCTTTGTGTTCTGGAAATCCATTGAAAGTCTGCTTTCATCCAGGCCGTCAAAGATGAACACAACTTTACAGACAGAGAGCTGCTCTGCTGTGACCGTCTGTAATGTTGGATGGAAAACATGGAGCAGCGTGAGAAGACTGTACGGCTCATCTTTGATCAAGTTCAGCTCCCTGAACGAAAGCGGAATCACAAGACTGACATCTTGATTTTCCAAACCCTGTGCCCAGTCCAGAGTGAACTTCTGCACTGAGAAGGTTTTTCCAATGCCAGCAATGCCCTGCGTCAGAACTACTCTGATTTTTATCTCTTTTTCTTTCTTTTCATTCTCTTGGCCAGGTAACCTTTGTTTGTTTTCTTTTCCTTTCTTCTCTTTGTCAGGTAAGGGTTTAAAGATGTCGTGGCACTTGATCGGAGCTTCATGGAGGGTCTTCATCTTGGATGCTGTCTCCTGTTTGAGTGGAGCATCATGGAGGGTCTTCATCTTGGACACTGTCTCCAGCTGCCACACCTCATGTTGGGTATTAACATCTTCACTTCGTCCCACTGTGATGTAGAGCAGAGTGTAGATCCTGTTGAAGGAGGTTCCAGTCCCTGCTTCAGCGGTTCCTGCTTCAGTTCCTTCTGTCACAAATCCACATCTCTTTATCAGAATGATCTTATGCTCATCTAAAACCACCTGCAGAGCACCGTCCACTGGAAGACATGAAGGAGTAAATAAGGGTTACTCAAATACTGTATAGTATCTGGTATTAATGTTGTGTGTGTGTGTGTGTGTGTGTGTGTGTGTGTGTGTGTGTGTGTGTGTGTGTGTGTGTGTGTGTGTGTGTGTGTGTATACATACACACACACACACATGTATATGTATATATGTTGCATGAGAAAGAACAACGTGTCTGTAGCAACACAATAAGTCCTGGTTGTAGAAATGGTGACAACAGTAGATACACTCCAAGTCTTACTTTGTACGATGCTGGTTTGACTGGATGTCTGCAGTCCAGGTCTTCGTCTGTCATCACTCGTCTTCCTCTCTCTGTGGAGGTGAAGGCAATTCATTATGACACATTAGAAGAGTTTATAAAGGTAGTAAAACAACTAAAAAAGGGTTTAACTATCTTTTGTTGCTAGCAAGCAGAGTATGGAATTGATGGAAAGTATCAGTTGTGATGACATCTAGTGGACATAAATCACAAGTACAGGTTTGGGCAAGGAGGGCCACAGTCACATGGCCCGCAAAGGACTATGGGATATGGCCTGAGGTGCAGGGATGACGGCCCAATTCCAATTCGCCCCCTTACTGACTCAAGCCCTTAGAGGTGCGTTCACGTGAAGGGAGTGAGGGTTTAGGGATGTCCCACGGTGAAATCGCAAAGTGAACGAGGGCTCAGAGTGAGCCCTTTCTGCCCCCTTACCGTAAGGGAGCAGCTATGGCCACTTAGGCAAAGGGAATTGCCCACAATGCATAGCGTTGTGAGGTATAAAACAGGGAAGGCTGCAAATATCAGTCAAAAAAATAAAAGAACACACGCGCGAAACGGTGTTTGCGAGTGCGCTGGAATGCCTTAATTGACAATGAAACATTACATTAATAGGGATTTCAGATTAGACAAAAATATTATATCAGAGGAATGCAAGTAGTTATTTTACACAATCCTAGAATAATCATCAATCATTTCTATTACAATTGCAATCACAACTTTTTTGATGAATGAGAAATAGTTTTACCGAATCTGTATTGTACAGTATTGACATTGTGTATAATGTTGGGTGACATGTCATTATTATGCTTATTTTAATTATAATTCCACATGTTGCAGATTGCAGATTTTGCAGTAGGCTACATTTATTTTTAAATGACAGAGCCAGAGCCTGGATGAGAACAGACTCATCAGGGAGTCTATCCCTCAAACACTTTAGGCATCTTGACAATAAACAATATATAGCGAGCCCCAAACGTGCCAGAGTCAACATCATCTTGTCAAGTGCAAAGGGCTCTGCTGTCCCAATCCTCATATTTATCCAATGTGGATCCCTTCCACACTTGATGACTCAACCACTTTCAGATGGCGGCCATTAGAGGGACTGAGGGGTCAGGGCTTGAGTCTTTAGGGGGCGGATTGGAATTGGGCCGACGTATTTTTGTAGGCAGAATGCGGAAGTCCCGAACTTCCTGGTTCTTCACTGTTTCTGTCTATGGGATTTTTGAATGGGTTTTTGCCGCGATGCTTCAAATACGGTCTCTGGGCAACGCAAGATTAATCAAACGCGAACCAGAGTTCCGTCGGATAATCTTCACACATGAGGACCACTTTCATGAGTTTTGTAGCGTAAATGCGAGCCCTAGAAGTAAAATGCTCGAGCTAAACTAATCCAGAACTACACACTGTCGCATAGGCTTCCACGTCACGTCAGCACTCAACCTGGACTGTTGTTGATGTGTGTACTGATTACCCCGGGATGAACGGGCTGAACCAGGTGAGGGAAAGAGAATTTCCGTGTTCGTCCTTTGAGTGGTGACGTTATTGACGTATATATCCCCATCGACTCAAAAGTGTAGTCTCATTTAGCCGTTTGCTAGCTAGCCGTCCTTTTAACGGCACGCAAAAGCTTCAAAACTCGTAAAAGTGGTCCTCGTGTGTGAAGATGATATTACTAAACACTGGTTCGCGTTTGATTAAGCCAGCGTTGCTCAGAGAGATTATTAGAAGCATCGCGCCAAAAACCCATTCAAAACTCCCATAGGCGAAAACTGTGAAGAACCAGGACTGTTAGCATCGATGATTTCCGGACTCGTTACTGTGGCTCTCTATTGCCACGTTCTGGCTTAGTGATTCAGTCTATCTTGTGAGCAGCGATGGAATATGTAGAGTACCAGGAAATAAGCGGCTCCAGCTACTTGCTGGGCCAAAAGAGAAGCGTCTTGTCTCTCTGTTCCTGCGTCTCTTCACAGAAAGACATGTAGCATCTTTGTTGCTAACTTGATGACACAAACATAAACCTGTCAAGTGTAGTCGATCACTGAGTACACAGATCATAGTGTTTACACTACATTACTGGTGGGCGGGATGAGACAATTTGATTGACACATGATGTACGTGCTATTGATTAACAGTAGTGTTGAAAGCTGCATCAAATTAAACAGGGTAGTGAAGCAGTATTTAATTAAAAGAAGCAGCTGCATTTGGAAACACATTAAACTGAAATGCTGAAATTCCTTTTGAGTAAATAAATGTTGGCAAATATCGGTTATCGGCCATAACAGCAAAGTTGATATCGGTTATCGGTATTGGTCACAATCTTCATATTGATGCATCCCTAGTCTCGCTGGCCAGCCTCCCCTCCCTACCGTGAGAGGAGTCTGGCACCGCAGGTCTCCATAATGGGATTGCCATGGGGGGTGTTTAGCGGCACTGCCCATGGAAAATAGTTTCCAACAATCCAACTTGCCGTTTTCAGCATGTAGCAATGAGCTAGCGTGGAGGTTTGTGCCATTAGCTGGCTAGCTACTTAGCGTTGTTGTTTTCACTGCGGCGGCAGGGCACTATTTACAGCGACACACAGGGAGGAGGGAGCGGAAGCCGCTCTGATTGACATGGTCGGAGCCAATGACAGAGCTTGTAATAAGCCGGGAGCGGACATCCGGCTGGCACCGAAACAGTCGCTCCAATGGGAGAGCAGAGTAGAGCAGGGGAGGGTTTATCCCAGTTATCCCAGACTCCTCTCACGGTAGGGAGGGGAGGCTGGCCAGCGAGACTAATGCATCCCTAACTGGGTTGTTCAGCACACTCTACTCGGAGGCCTAATCACAGTATTTCTGAGCATTTCAAGACATTATTGGCTTGCTACACTTGTGGCTGTGAGCCAGTTTTGAAAAAGTGTGTAAAATCTAGCAGATAATGAGTATGTTTTGGACTTTTCTCATTTGGCTTCAAAACACAGTTTTTTTATGGTGTAATTTTAATGACTTTTTGCTGTTATGTAACAAACACTTTCCCCACAAGCTGGTGCATCGACTCCACAATACATAACTAAAGTCACGGCCACTTCCAGTTTAGGCATACGAACAGATTTCATCTGTCATTAAATGCTTATAAAAATAGTTTATCTTGAAATGTTCTATGGTCTCTTGTGATTCCAATAATACAGATTTTACTCATGTAACTTTGCCGTCTTACTGCCACATTTTCAATGTTTTCAAGGTGCTTCTTTGCTGCTGTGGCAGCAGTGAGGGGGTGCTGCTGAGCTGCTGTGGCAGCAGTGAGGGGGCGCTGCTGAGCTGCTGTGCTGCTGTGGCAGCAGTGAGGGGGTGCTGCTGAGTTGCTGTGCTGCTGTGGCAGCAGTGAGGGGGTGCTGCTGTGCTGCTGTGGCAGCAGTGAGGGGGCGCTGCTGTGCTGCTGTGGCAGCAGTGAGGGGGCGCTGCTGAGCTGCTGTGGCAGCAGTGAGGGGGCGCTGCTGTGCTGCTGTGGCAGCAGTGAGGGGGCGCTGCTGAGCTGCTGTGGCAGCAGTGAGGGGGTGCTGCTGAGCTGCTGTGGCAGCAGTGAGGGGGCGCTGCTGAGCTGCTGTGGCAGCAGTGAGGGGGCGCTGCTGAGCTGCTGTGGCAGCAGTGAGGGGGCGCTGCTGAGCTGCTGTGGCAGCAGTGAGGGGGTGCTGCTGAGCTGCTGTGGCAGCAGTGAGGAGTGCTGCTGAGCTGCTGTGGCAGCAGTGAGGGGGCGCTGCTGTGCTGCTGTGGCAGCAGTGAGGGGGCGCTGCTGAGCTGCTGTGGCAGCAGTGAGGGGGTGCTGCTGTGCTGCTGTGGCAGCAGTGAGGAGTGCTGCTGAGCTGCTGTGGCAGCAGTGAGGGGGTGCTGCTGTGGCAGCAGTGAGGAGTGCTGCTGAGCTGCTGTGGCAGCAGTGAGGGGGTGCTGCTGAGCTGCTGTGGCAGCAGTGAGGGGGTGCTGCTGTGCTGCTGTGGCAGCAGTGAGGGGGTGCTGCTGAGCTGCTGTGGCAGCAGTGAGGAGTGCTGCTGAGCTGCTGTGGCAGCAGTGAGGGGGTGCTGCTGAGCTGCTGTGGCAGCAGTGAGGGGGTGCTGCTGTGGCAGCAATGAGGGGGCGCTGCTGAGCTGCTGTGGCAGCAGTGAGGGGGTGCTGCTGTGCTGCTGTGGCAGCAGTGAGGAGTGCTGCTGTGCTGCTGTGGCAGCAGTGAGGGGGTGCTGCTGAGCTGCTGTGGCAGCAGTGAGGGGGCGCTGCTGAGCTGCTGTGGCAGCAGTGAGGTGGTGCTGCTGAGCTGCTGTGGCAGCAGTGAGGGGGTGCTGCTGAGCTGCTGTGGCAGCAGTGAGGGGGTGCTGCTGAGCTGCTGTGGCAGCAGTGAGGGGGGTCTTTTGTAAAGAACAAAGAAAACATTTAAATAACAAAAGCCCCACTTTTACCTGCTGTGTACTGCAGCAATACAGCAGAAAAGTGGTCAAACTAATTGAGTAACACCTGCAGCTGAATCACTTGGTTTGACCAAGTAAAAGCATTTTTATCAGCATTTGACAAAATGTCTATGGAAAAAGGAATGGAGGATGAAATCCCTTCACATCTATGGTTCATATACCTAAAGTGGGCTTGACTTTGGCTCTATTGAATCTGTGCCTTTCTTTCACTGCAGCAAACTTAGGTCTGTTCAGGGCTCTTAGTGTCGGGCAGTTCAAGTATTTTCCATGATTTAATCATTTAGACCTGTACCTCAAAATGAATTGAACTTTAAGTGTTTTGTCTTAGATTAAGCTTCATAACTTCTGTGCAACATCCTGTGTGCTTTACACATTAACTGTCATTAAGTGTAATACACCCTTTAGGCCAGTAGATGGCAGGGCATAATTTGTTATGTGAGGAAGTCAGTGTAATAGTGCATGGTCAGGTGTCAACACATGCTGTATCAATTTAAATTACAGTAATTGTACTATTTTATCCTTCTATTTCTAAATGGGGACGTAGAGACATGCAAAGTGTTTTGTTGTAAACAGTTTTTTTCCTATTTTCAGTGATGGAGAGTAGTGAACTACATGTAATTAAACTAGTA
>NC_139624.1:12658253-12773253 GCF_964638095.1 Poromitra crassiceps
AAAGAGAGATTTTTTTTTTTTTTTTTTTTTTGAAAAAATCCATAGATAAGCCGCACCGTTATATAAGCCGCAGGGGCCAAAAAAGCCCAAAAAACGGGAAAAAAAGTGCGGCGTATAGTCCGGAATTTACGGTAGTCATATCTGACTAGTTTTAAATGTAGGCTATTTCTCCCCACAAAAGTTTGATAGCCTATCAGTCAGTCAGCTCCTATCCTCTACGCAGTGGAGAGGCACACAACACTGCCTGCTGATATAATTGGCTGCATCACGTTAGCGACAAATCTGGAGACTTCAAAAAGCATGCCGTTGGTTTTAACGGAGTCCATTCCAACGAGGGGTGGCAATGTGCCAAAAAATGAGCGCTTCGCCTTGCTACATAAAGCAGCCCAGTCAAAATAGTCGTCGGACTGTCGTCAATCACTGTGGGTGATTTATTTTACAAGTGGCATTTCAAGTCATATCTAACTAGTTTTCAATGTATTTCTCCCCACAAAAGTTAGGCTTTTTCTGACATGGGAGCAAGCAGCACAGCAGCATCCCTCCTGATGCACTGGACCTGGCTGCCTGCAGCTGAAGCGCATTGGCCAAACAATCAATCAAGCCGTTTTTGCAGCACTTGAGGAAACCGTGAGTTTGCTCGTTGATATAAGCGATTGCCCGGACGATTCATTAATTAATAAACTAGTGAACGTGAAGTGAGTCACGAAGAGCCACACCTGCCCACTACGGATATGCGGATAATAACCTGCCAGCTGTTTAACATGAGCTGCGATTGCGTGGAAGCGGATCTTATACCGGTGGTCGAGGTAGATAAGATACGGAGTCGCGGGAGTGCGCGTAGGCCGGCTAATTGTTGTTTAACATGCAGGCCAACCGGCTAGGTGCAGGTTATAATACGGATTCCACTGCATGTTAAGAAGTGGCTTAACAGTCCTCTTACCTTGTGTCTGAAGGTCCAGGTTCATCACTGAAGTTTGGATGAAGAAAACCTTTAGTCGAGTCACTCTTCATAGACAGGCAGCTGGGTACTGGAGACTCTGCTCTCTGCCTGTGATCCTGACCTCTGAAACAGACATGTGTTATACACATCATTAGACATTATTGTGACGGCTGCACCAAATCGCCACACATCGTGTCAGTAAAACACCCTTACAAAACGCCTTTCCCTTTGTTCATCAGTTAGTTTGTAGCACATTTTACGTTTACAATACACATATCATCACCACCACCACATAACAAACTGACACATAGGCTTTGTTTCAAACATGGTCAACATTTAGTAGCATTATTGATATCGTGTTTCTCATTTGAGTGCACACATTTGAGTTAACATGTTTCTATCATTTTGCTGTGGTTTATAGAAGCTCCTTTCTTTCTCCTCCTCCATGCTGATCCACACGTGTGTCTCACCGGGAGTCGTCCGCCACCTCTTCCAGACCTGGACAGGCAAAGACTGAGCAACCGTTCTGGACCCTACTAAATACCAATGGTGGGGGTGGTGGAACCTCATAGACAACAAACGGAGTAAGGATACACTGCAGGCATAGTTGATGACGCAAGTGCACTCGGTTTTGTTTCCGAGCTCGGAATAAATGTTGTAATGTGAAAGCTGACCAGAGGGGAGAGGGGATGGGGGCAATCGTTCCCGTGAGCGGAACGGAACGGAACGAAAGAAATCGTTCCCAGTGAGAAAGCAGCCTTACTTTGTGCCTGAAGGTCCAGGTTCATTACTGAAGTCTTTGCCGATGTCTTTAGACCGGTCACTCTTCATAGACACACAGCCGGGTACTGGAGACTCTGCTCTCTGCCTGTGGTACTGACCTCTGAAACAGACATGTGTTATACACATCATTAGTTCTAGTAAAGACAGACAACAATGCATGTGATGTTGCATATTGCAATGTATTGTGTGTTTGTTAGTGTGATGAAGATCAGGTCTTGATTAGTTTGCTTCAATGTGATGGTTTCAGCACGGTGCTCATGTTCTCTGTCATGTGTTGGTTGGCCTGTCTCATGTGTGCTACTGTAGTGCTTTCAAACTGTTTGTGCCCAAGACAAGTCAAGGAGGTTTCAGGAGGTCCCCAGCAGAAAGGGGAATATTTTATTTTCATTATAATTGCATAAGTAACACAATGACAGAATGTACGACTGTGGTCATGGGTTTCATACACTTTCTGTACTGAAACCTCTAAATATATATATATATATCAAATGGGGGTCCGTTGTCTAATTTGTGTCAGTTTAGGGGAGCTTGACGTGAAACAGTTTGAAAACCTCATCAGCACAAGGGATTTAATCCACCTTTTTTGGGGGCCCATGGCCCTCCATCCAGAATAATGTTTGGCCCTTCATAGAAAATAATGTGGCACCTCTGGTATAACAGTCATCTTACTTTGTGTCTGAAGGTCCAGGTTCATCACTGAAGTCTTTAGACCAGTCAGTCTTCTTAGACAGAGTCGGACAGCTGGGTACTGGAGACTCTGCTCTGCTCTCCTCTTCCTCCACACACACATCCATCTTCTGGACTTCAGTCAGTCTGAGAGAAGCACACACACACACACACACACACACACACACACACACACACACACACACACACACACACACACACACACAGTTTAATATCTTTATTTGTGTTCACATTTAGAAAAGTACAGTAATCCTTGGCTTGGACACAAACAATAATAGATGTGCAAATAATGGTAAATCTCAGAATGAAAAATGTATCTAGTCTGAGTCTATGAAAAAGGAAACAGCACTTGCTCCAAATGTGGTGAAGCAATAGACCTTTTTCATGGCAGCCATTTTGTGTCTCAAAGGCAGGATCAACACAGGTGCAACCAAAACATTAATGAGGGCCCCTGGGCACTGGAACACCTAAATGGAATGGAAGTTGGAAACAATCATTAATGTTTTGGTTACACCTGTGTTTACCCTGCCTTTGAGACACAAAATGACCGCTGTGAAAATGGTTGCAGAAATAGAGCAGACTTTTGCCAGTGCCTTTCTGTAGCTTTTTGGGTTGTCCTGCCCTCTGCAGGCCACTTACTGTAACAGCCAGCCTGTGGACATTACCTAGGCTTCCAAATATAAACAGCAGCAATTTACGTTTGTACCCCAGCTGTATAATAGCATCCTTGAGCAGTTGGTACAGAAGAAGAAGCAGAAAGTGACTTTGCTGGTTCTACATTGCAAGCAGTGGTGTATTGCCAACACAGTCTTACAGACAATTGTAAAATAGCAACGTTTTGGACCAACGTTGCTATGTTACAATTTCGGCTCCAAAATTGTAAAATGGTAACGTTCTGAGATTTTAGGGTTAGGATAGGGGGAGGGGTTAGAAACGGAAAATCTCCATAAACCACACCCACCCCTGTAGAAACGTATGTTACCATTTTACAATTTTTATTTTTATTTGTAACTCTAGTTATTTTTCCAGCACCTTGGCCGAGACTTGGCTGGGTCGAGCGGTGGCCCTCCCTCACAATTTTGGAGCTGAAATTGTAACATAGCAACGTCGGTCCAAAAACGTTGCTATTTTACAATTTTTTTGGAGATCGGGTTGGTATTGCAGGGTAGATGCAGATAGACGGCGTATACCCTACCCACTAATTTTTCAGCTGGCTTTGTGTCTGCACTTCTACTGGCAGATTCCACTGGGATACGTTGCATTATGACTTCGAGGAAGACACTGGAGCTGGTCGCAGCCTGTCTAGCACCATGTGCAGACTACAGTGACGTTTGTCACCTGCTGTCGCCTGCTGGTAGCTTGGTGCTGCAGCTTGAATGGCTGTCTTCCAGTCTTTCCGTCTTCAATTGGTCGATTTCAAATTGGTCCCTCCTTTCGTCGCTGCCGTCCGACGCTCATCTCTTTGCAAAGCATGCTGGGATATCAGGCGGCAGACGGCAGCGATGAGAGGAGGGGGCAGTTTGAAATCAACCGATTGAAGATGGAATGCGTAGTCAGTGAATGCCTGGGTCCACCAGATGCAGTGCTTCACGGTGACGGCACGGTCCTGAAGCTTCCGCTCTGCTCCGCTAAATGCGCCCTGTGCATTTTCACTTCCCACTTCGAGTTGTGTCAAGCAGCACAGAGCAGGCTAACCTGACGCTGCCAGATGGATGTAGGTTGGTTCACATTTGTTTCACAACCTACATCCATCTGGGTTTGGCCAAGCTACCCTGCTGAAGAGGGCGGTCACTTTTTTCAAGCTACTCGGCAGGTGATTGGATGGACCGTCTGTCTGTCACCGTCTGGGCATGCCAACGCCAACCAATCAGATCGACTTGCCTTCATGACGCAGCTGCAGCGCCTGGAGAGAATTGTAAACAGCTAGGACTACAATTGAATGTTAAGAGCTAAATGAGGAAGGGCTTTGCCCGAAACGTCACCTTTTTTTGTGGTCAAATAAATATTTGGGAGCAGCTGCCAGTGTGCGGACTCTATTTTTATTACTTCTTTGCACTTCGGTCCACCTCTATGATCATGGCAATAACATCAGCCAAATGCTTTGATACAATATAATGATTTAACGCTACTATTTAGCATTAAGGACTGGTGAATTTTAACATATCTGTCAGTGGAATGGTAGATATTTACCCATGACTGGAGAATGTTATCTGCTTACTTTTGTGATAGTAAACTAAACGGAGAAAAGACGGCCGTGTGGTGTTGTTGTTACATAATCTGCTGGTCTTGAGGCACCATTGGATAAAATGATAAGATAAGATATGTATAATTGCATATTATCAAATCAAATCAAATCAAGCAGAGGGGGTGGAGCAATGACCGGGACAGCAGGGGGAATTGGCCAAGTACAACTGGGGAGAAAATGGGGAAGAAACAGGAAGGGGGGGTGGAGGTGAAGGTGTGTGGTACCTGTGTGGATACAGACTGGACTGTCCTTTGATGCGCTCAGCCCGTTCACCAGCTGCCCTCTGAAGGGGAGAGTCTGCAGAGACAACCCTCAGTCACTCACCAATCACAGCATCACATAGAATAGCACTTCTGTTCTGAAGACCAATCACAGCATCACATAGAATAGCACTTCTGTTCTGAAGACCAATCACAGCATCACATAGAATAGCACTTCTGTTCTGAAGACCAATCACAGCATCACATAGAATAGCACTTCTGTTCTGAAGACCAATCACAGCATCCCATAGAATAGCACTTCTGTTCTGAAGACCAATCAGAGCATCACATAGAATAGCACTTCTGTTCTGAAGACCAATCACAGCATCATATAGAATAGCACTCCTGTTCTGAAGACCAATCACAGCATCATATAGAATAGGGGTCGACCGATATGGGTTTTTCAGGGCCGATATCGATATCGATTATCGGCAATGAAAGACACCGATAACCGATATTTTGGAACCGATATATGTTTGCAGTAAAAATTTAAATCTTGGTGTCAAAATTTAGAATAACACGACCCGTTGTTGAAATTAATTTTCTTCAGTTTATCCAACTACAATATTATTTGAAAATATTCACTCTATTAACTCATTGAATGCCATGGACGTCCTTCGACGTCCAATTAAATAGTGACGTAGAATGCCACGGACGTCCTTCGACGTCCAATGCGTTTTTTGACGGTGGGACGTCGATCAAAGCCTTCCGCAGCTCCTGTACAACTATAGTAGCTATTGGAGGTGTATAACCTATTTTACGGACTCATTAGGTGGCGACAGTGCTTGCTCGGTGCAGTCCAGATTAGAGACAGGTCCGAGAAACAGCCTAAAAGCCGTGGATCAAAGACAAACCGATGCATGCTCCCAGAGCCATTTGCTCTGTCGCGGGAGCTGACATTGGCTCCGAACAGGAGTCAATCCGCGCTCACAACAGAGCCCCTCTGTCCCTGTCTGTCTGTCTGTCTGTCTGTCTGTCTGTATAGTTTCTCCACCCGATTAGCAGCCAGGAAAGCAGCCCCTGACGCCAAACCATTCAGCAATCCGGGTTGGCTCTTCCCTGCTGTGGCGCTGAGAGCCGACAGCAGCACACAAACGCAGCACTCCGAAAATATAATGAATGAATGAATGAATGAATGAATGAATGAAAAAATTTATTGGTCACCACCACCACCACCAAGCATACACTTAGGTCATAACCAAAGGTTTGGGGCAGAAGCAAACGCTTATATAAAGCCCCCCCTTTTCTTACAATTAAAATAAGAAGATCATCATGATCAGACATTTTGGACATTGTCCTTACTTGCCATCAAATAAACAACAAAGGATTGCAAGGAAAAAATATCCTAATACAAGAAACAAACAACAAAAACAAAAAATAAAAATAAAAAAATAAACAAATAATACAACAGTCAAAAACCAGTGGGTAGCAAATAACAAAACCAACACAATCCATACATGCATATTCATACATTTTATAATCATTGTTTTATTATTATTTTTATATATATATATATACACATATACCTATATATACATATATATACTTATACATACACTTTTTTTTTTTTTTTCTTCTTTATTATTATTATTATTATTATTATTCATTTGTTTATTTCTTTTTTTTCTCCTGTCCCCTACATCATTCAGTTACCTAGGAACTAGACTGTAATTTTCCAACATCATGTCTTTATACCTTTTTTTAAAGATCAACACATTCTTACTGGTTTTTAAGTCTTCCGGCAAAGCGTTCCACAACTTCAATAATGGTTGCGTGAGGCTGTGTGCAGTGTGGGGAGGAGTTTACGGGGGGAGGGGGGGAGGGGCTGGGGCACGCAGGGCATCACACAACAACTACGTCACTACATCAGAAAATATTATCTTCAGACTCAGTGAATGTGCTTGAAATGCTGCATTTCACAAAAGGCGGATTATCTCAGCTAATAATTTGAAAAGCCTGAAAACGCTGAAAACAACCTATCTTCTCCGGCTCATAACTAAAGAACGGAAAATGGTATCAATAAACTTTTTTTTGCTGATGATACAATAGAGCCAGCTCGTTCTTGTGCGTGTTCGGTGTTTACATAGTAATATCACACAATATTCTGTGGGCCTCGAGAAATCACTGAAAACGCTCTGAAAACTCTGGCACTGGGAGCATCCGTTCTCCAAAAGTGGCTGGCACTCAATGAGTTAATATTGATATGAATCAAAGTGTATGTGTGTGTGTGTGTGTGTTTGTTCAATCTAGTGGAGACTTGGGCACATTATCAAGATAAAGCTGTGGACTTATACTTTTAACAAACTAACACCGACTCACTACAGTAACAAAATAATAGAGGGTTTCCCTCCGCTTACACCTGACACTAACCTCACCCCCAGGCTCTCAAAGGAGAATACTGAAACAAACACGTTCATCCGTGCATCCGCTGATGGTTCCTTGTTTCATTCTAGAGTCCGCTGATGAAATGTCTCGTCCTAGTTTATTCGGTTCCTTGTTCCAAGCAGAGAGAGAGTCAGAGAGAGCAGAAAAAAGGTCCGCTGCAGCTTGCCCAGACATGCCTGCCTGCCAATGTATTTTTCGGACACGAAGCGCGACTGGATCAATAAAACAGCTTCGCTACTGACAACCATGGCCATTTGATTCAAAAAGAGCGACGCTACACCGTGGACACGCACGCTACTATGGAATTAAAAACTAGTGCCCCATGCACTGCTTTGTGAGGTTACTAGGCTATTTTGCCCTCTTCAACAGCGGTGGACGGTGATAAGTTTGAGTTGCACTTGCACAGCAGACACCAACGTTACTCAAAGATATGCTATCAGTACACAAATAATCTCTGTTATCTTATCGTTATCACTGCAACAATCATCTCTCTCACTTATAGACAGACCTATCTCCACACACTTTGCACTGTGCGAGGCTGCGCTTCATACGAATCGCTCATAAGATCGTGGTGTTTTTGAAATGTCAGCGTAGGTAATTATTATGTATATTAACTTTAGTACAACTTCGGCATGGCAATATCTGCAGCTTTACCTTAACACTGTGACTGTCACACAGTCGCAACAGCCAACTAGTCAAGTCCGCTGTCCGCTCCACAGAGGCAGCACAGCTCAGACGGCCATGGCCTGCCTCTGTGCAGGCTGGAGCACTGAGGTGTCAGATTTCATCTCTGAGCAGCTCTCTGATAGGCTATTGCTCGATGTGTAACCAATCAGATAGCGCTGTGGGAGGGACATTGCTCCAGATCACACAGAGGGAAGTACAGTACTGTAGGAGAGGCTCCTTCCAGCCGCAGCAGCTGCAAATTAGCGCATTTTTTTATTGAATTATTATATCGGCAAACAGCCAATGAAAATGCCGATACAGATAATCGGCAAAATGTTGAATATCGGCCATAATAATCGGCCAAACCGATAATCGGTCGACCCCTAATATAGAATAGCACTTCTGTTCTGAAGACCAATCACAGCATCCCATAGAATAGCACTTCTGTTCTGAAGACCAATCACAGCATCACATAGAAAAGCACTTCTGAAGACTTGAGTCTGACTTGTACTTTGATGACTTGAAAAGGTTTCTAAAGTCTTGACTTGAGATCTTGTGTTTGTGTAAATGACTTAGATTGAAAGTGATGAGATTTGTTCCAGCGGACGACTGAATTTAAATTATGTTTTCAGAATTTCTATGGAATGATTAAATTGATTGAAGTTGAAACTGATGATAGAAATCAGACTCATGATGCTCTTGCCAGGTTGTGATCCTATTCAAAGCATATTGCATTGAAAAGTCCTGGATATTTAGTTTGATTTCACATATTAAATTGGGACTTGATCACTGCTCTGTCAGATGTGTCTCTGCACTAATGTGACGATGACAGATTCCTCCACATTAGCAGCACTTGGTGACTGAAGTTATTCTTCATTTTGTGTTCTGTATTATTCACATGTAATTATCTACTGATTTCTATCTACATATTCCTCTAACACAGCGCTTTTCAAAGTGTGAGGAGTGCCTCCACTGGGGGGCGCCAGCCAACTTCAGGGGAGGCGCGACGTGGCGCGCAAAAATCAGAGAGAAGAAAATGCACAGCCTCCACTGGACATGTCCATGCCGTCACAAAAGTAGCCTACGAGGTTGTCTGCAGAGAGCCTGCGTGGCGTGCACACCCTCTGATGACGGAATTTACACTGATTAATTATTTTTAAATGTACAAAAAGCAAAAGTAGATGTCTGGACATTGTAATTGATTTGTGCGTTACCCAACCCATGCCAACGGGACAAAGCAATTAATTTCACCAACATGCAACAATGTAGTGACTTACTGGAAAGCCACTATTAGAAGTTTTCAATACAAAGCTGTGATTGAACAACATTGACCAGCATGCAATGGGAAACACTCACCAAGTCACCTGGTGGCCTGGAGGTGAACAAACAAGCACAGGGCCAGTTAGGTAATCACCTGACCTGAAAAAGATTCAGACAAAATTGAAAATCTCACCTACTCAATCATACAAAATGAGGTAAAGCACAAGATTAAATTGATTTTGGCATTTTTTATGAGGATGTAATTTAAACAAGTTATCAAAATGACAACTGTATTTTACTCAGTATCTTCTATCTAAATTATATTATAAAAAGGAGCAAGTGGGCAATGTTTATTTGTTCTCTGTTTCAATTTTTGTCCCGCTGATATTGTCATACGAGGTATTGTGACATTGCTGATGATTGTCAAAATGAGTACGGTGCGCCCACATCCCCTCGAACCCCACAGTGACTTAAGGCCTAAACATGGTCGTCCGTCCGCCTCGAATTGGAGCCGTCTCGCCGTCTGGCGGCGCCAGCGAGCCCTACATGCTGCTCGGACGCCACTACGCCCTCCCTCCTCCCACCCTCCCTCCTCCTGTGGGAGCTCCGTGTGAAAATGGCGGAGATTGTGTGCCAGGCAGTCTGAATGAAATTGAATGTAACGTTCCCAATTCTATGTATTAAATTCTAAAAAACGACCCTCAACATTTGGGAAGGCTAAGCCACACAACTAGTTCGTTATAATCCAACGTCATGCTTTGAAAGGCGACTTTACGACGATGAGCCAAGGCAACGGCCAGTCACAACTCTCGTGCAGCTGACGTCACGCATGTATCGTCGGCGCTGAGTCACATTTTCGAGCAGCCCCCGTCAGCCGACGGCGCCCCCTCCCCGTAGGACGGGGCGAGGATCTGACGGACGACCATGTTTAGGCCTTTAGGGTGTATTCACACCTCTAGGTCGTTTGCTTTGTCAGGGGCTTAATTGATACAATTGTTGCATTTGTGCCTTGGTTCGTTTGTGTTCACACAGCCACAAATCAAACGATCCAAATAGTATTGCCAAGCCTCCTGGATGGATTGGCCAGCAGACACTCTGATAGGCTAATAGCCTCCTGGGATGGAAAAAATAATTCCCAGAGATTTTATATGATTATAATAATGTGTTTTGTTACACCTACATTGTAGGCTACGTCGAGCGTGCGCGTGTGAGGAGAGAGAGAGAAAGAAAGAGGGGGGGATCGGGAGAGAGAGAGTGAGAAAGTTATTTATTTATTTAGGCTGTCTATCGGGAATTTGGAGATAGAAGATCAAAGACCCTCGCAACCTCTGCTATTAGCTACTATCACGGAGACTTCAGAGGATTAGCCGACACATAGGCTATGAACACCTGTCCTGTCAGGAATAAAATATTAATAAATAATTTAATAATAGCCTACGGACATTTCAAGGAATACATGCAATCAGTCTGATTGTCTGATTGAGCCAGACAATCTTATCACAAAGAAGGCTAGCTCTGATTACCACGACTTGTTATTTAATGGAGACCAGAGGTAAGATGATCGAGTTCAAACTGCTTATGTGATGATGCACGGTTTTTATATGATAAAAATGCTCGTTCTTCAGGCCATTACGCACAGCGCAGCTGACTACGGCAACTGTTTTATCCAAAAGTGCGCACTGTTTCCTGCTTTGTGTCGGATCGAGGTCGGATCACGTTCTCACTACAAATGAACCGCACCAGAGTTCGCTTGGAAGCGGACCGAGACCACCCGCTTGTTTTGTCCCGCATCCGAGTGCGATTGCTGTGTTCACACTCCCCCAAACGAACCGCACCAAGGGGGAAAACGCTCTCTGTTTCGGAACAACTGCTCCAAACCAGATAGGTGTGAATACACCCTAAGGGTCACATATCCTACAAGCCAACGTGCACATTCAGCGGAGGAGTGATGTCATCTAGGACACCATGGCTTGATGCTGCTCAGAGAGCAGCAGCCAAATGGCATGAAGAAAAGGAGAAGTTAGAGGTTATTGCATTATGATGGTATAATTCAGTAATTATTAGGGATGCTCCGATCCGCATTTTTCGCCTCCGATACCGATTCCGATATGTGGGGGTCCTGTATCGGCCGATACCGAGTACCGATCCGATACCAGTGCTTGACATTAACGGCTGTCCAGTTGCCCTTCGCAACCATAAAAAAAAATTGGTCTGTGGTTGCCTCAGTGGCAACCACATTTTAACATATAAACAATAGGGACAGCAAACAGCAAAATGTGCACCCCAAAATAAACATGTTTCTAATATTCCTAAAACCCTAAATCGATATTAATAAGATGACATCACACACAGACTGTCTCTCTCTCATCTCCCCAATGCAGCCCTGCGACTCCACAGTCGCTAGGCATCAGCTTTTGGTTGCCGAAACTGTAATATGGTTGCCATTCTTAGTCACCTTATATTTTGAGTAATTAAGATACTATGCACTTAGTCAACTGGCATGGGTTGGTGGTACAATATGGAAATGATTCCTGTCAGAGAATCCTTTGTTGTTTGATTATTTCCATGAACTGAGTGAACATACAGATATTACAGGGTCTGAAATAAACATAAGCAAATAAATGGTCTTGAGTTTAATGTAGCCTAAATCCAAATATAACAAATATGACGATTATTTCTGTTATACAATAGCTAAGTACACTGTGTATTGAGATAAGTAACTAACTTTACCTCTTTTTTTAGCACATATTAACAGATTGTCTTAATAAGGGAGAGTAATAAACATTTCAACTGTGTCCATACACCAATAAAGCCATACAGAATTAGGCCTGACCAGCACTGATAATAAGGTAAGGTAACTTCATCTGAAAAGTAGGGTACTTAAACCGTCAGTCAATTGAGCAAGACGTCGGCAAGTAGGCTATGCTAAACAAACAAACAGAATGAGGTAGAATTATTCACAACTGAAATATCACAGCTTACATGTAGGCTATGTCCTCACGCAAACTTCAGGGTTATAGACAGTCCCTATTATTGTCTCTGGACAGCGTTTCACCACATACGAGCATGCAACAGCTGCTGCTGTTAAAGATCGTTAACTAGCTGCTAGTAGGAGTTGCTCTTAATTAGGGATGCACCGATATGAAAATTTTGGCCGATGCCGATAACCGATATTAACATTGCTGTTATGGCCGATAACCGATATTTACCGATGTCGATATGATCTGTATAAAACCACATTTTTATGATCATCACATTTTGTACATACTGAAAAACACATGTTAACACTGAATTTGAAAAAGTTATGCATTTCTTTATTTGCAAAGCCTTTGGAAAAGCCCATAAATCATAGATTTACTGCATTATTTAATATCAATGTGAAGAATTTGGCTGATAATGATAACCGATATTAACATTGCAACATCTGACCGATACCGATATGACCGATATGTTAAAAAATGACTAACATCGGCCGATACCGATATGATTGCCGATATATCGTGCATCCCTACTCTTAATCAAGCAGGGCTGCGTCAGGGAGATGAAAGAGTGAGAGAGAGGGTCCGTGTGTGATGTCACCTTATCAACTGGGCAGCTGTTAACACATTCAGTGCCACAGCGCTTCAGTAAAATTGTCTGGAGCCTGTGCCAGATTCACTTCCATTCAGTTGAAAACAGCTATAGAATTTTTTCTATTATGGCTATATTAACGGGGCTGGACTTTAATGAAAGATTGAACACTCCTGCTTCTTCCAAAGAAGAAATTTTGTTTCTAGACAGTTCCATTATGAAATTACAGCCTCTCAAAAAAGTGCACTTTCAAGGGTTTTCTGTCGTTTTTTTTTTCTTTCCAAGATATAGCCCCTTTTATGAATACCTTTTGCACTCTAATTTCGAGCACATTCACTGACTCTGGCTGGTGTTTTCTGATGTGGTGGCGTGTGGTGTGGTTTCTGTGCAGCCACACACCCCTCTCCCCCCCCCCCCCCCCCTCTCCCCCCCCCCCCCCCCCCTCTCCACCTCTGAGCTGCGGGCTCCTCCCACACGCACAGAGTTTGCTTTCTCGACTCCGTTTTTGCCCCGGACAGATCCCAGCTTTGCTGCGCGCATCATTTCCTTGATGGGCATCAAGGAAATGATGCGCGCTGGCAAACGCGACTGAACGAAAAGGCTTGGCCCGTTCGGCATCGGAAATCGTGTGGAGATAGATAGAAGCATAAGAGCTCAGTTGTGAGCGCGGATGCAGCCGAGCCCACTCTCGCTGTAGACGGAGCAATATATACGGCTCTGGCAGAAATCATGCATCGGTTTCCACGGCTTTCTCCGCTGTCTCCTGTACAAAGTAAAGGATCTGAGGTGGGTGGAGCAGCTCCTGTGACGATGTTTAAGGTGGCGCCGTGTGATCCCTTGAAGGGATTCATGCTCACTGGCTGGGTACGACCTTAAACAGCAGAATTATGGAATAATATGAATTATGATTTTAGGACGTCCACAGACGTCCTTGGCACTGAACGTTACTTTTTTTTAGGACGTGCACAGACGTCCTTGGCACTGAATGTGTTAATGTCGAGCCCTGTGTCAAACTGGTTGGTGTAGCTAGAGTGAAATACCTCCAAATAGGGGATCCTTTGGCTTGCTCCATGCTGTTAGCTGCTGCTGCCTAGCCTAGCCTACATCAGCTTGTTTGGAAACAGCCAGGCAGGCGTGCTGAGCACGTTGCTAGCGTATGACATCACACGCTGCACATACATAGAATTAGAGTGAATAGAATGGCCCCTATGGATCGGTCTATGGATCAGGCCATTTGCCACCGATACCCGATCTAGAGCCATTTGCCACCGATACCCGATCTAGAATTTTGTGCTATATCGGGGCCGATACCCGATACCAGTATCGGATCGGCGCATCCCTAGTAATTATGAGGTTTATAATCAGGTTTTGTTTATGTGTTTAAGGGTGTATTCACACCTGTAGGTCGTTTGCTTTGTTCCGATTCAGGTACTTAATTGATACAATTGTTGCATTTGTGCCTTGGTTCGTTTGTGTTCACACAGCCACAAATGAAACGGTCCAAATAGTATTGTCAAACTTCCTGGATTGGCCAGCAAACACTCTGATAGGCTAATAGCCTCTCGGGATGGACAAAATAATTCCCAGAGATTTTCCTATTATGATTATAAAAATGCGTTTTGTTAGACCTACATTTTAGGCTATGTCGGGCGTGCGCCGTGCGAGGTGCGAGGAGAGAGAGAGAGAGAGAGAAAGAGAGAAAGAAAGAAAGAACGAAAGAGGGAGGCATCGGGAGAGAGAGGGAGAAAGTTCTTTATTTATTTATTAACACTTTGAGTGCCACGGCCCTTGGGCAAAAGGTTGCTTGCTGTGCCACATAGGCCGCAATGCATTTTAAAACAGTCATATAATTTCTTTAATAATTACTATGTAAACACTGAACACGCACAAATAACGATGAGACTCTCTTCTATCACCTGCAAAAAAAAGTTTATTGATCCCATTTTCCGTTCTTTAGTTATGAGCCGGAGAAGATAGCTTGATTGAACGAAAAACAGACCTTTTTTTCTACGAGCTGAGATAATGAGCCTTTTGTGAAATTAAACATTTCAAGCACATTACTGACTCTGAAGCTAATTTTCTGATGTAGTCACACCTCAAAAATAATTTCCTTCAATAAAACAGTGAAGGCAAGGGAATTTTGTTTGGAAGAATAATATTTTTAGCTGAAACCAGCAGCGCTGGCCCCTGCGTGCGCTGCTGGTTGCAGCTTCTTGCTGATCTTTTGCTGCTGGTGGGCATCGGATATTCTGGCTTGCGTTTGCCAACCCTGTCCTGCTGTCTGGGTCAGTGCTGTGTGCTGCTCTGCGTGCCCCACCTCCCCCCCTCCTCCTCCCCCCCCCCGTTGTGGGAGGAGTGTCTCTCTGCTCTGCTCGGCTCAGCTCTGCTGTTTGCTCTGCCTGTGCTCAGCACTGAAAAAGTCCGCTAGATCCAGCTTTTTTACAGCCGCGTGTACCAGCTCCCATGCTTCCACTTGAGAATAATAACAAATCCACGGCTGATCATGCGAATGGGTGTTGCAGCGGACACGGAGGCTGTTGCAGCGGACACCGAGGTGCTCAATTGTGATAGCAGATTGGCTGCTGCAGGGGCACAGCTAAACGTTATGCTTCAATGAAGCCGCTGCATACGGACGGATGCGATGCGATTTCCTTTTCCCCAATGACTTCTTCATGTGTTTCACTCCACGTTCTCTCATCTGGAGAGCGCTGTCGCCACCTAAGGGTTCTGTAAAATAGGTTAGACACATTCAATAGCTCTGATATTGTAAGAGGCGATGTAAGAAGCTGAGATGGACACCCCCCCGTCAAAAAAACAATTTCGAGTTATTGACGCCATTTGGCGTCGCTGGCACTCTACGGTAAATTTCTAATGACGCCATATGGCGTCGCTGGCACTCAATGTGTTAATGTATGCTATGTAGCCTATGTATTTATTTAGCCTATTTAGGCTATCGGGAATTTGGAGATAGAAGATCAAAGACCCTCGCAAATTCTGCTATTAGGCTACTATCACGGAGATGAGGATTAGCCGAGACATAGGCTATATAAACACCTGTCCTGTCAGGAATAAAATATTAATAAATAATTTAATAATAACGGACATTTCGAGGAAGACATGCAATCAGTCTGATTGTCTGATTGAACTAGACAATCTTATCACAAAGAAGGCTGGCTCTGATTACCACGATTTGTTTTCATTTATTGAATGGAGACCAGAGAGAGCGAGAGAGAGGGAGAGAGAGGGAGGGAGAGAGGGAGCAGCACCCGCTACGCAGCAGCACACCGCACACAATTTACAGGCAAAATCTGTAGAGATTCAACACATTAACGTTGCTTCCCATGGTCCGAGGTAAGTTGATTGAGTTCAAACTGCTGATGTGATGATCCAAAAATCCCCCAAAGTTTATCGATGCAAGTCACAAGTCGCCAAAACAGGATCTGAAAGATGTTGTTTTTAAACGATAAAAATGTTCGTTCTTCAGGCCATTACTCACAGCGCAGCTGACTACGGCAGCTGGTTTATCAAAAAATGCGCACCGTTTACTGCAGTTGTGGCGGATCGAGGTCGGCTCACGTTCTCACCACAAATGAACCGCACCAGAGTTTGTTTAAAGCGGACCGAGACCACCCTTTCTTGGCGATCTCGGTCCGCTTGTTTTGTCCCACATCCGAGTAGGGATGTCATGAGAACCGATACTTCGGTACCAAGTCGATACCAACATTCTGAAAACGTGACGGTACTCGCTTTCCTCCAATACCCAAAGTACCGACGGGAACCGAGGAGGCAAATCTGGTTGCTTCATTTGTGTTGTTTTTGGGCTGTAAATCAGCAGTTATCTGGCAACTTTTTTTTTTTTTTTAAGACTCGCAGCCGTGAACATGTGACTACCTACCCACACACTACACACAGGAGAACAACATGCAACATGGCGGCGGCACCCGCATCTGCTTCTTCAACAACAACAACTGCAGCGACTGATGAGCATGGAGTAATAATTGAACCCGATAAACCTGTATGCAAACGCTGAAAGGGGGAAACACATCCAACTTAGCGAAGCATCTAAAAGACCGACATCCAGACCTCTACAAAGATTTCAAGGTGAGTGCGTTTCATCAACGTAACGTAACGTGTTGTTAACACGTGTTGTCATTGCCCATCTATTAATAACATTACCTAAGCTAACGTTAAACAGGCTTTTAAAGAGTTACTCATAGAACCGGGGTTATGCACAATAACCGTCATACATTGGGATCCGCATCGAACGAACATCAAAACGACCCGCCCATCGAGGCCGAGTTACAGTGTTATAATTAGCAGCACTATGAGTGCGATCTACATAATGGTGACAGGGTTACATGACGGGAGAAACAACAGAATCACAAGCTACACACGAGCTAAACTCCATCTGAGTAGTGGCATTAATTAGCGCAACAGACAATCAAACCGCAAGTGCACGCCAAACGTTATTGCAATGATTGCAGGTAGATCGATCTAAAACCAAAAGGGAATGCAATACAGGAATATTAACATAATAATGACTTACTGGTTGGTCATATACGCACACATGGAAGAAGGGGATTAGAACATGTTCAACTGTCCAAAGAAAGGAAGAAAGTCCGTCTGAACGGAGCGCACATCCACATACTCAGCCGGACACTTTCGCTTCCTTCAAAGTGCCCGCGGGAACATCAATGCTTGCGTGGAAATTGTCTGTGTGTGCGCGTGCACTACCCCGACTACCACAGTACCACCGTGTCAATCTGGGACTTTAATACACACGGACTTAACAGCATGCAAATGCCTCGGTAGGCGGGAGGACTGGAGGTAACTTCTCTCTGCTGAGTCTGCTCTAATCACCAGCTGATTTGTGTGATTCAAAGACGCAAGGGGTGTGTTGACAGTCTGGTGCGGTGTGTGCATGGAGGTGAGTACACTGATGAAAGCAAAGCGTGTGCTTTGCAACACAATGATATAAACGTTAGAGCACAAATATGAAAGTTAAACGATTGACATTGAAGACATGAAAATGGGCTGCCTCATGTTTCTCACGTGCAGCATGATCGGCTATGCGATCGGCAACATTAAAGGAATATCGGAAACAGCAGATCACATATTTGAGGTCCAAATCGGCCGATACAGATTGCGTGCCGATCGATCGGTGCACCCCTACAGTTGACATATCAGAAATTAATCTGCTCTCACAGCCACACTCCTAGATATAGAGGGAGCATTATTATGTGCTCAAGGTGACGTACATTGCCTTCTATGCTAAAACCCTCTAAATGAATTTTCCCCCTTAAAGCGAATGCATTTATATAAAATACATTTATAGGAGAATAGATTTTATTCAGTGAAAGTTTAGAAATAATTCATTTTCAGGCGTACACACCGTGATCAGAATGCGACATGCAATGCCATCTTTGACTTCTGTTATCATGAAGTGCCTGGAAAAACTGGTTATATCTTACATAAAAAGCATTATTCCTGTTAGCATTGATCCATTACAGTTTGCTTACTGTTCAAACAGATCTGTTGAGGTCTTGCTTTACACACTGCCCTGGTACATCTTGAGAAGAAAAACACTTATGTCAGACTACTGTTTATTGACTATAGCTCCGCATTCAACACTATTGTACCATCAAAATTGTTGTTGAAACTTAGGGGCCTTGGTCTGGGCAGCTCCATCTGTTACTGGCTATTTGACTTTCTGACAGGCAGGCCACAATCTGTGCGCATTTGTAATAGATGTTCATCTATCATTTTCACCAGAACCGGCGCGCCCCAAGGCTGCTGCCTCAGTCCTCTGCTGTACATTTTGTTTACCTTCGACTGTGTCGCCAGATTTGGAAATTACATCATCATAAAATTTGCGGATGACACCACAGTGATCGGATTAATAACCGACGGTGATGAGAGGGCCTATAGGAGAAAAATAGAAGATCTAACGCTATGGTGCCAAAACAACAACCTCTCTCTAAACACCAATAAGACCAAAGAAATCATTGTTGACTTTAGAAAGTCCAAAGTCACTCACACCCCCATTTCCATCAACGGGTCATCTGTCGACATAGTGGACAGCTTTAAATTCCTGGGCACACACATCACAAACACACTCACATGGTCTCTCAACACCAAGTGCATCCTCAAGAAAGCACAGCAGCGACTGTACTTTCTGAGGCGCCTCAAGAAATTTGGCTTGAGCACCAAAGGCCTTGTGAATTTCTATCGCTGTACCATAGAAAGTGTTCTGACAGGGTGTATCACAGTGTGGTACGGCAACCTGACCGCCCAGGACTGCAGACTGCTGCAGAGGACTGTGAAGACAGCAGCTAAAATCATCGGCACAGAACTACCAAACCTCCATAACATCTTCACCACTCGCTGTAAAATGAAAGCCAAAAACATTATCAAAGACACCAGCCACCCCGCTCATACCCTGTTCTCACTCCTCCCTTCCAAAAAACGCTACCGGAGCATCAAATCACACACCACCCGTCTCAGTAACAGCTTTTTCCCTCAGGCAGTCAGGCTGCTGAACAGTTGACTCACACACACTGCAACGCACTGTCACTTTGTTGTGCACCATTATTGTATTGTACTGTATTGTGGTTTGTGTTATGTCTACACGCACTGTGTACAGACATGTCTGTATCACGTGTAGCCTACATAGTTATGTAGGTCTACACCCCTTTTTCTGTCGGTCTTTGTGACCATGTCCTTGTGTATGTAAGGCTGAGGGTGCTCAGAGCATAAAGAATTTCATTGTATTATACATTGTATTATACATATGACTAGGGGTGCACCGATCGATCGGCACGCAATCTGTATCGGCCAATTTGGACCTCAAATATGTGATCTGCTGTTTCCGATATTCCTTTAATGTCGCCGATTGCATAGCCGATCATGCTGCACGTGAGAAACATGAAGCAGCCCATTTTCATGTCTTCAATGTCCATCGTTTAACTTTCATATTGTGCTCTAACGTTTATATCATTAGGGTCTTTCACACCGGCCATGAAAGCCGAAAAATGCGCGGAAATTAGGATTCGCGGCTCCGATGTGAAAGGCATAAACGCGCGTTGGTGGGTAATTCTTGTACGCCTTTTGTCCCGGCACCAAAGGTTGTCACATCGCCGTATTGGCGGACAACCCGCCTCCACTTGAAAGGTCGTCGCAGCGAGCCGGAAAAGGTGCGAATGGTCAGCTCATTCATAAAAAAATTACAGGGGAAATCACCTCATGTATCAAGAAAGTGACAGTGAAAGTAAAAAAAGTAGACTGATAGACAGACCTATCTCCACACACCACTGTGCGAGGCAGCGCTTCATAGGAATCGCTCATAAGATCGTGGTGTTTTTGCAATGTCAGCGTAGGTAATTATTATGTATATTAACTTTATTACAACTTTGGCATGACAATATCTGCTGCTTTACCTTAACACAGTGTGAGTGTTACAGTTACAACAGCCAACTAGTCCGCTGCTCTCGCTTCAGGCAGCCTCGCACTGTCCCCCTGTCTAGTGCAGGCTGCGGCTGAACAGAAAGCACTGAGGTGAGGTGTCAAGATTTCATCTCTGAGCTCTCTGATAGGCTATTGCTTGATGTGTAACCAATCAGATAGCGCTGTGGGCGGGACATTGCTCCAGACACAGAACTACTGTAGGAGGGGATTCTTCCAGGTGCAGCAGCCGCAAATTAGCGCATTTTTTTATTAAGTTATGATATCGGCAAACAGCCAATGAAAATGCCGATACAGATCTCCTCAGCGGACTAGGAGAAGGAGGAAAGTCTGTTGTTGAATTGAATTCGTTCATCATACAGTAGCCTAGGCTACACTAACCTATGAAAATATTAATTTGGGCTAGGAGGAGCTGGAAATCCCTCTGCTCGCCTTTCAATGCGGGAGCGGGGGATTTCACCTGAAAGTACAGAGCAGCACGGTAATGTGGCCGTGCTGCTTGGCTCTGTGTGAAAGCAATTTCTGTGGCGAGGCGGCTGGCTTTACGGGACTCCTAAACGGCTATTTTTCCGCGATCTGTGTATGAAAGAGCCTATTGTGTTGCAAAGCACACGCTTTGCTTTCGTCAGCCGTACTTTGCACCTGAATATAAGCCGCAGCAGCTAAATTGAATGATTGTTACATATATAAGCAGCACTGGACTAAGCCGCAGGTGTTTTAATGTTTAAAACTGGTCAGGAGGAGGCGTAGCGCCTGCCTGTAACAGAGATCTCCGTGTCTTATCAGCGGAGACCGTTTTGAGTCCGATGAACAAATCAATCAAAAACACTTCACTACGTCCAAGGCTACAAGATTCGTTTCATTCCATTGAATTTGGCAGCGCGGACGAAACATGGGTGGAACGAAACATGCAAATTAGGGATGTCAATTTTCGGTTAATTTCACTTTCGATTAACCGACGCTAATAATCGATTAACCTATCGGTTAATTCATAATTTTTTAATATTAAAAAAAAAAAATTTTTTTTTTTTTTTTTTTTTTTGTGTGTGTCTATTTACTCAATGAACTCATGCCCAAACAAGGCGTGTCTATTTAGATGCTGAAATGTTAATGCTTTTTGTGTTAGAATTTCTAACACAAAAAGCATTAACAAGCATTAACAAAAAGCATCAACATTTCAACACAAATTCTTTTTGTGTTAGAATTTCTAACACAAAAAGCATTAACATTTCAGCATCTAAATAGACACGCCTTGTTTGGGCATGAGCTCATTGAGTAAATAGACAAAAAAAAAAATTTTTTTTTTTTTTTTTTTTTTTTTTTAAATATTAACTGATAGACCGACAGCAATAACCGAACAACGACGTTAGCGACGGTTAATCGATTAACGGTTAACCGTTGACATCCCTAATGCAAATTACATGTTTTGCATCCTCATCGTCGTAACACAGCCAGTTCTCCATCTTTTGAAGCATGATGTTAGATTACAACGAGCTAGTTGTGTGGCTTAGCCTTCCAAAATGTTGCCGTTAAGTTTTTAGAATGTAATACATAGAATTGGGAACGTTACATTCAATTTCATTCAGACTGTGTTTCTGGCTCAATCGCCGACATTTTCCCCCCGGAGCGAGGGAGGGTGTTTTACAGTAGTGGCTGATAGAGCGTAGTGGCACAGTGCTCCAAGCAGGTCGCGAGGCACATTTTTTGTCCACACACGACACCAGACTGTCAACACACCCCTTGCGTCTTTGAATCACACACATCAGCTGGTGATGAGCAGACTCAGCAGAGAGAAGTTACCTCCAGTCCTCCCGCCTACCGAGGCATTTGCATGCTGTAAAGTCCGTGTTTGATCCATATTTGCGTGTATCCTCCTAACGTTAATAGCTCCGGTTAGCTTTAGCCGCTTTAGCTTAATCGATAAAATAGTTAACTTGGGTCGAAGTTATTTTTCTTGTGTAACAGGGAAATCCCGGAAAATTGAGTATTTTTGTTGAGTGAACTGAACTGCATTGAACTGGTAACATGGAAATCCCGAAGTGGAATGAGTTTTGTTCTTTTATAAACTGAACTGAGGGAACTGGACTGAACTACTAGCCATTTAGTTCAACACAGTCTTGTGCTCCAATTATCTCACACACAAAAAATCATGTTGGCGGTTTCCTTTAGCCTACAAAATATAAAATATTGATGTAGAAAAAAAAGAAAATGTGCTGCACTTTCAATTTGATGCATGAAATGTAGGCCTATATGTAAAATGGAAACTGTTCTATAATAGACTGCTATAGCTGCTTACAAAATAAATAAATATATATATCGGTGATCGGTAATCGGTAATCGGTGATCGGTCGATGATCGGTTGGGCAGATATTTCTCATAGGTGATCGGCAATCGGTGATCGGTGGCAAAAAACGTGATCGGTGCTACTTGAACTTGAACTTGAACTAGGTTCACTTATTATGGAAGATGGTTAGAGGCGTTTTCCATTTGAATTGAATTCATGCACTGTGGGATTATATGGGATTATTATTAACACTTCATATGGGAGTTTGATGAAATAGCATTTTATTCTGGGAACAATTGTACTGGAATTTATCTGGTTGGGAATTTGATAAGGCAGCACTTTATTCTGGGAACAATTGTACTAGATTTTATCTGGCTGGGAATTTGATAAGGCGGCATTTTATTCTGGGAACAATTGCAAAGTGGTTTATTTGGCTGGGGTGTGAACGTAAACAAGGCAAGTGTTCAGAATCAGAATCACTTTTATTGCCACAGTATGCAAGTTACATACGAGGAATTTGTCTTAGTGTCTGTATGCAGCATAGCGGTTACATCAATATACAGGGATAAGAAGTAGGCTTCGTCTCCGTGCCCAGGTGAGCCCACCTTTGGCCAAAATGCCCAGTATTTCCAGGGAAGATACAAGAAAATTTGGAACTAAGTCCTCAGGAGTTGTTTCCCTGATGTTCATGAGCTCTTCTCTGGTGAAAGAGCCCCGGGTGTTACAACAAAACACAATATTTACAAACAAAATAAGAAAAACCGCTACGGAGCAAAACACTGAGGCGCACATAGGGAGCGCCATCTTGGAAGCTATATCAGTGAACCTAGGTTAGAGTGAATCTATTTGTATCTGGGGAGGAAACCAGTGGTTTGAGGCCCGCTCGACCTACAGTACAGCTGGTGGCTGACACTCATGTCCCGCTGAGAGGTCAAAAGGACTTAAATGAACGGAACAGGGCCTATAAGCATGCCATTCTACTTAAGGAAATGACATTTGAGTTATTTACTTTATCTCATAGGGGTGGGGGGAAAAAATCGATTCACCTAAGTATCGTGATTTTTAATGTCACGATTTTTTGAATCGATCTTTTATTCCAGAATCGATAATCGCAAAAAAAAAAAAAAAAATTGGTGCTTGCAGTCAGGCCACTCACTGAACAGCAGGCCAGACGCCGCCTACTGGTTTACTAGTGGTTTTATTACTTTATTAGTTAGTCTGAAGTAATAATTACACTTCAGGGTTAAAGTGGGTGCATCTCATTGTAAAATTGGACTTCAAACGGCCCAAATCTGGCTTCAAACGGCCCAAATTGGGCTTCAAACGGCCCAAATTTCACGCACGTCGGCCCATATCGGCCTGGCCTGCTTGGTATCTAATGCCCGGCCTGAATTATGATCCCAGTCCGCCCCTGTTTTTAACTATATCGCCCAGCCCTACTCATGATATAATATACAGTCTCTAGTGTATGATTCAACTTTTCCCATGTTCTAATCTAGTGTAAAAAAGCAAACAAACTGAAAAAAGAAAAGAAAAAAATTAACAAAAATCGCAATAAATCGTAATATCGAATCGCAATAATCGTAGAATCGCAATACTTAAGAATCGCAATATAAATCGAATCGGCACCCAAGAATCGTGATAGTATCGAATCGGGAGATAAGTGAATCGCCACAGCCCTCAGCTGGATCATGTCAAGTCCTGGACAATAAGATCTTGTGGAAGCGTTACTTTGAACAAGGAGTGTTAGATTTGGATGGGGGGAGAAAACACTTCCTCTTTTCACTGCGTTAAGCAACAGGTTGGCGCATGAGAGAGCGGCCGTGACAGCTATTTTTAGAATGGGTGCAGAAGGCCACATGCAGCCACAATCAACTTCTACTGAAAGTTACAGTAACTAATTCAAATGTACTGTAGCCATACAACATGTGTTGGGATTTGACTGGAGGTTATCCATCTGAGTTATAGTGACTAATCAGAGTATACTGACTATGGTCATGTTCAATTGAGTTCAAGTGAGTTATATATGAACAGGGTAGCCACCATACCAGAGGGGAAATGCTTTTCAAATGTTGGCTTGTCTGAATCTGGGATGCTATTCCAATGTTGGGGGTGAATTTGGAATGCCTTTAGTGAACATTACGTGCTAACCAGTGAGATTTAAGCAACACTCAGTAGACTTTCTATGCTATTTAGTTGTGAATTTAAATGCGTTCTGGTGAATGTAACCTATGACCAGTGGGATTTAAATTGCATTAACTGAACATTATACGATAACTAGTATTAAAAGTGAATGCCATTCAGTGAAATTTATATGCTATCTAGTTTCAAATGTGATTGCTATTCATTGGTGAATTCAAAGAACTCAAGTGAAATATAACCTTTTACCCTGTGTGATTTAAAATACCATTCAGTAAATACCACATGCTATTTAGTTGTGAAAATCACAATGATGATTAAAATACGATTTATTATTGTGCAGCCCTAACAGCAAATAAACAAATGCACACATTAGGAAGAATCAGTCAGTAGCCTATTTCAGTATGAAATGTATATTTTCATCTGATCTGGTGGAGGCATATCTCCATCAAAGTCTGGCCCCAAGCAGAGCTTACGCCACGTTCACACACACGCCTAGAGCGACGCTTTAAGCAACGCTTTAAGCTACGCCTAGGCATATAGTAGGGGTGCTCCGATCCGGCTAAGCCACGATCCGATCCGATTCCGATTCCTGGGGTCACGATCCGATTCCAGAATCGATTCTCGATTCCAACGATTCTCGATTCCAACGATTCATGATTCCTGAATCTAGAATCGATTCTCAATTATGTAGTTTTATATTGCAATAACACACAAAGGTAAATCTAAGACAAAAAATGACAAATGTATTAATGCTGAACTTCAAATTCAACTTCTGAAGTATTACAGTCAGGGCCTAAATTCATTTTGCAAACTAGGGGGGAATTCCCCCCTTATGTTCTTCAGATAAGATGGATTTATAGGCTGGGGGGGGATCTGTAGACTTTAAGAAGGATTTATAGATTTTGGGGGGAATACATTAACCAGAGTTCTTAAGTGCAAGAGGTGGTGGCACCGTGGCAGTACAGTACACAAATGACATGAACATTTGGACACTTATTCAGCCGGTATCTTGCATGTTGCCTTCATGTGCACTGTAAAAAAAAAAAAAAATTACAATACAAAGAATCGATTCTTGGGAGTTTGGAATCGATCCAGGAATCGTGGCATTAAGAATCGCGATCCTTTCAGAATCGATTTTTTGGAGCACCCCTAGCATATAGGCATTGCTTCATGCACGCTAGGCGCCTATTTGCGTTCACACAGGACGCCACACTGAAGCCCCGCTCTGCACTACGCTGATCACATGAGCAGTGGTTTTTTACACTTTAGATCTGATTTATAGCATGGGTGAGTAGCTAATATAAACCTCTTTTTTATTGTAATGTGCAATACCAGTGAACAGTGAACTTCCCAGCTCAACTTTTCTGCAAATGGAATGCTAACTAAACGGATGTGACGTCATTTAGCCTCCACATCCCAGTTCTTTTGCGATAAAGGAACGCACGATAAATGACATCACATCCGTTTTGTTAGCGTTCCATTTGCAGAAAACTTGAGCTGGGAAGTTCACTGTTCATTGGTCAGATCCAGTCGCTAGCCAGGCTAGCCATTGTTAGCAATAACAATTGACAACATGGCATTTCGCGGCATTTTGCGCATACAAACACTGCAGCCTCATGTCCACACAGATAGATGTTAGGCAGTGCTGTGTGTACAGCTGATTTAATGAGACACAAACAAAACAGAAGTGCTAAACAACATTACTATGATTACTACTACTGTTGTTGCGCGGCGCAGCCATCTTGGATTTTTGAGGTTGGGGCTGCTGAGACTCCTACGAGTTTGGAATGGGAAATACCAGCTCTGATGATGTCACCGCCCAACTCATGACCTTTGAAGTCGTAAGATTACCAGTCCCCAGTTATAAAGGAATGCACGATTACGACTTCAAAGGTCATGAGCTGGGCGGTGACGTCATCAGAGCTGGTATGTCCCATTCCAAACTCGTAGGAGTCTCAGCAGCCCCAACCTCAAAAATCCAAGATGGCTGCGCCGCGCAACAACAGTAGTAGTATAATCGTAGTAATGTTGTTTAGCACTTCTGTTTTGTTTATGTCTAATTAAATCAGCTGTACACACAGCACTGCCTAACATCTATCTGTGTGGACATGAGGCTGCAGTGTTTGTATGCGCAAATTGCCGCGAAATGCCATGTTGTCAATTTTATTGCTAACAATGGCTAGCCTGGCTAGCGACTGGATCTGACCAATGAACAGTGAACTTCCCAGCTCAAGTTTTCTGCAAATGGAACGCTAACAAAACGGATGTGATGTCATTTAGCCTCCACATCCCAGTTATTTTGCGATAAAGGAACGATATTCCTGTTTGTTTGAGCTAGCAGAGCTACAGACAGTGCATCACACATCACAGCTGTTTCAGATCAGTTAGATATGTAACGTTACACCAAAGAAAGATTTACCAAGTGTTCAGATTTAGCTATGAGTGGAGACTGATGCCGTTGATACTGTAAATGCGAGCACAGCATTAGCTAGCCCAAGAGCTAACGTTAGCCTCAGACTAGTTTACGAACAACGTAAAATATCCTGAAAACACTGAATACAACAAACCAAGTGAAGCTAACGTTATTTCACAACGTCAACACGGAAAGCTGTTTCTCACCGGAGTCAACACCGTCGGTTCGTGGTTTGTGATGGTCATGTTGGAACTTGGAGCTACACTGCCCTGTGCACAGCCCCGGTTCGTAAACGAATATAAGACTTCCGGTTTGCGGCGCTAGCGAATATAAGACTTCCGGTTTGGACTTTCAGCCTTCAGAGTAAAAGCGGCGTAATTCATGTTTTTCAAAGGCATAGAAAAATGGTTAGTTCGCAGATTAAAACAATAAACAAAGCATCTAAACGAAGGTATACAATACAAATGATGTTTCTGTTTAACACCAACTGTTTTAATAACATTGAGAACGCTCTTCTCAGTATGTAAATGGATAAAAACCTGTTCACTGGAGTGCTAGCCTTTACAAATTGGACACTGTACAGGTTTGTGTTCAGAGTGGGAGCTTGCCAAACATATGCACGCGCTCGGGGAGACCTCCTCTATGACATCCCGCTCTCAGCTAAGGCCAGTAGGAGTAAAAAAAAGAATATGGCGGCCCGTCAAACCCACCCAAACGCCCTATGGTGACATTTCGGGACTGCCGTTGGACAGTGGACACCCCTGTGTCGAAAGTGGCAGCACAAACGATATATGCACGCGCTCAGGAAGACCTCATCTATCACATCACACTGTCAGCTAACCTCGGGAGGAGTAAAAAAACATGGCAGGCCGCAGTAGCGGAGCGTACACCGGGGCAGAGGGTGCGCCCGCCCCGGGCCCACTCCCATCCAAAAAAAAAATTGTGTTGCATGCCAGGCCAGCAATTCAATCAATAGACAATAACATTGGTGTGTTTAAATTTAGATGTTCCACTAAATATGGCTAAAACAGATTCAAACATGCAAAAAAGGCAAAATTTTCTTCGCCGCCGGCCTTAATTGGGGGGGGGGGGGGGGGGCCCTAAGAGCTTCGCCCCCCGTGGGCTGATAGGGTCGCTCCGCCCCTGGCAGGCCGTCAACCCACCCAGAGGTCATTCATATTGTCATTTCTGTACAAATATTGGACACTGTACACCCCTGTGTCGAAAGTGGCAGCACAAACGATATATGCACGCGCTCAGGAAGACGACCTCTATCACATCACACTGTCAGCTAACCTCGGAAGGAGTAAAAAAAAATGGCGGCCCGTCAAACCCACCCAAACACCCTATGGTGACATTTCTGGACTTTGGAATAGACTGGTCAGAATGTCTGATCAGAGACTCACTAAAAATATATTTAATTGGGACATCACCCATAGTCACCCTTGGGCAAATTAATTGAAATCCCTATTTTATTCGAACGACTTGTCTTTTATTTTTCATAACAGGCTACTTTGTAGTCTCGGTTTCCAGACGTTTGGTGAGCGGCGCCAACAGCGCCACCTAACCACCAAACGTCTGGGAATTTCACTGTCAAAATCTTTCTCTTCGAGCCCGGCGAGAACTGCCGGCAGCACAGATTCATTGTAGACGGACACTGTGATGTGGGATCCACAAAGACTTGACGCCAACGTTTTAAATAAAAAACAAGTTTCTGCCATAATCCATCGACGGTATAGGCTATTCGTGTCCCGTAGCCTGTGTGTGTGCAGGAGCACTGGCAAACAAACGTTATAGGCTGGTGGTGACACTTGTAAATTTTGAGGGGACCCTCAATCATTCTTCCAGATTAAGGTTTGAATTAAATTTGCTTTTGTTTTTATTAAAACTGTCCCGACTCCATGGATGTTATACCGGTATAAAAAGAACAAGGGGTCCATGTTTTGAAACGGTAGGTTATATTACTCCAAGTACAGCGGAATATTTCAGTGAACAGATAGCATAGTGGTAGAATAGCCGGCTGGTAAATTGTAGATCCCGAATTCAAATCCCACTCACGGCAGTATTATATTTTTTGAAAATGTAGCATAAATTGTTAATCTGGACACAATTATAGCTTTATGTATAAAGCTGCTGAATATAGGCTACTGAAGTTAAGCTGAAGTTAAGCAACTAAAGACGCTGGTGAAGGAAAAAGATGCGAGAATTGATGGTCTGGAGCGAAGAATGGAGGAACTGGAGCAATATACAAGAATGGAGGACGTGATTGTAACAGGCCTGGAAACGAGGCATCGCTCATATGCCTCAATGGCTGGAGAAAAAGGAGCCGCCGGGGAATCCCGGCCCAAAGAGCTGGAAACGTTGGAACGGCAAGTAATAAAGTTCTTTGAATCAAAAAATATAACGATACAGAGTACCAATGTTGCGGCTTGCCATACGCTCCCAAGGAGGGACAGAAACACAAAACCTGCCATAATCATTCGTTTTGTAAATCGGAAGGACAAGACTGAGCTGATGAAGCAGGGCAAGAAGTTGAAGCACACAGGAGTGTACATGAACGAACACCTCACCAAGAAGAATTCAGACATCGCCTGGCATGCACGTCTGCTAAGGAAAGAAAACAAGATTCAAGGAACGGGGACGCGTAACTGTAAAGTGATGATAAGGCTAAATGGATCGCCGGAGGAGGCCAAAATCATCACGATACGAGAGCTCAAGGACTTGGACCCATACAGATGAGTTATGCCAGTGTTGCTGTAACCTACGGACAATTAATTTTCTTTCTCCTTTTGGACAAATTGCTTTTTTTGTCTGTTTTTTCTTTTTCTTTTTTCTTCTTTTTCCTATTATCAAGATCGGATTATTGGACGATGGATACATGTTTGGTACGGAGTGTCCAGACGAGCGGACTGGTCTTATCTGGGACACGGATCAGCGCGCCAGCAGAGAACCTGCAGGCGGTCTGGTCTACCGGGTTACCGTCCGTGGTGATGCCTGCAGAGCTGGCTGGAAATGAGGAATCTGACGGGTAAATAAAACATTGACTATAATGACTGAAAATGATGCAAACCTATTGTTTCCGTTTGGAAACGAGTCAGACGACGATGAAGAGGATTTTGCTGATGCGGCTGTAGGCAGCACGCACAAGAACTCTACAAATGGGTATGATGACGAGCAACCAGAACGAGTATAAAATGTATGATATAGCAAATTACATTGACCCTGAAAGCCATTTCTACAGTAATATAAATATAAAATGTGAGTACTATACAGAGGAGGGTTTCAATAATCATATAAAAATGGATGGTGCCTTATCAATAATTCATTTTAACACAAGAAGTCTATACACAAAACTAAAGGACATGAAGGATTATTTGAGTAAGTTTAAAAAAAATTATGTAATTGCAATATCTGAAACTTGGTTGGACGAGGAAAAAGTTAATGATATGCAACTAGATGGATATGAGTTGTTCACTACCAATCGAGAAGGTAAAGGAGGTGGTGTGGCCTTATATATTGACACTGCTTTTAGATGCAGTAAGGTGAAATCTATGTCAAAAACTATAGAAAACATTTTGGAATGCGTAACGATTGAAATAAAACTCGAAAAAATATCAAACATAATTATTAGTTGTGTATATAGAACACCAGGAACTTCTGTGAACACTTTTAATGAACAGTTAGCAAGCATATGGGATAAAGTGAGTGATAATAAAGTCAAGATATTGTGTGGCGATACCAATGTAAATCTTTTGAATTTACATGGGGACAGAAACACAACAGACTTCATTAACACAATGTACAGCCATAATCTATTTCCAGTCATAACAAAACCTAGTAGAATCACAACAGATACTGCCACGCTGATTGATCATATTGTAGCGTTCCAGGTAATCCAGGTATTACCTGTAATGTGATGTGCAATAGAAGTGTCTCAAGTGCAGCTAGGAACTAATGTGTGCGGGTGTGTTCCTAGGGGAAACGGGGTATATATGACCAGCGGCCGCGGGCCGGATGTCAGTCTAGCTATGGAGGGAGCGAGACCGGTTGTTGTGTGTAGAGCTAGCGGTGTGAAGCTAGCTGCTAGGAGCTAAAGGAGCCTGTGAATAAAGACCCTGTACCAACTACAACTCTCCGTTCCTTGGCGTATCACCGATACGTTACATTGGTGCAGAAGTGAAGCGGTAACGCCTGATTTCGGTCGAGAGGGGAGAGAGTGAGGAGGAACGGCGGAGAAAAGTTGGAGATCAAAGGCTCGAGCGACCTAGCAGTAGCAAGCTAGCTGTGTGAGCTAGCTGCTACGAGCGCCACGTGTGATGGTGCGCTTAGAAGAATGCCTGTCGGCGAACGGGAGAAAAGAAGAGCTGACGACAGAGATCAGCTCGGCGCTGGCGGCCATGGAAACCCGTGTGTTGAAAGAGATCAGACGGCTGTTGGAGGCGACACCAGCCTGGGCAGAGGGGCTTATGGAGCTGCTACAAGAGGTCGCGCAGCACGGAGAGAAGCGGACGGAGGAGCCGCAAAGACTGTGTTGGAGCTGTGGAGAACCGGGCCACGAGGCGAGGTGGTGCCGAGACGGTTCCGGGAGACGGACCGGGCATGCGGAGCAAAGGTACTGGGGACAGCAGGGAGCCTGCTGGGCATGCGGTGGATCGGGACACATAGCTAGAGAGTGTCGAGAAGCTGTCGGGGACTGGAAGACAGCGAGAGAGGAGAGACGTGCAGGCGGCGGACAGGTGAGGCTTTGTTGGACTTGCCAGTCGCCTGAACATTTAGCTAGAGACTGCACTAAGAGTGCGAACGCTGGAAGAGACACACAGCCGGGGGAGCAGCCGGAGCAACAGGCAGAGGAGCAGCGGAGTAGCGGAGCAGTGGAGCAGCCTGAGCTACAAGCAGCGGAGCAACGGGGCAGTACAGAGCCGATTGTTCTGGGCAGGAGAGTGACTGTTGAGCCGGCCCAGGCTAGCTGCTCTGCATACCAGCCGGTAGAGGGGGACATCATCATCAGCGACGAGACCATCAGGAGAGCGGGGATCATTTTGAACAGCCAGAGGGAAGTGAGCGACATCACCTGCAATGCTGTTACAGTCGGGGGAGCGGCGCTCGTGTCCCCGGGGGAGCGAGAGGGGTCAACGCTGGAGGAGCCGGCCCAACCAAGCCGCTACACAACCCCCACGGCTGCACTGCAGAAAGTCGAGGTGGAGATCGACGCCGATGGTGTCCGCCCTGCTGTCCTCAACACGCCGCCCCCTGGGGGAGCGGGACGGGAGGACGAGCGAGTGCAAGACCGGGAGGATGAGAAAGTGACTATGGAGGATGTCGATCTGGAGGAGTGGATACGCAGACAGACGGAGGACGCTAGCGTTGGACCGGTGCGCAGGTGGGTGGCGGCCGGATGCCGGCCTCGCCTGGAGGAGATGTGCATGTGTTCAAGTACCACGAAGGAACTGTGGGAGTTGTTTCCGGACCTGAGGGTGAGGGAGTCGGGGATTCTGGGGTTGGATGGGCGCGGGAAGAGTGGCAGCGTCGTGGTGGTGCCCAGCTGCCTGCGGGGACTGGCGCTACGGGGGGCGCACAGGGGCCGCAGGGGTCAGGGGCATCGAGGGCCTGAAGAAACACTCAGCCGCCTTTGTCGAGTTTTCTACTGGGTACAGATGAAGGGAGACGTAGAGGACTACTGCCTTAGCTGTGTTGACTGTAATGTGCTTCAGGTGGGACAGAAGCTTTGAAAGGGGGGATGGAAATGATGGTGGTTTAAATGAAAAATTAAGAAGTTGCTGGGAAAAGAGAAATAAGGTAAATGATTGGGGTTATTGTCGAACTGAAATGATATGTGGGTTGAATTGAAAATGAGTGTAAAGAAAAGAAGGGGAAAACGTAAATGGGTTTGAGTTAAATTGAAATGTGTGTAAAAAGATAATTGAAATGTGGGTTGAATTTAAAGGAATGGGAAAAGATGGAAGAAATTAAAAGAAATGCAAATGGTGGTGGTGGAACGAAAATTAAGAAGTAGTGAAATAATAAGAGACAAATTGGGGGAATACAAAATGTTGTGGGGTGGTGTGTTTTGGTACAGGGGGATATGTGTGGGTTGTGGGTGTCAATGTGGGCATTGACTAATGTTGGGTGAGGAGTATGTAGTGTTCCAGGTAATCCAGGTATTACCTGTAATGTGATGTGCAATAGAAGTGTCTCAACTGCAGCTAGGAACTAATGTGTGTGGGTGTGTTCCTAGGGGGAAGGGGGGTATATATGACCAGCGGCCGTGGGCCGGATGTCAGTCTAGCTATGGAGCGAGCTGAGACCGGTTGTTGTGTGTAGAGCTAGCTGTGTGAGCTAGCTGCTAGGAGCTAAAGGAGCCTGTGAATAAAGACCCTGTACCAACTACAACTCTCCGTTCCTTGGCGTATCACCGATACGTTACAATATATTTACAAATAAGATTTAATTAAATATCGAAGCAGGACTACTTTTACATGACATAAGTGACCATCTTCCTGTATTTGCAGTTTTCCAGAATGTCTTTAAAACAAAGACGGAAAAAAAGATAAATACATGCAATTTTACTAGACATAGAATACCTGAAGCCATTGCTGCCCTTGAGCTGGACTTGAGTACTAAAAGCTGGAATGAGGTATATGTCATTAGCGATCCCAACCAAGCATATGAAGTGTTTTTGACCACATTAAGGATGGCCTATGATAAACACTGCCCACTAAGAAAACACACCAGACAGCACCTCCTAGTGGACAAACCTTGGATCACGAAGGGGATAGAAATTGCATGCAAAAAGAAAAATGTCCTATATAGAAGATTCTTAAAATTAAGAACCAAGGAAGCTGAAAATAAATATAAGATATATAAAAATAAATTAACAAGTATTATGAGATCAAACAAAAAAGACTACTATCATAAATTATTGGAGCAAAATAAGAGTAACACCCAGGGTATGTGGAAAGTGTTAAATAACATAATAAAAAATGGTGCTGGAAAAGTAGAGATACCAAACTATTTTGTTAAAGATAATAATAAAATTATAAATAAAACTATAGATATAGCAAATGAATTCAATAACGTTTTTGTCAATGTTGGTAACAACCTAGCAAATAAAATTGTGGAGCAGAGTGATGGAGCTGGAACGTGGAAAATTGGAGACACCATGCAAAACAATCTACACTCCATTTTTATTAGTAGGGTTGAGGAACAGGAAATTATTGATATCGTGAAAAAATGCAAAAACAAAAAGTCCACTGACTGGATGGGTTTTGATATGAAATTAGTAAAAGATATTATACAATATATTGTAAAACCACTGACTTATGTATGCAATCAATCCTTCCAAACAGGTATATTCCCAAACAGCATGAAAACAGCAAAAGTAATTCCAATTTATAAAAATGGAGATCGACACCTATTCACAAATTACAGACCCATTTCCCTGCTTCCACAGTTCTCAAAAATTCTAGAGAAATTATTTGTCCACCGACTGGACGATTTCATTGGAAAAAACAATCTATTGTGTAACCAACAGTATGGCTTCAGAGCAAATCGGTCCACCTCCATGGCAGTGATGAAACTGACAGAACAGATTTCCACTGCCATTGATTCAAGGGTTCAAGGGTACTTTATTTGTCACATACAATGTCATACAAGGTAAAACATGCAGTGAAATGAAATAGGATTTGGTCTCTGCCTTTACACTGTGTCAAAGAAAGAAAGAAAACAACAATAATAACAATAAAAGACACAGAACATAAGAGTCATAAAGTGCTGATCATAAAGTGCTGTACAGTATTTTACCGTATCCTAAGTAAAAAGACCAAATAATTTAAAAAGCAGTAGCCTAACACGGCCTGCATAAAAATACCATAATCGAACCATAAATAATTTTAGAAAAAATAATAAAAAAGCATGGCAACGTCCTACAGTTTCTACTGTCTTGCATTTATCATGCGGACAGCCTGGGGGAAGAAACTATTTTTCAGCCTCTCAGTCTTTGCTTTCAGGCTGCAAAGGCATCTCCCGGACCTCAGCAGGGTGAACAAGTGAGAATCAGGATGTGTGAGATCCTTCAGGATTTTTTGAGCCCTAGCTCTCACCCGCTTTGAATATATATCCTGGAGGGTGGGCAGAGACACTCTGGTGATGCGCTCCGCTGAGCGCACCACCCTCTGCAGGGCTGCCTGGTCCCGCTTCGTACTATTTCCGTACCAGGCTGAGATGCACCCAGTGAGGACGCTCTCGACGGCTGAGGAGTAGAAGGTCTTCAGGATGGATGGTGCGACCTTGAACTTCCTCAGCCGCCGGAGGAAGTACAGGCGCTGCCTGGACTTCTTAAGCGTGTGCTCGGTGTGTAGGCTCCAAGTGAGATCCTCACTGAGGTGCATCCCTAGATATTTAAAGCTGGAGACCCTCTCCACAGGCTCCCCCCCGATGGTCAGTGGGGTGTACCCGCTACTCTTCTTCCTCCTAAAGTCTACCACCATTTCTTTTGTTTTACCAACATTCAAGGACAGGTTGTTGGACTGACACCACAGCGCTAGGTCCGCTACCTGGCTGAGGTAAGCCTGCTCGTTATTGTCGGAGATCAGACCCAGCACCACGGTGTCGTCAGCGAACTTGATGATGGTAGTAGAGCTGTTCGAGGCCACACAGTCATGTGTGTAGATATTATAGAGCAGCGGGCTCAGGACTCTCCCCTGGGGGGCGCCTGTGTTGAGGGTCCGTGAGCTCGAGGTGACGCCACCGCCCACCCGCACAACCTGGGGGCAACCGGTGAGGAAATCTAGGACCCAATTACATAGTTGAGTATTGAGCACCAGTGACCTCATCTTTGCTGCCAGGTGGAGGGGGACTATGGTATTGAATGCTGAACTGTAATCAATGAACAGCATCCTCACATAGTTCCCCCTCCCCTTGTCCAGGTGGGTTAGACAGGTGTGCAGGAGGTTGGTGATGGCGTCATCCCTAGACCTGTTGGGTTTATACGCAAATTGGAGGGGGTCGAATGAGCTGGGCAGGGAGGAGCAAATGTGTGGTTTTACTAACCTCTCGAAGCATTTCATGGCCACTGAGGTCAGTGCCACTGGACGATAATCGTTCAGACATGATGGTTTATTGTTTTTGGGCACTGGGACAATGATAGACCGCTTAAAGCAAAGTGGGACTGTGGCTAGGGCTAGAGATGTATTGAAGATGTCTGTGTAAACAGACATCTGATAATAAGGAATATACAGCTGGTGTGTTCATAGACCTTAAAAAGGCTTTCGACACGATTCATCATGAAACATTACTGACAAAACTGGAATATTATGGTATTAGAGGGGTAGCACATTCCTGGTTAAAAAGTTATCTTGAAGATAGATATCAACATGTACAAATTAACAATGATAAATCGGATATGCAGAAAGTAAAATGTGGAGTTCCTCAAGGATCAGTTTTGGGTCCCAAACTTTTTATTTTATACATCAATGACATCTGTAATGTGTCAAACCTTTTGAATTATGTTTTGTTCGCGGATGACACAAACTTATTCTGCCATGGGGAAAATCTGGAAGAGCTTCTGAAGACAATGGAAAGAGAATTGAACAAACTTAAGACTTGGTTTGATGTAAACAAATTATCTTTGAATATAAGTAAAACAAAACTCATGATATTTGGAAACAAAAAAATAGAGAATGAAGTCACACTGAGGATAAACAACATCAAAATTGAAAGAGTATATGAATATAAATTTCTGGGAGTGCTAATTGACCATAAATTAAGTTGGAAATCTCACATAAATCTTGTCAAAAGAAAAATGTCTAAAACCATTGCTATACTTTACAGATCAAAAGATATCTTGAACCAAAACTCATTATACCTACTATATTGTTCCCTTATAGTGCCATATATGGCATACTGTGTGGAGATATGGGGAAACACTTACAAAACCAACATTGAGCCAATTTTTATCTTACAAAAAAGAGTTATACGAATAATCAAAAGAGCAGAGTACCGTGAGCCCAGGGTTGGGTAGGTTACTTTTAAATAGGAATCCCTTAAAGTTACTTGTTACTTGTTAAAAATTGTACTTAGTAACGTAATCTGATTACCACTATTTAAAAGTAAAGTAGGGATTACTTTCAGTTACTTTTGGATTACTTTTTTTTTTTTTTAATCCAGCAATGTCCCATTGGGATACAAGATCTCTTCTTCCAGGGAGTCCTGGTCAAGAGTCCTGGCTAAAACCCTTATTTAACTAGATGAAGCATGTTTTACCATTGATAACCAGATAATAATGTTTATACCAACATGAAGTTAAGGAGAATACAACAAGAGTTATTTTTAAGACCACTTCAATTTACGTTATGGGTATTTTTCATGATGTGGAGTGGAAGACGCAGCTTGTTGCTTTAATCTTGAAACACGAAGTGAAATGCTGTAAGCACTTCTGCCCTGTTGACTCCACGCCTGACCCAACTTGCTGCAGCTTTGCTCCGACTGTCCGACATCCGTGAAAAATAGAAGCCTTGCGTATCTTTTTCGGAGAGCTCCGGATCGTCGGAGCTGGGACGGAGTAGACACGCAACGCAGCAGAGTAGGTGGGAGTTGACACAATTAGAGTGGAAACGTATCGGCTCCGAAGCCGTACCGCAGCGCAGACGGACCGAACACGGACTCAGTGGAATGTGGCCGTAAGTGAAAGTAAAAACCTCTCGCCCCATGCCGACTAGAGCAGCGTTTGTCAGCAGCACGGGTATCAGGCGGATACATTCAATGCCACTGCCTGGCAGCTCGTAGCTGACAGCCCCACACACAGCCCCACACACAAGCGCCTATACTGAAAATTATATTTTCAGTAGAATCCATGTGGAAGGCGCTTGATCTGTCTAAACACTGAGCGAACGTAAAAGTGCTGTTGCTCCGCCTCGCTCATCCTCGTCACAGTCAGTCACTGGCACCAGGCTACACCGTTTCTTGTTGTTATTTTGTAAAATGAATGAAGAGGCAAGGGCGAATGTAATCCCGCCTGTAACGTCGTTACTATACCCCCGTTACTGTAATCTAGATTACACATTTTAAAATGTACTGTGACAGATTACAGTTACTGTTTTTTTGTAATCAGATTACGTAACGGCGTTACATGTAATCCGTTACTCCCCAACCCTGCGTGAGCCTACCAATGCCTTATTTATAAACTTAAACACACTAAAATTCTGGGATATAGTTAAGCTTCAAACCTTGTTAATAATGTTCAAGGCCAAACACAATCTACTTCCAGAATGTCTTCAGACGCTGTTTGAGATTAAAAATACCCAGTATGATCTTAGAAGCACAGGCAATTTTGAAACAACACGGGCAAGATTAAACACTAAACAACATTGTGTGTCTGTGAAAGGGGTAGGCTTGTGGAATTCCTGTGAGGGGGACTTGACGATGTGTGGTTCGATTAGTGCATCCAAAAGTTTAAAAACAAGACGATAAGTAGGTATAGAGAGCTAGACTAATCATGTATTATTGTCATTATTTGTGGATCATGAAGCAGACTAATCATGTATTATTGTCATTATTATGGATCATGAAGCAGATTAATCATGTATTATTGTTATTATTTATGGATTATGAAGCAGACTAATCATGTATTATTGTCATTATTATGGATCATGAAGCAGATTAATCATGTATTATTGTTATTATTTATGGATTATGAAGCAGACTAATCATGTATTATTGTCATTATTGATGGATCATGAAGCAGACTAATTATGTATTACTGTCATTATGGATCAAGAAGCAGACTAATCATGTATTGTCATTATTTATGGATCATGAAGCAAGAAAAAAAGATAGAAAAAGAATGAAAAATAAATGAAAAATAAAAATAAAATAAACTAATAAAAAAAATAAAAATAAAAATAAAATAAACAAACAAAGACAATTAAAAAAATAAACTAAAATAAAATAAAATAAATCATGTACAACTATTAAATATGCATTATAAAGTATGAGCAGGAAGCATGTTCTTCTTTGTTTTTCTCCTTTTTTGTTTTCTTTTCTTATAAAGATTCACACTTGTTTTTCTTTCTTTGTCATGTGCTGTATGTGAATAGGGTGGGCAAAATAAGCTTTTAGCTTCAGCCCATACCTTTTTTTGGTCAAGATCTATGTAAAATGTGTTATGTCTATTGTTTTTGATTATATGAAATAGAGGGTATTGTACATAGTGTTTGGATGACCAAAAATAAAAATCTGCAAAATCAAAATATACACTGTGTACATAGCAGAATAAGTGAACATGCCCATTCATGGTAATGGTCATATTTCGACGTCAGTTTGATGTTCCCGCGTAGACGTCTAAATCATCCCCAAACCGGCATGTGATTTGGCCACGTCCTGGACGTCACTGAAAGACGTCATCACAACGTTATCATGATGTAATTTTGCTTGCTGGCCACTGATGGTCTGTATCCAACTCCGGCTAAATAAAATAAAATAAATTAAATGTTTTATGCAGCTTTCATTTAAGTTCATACAGCCTGCAGTGACCGCAGTGGCGTGTCCAGACTTTTTTTTACCAGGGTGGCACAAGTGGGGCACAGACTTATGAAGGGGTGGCCAGGAAGGGACCCTTTTTGACATTTTTTTTTACTTTTAGCCAAAAAACACACGCACTCGCTCGCACTGTGCACACGGCACACGTCAAAATAGCGTTAATTTACCATGTTTGTCCCAACTAGATCCCCACTAGTATCTGTGTCTGAGTCTACAAAAACATAAGTTGCCATTAGAATGATTAATTAATACACAGGACAAGATGTTACTATCCCTTGTGCCAGAATCCGAGGAAAAACACATTTAGAAGCCCAATCCAGAATAAAACAAGCTAACACCTGAAGTCATGTAGAATATGGAGGAATTCATATGGTTGTATTTTAATACTTTTCATGATATGGCATTTATGTAGGCTATCGCACTAGTATCTTATATACAATCAATAGGCCTATCAATATCTATGTTCTTAAGAATGTATAGACATATAAGAAGCCTATATGGTTATATCTTAAAGTCGAGCTCAAATGAAAAATGACTTTCTATTTTAGATCACATCCCTGGTTTCAGTGCACCTATCTAATAATTTATGCAAAAAAAAAAATCAAGTTCATTTTTCAGGATTTCATTCATAACTGCAATCTACACAGTATACGCCAACGTCAGTCAGTACCAGAGCACTTTCCTATTGTGGCTTTAATCACATTAAATCACAATGACAATAAATAAAACAAAGCAAAGCACATGTGAATGTGGGCTGATAAAGGTATGAGGAAAGCCACTCTGTCCACAGGATCATCACAAAACTCCTCATCTCAGGCTGTCGCCCCCAAGTCCGCCGCTCCCGTCCTCGGCCTGACATCCAGCGTTCCCACACATTTTCATGGATAACATTTCAAAACTTTTCCAGGACTTTTCAAGGATCCATCATGTTAGCTGTGACACTGAATCAATACCAGAAATTATTACTACACTGGACAAATAGCTCTTTATATTGGATGTCTGATACTGAGTCAGTGGGTCACATTACATTGGGGGGGGGGGGGGGGGGGGATTGGGGAATAATGAATTTTCCATAAAACTATTTCTAAAAATAGAAAAAGCACTAGAATCCAAATTCATGTTCAATGTGCCGCACGGACATGAAGAAACGTACGTGATAGTAAAGAAAACATCACGAAACGACACACAGGGCTACGTTACGTCAACAGCTACAGAAAATAAATTTGCCGTTGTGTTACTTTACGTGGAAGATTACTATTGTTTTTTCGTAAAAGTTTCAAGGATTTGACAAATTCCATGAGTTTCCCAGGCCTGGGAAATGACATTTTGAAATTCCACGACTTTGCCAGGTTGTTCATGACAGTGGGAACCCTGCACACCTGCACAGGTCCAGGAGAAACCGGAGTCCCTGACGTGTTCGGATCTGTCTGGAGGTTAGGAGGGCTGCCGCGGGCCTTCTGCAGGTGTGAAGCCCTCTGTCTCCATTCTCTCCTTGTACTTCAGGAAGTCCCTCCTCTTGGCGAAGTACTTCACCTGCAGGGAGAGATGAGAGGCAGTTACTTCAGGAAGTCTCTCCTCTTGGTGAAGTACTTCACCTGCAGGGAGAGATGAGAGGCAGTTACTTCAGGAAGTCTCTCCTCTTGGTGAAGTACTTCACCTGCAGGGAGAGATGAGAGGCAGTTACTTCAGGAAGTCTCTCCTCTTGGTGAAGTACTTCACCTGCAGGGAGAGATGAGAGGCAGTTACTTCAGGAAGTCTCTCCTCTTGGTGAAGTACTTCACCTGCAGGGAGAGATGAGAGGCAGTTACTTCAGGAAGTCTCTCCTCTTGGTGAAGTACTTCACCTGCAGAGAGAGATGAGAGGCAGTTACTTCAGGAAGTCCCTCCTCTTGGTGAAGTACTTCACCTGCAGGGAGAGATGAGAGGCAGTTACTTCAGGAAGTCTCTCCTCTTGGTGAAGTACTTCACCTGCAGGGAGAGATGAGAGGCAGTTACTTCAGGAAGTCTCTCCTCTTGGTGAAGTACTTCACCTGCAGGGAGAGATGAGAGGCAGTTACTTCAGGAAGTCTCTCCTCTTGGTGAAGTACTTCACCTGCAGGGAGAGATGAGAGGCAGTTACTTCAGGAAGTCCCTCCTCTTGGTGAAGTACTTCACCTGCAGGGAGAGATGAGAGGCAGTTACTTCAGGAGGTCTCTCCTCTTGGTGAAGTACTTCACCTGCAGGGAGAGATGAGAGGCAGTGACTTCAGGAAGTCTCTCCTCTTGGTGAAGTACTTCACCTGCAGAGAGAGATGAGAGGCAGTTACTTCAGGAGGTCTCTCCTCTTGGTGAAGTACTTCACCTGCAGGGAGAGATGAGAGGCAGTTACTTCAGGAAGTCTCTCCTCTTGGTGAAGTACTTCACCTGCAGGGAGAGATGAGAGGCAGTTACTTCAGGAAGTCCCTCCTCTTGGTGAAGTACTTCACCTGCAGGGAGAGATGAGAGGCAGTTACTTCAGGAAGTCTCTCCTCTTGGTGAAGTACTTCACCTGCAGGGAGAGATGAGAGGCAGTTACTTCAGGAAGTCTCTCCTCTTGGTGAAGTACTTCACCTGCAGGGAGAGATGAGAGGCAGTTACTTCAGGAAGTCTCTCCTCTTGGTGAAGTACTTCACCTGCAGGGAGAGATGAGAGGCAGTTACTTCAGGAAGTCTCTCCTCTTGGTGAAGTATTTCACCTGCAGGGAGAGATGAGAGGCAGTTACTTCAGGAAGTCTCTCCTCTTGGTGAAGTACTTCACCTGCAGGGAGAGATGAGAGGCAGTTACTTCAGGAAGTCTCTCCTCTTGGTGAAGTACTTCACCTGCAGGGAGAGATGAGAGGCAGTTACTTCAGGAAGTCTCTCCTCTTGGTGAAGTACTTCACCTGCAGGGAGAGATGAGAGGCAGTTACTTCAGGAAGTCTCTCCTCTTGGTGAAGTACTTCACCTGCAGGGAGAGATGAGAGGCAGTGTGCTATGCTTTAACCCAGGAGGCTGTCAAACTCATTTGAGTTCACGGGCCACATGTGACCTAATGTCTCAAGCGGGCCAGACAAAATCAACAACAACAATAATCTATAAATGACAAAACCTCACAAATTTCCTGATTCTTTGACTGTAAAGAATTGGGCTGACAAGTACATTTTAAGAACACATTTTCACATAGGGTTATCTCAGCTACCATCAAACAAATGATCAAATCTACTGTCTGTAACTGTGCGTTACAATTGATGGCAACTGTGCAATCTTCTATAGTCAAGGTTAATGAAAATAGTTGACCATTTAGTGACAGAAAACATGAATAGGCTACTTAATATGTAACTTGCTCCTGAAACATCTCATCCTTCACAAGTGCATCGCATTGGATTGAAGGACTTCTCAGTGCAATTTTCACACTTTGCAAAGTCATGCTGTGGGCCGGACTGGACCCTTTGGCGGGCCGGTTCTGGCACCCAGGCCGCATGTTTGACACCCCTGATTTAACTCATTCCCCGCCAGGGTTTCAAAGGAAAAGTCACCAGCCAGCGCCAGGGTTTCTGTCTGAGCATTTTCAGTGATTTTCCGGGAGCCACAGAATATTTTCTTCTATGATGTAAACACTGAATATCCCAAAAGACAGAAGAGAGCCTCTACTTTCATGGGGGGAAAAAGTTTGTTTCTGCCTTCTTCCGGTCTTTAGTTATCGACGCTTGAATGTAGATCGTTTTCACCGAAAACGCCCGTCTCTCACCAGAGAGCTGAGAAAAATGCCTTTTTGGGCAGGGGAGCGAGGGAGAGATTCACCGCGCACTAGAGAGCGGACAGGGTGGGTCACACTCTCAACTTGCCCGTGGGGCTGGAGGTTCTTGAGGTCTGTGTGTGGAGGTCTGGGGGCATACTTAAAGATTATGTTTTGGCCATTTTGCCTTTATTCGATAGGGGCAGTACGTGCTAGACAGCGACAAGAAAGCAGAAGAGAGAGAGAGGGGAGAACATGCAGCAAAGGACCGCAGGTCGGATTCTAACCTGAGTCAGCTTCAAATTACTCCTCCTCACCTTTAAAGCCCTCCACAGCCTGGCCGCCCCTCATCTGACTGACCTCCTCCTCCCCCATCGCCCCTCCCGGACCCTCCGATCCTCTTCCACTGCTACCCTCACCATCCCACCATCCAAACTCAAAAGCTTTGGTGACCGAGCATTCTCCACAGCAGCACCCCGAGCTTATCCCAAGGTTACAACCTGCCCTACCGTTAACCACCTTGTAACTGTCGGATCACCTTATGATTACGTGGGAAATCACTACACCGTTTACTTGCAAGCTTGCATTTATTCCACAGAGCCTTATATCACAGCATGTTATTACAACCGGTATCCTGCCTAGTCTGACTCGCTCCTCCTCTCGACTCCCAGCATGCCCCTCGGCATGTGCTACGTCAGACCCACATAATAACACCACATCTCCCCTTTTGAGTATACAGTGATGTAAACACAGTGTTGCTCTATTAACACAACTATACCAGCTTAGCTCTGAAATCAACAATTAATTAGCTTTGTTTTGAAACAACATTAATCTGCCGTAACCAGCCTACCTAAGGCATTCTCACAAACAGCATGTTACCCAGTGCACTTCCTCCACAGTACAGTACCATTCCAATTCTCTATAACAACTTTTTTTTTTTTTTTTTTACATAGAGAACAATTGGGCAGCAGCAAAATAGTGCAAACATTTTCTTTCTCTTCTTTACATTGCAGAAACTTTTGTTACACTTTTTTTTTTTTTTTTTTTTTACAAGTCCAGTCTCTCTGGTTTCACTACAGCCCTGCCGAACCTGGTTCTGACTGTAGTGCGATCCGGACTTCGTTCGGGCATTGGTTTTACTGGGGAAGACACCGCTACGTGTGACGGTGTGGACACCTGGGTGTCTTGTATGCTCTCAGGTCTGTCAATGGGGATGAGGTGATGGCGGTTCCTGCGGACTGTTCCATGGGGTACGTCCACCACGTATGAACGTGGCGCTGAGTGATCCACCACCACCGTCCCGGTTACCTTCGCGTTAGTCACCCACACTTGTCTCCCTGGCGGATGAGCTCTCGTGCTCGGTGACGCTTGTTGAAGCGTTTCTGACCCGTGCTCCTCCCCTCCCTCTCCCTCGACACGACGGCTGCGCTGTCGGGGAGCGCCGGATTCAGTAGAGAAGGGAGGGTCAGCACCGTGGAACGAAGCTGGCGTCCCGTCAACAGTTGAGCCGGACTGAAGCCGTTTTGCAGCGGGGTGGCACGATATGCCAGTAAAGCGAGGTAGGGGTCCGTTGCCTTTTTGAGGAGGTTTTTCACGGTCTGGACTGCCCGTTCAGCCTCGCCGTTGCTTTGTGGGTGGTGCGGGCTGCTGGTCACATGTTTAAATCCGTATGTTGCAGCGAAGGTCGACATGTTGCTCCCTGAGAATTGTGGCCCATTGTCGGTCATCAGGGTCTCGCACCCCATGCCGTGCAAACATAGATTTGAGGTGGGCTGTGATGTCGGTGGACTTTGTGTGGGTTAGGTTCGCTATCTCCACATACCTCGAGTAATAGTCCACTACCAGCAGGTACATCTTTCCTTTCAATGTGAAGAGATCCGCCCCTAGCTTCTGCCAGGGTCTCTCGAGGAGAACCGTGGGGATCAGCGGTTCTGTGTGGTTGGTGCGTTCCTGAATGCATGTTCTACAGTTCAAAACAAGTTCATTCAACTGCTGACTCAAGCCGGGCCACCACACACTCTGCCGCGCGCGCTCCCTGCATTTTACCACGCCTTGATGTCCCTCGTGTATTTTACTGAGGACGTCGTTTCTCAAGGCTGCTGGAATAACCAGCCTCGTCCCCTTTAGCAGCAGACCATCCTGCACTGTGAGGAAGGCGCGCTCAGCCCAGTACAGCCGTAACACCCCCTCACCTGAGTTGGACTCTGGCCACCCGTCCTGGCACATCTTCATAACCTTGGAGCACACCCCATCTGCAGCAAGATGCTCTCTCAGCCTGTCCATGTAGGAAGCACTCGCTGGCATGCTCTCCATGACGCTATCCACATAGATGTTTGTGCTCTCCAGGAGCTCTCTGTCCACGTCACTCGTGCCCGTCCGCAGTGGAGCACGTGACAGTGTGTCTGCCGTCCACAGGTCCTTTCCAGGGACGTGAGAGATAGAGTAGGAGTATCTCATGAGTCTCATCCTGAAACGTTGGATTCGGGGGGGCAGAGAGTCCAAAGCCTGGGCCCCCAGGAGGCTCACCAGCGGTTTGTGGTCCGTCTCTAACTCAAAGTGCAGGCCAATGAGAAAGTCTCTGAACCGCTCGCAGGCCCACGTGAGCGCCAGGGCCTCCTTCTCAACCTGTTCGACAGGTGAGAGCGATCGTGACGCATAAGCGACGGGCCTCCAGTCGCCATCCACCTTCTGCAGCAGGACTGCACCAAGTCCGAAAGAAGACGCGTCTGCTGACACCTTAATGTCCATGTTTGGGTCATATAGGGCCAACACCGGCGTCCTTGTCAGCCATTCCTTCAGGCTGTCAAAGGCTTCGGCTTGGTCGGTCCCCCAGAACCAGTGGTTCTTCTTTGAGAGTAAGTCCCTGAGAGGCTTGTCTTTCTCTGAGAGCAGTGGGATAAACTTGCCCAGCTGGGTCACCATCCCCAGGAAGCTGCAGAGTTCTGTTGTATTGGTGGGCTCTGCGATCCCCCTGACCGCCGCCGTCTTCCCTGGGTCTGACTTAACCCCCGCCGCCGAGATGACGTGACCCAGGAATTTGATCCCAAACGGCAGCCGGTTAAAATGAAAACGCCCGAACGGCGTGATGAAGGTCGTGAACTTGGCGGACTCCTCTGCTAGTGGGATCTGCCAAAAGCCCATGTTACAGTCCAGCTTGCTGAAGATGCGGGCGCCAGCCAATGAGCCAAGGGTCTGTTCAACTGAGGGAAGTATGTATTTTTCTCTACACACTGAATCATTGAGCCTGGTGAGGTCGACACATATGCGGGGGTCGCCTGTCTTTTTCGGCACCACCACCATGCCCGAGCACCAGTCGGTGGGCTCCTCCACCCTGCTGATGACTCCCATCCTTTCCATGCGCTCCAGCTCTCTCTTGACTTTGGGCAGCAGTGGAAGTGGAACGCGCCGTGGTGTCTTGAGAGAAAGCGGCACAGCGTCAGGGTCAAGCTTGATGGTGTATGGCCGCTGCATCAAGCCCAGACCACTGCACAGCTTTGGGTATTCATTTTTCATTGTCTCTATGTCGATGCTGCCCACTCGAGCCACCAGCCCCAACTGCTCACAAGCAGGTCTGCTGAGTAGAGCTGAGTGTAAGCCTCTGACGACGTACACGTCCTCTTGTTTTTGCTTTGCTCCTTTGTGCAGTGTCATGTTTGTAAACCCCAGCACGTCCAGTGGGGTGCGTCCCGGTCCCAGCAGGGGTCTCCTTGCTGGTTTAAGCACAGGCTTACCACCTGCAAAAGCAGTATCAAACACATGGTCTGGGATAACAGTCACATCAGCACCAGTGTCAATTTTGAAGGTGACATTTATGTCTTCTATTTTTAAATCCACCATCCATGGATCGCCATCTGTTGCTATAGTGCCAAGGAAGTGGTCATCCTCGCTATCATCCTCTTCCTGCACCTCGTGTACAGCTCTTGATGATGCACACACTCGGCTAAAGTGTCCCTTTTTCCCACAGGAATGGCATATTACATCATTAGCTGGACACTGTGTTTTGGGATGTGAGGGACTTTTCCCACATTTGAAGCATTTAGACATTCCAGTATTCTCTGTGCGCCCTTGGCTAGGCTTTTCCCATTGAGTATTTTTCCTCATTCTCTGAAAGGGTTTTCCCTTGTTCATAACTCTATCCACTGAGCATGCTTCACTTTTGCTCATTGTGTCCCCGCGCAGATTGCTCTGTTGTTGTCTCACTGCTTCGGTCTGTCTTGCCATCTCAATGGCTTTTGCCAGAGTGAGATCTCTATCCAACTGCATGCGCTCCGACAGGCGCAGGTCTGATAACCCCACTACCAGCCTGTCTCTAATGAGCTCCTCGTGCAGCACTCCATAGTTGCAATGTTCGGCCAATGTGTATAAAGCAGTTACAAAAGAGTCCACCGTCTCATGTTCTCCCTGCTTCCTCATGTTAAAACGTGCCCTTTCATATATCACATTCTTTTTGACGATGAAGAAACCATGAAATCCGTCCCTTACCGCGACGTATTGCTGTTGTTGTTGCGCAGACAGATTGAGTCCTTTCAGCACGTCGTCCGCGTCATTGCCCATGCAATATACCAGGGTGTTCACCTGGTTTTCTTCAGTTGTCGCGTGGAGATTGCTTGCTTGCCTGAAGCGTTCAAACCTCCGGATCCATTTCTCCCATTCATGAGGTTTGGTTAAGTCGAACGGCTCCGGTGGCTGAATGTTGAACGTTGCACACGGGCCAGCCATCGCGGCTGGTCGCGCTGGCGGGTCGTCAGGCATTAGCAGCTAGTATGCTAACAACAGCTAGCGTCTGCTTGTAGCTTTGTTTTTCTTCTACCGTACAGTCCGTTGCAGCACGGGTATCTTTGCTCTGGATACGCTATCCCGCTTCTGACACCATGTCGGATCACCTTATGATTACGTGGGAAATCACTACACCATTTACTTGCAAGCTTGCATTTATTCCACAGAGCCTTATATCACAGCATGTTATTACAACCGGTATCCTGCCTAGTCTGACTCGCTCCTCCTCTCGACTCCCAGCATGCCCCTCGGCATGTGCTACGTCAGACCCACATAAACAATAACACCACAGTAACGACGCATTATGTAATAACTGCACATTATGTAATAAAATCGCAAAATGTAATAAAATCTCACTTTCAATATGTAATAACGACGCATTATGTAATAAATCACCTGAACGCAATATGTAATAACGTTTGACGCATTTTTTAATAAATCTATTACATATTGCGCAGATTATTACATATTGCGGGGGTTGCACTTTCTTCTGGTTGAAAATGTAATAAGTGACGCATTATGTAACAAAATTAGAAAATGCACTGACTTTGTCATTGGGGGGGGGGGGCTAATAAATATATATTTTGTGTCAAAACCAGTCAAGCAACTAGATAGCCTATCTCTAGTTGTTCAGCTGATGACGAACTGAATGTGACAACAGTCCGATCGGGTAGGCTACACCTTCTCTCTCAGCTTGCTGTGGCACTTTTCTTTATGGTAAACCAGCGGGCATAGACCGTAAAACCCGACACTTGCATTTCAGTTCTGGCCTTTGATCGACAAGTGATAGAAGCGTGGTTGACATAGCCGAATTTACTGCCTCAATCCATAGATTACAGGGCCATTTAAACATAAGAAATCCATTAATAATATAAGAATTGAGGATTGCAGAGACGTTTATGAATTGTCTGATATTACGCACGGATTTCTTTGGCTGCTGACTCATGCATTTGGAGAGACAATGCACATTTGATTTAAATCGGCAAGCATTTAGACATTTAACTGCTGCGAGCCAGCAAGCAACGTGTTATGGTTTTTTGTTAATTTAAAATCAGTTTTAATTATATTTTGTTTGATCATGATGTTCTCTTTAGAAAAAACCTTTACATTTTCAGACTAAATCCTTCATCAAAACTATTGAAGAATGGGCTCCTCAATAGGCTATGCGTCTCATTGGCCCATGCTACACCCACCAATTTTCATGAAAATCAGTAAAGGAGGAAACCACGTAGCTGCTTTACACCGTCGGTAAGAATATTTCAGTGGTACCATCATCATCTGCCATCATTGTGTATCAGTGTTAGGATTTCCCCCTGGCCATGCTGACCCATGCGTCTACAGAGGTCTGCAGAACTGGGCAGACCCAACGCTGCGGCATTGCAGCGGCCCCCCGTGGCCTGCCGCGGCCTCCCGGAGTATTTTTTTTCACCAGCAGCTGCAGTGCGCAAAAGAGCCGCCAGGTGGCACGTGTGAGCAGTCTCTACAGGCGGAAGTCACCTGTGCCAGTGTACATTCGTTCCAAACATTTCCATCTTTGAAGCACCTCAAAGACAGAGTGACTTGTAACGTTACAATAATTCAAGGTGAGTGAGTTTCAATTCATGTTAAGGTTAATGTTCAAACACCAGCTGTTTGGATATTTCCCAGAAAGCTATAACTTTTTACACATACAGCCATCGGGTGTATATAAACCCCTCGCAAATACTGCGTGATATAGTGAAGTGGGGGAAGTTTGACCATAACAACATTGCACGCGGTTTCTTTACCAAAATGCTTTGCATTGCAGATTGAATAATAAAAAAGGCAAACTGGTCAACGTGACGCGAGGGGGACGTGCGGGCGGCATTAAACGAACGCACCCAAGTATGTTAGCAAAGCAGTATAGCGGAGGGGAGGCGGACCTCTGAGCCTTGTACATCGGACCATCGTGATTAATTACCTGTTTGAATTACAAATTTGCAGATTTAATCGTAAAAAAGGCCAATTCCACTCAACGTAACGCTCTGGGGAGGTGCAGGCGTGGTTGAACAAGTGCGCCCTAAGTATCCCCAGGTGCAGTTCAGACTGGGGAGGCGGACTAGCAGATTCAGCAGAAGTCATTTGTGTTGTGGAAAATGTTTTTCACATTCTTTCCTGTTTTCAACCCAATGTGAGTAATGAACAGGTCTTCAACTGTGAATTCAACTCGCCTATTTGCATGAAGTCGCTTCCATTACATCCTGCTGCTGTGTTTATCTCTCTCCAATAGCGACGCGATAACTAACGTTATCCGCCAGTAATTCTCCCTGTTTTCTGCCAGCAACACACACGTTGTTGGTCAGGATCTGTATCGTTAACGTTATTTGTTTTGGCTTGTTGTTTAGTGCTTAGTTCAGCCGCTTGACTGTACTTATTACTAGCCTATCCAGTGGTGTCTCTCATGCAGAGATCAGCTGTCAGGTTGTGAACGTGCAGCGTCGCAGCCAAACAGTATCGCAGCTACTTCATAAACCAATTAATGAATTCATAAATACCACCGCAATGGCTATTTGGTTGACATCGCACCCTCGCAACCCTAATCACATATATTATTTTGTTGTTGTTTTTCAGGACAACCCTCCCTTGCTGACGAGCCTTCAGTGAGACAAAGCGCTCCACACTCCAAGCTACTGTAGGCTACTGTACTTGCCGTGCTGGGACCAGACCGAGAGCATTTTCAAGAATGAAAGTTGAAACAAACAATACTCATTGACAGAAGGCAATCATTTGATCTGAAACACTGCAATATCATATCACTGAGCTTAAAGAAAGGCTCAACAGTGTGAATGAATGTTTATTTTGGCATAAATAATTAATATTGTGATGTGAATCAGCTGTGGGTCCATGACGTCAGGAGTAGGGACTCCCTGATTGACAGAACTGAGGATTACACGCAGGTGGGACTGATCACGGGGGGAATGAGACGCTGAACATTTAAAAGACAGTGGGACTCACATTCGCGTTGTTGGAGCACCACGCTGCTGTAGCTCAAGCACTCTGTTAGGCTTTCGGGGGGAGGGGTCGATCGTGGTCAGATAGGACCACCGGCGACGAAGATAGATAGCCAGCGGCTGCGGCCCAAGGGTTCTTGTGTAGGCCCAGGGGGAGCCAGCCAGGGACGAAACATAATAGAGAGTGTGTCGATGCTGCAGCCTGCATAGCTCCCATACTGCAGTCGGACGTCCTGCTACCGCCCGACTGAATCCAAGTGATCAGCTGATGCTGTTGTTCACGTCGGCCAGCGAAGCCGTTTCCCCGGGGAGTTGGACGGCGTCCAAAAGCGTAGACCCAGGGGAGGGTCGCGCCCATGCGGGCGAGTTAAGTCCACTTTTAATATTGAATACTAATTGTCTATAGTTATTTATGTGTGCATTTAGGCCTATATGTAGTTTTAATAAGGGTGGCGGGGGGAAGCAGAGGAGGGAAGGCTAACTAAACGCATGAAGAGTATTCCCATGTTTTCACTTAATCTAACAAATGGTCGTTCGCAGTGCTTATTGATTAAGTGTTGTTTGATAACTTGCAGTGCCTCCTGTAGAGGGTGTTTGCATGCCGTGTTCGAGTGGTGTGCTTTAAAGCTAGGTTATGCTTAGCCCTGTGTGTGGTGGTTTCTCAAACTAATGGAAGCCTTATTGTGGCTGGTTGCCCCCTGTCTATTTGCCCTGCCCTCTTTTATGAAATAGGCTAACTGAATTAAGTGTCATTTTCTACTTTGATTGTCTAATAAAGATTGTTGTATTGTATACCCCAGTCTGTGCAATTGATCATTTAAGGGCTTTGACAATAGCAGTTTCTCCTGCTAACTAGCAGTTTCTCCTGCTGGTATATTAAACCCACATGTATTACACTGGTGGCAGCGGTGGGATTTAAAAATGTCATTGCCTGGAAATGATCAACTGCCGTCTGGGGCAGGCATAAATCAGTCAGATGATTCAGATCAACTGCAGCTTGAGGCAGGCCCAAGCCAATTAAATGGTCCTCCCTCATCTAGTACCAGTAGTTTGGCCACAACGCCCCGACCTATTTTCATGCCTGAAACTTTTACTGGTAGGGGCCGGGAATGGTCGGATTGGGCTGAGCAGTTCGAAATGGCTGCGGATGTTAATAATTGGGGTGAATCGCTGAGATTAAAATTCATGAGTCTTCTCTTGTCAGGCCGAGCTCGAGAGGTATATAGTGGGTTATCGGCGACAGCTAAAGCCAATTATGTATCATTAAAGGATGCAATGGGTAGATGTTTAGACCCATGTGATAGCGATGACTGGAGCAGGGCTACCTTCTCTTCTCGTAAGAGGCTACATAATGAGAATGTCAGAGAATTTGGCATTGCACTTCGGAGGCTGGTTATTAAAGCTTACCCCTCAGCGGACCCCAACACCCAAGATTTGCTGGCTAAAGACCATTTTATTGCCAATGTTGGGAATGGGGATTTGCGAGTTAGCCTTCGCAGTGCTAAGCCTACAACCTTAGAGGATGCCATTAACCTTGCTGCAGAAGTAGTTTGGCTTCTGATGCCAAGGTGCGTGGAGTCACTGAGAAATCTGCCAGTGACGAACGCATCGACACGCTGCTTGGGGTTGTAGAGGGCCTACGGCAGGAAGTTAAATCTCTGCAAACCACTGTACAGGCTATAGCCAATCCAAGCCAACCGGTCCCTAAGCCTACGCCCACCGTGTCTGCTCCATTTTCATACTCTGCTAGGGCCCCCATTCCCCCGCCCAAACGTGATGGAGAAAGGGGTGGAGGGTGCTGGGAATGTGGGTGTAATCGCCACATCCAACGCGACTGCCCTTATCTACAGGGAAACTAGAGGGGGCGTGCACAGAGGGTCAAATGCCCGCCCCCACTTCTGATTCTACTGTGGCCCCTGACAGCTTAAAAGGTGGGTCGGGATATCTCAAAGCTAAAATAGGTGGGGTGGACTGTCATGTACTTGTAGACACTGGAGCCTCTAGCTCTGTCATTCCTAAACGACTGGCTTTCTGTTACAAAAGGGGGAGGTGACCTAGTAGATTATGCTGGTAGTGCTACAGCAGCTAATGGAGGGGGGATGTACATTTCAGGGTGCTGGCAGACTATGTCAGTTCGATTCACTCGCGCTGGTGGCTAAATTTTTGGTTGCAGACATTCCCTCTGATGAGATTTTGCTTGGGTTTGACTTTCTCTCAACATATGGTGCTGTAGTCGACTTGGGGAATAAACAATGCCAGATAATGGGCAAGAAATTTCCCCTGGTTGACCTTAACCCGTCATTAGAGCCCCAAACTGTTGTAGTGCAGTCTGACACCATGGTGCCCCCACGCAGTGAGGTAATTATTGTGGGTCAGGTCCAGAACAGGTGGGGAGATTATGCAGAGGGGATGTTGGAACCCTCCACATCCATTTCCAAACAGTGTGACGTTTTGGTGGCTCGAGTTGTCTGTAGAGTCCAGCAGGGCACCTTGCCTGTAAGGGTTATTAATGTAACGAATGATAGTCTAATGCTAAAACGTGGCATGAAAGTAGGCACACTATTCCCTGATATTGAAGTGGAGGATGGGGGGGGTGGACCTGCTTGACGAGAGTGAGGAAAGTAAAGCTTTGCAGCCTTGGACAGTCGACACCCTCATGAGCCATTTTGGGGTGGGGGAGAGGGGTTTTGCCCCTGATGAGTTAAAGGCTGTCAGAGAGTTACTGCATAAAAACATCACTGTGTTTAGTCGGGGGGAGACTGACTTAGGCAGGACTCATCTGACCCCACATGAAATTGATACAGGGGATGCAAAACCAATAAAGATGCACCCCCGAAGGGTCCCCCTCCATTTACAGCAAGAGGTGACGAGCAATTTAAAGCAAATGCTCGCCAGTGGGATAATTCGGCCATCTTGTAGTCCATGGGCCTCTCCCATTGTACTTGTAAAAAAGAAAGGGGGTGGGCTCCGGTTCTGTGTCCATTACAGGAAACTCAATGAGGTTACTAGAAAGGACGCATATCCCCTCCCTAGGATCGATGACGCCCTGGATAGCCTTTGTCACGCTCGTTGGTTTTCCACTCTTGATTTAGCGAGTGGCTATTGGCAGGTGGAAGTAGACCAGAATGATCGCCATAAAACTGCTTTTACCACACGTCAGGGGTTATTTGAGTTCAATGTTTTAAGTTTTGGCCTTTGCAATGCACCCCAGCACTTTTCAGAGGTTGATGGACCTAATTCTCGCTGATCTGCAGTGGACTACCTGTTTAGTGTACTTGGATGATATAATTGTGTTTGGCCGCACTTTTCATGAACATTTGACACGCCTGGATGGTGTGCTTGGAAAACTTCAACAGGCCAATCTTAAAGTTAAACCATCCAAGTGCGACTTGTTTTCAACAAGAGTCCAGTACCTTGGACACGTCATCTCTGCTGAGGGAGTGATGCCAGATCCAGCTAAAGTGGAAGCAGTCAGAGAGTGGCCTGTTCCCACCAATCAGACTGAGGTTAAGAGCTTTATGGGGCTAGCCTCATATTATAGGCGCTTTGTAAAAGGTTTTGCCGACATTGCCCGCCCTCTGCATCAGTTGTCAGAAAAGGGGAGGCACTTTCGCTGGAGCGAGGGCTGTCAGGGAGCTTTTGATCAGCTCAAGTGTAGTCTAATTACTACCCCTGTTTTGTCTTACCCAGACCCCAGCAAACCGTTTATCCTGGACACTGATGCGAGTGACGTGGGGATTGGGGCAGTGTTGTCTCAGGAGGAGGGGGGATCCGAGCGAGTGGTGGCATATGCTAGTAGGGCCCTTACAAAACAAGAACGCAAATATGCCACTACTAAGAAAGAACTTTTGAGTATGGTAACTTTTACAAAATATTTTAAACATTATTTGTTGGGTAGAGAGTTTGTTTTGCGAACTGACCACAATTCTCTACGTTGGCTTCATAACTTTCAGGACTTGGAGGGGCAGTTGGCTCGTTGGCTTGAACAACTGGCCAATTTTCAATATAAGATTGTTCATCGTCCAGGCAAGCTACACAGCAATGCTGATGCCCTCTCCAGGCTGCCCGCTTTTCTGGAAAACAAACGGTCTGACGAGAATGTCTCTCAGGGAATGACAGACAGGGCTACCCCTAAGGTGTGTGCAGTACATGAAGTTTTGCCTTCTATAGTGCCCAGTGAAGAAAGGGAGACTGATGAGTTATCCGATGCACAGATGGCCGATATTGAGTTGCGTCAAATAATTAATTGTAAAAGTCATGTTGATCCTAGTTCCATGCCGTTAGACCCTGACCTGCAGAAATATGCCCCTGTTTGGAAGCAGCTTCAGGTGCAGGGGGCTAGGCTGGTGCGGATTCCTCCTGCACATTCTGATGCTGCATCCCAGGTGCAGGTGGTGCTCCCCCAGTCAATGGTGCCCAAAGTTTTAGAACAGCTACACAGTGTTTCCACCGGGGGGCACTTGGGGGTGCAAAAACTGCAGGGAAAGGTTAAAGACCGGTTCTATTGGCCGGGCTGGTTTAGCGATGTCAAGAAATGGGTTAAAGAATGTGCTGATTGTGGTTCCCGAAAGAGTCAGGGGAAACAGCCGTGTGCGCCCTTACAGCCATCAGTTGTCTCTAGGCCTTTTGAACGTGTGGCACTCGACATTCTGGGCCCCCTCCCCGAGACCCCTGGAAAAAACAAATATATTTTGGTTGTGGGAGACTATTTTTCAAAGTGGACAGAGTCTTTTCCATTGCCTAACCAGGAAGCACATACTATTGCTAAAGTTTTGACCGAGGAATGGGTGTGTCGGTTTGGGGCGCCACGCAGTATCCACTCTGACCAAGGTCGCAACTTTGAGTCCAATCTGTTTAAGGAATTATGTAGGCTTCTGCATATGCATAAATCGAGGACGTCCCCCTACCACCCCCAGTCAGATGGGCTGATTGAGCGATTCAATCGGACCCTTTTGTCTATGTTGTCTCTCTTTGTGGAGGACAATCAGTTAAACTGGGACACACTGTTGCCTTATGTAATGTTGGCCTATCGCAGTAGTGTTCATGCTAGCACCTCCTTCACTCCATATAGGGTACTGTTTGGCGAGGAAATTGTCCTGCCGGTGGATATTATGCTGAAGGTGGACAATCAGGAGTCATTTGACTCTGTACACAATTATGTGTCTAGGTTGAGGGACACATTGTCCACGGTGGTAGAAGCAGTCAAAAGACACCAGGCCAGGGCATCAGAACAACAGAAAAAGTCATATGACTTTAGGGCTAATTTTCAGTATTATTCTGAAGGGGAACTAGTTTGGGTTCTGAATAAGGCCAGGAAACGTGGGGTGTGTCCGAAACTGCAGAGGCGGTATAAAGGTCCCTTTAGAGTGATGGAGAGACTGACAGATGTGCTTTATAGGCTAGTGCCAGTGGAGGGAGGCCAAGAGAGTGTTGTTCACTTCAACCGACTCAAACCCTTCACTTCTCCTTTGGCAGCCCCATTAAATCTAGAGCCAGCATCCAGAGGAAGCGATCAGAGCAGTGGCCCAAACCAATCCGGCCGATGACAGCACGCTGGGGTCCAGTTTGGTGCCAGTTGGGTCCATCATCGACCTCTCAGCCGGGATGCCTCTGCAGAAGTGGCATCCAGAGGAAGCGACCAGATGAGCCGCCCGAACCAGTCCGGCCGACATCAGCGCTCTGGGGTCCCGTTTGGTGCCAGTGGGGTCCAGTTTGGTGCCAGTGGGGTCCACCATCAGCCTACCAACCGGGATGCCTCTGCAGGAGCGAGGACACTGCCAGTGAGCCAGCCCAGCTGTGGAGGGAGGACACCGCCAGTGAGCCAGCCCAGCTGTGGAGGGAGGACATCGCCAGTGAGCCAGCCCAGCTGTGGAGGGAGGACACCGCCAGTGAGCCAGCCCAGCTGTGGAGGGAGGACACCGCCAGTGAGCCAGCCCAGCTGTGGAGGGAGGACACCGCCAGTGAGCCAGCCCAGCTGTGGAGGGAGGACACCACTGTCGAGCCAGTCCAGCTGTGGAGTGAGGACACCCATTGGAGGGAGGACACCGCCAGGGAGCCAGACCAGCTGCCATCGTGGGTCGGAGGACGCCGGAGGAACAGAGGATGCTCCATCCGCATCTGAATCGGTTCCCCCTTCAGATGTGCCTGTATTCAGTCCAGGGCAACAGGAACACCAACTTTCAGGTGTGTCACCAGTCGAAGAGGGACGTCCAGTACGCCAGCGGAGGCCGCCACCTTGGTCTCGAGACTATCACATGTCGCCGTAGGACTGGAGGACGAGTCCTTTTTTTTAAGGGGGGGAGAAGTGTGATGTGACTCAGCTGTGGGTCCATGACGTCAGGAGTAGGGACTCCCTGATTGACAGAACTGAGGATTACACGCAGGTGGGACTGATCACGGGGGGAATGAGACGCTGAACATTTAAAAGACAGTGGGACTCACATTCGCGTTGGTGGAGCACCACGCTGCTGTAGCTCAAGCACTCTGTTAGGCTTTCGGGGGGAGGGGTCGATCGTGGTCAGATAGGACCACCGGCGACGAAGATAGATAGCCAGCGGCTGCGGCCCAAGGGTTCTTGTGTAGGCCCAGGGGGAGCCAGCCAGGGACGAAACATAATAGAGAGTGTGTCGATGCTGCAGCCTGCATAGCTCCCATACTGCAGTCGGACGTCCTGCTACCGCCCGACTGAATCCAAGTGATCAGCTGATGCTGTTGTTCACGTCGTCCAGCGAAGCCGTTTCCCCGGGGAGTTGGACGGCGTCCAAAAGCGTAGACCCAGGGGAGGGTCGCGCCCATGCGGGCGAGTTAAGTCCACTTTTAATATTGAATACTAATTGTCTATAGTTATTTATGTGTGCATTTAGGCCTATATGTAGTTTTAATAAGGGTGGCGGGGGGAAGCAGAGGAGGGAAGGCTAACTAAACGCATGAAGAGTATTCCCATGTTTTCACTTAATCTAACAAATGGTCGTTCGCAGTGCTTATTGATTAAGTGTTGTTTGATAACTTGCAGTGCCTCCTGTAGAGGGTGTTTGCATGCCGTGTTCGAGTGGTGTGCTTTAAAGCTAGGTTATGCTTAGCCCTGTGTGTGGTGGTTTCTCAAACTAATGGAAGCCTTATTGTGGCTGGTTGCCCCCTGTCTATTTGCCCTGCCCTCTTTTATGAAATAGGCTAACTGAGTTAAGTGTCATTTTCTACTTTGATTGTCTAATAAAGATTGTTGTATTGTATACCCCAGTCTGTGCAATTGATCATTTAAGGGCTTTGACAATAGCAGTTTCTCCTGCCAACTAGCAGTTTCTCCTGCTGGTATATTAAACCCACATTTATTACAATATTTCTGCTGTTAATTAACACAGTCTATAGTGGTTCTTGCTGAAACGCGTACGTTGTTGCAGTGTTTGAAACAGGAATAAAACCCTCAAAGGACATTTTTTGAGTGCTGGATCCTTCTCTCTACTGCTTATGGAAACTCCTGTGCCTGCACCTAGCTTTTGTATCCGGTGAGCTCCCCAGGTGATAGCTGTTAACATTGTGAATAGCAATGCCCTTCCCCCAGTCCTTTGTTTTGCTAATTCACCCTGCCACCCTTTCAACACCCTGCAGACACTTTTCGATTGAAAAGTTGCACTGTTTTCAATGGACGATAGACTTAACTCAAAACTTTGTCAAAGTAGCCTAATGTGTGGATATGGTAAACATATTTATTTGGTTTGAATAAAGTTTTCTATACACAAACTGGATTTCCCCTGTTTCCCATATAAGTAAAATAGCCTAACAAGATATATAGGCTACAGTAGGACAATTTGAACAAACAGTGACTATTCTGCATACGTAACCTCTGAAGACAGTAACAAGGCATTCCTAACTAAGCTAGTGCTAACTTCATTCAGTTTATATAACCTCAAATGAAAGCCAAGCATTAGCCTACCTTAACTTTCAGTTGTTGCACAATGTTACTGTAATCTTTTCAGTATTTTCAGATGTTGCACTATTTGTGTCCAAAAATGACTTGAACTTCATATACTGTGCATATTTTGTATGTCACCTTTTTAGATGTGTGACTGAGTCTTTAGTTAGATTACATCCCCCCAAATAATTTGAAATGAAAAGATAATATTGCACCGCTGCCCTAGAGAATATGAAACACTGGAGTGTTGTGCAACATACAGATGCTCTGCAATGCATCATCTCTTACTGTTGAGTAGTTTGATTGACAAAGGAACAAAAGAAAATGTATACCTGTTCAGTTTACAGTTTGGTAACCTGTACCTTCTGCCTGATGGCAGCAGCTCGTACTCTGTGTGGAGGATGTGATTTGGGTTGCAGGTGATTTTAAGGCCGTGCTTCTTCACTGTCTCCTCAAAAATCTCTTGGAGAGAAGATGGAGGCTGCATACCAATAATTTTACCAGCCCTCTTAATTAGGTTTTGAAGTTGTGATTTGAGTTTAACGGACAGGTTGCCCATAGCAGATAATGGATTCAATGGCTGCCCTGTAGAACATGTTTTTATCCACTCCATGGACCCTAAAGCCCTCTCAGAAAATGCAGTCGCTGGTTAATATGAGTCGAGAACATACAAATTCAACTTGGTGACCCCATTAACTGAGAATCAAAATGAATGCCTAAATACTTATACGATGTCAGCTGCTCTACTCTCTCCCCGTGGATCATAACTGGACTGTGATCCCCCACAGATCTGGGATAAAAAACAATTGCCTTTTTTTTACATTTAAAATTAGGTTGTGCTCCTCACACCACTTCACAACAAGTTGTGCTAACAAAAATCAATGTTTAGGACAGCCGTTCTCAAAGTGGGGTCCAGGGGGTCCTCAGCAAAAAGGGGAATGATTTATTTTCACTACAATTACAGCCATAAGCAATACAATGACAGAATGTATGACTTTTTTTGCTCATGGCTTTCATACACTTTCTGTAATGAAACATCTAAAAGAAAAAATCTTATCAGATGGGGAGCCTGGGACAAAATCTTTTCAAATGTGGTCTAATTGGTGTCATTTTAGGGGTCCTTGATGTGAAAAAGTTTGGGAACCACTGGGGATATTCAGAGACTGAATAAAAAGTGAAGCAGCAATCAATCGCTAAATGTTTCTCTTTCATAGATTATAGATTCATTACACACAGTGAAATAGTTCTAGCCTTTATTTGTTTCATTTTTCATAATTTTGGCCTACAGCTCCAGAAAACCCCCAAAACAGTATTTCAAGAAATTAGAATAGTGTGAAGAAAAGCAGTTACTTCTCAGTTATGAGTGACTCCAGCCTCAGTCCACTCCCTCTGAATAAAATAATGACTTATTTTTTTGTGATCAAATAGCTATTTTAATTCGAGTTCATGCATACAACAAGTAGCAAAAACATTCGTAGAGCATGGCATAATACAATTATTCTACATGCCTGTCAAATTCATTTCATTTCATTTCCACGGGCCACATGTGACCCAATTTGAGCTCGAGTGGGCCAGACAAAGAAATCTAATAACACATCAAATGTTCTACACCGTCAGTGTCAACAAAATACCAGTAAATGGGGGAAGAAGAAAAAAAAATATCAGTCACATCATAGTTTCACTGTTTTTCTCTACCTACAATACAGTTAGTCATGGAATCATATCGAACCAGATCAAACAATACTGGTCCTTTATGGAATAGGTTGATGATCACTGCGATAGTCTACTACTCGTTGTCATCTCCCTGCCTTGGCCAGCCATGTGGGTGTTCCTGTGGGTGACAAATGGGAAGTCCTGTCCAATGTAGGCACCGTCTCCCAGCAAGCTGTATTCGCCCATCTTCTCCTGCCATGTTGCATAAAAGTTGGAGACCCTGAGCATCCTGGCATCATGGACCCTTCCTGGTGGCCCCGCGAATATGTCAATGAAGCGCCCTCTCTCATCTACAATTCCCTGAAGGAGGACGGAGTAGAAGGACTTTCTGTTCATGTAGTCGTGTGTATCAGACAATTCATAAATGTCTCTGCAATCCTCAATTCTTAATGGATTTCCTATGTTTAAATGGCCCTGTAATCTATGGATTGAGGCAGTAAATGTGGCTATGTCAACCACGCTTCTATCACTTGTAGATCAAAGGCCAGAACTGAAATGCAAGTGTCGGGTTTTACTGTCTCCGCTGTTTTACCATAAATAAAAGTGCCGCAGCAAGCTGAGAGAGAAGGTGTAGCCTACCCGAGCGGACTGTTGTCACTAGATTCAGTTTGTCGTCAGCTGAACAACTATAGATAGTAGTGATGCGCGGGTCAGGGTTTTTTAAGGCCCGCCCCAACCCAACGCGTCATTGGAGCCAGCCCGCCCCGCCCACCCCGTTAAAATATCTGAAAATTCCAAACCCAGCCCAACCCAGCAGCCCGCAACGGCCAATTTAATGTATGTCTCCGGACTCAGGAGGAGCACAGCGGAGCTTCCAAGGTGTGCAAAGTAGCTAATAACTCTGTCTCTCTCCCTCCTCTCTCTCTCTCACACACACACAGACACTCACATGCTGCCTGCGTGACAACAGTTGTAGCCTAGTGCTCTGGATGAGTTGCGCTGCTGCTTTCATGTCGGTCTTTCTTCAATTAATCCATGGTCTTCAGATAGCGCGACCGACTACGCTTCCCCAAAGTGCGGATGGATGGGGTGACCGCAGTGTTTCAAATGGAGGTAGCAGGTATAGAGGTAGGCACTAGGCAGGCTACAGAAACAGTTCTTATTCTTCCCCATTTCTTTTAATTACCTCATGCGCTCTCAATTGGCCATGTTGCAGTAGTAGGCTACTAAACGTAGTAGTGCAGCAGGTGCGCACACGGCTTGCAGATACGGCTAGACTCGCTGTCTGATTTCTTTTAATTACCTCATGCGCACTAAATTGGTCACAGCCTACTCGTAAAGTTGACAAATAGATCACAGTCGAGTCCACAACAGAAAATCTGCGGTGGCATTATATGGACACTTCAAATAATAATTACAGCGAATAATCCTTCCAAAATGTTTGTTTTAAGAGCACATAGGCTACCTCATTGAAGCGTTTCTTTACTCCATGTAGGCTATAGAGCAGGGGTGGCCAAACTTTTTTGGTTGTGGGCCGCATACAGAAAAATATAAGGAGTCGCGGGCCAAACAATATTAAGCGCGGCAGTTTTCGCGGCAAAAAAATTGGACCAGAAAACCCTTGTGCCATCAAAAATTGAATTTCTACCTAAATAAATATATGACACATAGTTTATTGATGCGCTCACCTATTACAATGGGTATTTCTGTATGTTATCAAATTTTCTTTTCCTGTGCCAACAGGTTAAGACAGAGATAATTTAATATAACATTAGTATTAAACATTAATTCAGTATTATTATTATTTTTTTTAACTCATTGAGTGCCAGCCACTTTTGGAGAACGGACGCTCCCAGTGCCAGAGTTTCAGAGCGTTTTCAGTGATTTCTCGAGGCCCACAGAATATTGTGTGATATTACTATGTAAACACCGAACACGCACAAAGAACAAGGAGACTCTATTGTATCATCAGCAAAAAAAAGTTTATTGATACCATTTTCCGTTCTTTAGTTATGAGCCGGAGAAGATAGGTTGTTTTCAGCGTTTTCAGGCGTTTCAAATTATAAGCTGAGATATTCAGCCTTTTGTGAAATGAAGCATTTCAAGCACATTCACTGACTCTAGCTAATATTTTCTGATGTAGTGACGTGGTGTAGTTGTGTGGTGCCCTGCGTGCCCCACCCCCCTCTCCCCCCCCTCAGCTGCAAACTCCTCCCCACACTAACACACAGCCTCACGCACCCAGCGTCTATTTTCGGAGTGCTCCGTTTTTGTGCGCCGGCTCCCAGCGCGACACGGAAAAGCCACACCGGACTGCTGAGAATGGTTTGGCTTTTCAGTGTCGGGTGCTGCTTTTCTGGCGGCTAATCGTGTGGAGAAACTATGCAGACAGACAGACAGAGGCAGAGGGGCTCAGTTGTGGGAGCGGATTGACTGCTGTTCGCAGCCAACGTCAGCTGCAGCCAGAGCAATCTATATGGCTCTGGCTGCAGCATGAGCGGTTTCTCTTTCATCACGGCTTTTTCCTGCTGTTTTCCTGACCTTTCTCTAATCTGGAGAGCACTGTCGCCACCTAATGAGTCCGTAAAATAGGTTATACACCTTCAATAGCTACAATATTTGTACAGGAGATGCAGGAGGCTTTGATCCACGTCCCACCGTCAAAAAACGCATTTGACGTCGATCAATCGTTGGCACTCTACGTCACTATTTACTTTGACGCCGATCGACGTCCTTGGCACTCAATGAGTTAATAAATAGACCATGTCAGGGTGCCCAAGTATAACCCATTTTCAATGGTTTTAAATTGAAAAAACGAAATGGGGGGAATCCGTTTTTTTGTTTTTGTTTTTCAGTTTCTTTTTCTTAATGTTTTTGTTTTTCCGTTTTTTCCCCCGTTTTCGTTTTCGTTTTCCGTTTTAAACTTTAAAACAGAAAAACGCAAAAATGTTTTTAGCAAAAAAATATATATATTTTTTTTTCTAAATTCATGGCGGGCCACTTAACTCATTCACCGCCAGTTTAGGACTGCCAATATTTAGCACAGGCCAAAGATTTTCATAATTGTTGGTCATCTTTCAAGACCCACAGTAAATTATCTATTAGCACCAGAGTGATTTGCAATACCTCAAAATGAAGATGTACGTCTCTGGGTTCACCAGGGGAAAAAAAGTGAGCTTTTAGCATGTTCTGTACTCTACTTATAGCCATTTATATACACCCTGTTTTCACCCAAAATGTCTCTCTGAGAAAAGAAATTGCAGAAAATGGCATTTATGTACAGCACACAATATCAGCCAGAACTCGCTCTCAATTCTTTTATTTTGAACTGTATTGACATCAGACATGTAAATATTATTCATTATGACACAAATGACAAAAAAAAAAAAAAATATATATATATATATATATATGAAGTGCTTTTTTTACATTCAACAATACAGTTTGCTCAGTGTGAGTGAGTGTACAGACAGACACACAGACAGACAGACAGACAGACACACACAGACACAGACACACACACACACACACACACACGCACACACACACACACACACACACACACACACACACACACACACACACACACAGAGAGAGAGAGTCCACAGAGAGAGAGAGAGAGAGAGAGAGAGAGAGAGAGAGTCCACAGCTGCTGCTAGATCGCACCTCCTTCCCCCTCCTTCCCCATCAGCGTTTTGCCTCCTCTGCTGCTCGTTTTCCTCCTCTCGCTGGGACGAATGCTGCGACACAACACAGGAACGGGTCCGCGGCTTGGCTTTGGGACCAGGCGCTGCTGGAACCGGATCGATCATGTTCGTCACGGGTTTGACTAGGCAATCCAGGTTCGCCCTGCAGCAAGGCAGCAGTGCAGCGCGCCGAGAGGCGTTTCAATGGCGTTTTTTCCTCTGTACAAGGAAGCGCATTTCTCTGTTTTTCCTCCTTTCCTCCTTCTTTCTCGTTTCAAACAACAGCTGCGGTATGTGTTTGATCGCGTGTTGTCGGCTACCCTTTGAGGATAGGGACCAGATGACATGTCAGAGGCTGGGAAAGTGTTTGCTGCACGCGCTGCTCTAATAAAACCAAAAACACGTCAAACACGTCTTTGGCGTGGATGGCTATTTCTGATAACACGTCAAAGACGTATTTGGCGGTGAATGAGTTAAAAACGGGCAGCGGGCCGCAGTTGGCCCGCGGGCCATAGTTTGGCCACCCCTGAAGAGTGCAGCAGGAGTCTGTCTGATTGTGTGTACCTACGTGTGAGAGAGAGTTAACGTCTTTAAGGTTAATTACTCTGCGTGTTTCACTGCTCTAAATTATTTAATAATGTTGCTTTGTCATGTTCTGAGCCTGCCCCGCCCGCACCCGTGATATTTTCATAATTTGCCAACCCAGTCCGCCTGCGGGGCGTCCCAGCCCGCGGGACCCGGCGGGTTCTGGGTGACCCGCGCATCACTAATAGATAGGCTATCTAGTTGCTTGACTGGTTTTGACACATAATATATTTATTAGCCTACTCCCCCCCCCCATGACAAAGTCAGTGCATTTTCAAATTTTGTTACATAATGCGTCACTTATTACATTTTCAACTAGAAAAAAGTGCAACCCCCGCAATATGTAATAATCTGCGCAATATGTAATAGATTTATTACAAAATGCATCAAACGTTATTACATATTGCGTTCAGGCGATTTATTACATATTGCGCATATTATTACATAATGCGTCGTTAATACATATTGAAAGTGAGGTTTTATTACATTTTGCAATTTTATTACATAATGTGCAGTTATTACATAATGCGTCGTTACACACCTCCTCCACCCTCACCACCTCCATCTCTCCTTCCCTCTCTCCCCTGTCCCTCTCTCACGCTCCCTCCCTCCCCTCTGTTTTTCCATATATCCTGACTAGACATCTTCATTGTTATTTGTATCTGTTGCCTGTTGCTCGTTTATATTTTCCTTGTTTTCTGTCGACTCTTACTGTAAGCAGCTTTGGGTCATTGAAAAGCGCTATATAAAATAAATGAATTATTATTAGCTGCTTGAAGGACAACGCGTTCTACCAGGTCTGGGGGCAGATTTGACGGCTGAAATGTACACTATGTGAGGGTTCACAAAGCGGATTACTAATCTAACTGACAGGAGAAGTGATTGGTGTGCGTTGTTTACTTGTTGTTTACCAGCTTCTCTGGTGAAAGAAATCCTTCCGCGTTGAGTGACTGTCACGAGCCCATGTGACAGCGCGTGGAGCTCGGGCGGAAGTTGTTCACTGCAGCATTTTGAGGCACCAGGCTGGACGTGTTTTACAAGCTTCCTCAATGAAGGGAGATTTTTGCGGAGAAACGCTTGCTGGTTTTGTATGACAGTGACTCTGAGTATAGAGAGTATAGTAGCACTTCGTAAGGTGGCCAAGAGCGCCATCCATCGCATGACGGTGAAAAGACGGGTTGACGTCTAAAGAGGTCAATGGCGAGGAAGCGCTGTCTCTTAAATTACGTTAAAAAAGGTCAATGGCGGGGAATGAGTTAACCTGATGGGCTCCGGGCAGCACCAGCATAGACAGGTTACAGCGAGGATCCCAGAGGTGAACAGAGCGGACTCTTTACCCACTGAGCCGGGCAGATGGTCTCAAACTCCTTCTGGAGGCTCTGGCAGGGCGCGGGCTGGTCCTCACTGTCGTCCAGACACTTCCACAGCCGGTCCCTGGCGCTCCAGCAGGCCTTCCTCTCTGCCGAGCTCGGAGCCGTCATCGCTGCTTTGCTGTGGGGGGGAAACAACAGGGCAAGGCTGGGTTAGACCTAGGGCTGGACCATGTATATATACTCAATGTGTCACGGCTTGTTCCACGTGGGATGTAGTAAATGACTATATTGTGAACATAGAGTATAAACATGAAAGTGTTGTTTTTAACGGCCTTAGCTCGGGAGGTAGAGCAGGTCGGCCAATGACTCAAGGGTTGGCGGTTCGAATCCCGCTCCCTCCCAGCTGTTGTCGTTGTGTCCTTGGGCAAGACACTTAACCCACATTGCCTCGTATGAATGGGTATGAATGTCTATGAATGTTGGTGGTGGTCGGAGGGGCCGTAGGCGCGAAATGGCTGCCACGCTTCCGTCAGTCTTCCCCAGGGCAGCTGTGGCTACATCACCCGTAGCTTACCACCACTGGTACGAATGGTGTGAATGAATAATGATTTCTGTGAAGCGCTTTGGGTGTCTAGAAAAGCGCTATATAAATCCAATCATTATTATTTAAGCTGCTGGCATGAGACTTGCTTCAGTGTTTCTCTTCTCTTGCTCTCTCCCTCTCAGTCAGACACAAAGAAAATCACATGCATACGTCAAACACACTCGCCCGCGCTACATAACATCACAGACAGAAGAAAGAAATGCACAACACTGATGAACAGTCACTGATGATGACTATGTAACGTCACAGACAGACAGAAGAAAGAACTGTACAACACTGATGAACAGTAACGGATGATGACTATGTAACATCACAGACAGAAGAAAGAACTGTACAACACTGATGAACAGTCACTGATGATGTCTATGTAACGTCACAGACAGAAGAAAGAACTGTACAACACTGATGAACAGTCACTGATGATGTCTATGTAACGTCACAGACAGAAGAAAGAACTGTACAACACTGATAAACAGTCACTGATGATAACGTCACAGACAGAAGAAAGAACTGTACAACACTGATAAACAGTCACTGATGATGACTATGTAACGTCACAGACAGAAGAAAGAACTGTACAACACTGATAAACAGTCACTGATGATGACTATGTAACGTCACAGACAGAAGAAAGAACTGTACAACACTGATGAACAGTCACTGATGATGACTATGTAACGTCACAGACAGAAGAATGAACTGTACAACACTGATGAACAGTCACTGATGATGACTATGTAACGTCACAGACAGAAGAATGAACTGTACAACACTGATGAACAGTCACTGATGATGACTATGTAACATCACAGACAGAAGAATGAACTGTACAACACTGATGAACAGTCACTGATGATGACTATGTAACGTCACAGACAGAAGAAAGAACTGTACAACACTGATGAACAGTCACTGATGATGACTATGTAACATCACAGACAGAAGAAAGAACTGTACAACACTGATGAACAGTCACTGATGATGACTATGTAACGTCACAGACAGAAGAAAGAACTGTACAACACTGATGAACAGTCACTGATGATGTCTATGTAACATCACAGACAGAAGAAAGAACTGTACAACACTGATGAACAGTAACGGATGATGACTATGTAACGTCACAGACAGAAGAAAGAACTGTACAACACTGATGAACAGTCACTGATGATGACGGAATCTGAACTTGCATCACTGCACTTCTGTTGGCTGCTTCATGCTAAAAGCCTATGTGCAATTACCTTGAATAAATACTATTTTGTTGAATTTAACTTGGTTGTGATTCCCCCCTTTTTTACATGCAAGAGAATAGAAACCACTATGACAGTGCTGACCAATTTGGGGCCCGCAGGCCAAACTTGTTTTGGCCCGCCACGGATTTGGGAAACAAAATGTTTGTTTTTTTCTTTCTCATCCCCCCCCCCCCCCCGATTTTATATCCCATTTTTATCCCCCTTAGTGCTAATTTACTTTTATTTATCCTGGTTGCTACTCCACCCTCTGCCGATCTGGGGAGAGCCAAAACTGGCTCCATGCTTCCTCCGAGACATGGGCAGTAAGCCAGCCGCTTCTTTTCACCTGACAGGGGAAGCTTCACTGGTAGGACATAGCACGTGGGAGGTTCACGCTATTCCAACCAGTTCCCCTCCCTCTGAACAGGCGCCCCTAACGACCAGAGGAGGAACCACATTAGCAACCAGGATATTGCATGTTTTGGTGAAGGGGGTTCCTATATGAAGGAAACCCCCAGGAGGCACAGATAAAAAGTAGATTATTATATTGAAATGTTATTTTAGATTTAGAATGTTAATTTTCTATAAAACACACTACATTTTAATGTAATTCCACAACGTTTATTTTTGGCCCTCGGCCCTCCACCCAGATTGAGTTTTGACCCTTCATGGGAAAGAATTTGGGCACCCCTGCTCTATGAGTACATTCATTATAAACAAGAATGTTTTAATGCAGACTTATGTTGCAGAATCATCATACTGTACTGTCATTGTATGTTGCAGAATCATCATACTGTACTGTCATTGTATGTTGCAGAATCATCATACTGGTGTCGTATGTTGCAGAATCATCATACTGTACTGTCATTGTATGCATCAAAGGGTTAACTTGAACATTAATGAAGTGATTTAGAGGAGATTTCAAAATATGGAGATACATATTGTGTATCCGTGATTATGCATATATATATACATATACATATATATATACATATAGATATATATATATATACATATACATATATATACATTATGCAATATAGCCTAAACATATGGAGATATTATTTAGAGGCCATATCACCCAGCCCTAGTTCCACCACAGAAACTACCAAGGAGTGGTACATCATGAGGCCATACAGCCATCACTAGGAACTAGGGATGCTCCATATATCAGCCTTCATATCGGTATCGGCCGATGTTAGTCTTTTTTTTAACACATCGGCATCGGTCCGATGTTGCAATGTTAATATCGGTTATCAGTGTCAGCCAACATTTTTACATTGAGAGGAAACAATCCGGTAAATCTATGATTTATGGGCTTTTCCAAATGTTTTGGAAATAAAGAAATCCTTTACTTTTTAAAATTCACAGTGTTTACATGTGTTTTTCAGTATGTACACAATTTGGTTAGCATACAAATGTGTTTTTATACGGATCATATCGACATCGGTAAATACCGGTTATCGGCCATAAGAGCAAGGTTAATATCGGTTATCGGTATCGGCCAAAATGTTCATATCGGTCCATCCCTACTACGAACAATCATCCAATATTATTTAACTCATTTATGCATGATCTTCTGCTAATCTGTTTTACACAGGGACAAGACTATGCAGGCATAAACAGTATATCCTCATTATATAACTTACGTCAGTTTAACAACACTTACACTTACTATAGGAAATGTGCTACCATGATCCTATCATCCTACTGTTGTCTATTATGAATTCACATCCTAAAACGCCCTATTTTAACATGACTGACAAACCTTTAATACTACAAAGATTTAGATCAACCTACAAAGACCAACATCCTCCTATACAATCCACCAGTTTGACACCACTCACACTATACAGTCAATTTGATATGTGACACTGTGAATATACATACTAAAGATGTGCCAGGCTAAAATGACCAATAGTATCTAGTTATGCAAGCCTAAAAAAAGACCAATATCTAAGTATGAACAAGCAGCGCTAAGAATTTAGCTCCACACATACAATCAGCTTGACACCAGTCAGTCAGTTTGATACTGTGGTATTACTGTGATTTAAAGGTTCTAGGTCTGATGTACACAGTCGCCTACTATCAACTTATTCAAACAGATGCCAGCCAGGCATTCACAGTTACAATTATTGACTATGAATTCACATTATTCTGTCATCCTAAAAACAAGTGATTTTCAACTCAAATGGACATGCCTCCAGATTCAGATTCAGATTCAGATTCATTTATTTAGAAGATGGGACATTGCACATTAATGGACAGTACAGCCGTACAGTAAATATGCCAGGTTTTAGCCCAAGGGCTAGTTTCCACCTGTAGTCCCATGGCAGGTTGATGCAATCTTGAAAAGAAAAAAAAAATTAATAATACAAAAAATGAATAGTATAAAAGGTTAGTAAAACACAAGGTGAGTAAAACACACAGAGCATGCAGCAAAACATGACAGACAATATGCTAAAAATGATCACATTGTTGGTTTGATCTGAGCCACAATTTCAATTGGCCTTTAAAGGTGGCGAGACTAGGGCATTCTCTAATAAAGAGAGGTAGATTATTCCAGAGGGTGCTTCCCATGTAGGATAAGGTCCTCTGGCTAAAGCAAGTTTTTCTAAAGGGGACCTCACAGACCTTGTTTGTAATGGCCCGAGTGACACGGGTCGAGTTGGCGGTCGAACGATATTTGATGAAGTCAGCTAGAGGAGGCGGCGCCAGTCCATGTAGAACTTTGTATATTAAACAGGCAGAGGTGAAATTTCTAAAGTTCTCAAAACTTAGCATGTCATATTTACGTATGACATGACAGTGGTGATGAGAAAAGGGTTTTTTATCTAGTATTTTCAGGGCTTTTTTATAAAGTAATTCGGCTGGTTTGAGAGTAGTTACTCCTGTCAACGACCAGCTATTTATACAATAATTCAGATGTGAGAGGATCATCGAGTGTAAAAATAAAAACGCAGCGTCTGTGGACAGACAGCTCCTTATTTGTCTGAAGTTATACAAGTGGAATTTAATTTTTTTGGAGATCATTTTGATGTGGTTGCTGAACGTTAGGTTGGAATCCAACATCACGCCTAAGTATTTAAACTCGTTAACCACAGATAATTCCTCTGACCCCAAGAAGACATTGGAGCGCGCAGGTGCAATGTTTCTTTTAGAAAAGAACATGCAAACTGTTTTTTTTGCATTCAGCATGAGACAAGATTTAGTTAGCCATGCCTGGATATGAGAGAGAGCTGAAGATAAGACACGTGCCGCCTCCCCTGGGTTTTTAGCCCTTGTGAAGATAACTGTGTCGTCAGCATAAAGCTGGACATCTACATTAAAACAGTGATCAGGAAGATCATTAATGTACAAAGAAAAGAAAATTGGCCCCAAAATTGACCCTTGGGGGACCCCTACTGGACAGCTCAGGTAAGGGGAGCTGACACCGCCAACCACAGTGCACTGCTCCCGGTGAGACAGATATGATTCAACCCATTTAATGGCCGCAACAGAAAAATTGAAGCTGGACAATTTAGAGAGGAGCACACTGTGGTTGACGGTGTCAAACGCCCTCTTAAGGTCGAGGAACACAGCTCCCACACAACCATCCCTGTCCAAGGAGCCTTTTATTTTCTCCAAGAGCAGGACCAAAGCAGAGTCAGTTGAGTGATGTGGACGAAAACCAAACTGCATGGGGTGCAAGGGGGTCTGGCTCGTCTCAAGAAATTCTATAAGTTGTTTAGCAACCCATTTTTCAATGATTTTAGAAATTATTGGTAAAATACTGATGGGTCTAAAGTTGTTCATGTCAGATTTATCACCAGCTTTGTAGATTGGGGTAACTGAGGCCAGTTTCCATGCCTTTGGGACGGTTGAGTGCTTGATGGATAAATTAACTAAGTGCATAATAGGTGGCGCTAATGTCTCTTTATTTAACTTCAAGAAGCTGGTGTTAAGACCATAAACATCTTTAGCCTTAGAGCTGTTCAGAGCACTAATTATATCAATGACCTCAGGTACAGAAATTTCCTGGATGGTGAAAATTGGTACTCCATTGACTGTAGGGTTATTCACCATATTTACAGGGCATGTGGATACGCTAAACTGTTTCGAGATGTCATCAATAGATTTTATAAAGAAGGTGTTGAGTTTTTCTGCCAAGGTGACAGGGTTGCTCACCAGCCGGTTGTCGACCTTTAATTCCATAGCTTTAGTGTCCTGTTTCAGTTGTTTACCTGTCAGTTTATTAATATTTTGCCAGATTTTTTTGCTGTTCCCCCTTGCACTTTCCATAACAGTGATAAAAAAGTTGGCTTTAGCCTTCCTTAATTCAGCAATCACCTTATTTCGAGCTGAAACAAACAATTGTCGGTCAGTACCTAGCCCAGTTGTAATTGACTTTTTAAGCAACAAGTCCCAGTTGTCTGTCATGTCTGTCATGTCTGTAATAATATGAATGGACTTGTCACTCACTCAGCGAACAGTTCACAGCATCCAGTTGGAGTGACTTGTCCCGTTCAGCTGTCACGACAACAAGTTTGACGAGTCAACAACACAAACGTGTATTTGAGCTACTGCATGAAAACATAACTTTGTTTTGTAATTGAAGGACGCGCACGCCTGACCATTTCCTCGTCGCTTAACGGCGCTCGTGAAGCGACAGTGGGCAACAGAGGGGGCGGGGTGGAATTTGACAAAGTACAAAGCTAGCCAATTGAGCTCATCCTAGGACCTATCCTCCCCTTCCTGTCCTCTTCCACTTCCTCTCTAACACCAATTTTCAAAGAAGCAAAGTAAATCTAGCAGCAGCTAGCTTGGGAGCTAGCTGCTGCTTCCGGATTTCCACCCCCACCAAGCGTCAAGCGTCCATAGAGCCAAGCGTCAGCCCGCGTCAAATGACGCGTAGATGTGGCTGCACCGTTACCGATGACGTCAGAGCGCGATTAACGTAACGGTCCACGCGATGGCGCCGTTTGGCCATAAATCGAGCAGAGCAGCGCGAGGCGTTGGGTTGACATGTAATGTTGGACCGACTACAGTTACAAATTATATTTTACAGGGGCAGCCACAGCCAATCAAGGCTCGTTTTGATTTGAGACGGGAGGATGAGCTCACAGCTGCAGTTCTCCTGCCCTCTGAAAACCACATACAGTAGTCTACATAGGCTACAACGTGGCTTCGTTCCTCCCCTCCACACACACACACACACACACACACACATCAATACTGCCTCGATTCTGAAGTGAGCCCAAGCGATCTTCAGTTAAAATCATCATTGTATTGTTTATAGCAAATTTACTAAAAGGTAAACTCTATAGGAAGAGAGTTGGCAAACAGACAGCAGCGCGCAGCTGCCATGCTGCCTGTGTGGATGCCGCGGGCGTGCCAGCCGCAGCCCCCACGCCACGCACACGCACTAGGTAGGTAGACGCAAGATGTGTGTCCCGGCTGCATATAGAGCACATACTGCACAGCTTCCCTGGGCTGTGTGTAGAGGATGTTGCCTCTCATGCTCAGCCACATGATGGCGCTCTCACAGATGAGGCAGCTGACCAGATACCCTCGTCCGTGGTCCACCAGGGTGACGGAGCAGGACTGGTTTTGTTCTGACCGACTCCATTTCTTCATGATTTAATACCGTCTGCCGCAGAAGTTCATCCAGCATGTTGTCTAGAACAGGTCCAGTCACTCGCTTGATAAACTCTGGTCGAGCTGAGTGTAGCCTCTCCCCTGCTGAGAGACTCAGAGCCCTTGGATCGTCGGGACTGCCGGGAGAAGGATCTGGAAGGTAAGTTGAAAAAAAAAAAAAAAAAAAAAACTTCTATTCAACAATCAGCATTCACATTGCAACAGAGGCCTCTTTAGAGATGAGAAGAATTTGAGCAGGACCAAATTAAAATAATACTCTAATATGCCTCCACCCCCCCCCCCCCGCCCCCCTATGTAAAATTGCAGGACTTTTCTATTACTTTGCACAAATAAACTGGAGTGCGACCTGAAATGTCCTTCCTGGTTTGTCAATGCTTATTTTCTATGGGATGAACAGACTGCTTTCAACTTGAATTAATTGCTACATTCCTACAACTCGCCTGTACTCCTACAACTCGTACGCCTACAGTATATGCTGTCCAAAAATAGATGCCCGTTTTGGGCATCTGTTGCTCATCTATTTTTGATCTCTTGAGACTAACATGAGCCTTCTCATTTTTGTATCAGACTGTGGTCATTTGTGTATTATTTATTGCTCCTAAGGGTCGCTGATGAAAGGGTGAAAAAGAGATGCACTAGTATACTTCTCTGAGACAAATGAAGTTGCAATGAGATAACGGAACTGACGCCTTACACTCCCCCCCCCGGGCCTGCCTATAGACTGCGTTTCTCCCCAGGAATCACAAAGTCACAGGCGAGGCTTTAGCCGAGGTACTGAAGGAGAATCTTACCTCTTCATTAACTCATTGAGTGCCAGCCACTTTTGGAGAACGGATGCTCCCAGTGCCAGAGTTTCAGAGCGTTTTCAGTGATTTCTCGAGGCCCACAGAATATTGTGTGATATTACTATGTAAACACTGAACACGCACAAAGAACGATGAGACTCTATTCTATCATCTGCAAAAAAAAGTTTATTGATCCCATTTTCCGTTCTTTAGTTATGAGCCGGAGAAGATAGCTTGATTCATCCAAAAACAGCAATTTTTTTCTAGAAGCTGAGATAATTGGCCTTTTGTGAAATTAAACATTTCAAGCACATCACTGACTCTGAAGCTAATCTTTTCTAATGTAGTCACACCTCAAAAATAATTTCCTTCAATAAAACAGTGAAGGCCAGGGAATTCTGTTTGGCAGAATAATATTTTTTAGCTACAACCAGCAGCGCTGGCCCCTGCGTGCGCTGCTGGTTGCAGCTTCTTGCTGGTCTTGATTTGCTGCTGGTGGGCATCGGATATTCTGGCTTGCGTTTGTCAATCCTGTCCTGCTGCCTGGGTCTGTCTGGGTGTTGCGCGCTGCTCTGCGTGCCCCCCCCCCCCCCCCCGCCCCGCCTCGCCTCAACTGCACACTCCTCCTCCTGTCTGTGGTGGCTCTCTGCTGAGTTTGCTGTGCGCACAGTGAAGGGTGCTCGACATCCTGCTTTTTTACAGCGTTCCGCGTGTGTTTGTCACCGGCAACGATGCTTCCAGTTGAGAATAATAACAACTCCACGGTGTGGATGTGCGGATGTGCTGTCCGGCTCAATTGTGGGAGCAGATTGGCTGCTGCAGGCACAGCTGCAGTAACGTGCTTCAGCATATCGATGCATACGGATGCGATGCGATTTCCGTTTCCATAACGACTTCTTCTTTGTTTTTTCCTTGCCTTTCTGTTATGTGGAGAGCACTGTCGCCACCTAAGGGTTCTGTAAAATAGGTTAGACACATCCAATAGCTATAATATTTGTACATCAGAGGCAGAAGGCTTTGATCGACGCCCCACCGTCAAAAAACGCAATTGACGAACATGTCCGTCCTTGGCACTCTACGTTACTATTTGAAATGACGAACATGTCCGTCCTTGGCACTCAATGAGTTAACAATGCCATTTAGCTAAATTAGTATGATAATAAACAACAACAACATCAATAATAATAACAGCAGTAACAATAATATGAATAATCTATTTACATCAATATGTGTCAATAATAAAATAGACTAATAAAAGTTGATGACGATGCCAATAATATATATTTTTTCATATCAAGTAAATGAATGCAATAAACGCTGAAAAAAATCGTGATCTCAATTCAGAGTAAGTAAATTGTAATTCTCATTTTATCCAGAATCATGCAGCCCTAGCTCGAAGCTATCCTGGTTGACTTACTCTAATATAAGCAACTAGTTTAAAGTAACCATTCTTAAATAGCAAGACTTACATGAGTCTTTTTGAAAAATATGTTTTGAAGCTCAAATTTTATACATAGTGTAACGAGTCAGGAAATACACTGAGGCTTTCTTCTTAATTATGCTCTTTATTAGCACCCGACAGAGCACTGGTGGCCGTGCCCATGCCACAATAACCCCCACAACACACACCAACCTCGCTAGCTCTCTCTTAGCTTAGCATAGCTGTCCACACACAGCCGTCTCTCACAGGCTCACGCTCCAACTCCCCGAGCTGTTTCGCTCTCTCCCACAGCTCCCATCCCCCAGCCAATCCCAGGTGAGCCTCTCTCTCTCACCCCACCCACTGGCTGTACGCTGCCTTCACTGTCCCACAGAACCCCGTAAATCCCCACATACATGCCAAACCCCACAGGTAACCCACATGCACAGAACAGCATAACACACAGAGACAGTCAGACATCAACAAATACAGTAGCACACAAAACGAGCCCGCTACACTACCTCCTCCCCATTAAAGTTTCTCTCCCACGAGAAGCACACTTAAGTCCCCAAACCCCAGGTGGGGTCAGTACTCCCCACATCCAAATGTTGGCTCCAATAGAAAAGTTCACGAACACGGCAGAGCGTCTCCTCAGCCCCGAAATGACCGGATCTGGGGGCCCTGTGTGCCCACCGCAGCACCAATCCCCGCAGGTAGCTGGGCACAACCGCCTGGAACCCCCTTTCCCCATGCCGGCCCCCCCTCTCCAAAAGCCCATCCTTACACAGACGCAGGTGCGGAAACATTCCACAGTCCCTTCGTGGCACCGGAACACATGTAAATCTCCTCCACGGGGGACCGGCGTCCCGCCGCCACCCACACGAGCACCGGACCGATGTCAGCATCCTCCGCCTGCCTGCGTCCCCACTCATCTATGTCAACATCCACTATGGTCACGTCGTCATCCGTCAGGTCCACATCTGAACAGTCCCCCCTCCTCTTCTTCCTCCTCCTCTTGCACTCGCTCGTCCTCCCGCCCCCCACCCACAGGGGGCGGCGTCACTGCCTCAGCTTCCTGCACAGCAATCGTGGGGTGTGCAGAGCGGCTAGGCTGGGCCGGCTTCTCCGGCAATGGCACCACCTGCTCACCTGGAATCACGAGCATCGCTCTCCCGACTGTAACAACGTTCTCTTCCCTCCGGCTGCTCACATTCTCCCCAGCCCGTGTCCCTCCTCTGTCCTCCAAAATCTCAGTGCAGTTTCTGGTCAAATGTCCAGGCTCCCCACATGACCAGCAGAGTCTCATCTGCCAGCCGCCCGCACGTCTCTCCTCTCGCGCTGTCCTCTGATCTCCGACAGTGTCCCGACACTCCCTGTTTAGATGCCCGAATGCACCACACGTCCAGCAGACTCCCGGGCGCCCCCCAGGACCGCTTCCCCCGCGGCCATGGTCTGGCCCCCTGGAACGCTGTGGCCCCCCTTAGCCAGGTGACCATGTCCCCCACAAGTCCAACAAACTCTCTGCGGCTCCTCCATCCGCTGTTCTCCACGCTGCGTGGTCTCCCACAACAGCTGCATCAGCTCCTCCGCCCAGGCAGGCGTCACCTCCAACACCCGTCTGATCTCCTGCTTCAGGCAGGCCTCCATGCCAGCAAACTCCGAGCTGAAATCCGGAGCCAGTATATAATTCTCCTCCTCCCCTTTCATCTCCAGGTGATCCCCGCACCGCGCCATCATCCTCGTGGTCCTCGGCAGCAATTAGCAGCCGTACCGCTAATGCTTAGTTTGACTTCTGACACCAGTGTAACGAGTCAGGAAATACACTGAGGCTTTCTTCTTAATTATGCTCTTTATTAGCACCTGACAGAGCACTGGTGGCCATGCCTATGCCACAATAACCCCCACAAACACCAACCTCGCTAGCTCTCTCTTTGCTTCCTAGCTCTCCACACACAACCGACTCTCCCAGGCTCACGCTCCAACTTCCTGAGCTGTTCCGTTCTCTCCCACAGCTCTCCTCCCCCAGCCAATCCCAGGTGAGCCTCTCTCTCTCACCCCACCCACTGGCTGTATGCTGCCTTCACAGTCCCACAGAACCCCGTAAACCCCCACATACATGCCAAACCACACAGGTAACCCACATGCACAGAACAGCATAACACAGAGACAGTCAGACATTAACAAATACAGTAGCATACAAAATGAGCCTGCTTCAATACAAAAAAAATTTTATACAGAAAATAATTAAATTGACCAGAATGCACCAGTCTGAATCTTGAGATTGCAATGATTCTGTAAACATGCCATGTTAGCTTACTGGGAAAAAGCTAAGTATGGCTCCAAAGTTGATCTGTCTTTACCATGAGGTTCATCTCACGTTGTCAGACCCAACGACGTGTGTCAGCAAGGAGGGTCTGAATGACATATCAACTTTCTGGGAGACTTCCCCCAAAATCCCTCCAGATGCTGTGGGAGAAATCTGATTGGCTGGGCACCGGCCCACGATGTCCGTGTTTGGTCAATTCATTTGTCTATCAAGCATAGTTTTTTTTTGTCTTGGGGCGGGTGCTAACTACTTTTCAGAGTTGTGTTCCAGACATGTTCATCTACGGCTGGCTACTGCGAGACTACCGCAAGGTCTGCAGCAACTCAATATCAATGATTGTAATAAGTTTTAGTAGCCACGTCATGAGCTCACCTTGTCTCACATCCTGGTTAACAGATGAGCTCACCTTGTCTCACATCCTGGTTAACAGATGAGCTCCCCTTGTCTCACGTCCTGGTTAACAGATGAGCTCACCTTGTCTCACGTCCTGGGTAACAGATGAGCCCACCTTGTCTCACGTCCTGGTTAACAGATGAGCTCACCTTGTCTCACGTCCTGGTTAACAGATGAGCCCACCTTGTCTCACGTCCTGGTTAACAGATGAGCCCACCTTGTCTCACGTCCTGGTTAACAGATGAGCTCACCTTGTCTCACGTCCTGGTTAACAGATGAGCTCACCTTGTCTCACGTCCTGGGTAACAGATGAGCCCACCTTGTCTCATGTCCTGGGTAACAGATGAGCCCACCTTGTCTCATGTCCTGGGTAACAGATGAGCCCACCTTGTCTCATGTCCTGGGTAACAGATGAGCCCACCTTGTCTCATGTCCTGGGTAACAGATGAGCCCACCTTGTCTCATGTCCTGGGTAACAGATGAGCCCACCTTGTCTCATGTCCTGGGTAACAGATGAGCCCACCTTGTCTCATGTCCTGGGTAACAGATGAGCTCACCTTGTCTCACGTCCTGGCTAACATGAGCTCACCTTGTCTCACGTCCTGGCTAACATGAGCTCACCTTGTCTCATGTCCTGGGTAACAGATGAGCTCACCTTGTCTCACGTCCTGGTTAACAGATGAGCTCACCTTGTCTCACGTCCTGATGAGCTCACCTTGTCTCACGTCCTGGGTAACAGATGAGCTCATCTTGTCTCACGTCCTTGCTAACATGAGCTCACCTTGTCTCACGTCCTGGCTAACATGTGCTCACCTTGTCTCATGTCCTGGGTAACAGATGAGCTCACCTTGTCTCACGTCCTTGCTAACATGAGCTCACCTTGTCTCACGTCCTTGCTAACATGAGCTCATCTTGTCTCACATCCTGGATAACATGAGCTCACCTTGTCTCACGTCCTGGGTAACATGAGCTCACCTTGTCTCACGTCCTTGCTAACATGAGCTCACCTTGTCTCACGTCCTGGCTAACATGAGCTCACCTTGTCTCACATCCTGGCTAACATGAGCTCACCTTGTCTCACGTCCTTGCTAACATGAGCTCACCTTGTCTCACGTCCTGGCTAACATGAGCTCACCTTGTCTCACGTCCTGGGTAACAGATGAAGGCCCTGCCGCTGCTCCGCTCTCGGTGGATGATTCTGAAACTGAGGGCCATGTGTTTCATGATGTTAAAAGCTTTGCAAAGTAATGTTGTTGCTATGATGCAGATTAATTTACCATACTGATTAATTGATGTTATATGCTGAAAATCTGCTCCAAGGGAGCTAGATTCCTGTCTGCATACGTGTGTGTGTGTGTGTGTGTGTGTGTGTGTGTCAAACACACACACACACACACACACACACACACGTGCACACGCACAGAGCAGAGATGCCACAGCAGACTGTGAATGCAGCCAGACTGAAAAATGATCTAGAGCTGAACTACCATCACCTTCTCCATTCTAACAGACTGAGTGAAGCTGTAGGAGGATTTAAGTCTTTACCAGGCAGATCAAGCTCATGCGTCCAGACTGATGTCCTCTCTTCATTTTGGATGATCAGAGTCACTTCCTCTGTTCTTGTATCCAGGCAAACCACAAATGTTGGGTGGTAATTTGGTCCATATTTTGGAGAAAATGGTAAGACATCCTGAAACCAGGAGAAGTGTTGTTGTTTTTGCTCCCAAAAATATGATATAATTGAATGTTCGTGTTTTACATGTAAAATAACTGAATCTGTATAACACGCACACACACACACACACACACACACACGCGCACGCACGCACACGCACACACACACACACACACACACGTTGAAAGCATCATTAACAGAGATATTTTGCAGGAAGTTGTATTTGACGTACCTTAGGCTTAGGCTGTACTTTACACTCCTCAGGAGTGCAGTGGAGACTGTAACTTCGAGCTTTGGAGAGAAGACAATCGGACGGAATGTACGGGATGTACTCTTGTTGACCTTTCACCTTAAATGATATCACAACAGTTGTATTTGAAAGATCGTTTCACTGTCGTGTTCATGATGACAATCTTCTCAACAGTTTGACATGTTTAAATACATATAACACCGTAGTGCATGTGTGTGTGTGAGAGAGAGAGAGAGAGAGAGAGAGAGAGAGGGAGGGGCGGGGGGGAGAGAGAGATTTGGTCAGCGGTCATTTTTGTGTGCATACTATCTGCTATGGGTGTTGTTAGTCCTGGCATTTGGGGCCCCAAATGTTTATGAAGAGTATTTTGTATTGATCAAAAATGCAAGATTTTGCTTCCTCTCTGTGTGCAAGTAGTAGCCTAACCTATAACAAAAGGAAGAGACATCACTCTCATCACAGCGTTAACATTTTGCATTGGGGCTAGACTTTAGGGACAGTTCTATAGATACAGTCGGTCTGTGTGGGAACGCCCACAAAACGTTACTTCCGCTAGTGTTGTGTCAGTAGGGCGTGGGGGAAAATCAATAATATAGCTTAATGACCTGACTCACCTGTGGAAGGTGCTGCAGCTCTACACTACAGGATCGGGGATTCAAGAGCAGGTACACATACTGTTCAGATGTGCGTTTCCTGCGGGGGTTAATGTTGCATTCCTTTATCGCAAAATAACTGGGATGTGAAGGCTAAATGACGTCACATCCGTTTTGTTAGCGTTCCATTTGCAGAAAACTTGAGCTGGGAAGTTCACTGTTCACTGGTCAGATCCAGTCACTAGCCAGGCTAGCCATTGTTAGCAATAACAGTTGATAACAAGGCATTTCGCGGAATTTTGTGCATACAAACACTGCAGCCTCATGTCCACACAGATAGAAGTTAGGCAGTGATGTGTGTACAGCTGATTTAATGAGACACAAACGAGACAGAAGTGCTAATAAAAAAACATTTACTACGATTATAACTACTGTTGTCGCAGCCATCTTGGATTTTTGAGGTTGGGGCTGCTGAGGCTCCTACGAGTTTGGGATGGAAAATACCAGCTCTGGTGACGTCACCATCCCAGCTCATGACCTTTGAACCATAAGATTGGCAGTCCCAGTTATAAAGGAATGCACGATTAATCCCCAATCCTGTCTGCCTGGGCTGGGCTAGCAGCTGAATGCTAACTCTGCTGCCTGCAAAGAACGGGAAGATTTCCCCCACACTGACACATTGAACATGCATCTATGACAAGACGCTGCCTGAATGTATTGAAGTGAATGGGGCAGGCATGGAAAGTCCCACTATAACCCATCTGTGTTGATTCACCTTCTATCTATATTTTATTGATTGATATATATATATAAATATGGCAATGTGGGTTAGAGAGCTGCAAGCCCGAGGGTTCCCTCGCGGGCCCCTCGGGCCTGGCCAATACGGGCCGGGGCCGGGCTTTTTTTCTTCTTTTTTTAATTACTAGTTCCGGGCCGGGCCGGGGTCGGGCCCGTTTCAATAATTAAATTAAATAACGTTGTATTACTCGCTTAATTTTACACAGCAGAGCACAGTCAGACAAAGAGGAGGAGTGCACAGACACTCCCCCAGCCACACAGTCACACACAGACCCTCACGTGACGTTAGTCTGCCATTCATACTCATGTCATGACATGTAGCTTTCTGCTCAGTCAGCGACAGACAGCGTGCTGTCTCTTAGTGTGTAAAAAACAACAAAACAAGCCGTGTGTGCCGTGTCCGTCCGTGTACAGAGGACAGCTGCCGAACAGAGAGAGAGAGAGAGAGAGTCAAATAGAGAGACAGGCAGAGAGGCTGCAGGAGCAACACACTGAGGAACAGATAGAGAGGGAGAGATTATATGGTAATATTGGGATTCGGGCCTCGCAGCTCGGGCCAATTACTTTCATAACTCATCATAACTCATTTCAGGCCCGCGCAGCTCTCTAATGTGTGTTTCAATTTAGTGTCCCGGTTGTCCCGGAAGTGACGTCACACACACACACACACACACACACACACACACACACACACACACGGAGGCACTGTGACATCACTGATGATGTCATAAGACTGATGATGTCATCAGTGATGTAATAAGGGGGCACACACACTGATGATGTCATAAGGGGGCGCACACACACAAGGAGGCTTTTGTGACATCACTGATGATGTCATCAGTGAAGACTGATTATGTCATTAGTGATGTCATACCCGCGCGCATGTAAACTTAAGGGCTATAACATTTTGTGAGCAACACACACTCACACACCTGTGTGCACCAATAGGGCAGGTAAGGCCACGCAGCAGCCGAGCTGCGGGCGAGAACGCGCAGCGGGCGAGCTGCGTATGCGAGCCTCAGGGCCAGCTCAGCCAGCTGCAGGGCGGGTGAGGCCATGTGGCGGCCGAGCTAGCGAGCCCGCGCAGCGGGCAGGCATAGGAATCGAGCACCCGTATAGCGTGAGAGATGCCTACTTGATTGAAAAATGCTTCCACCAGATTGCAAAATTTGAACAATGCGACGTAAGTGAGGTATTCCTAATATACAATAATAATAAATACCAGCACAAAAACAATAGGGTTTCAGCCCCGAATGTGACAGGGAGTATTACCTCCTGAACAGGAATGTTGTCTGGCAGCAGAAACACGTTGAGTTTTCGTCTCTGCTTTCTGTGTGGTGGTTGGAGGAACAGCAGAACTTGGCCCCGGATACGCTTGCTGAACGTTGCCTTTATCTTATCCCACACGAGGCCAAAGGCAGAGAGGTGGGGGACATTCACACCCACATGAGTTTCTGTGATCTCCAGTGGCCGGAGGAAGCTCATTCCCTCATCAGTGATGTGGACAACAGACAGGCTTTCACTTTCAGGAAGTGGTACTGTGAATATACACATCAACATTTAGTTCCACTTGTGTCAACTCCATTAAAATGGCATTACATTTAATTTAATTCTTTGTAAAAAATGTTCAGCAGTAATCAATATATAATCATGACTGAATAATGTGCCTACCAGGGGTGGTTTCACAGTGTGGGAGGTGGAGCTGATGGACAGAGTTCTGAGCACACGTGATGTTGAACAGCGGGCCTGCAGGTGTCTTGCCAGCTGATTGGAGGAGGCCCTCATCCCACTGGATGGTCCTGTACAGCACCTCCCCCTCCTCAGCCATAGTAAAGACCAGACCAGTCAAAGTACACTGGAACACACCTGAACCAGGGCACTTGAACCTGTAGGACACACAATACAGCATGTATCTGTATATAGTCTGTAGCAGCACTCCACTAGCATCATCCAATGTAAGAAGGCAGACCTTTTAGAAATGAAAAGTTGTGAGCGGTTTTCATTAGATGGCCTGTGAATAATAGGCTTTAGTAGAGTACCACAGGAATTAGTCCAGAAGACCTGGATCTTAGCACTTGCTGCCCCTTCGTCTGAAAGTCAATAGACAAAAGTCCCTCTCTTTCTCATCGAGGCCTATGTGAACCAGCCACGGGAAAAAATCTAAATGGTGGTGAATGGCAAGAGACACTCATGTTTTGATCCCGCATGAATTGTGCCATGAGGAACACATGTAATGTTTGTCAATTTAAGTACCCGCCCAATAATGTTTTGCCTGTCGTTCCTAAGTTGGTCTAACAGCTGAATATTGATATTCATACTTATTTTTTATATTCATAATTATTTATTTGTTTATTTTGTATTAATTCTTATCCATTGGTAACTTCATCCCTCATATCAACATTTCATGCTTACTCAGAATTTTAACCCCTCAAATGCCAGTTTACTGTACTTACTGTACAATAACATTTACAGTAGAAAACACAAAATGTGACCCCCCCCCCCCCCCCCCCCCCCCTTCCGATGAATGGTACCTGGATCTTCCCCGGTGGGATTATCATAGCCTTGGATTTGTCACATTTTTGGTGGAGGAATTACTTTCTTGCATCTTTCATCTTTTGACAATTGCACATTTGTTCGGACTCTTGCGGCCCTCTACGTACAGCAGCTGGATATTGATATTCATACTAGTTTTTTATATTCACAATTTTTTCTTTTTTTATTGATTCTTATCCATTGGTAACCCTCATACCTCATATCAACATTTCATGCTTACCCAGAATTGTAACCTGTCAAATGCCAGTCTACTGTATTTAATGTACAGTCGAGTTACACTGTATAAGGAGGTGTGGCTCTTACCTGTCAGGTGTCATACCGACACCCAGCCGTACCTCCGTCACTGGAAGCTTTATGACGTCGACGGTGGGTCTGACTACGTGAGACTAACTTCTGGGGCACTACCCGGATGCTGGTCATGACCGAGTTTTGACATCCGGGTCAACACTCACACGTGTTGTCGGCCGAGATGAGGAAGGACACGCAGGGAACCACCCATGACGCTCATGACAGCCGGCCGGCCGAGAGCCTCTCTGCCCGGGCATTGGATTTGCTGTGCTCCAGTGCAGAGAACAAGCATATGGAAGGCCCCTATAAGAAGGCCCGATCGCCATGACTGTGAGGAGATATATTCACTTTTCAACGCTGATTTCAACCATGCCAGCCGCAAGTCTCTACGACGAACGGTTGCTGAGATACGATGTACCGTACAATCAAAAGAGGTAAATTTGAACGAGAAAAAAAGACCAAAGTGCCAATTTTCGACTCACAGCTAATTTTCACAAAAAACACAAAAAAGCTTAATTCCTGCATCAATTTCAGTCTAAATGCTTCAAATGAGTAGTTTGCACTGGAAAATCCAGGTTCCCTCCCTTATGTGACATGTTGCCATGGCGATCACTGTACTGTATTTCATGTCAAACTGCATGGAATTGATTGCTGTGCCAACACTGAGCAAATACGGGAGGGGGGGGGGGGGCAAACACAATAAAAACTACAAATTTAATGTCTTGACTCGGCTGAGATGTGTAAGATCAGAGAAATATTTTTTGGGGGGGAAAGTACCTGGGAGTCAGAATTTGTTTTTTGTTTTTGTGTAAAATTAACATTGAAACCAATGGGAAAACTATGCAATGGAATTTGGAAGCCTTGTAACTCCACCAAATTTTCAACCAACTCCAATTTCAAGGTATTTGGTCCAGGATGAGAGCAGAAAGAATTAAAATGCATGAAGTTTGTGAAAATGTCCTGGAGGTCTCAAAAAGGAGGTTATAGTGAAAGTCATCACCGGCTACTGTACCTAAGGATGACCGATGTTAGTAAGTCTCACTATGGGTGCCAGGATGGTTTTGTTCTAGTGGAGGGAGGGTGAATTTCCAAAATAAAATAAAAAAATACCTGGCCTTAATTTCAGACAATTCGTGCCAAAATTGTCCAAACGGCCGATACGTGAATGTAAGAAATATCCATCAGCTGGACCAGGGGGGTACAAGGTTTAGATAACTTTGCAGGCCAACAAAGTCACAGTTTGTGGTAAAACTGTTGCATTATAAGTTATAAATTGGAAAGACTACACACATAAGTACGTAAGTGGCGTGTCTCCCACCAGGCCATGTGGACTTCATGGCACTATTCTAATAGGATTAAACTAGAACAACCGCACCGCATATATATGCCTCCGCCATTAGTTCATACTTGAGTCCAAATCGCCATTTAAGGCAAATTCGAAGAAATTCCATCAAGACAGAGATATCGCGTTAACAAGCTTGAAAATGGCATTCAAGAGGTCACAGTGACCTTGACCTTTGATAACCAAAATGGAATCAGTTCATCCTTGCGTCCAAGTCGATGTTCGAGCCAAATCAGAAGAAATTCCATCAAGCCGTCCTTGAGATATCGCGTTAACAAACCGCGTTAACAAACCGCCATTCCCAGTTAACACATTCAGTGCCAGCGACGCCATATGGCGTCATTAGAAATTTACCGTACAGTGCCAGCGACGCCAAATGGCGTCAATAACTCGAATTTTTTTTTTTGACGGGGGGGTGTCGATCTATGCCTCTTACATCGCCTCTTACAATATTCAGAGGTATTGAATGTGTCTAACCTATTTTACAGAACCCTTAGGTGGCGACAGCGCTCTCCAGATGAGAGAACGTGGAGTGAAACACACAGAAGAAGTCATTGGGGGGAAGGAAATCGCATCGCATCCGTCCGTATGCAGCGGCTTCATTGAAGCAACGTTTAGCTGTGCCCCTGCAGCAGCCAATCTGCTATCACAATTGAGCACCTCGGTGTCCGCTGCAACAGCCTCCGTGTCCGCTGCAACACATGATCAGCCGTGGATTTGTTATTATTCTCAACTCGAAGCATGGGAGCTGGTACACGCGGCTGTAAAAAAGCAGTATCTAGCGGACTTTTTCAGTGCTGAGCACAGGCAGACAAAACAGCAGAGCAGAGAGACACTCCTCCCACAACGGGGGGGGGGGAGGAGGAGGGGGGGAGGTGGGCACGCAGAGCCAAGTACACAACACAGACCCAGACAGCAGGACAGGGTTGGCAAACGCAAGCCAGAATATCCGATGCCCACCAGCAGCAAAAGATCAGCAAGAAGCTGCAACCAGCAGCGCATGCAGGCGCCAGCGCTGCTGGTTTCAGCTAAAAATATTATTCTTCCAAACAAAATTCCCTTGCCTTCACTGTTTTATTGAAGGAAATTATTTTTGAGGTGTGACTACATCAGAAAATTAGCTTCAGAGTCAGTGATGTGCTTGAAATGTTTAATTTCACAAAAGGCTCATTATCTCAGCTCGTAGAAAAAAAGCTCTGTTTTTCGTTCAATCAAGCTATCTTCTCCGGCTCATAACTAAAGAACGGAAAATGGGATCAATAAACTTTTTTTTGCAGGTGATAGAAGAGAGTCTCATCGTTATTTGTGCGTGTTCAGTGTTTACATAGTAATTATTAAAGAAATTATATGACTGTTTTAAAATGCATTGCGGCCTATGTGGCACAGCAAGCAACCTTTTGCCCAAGGGCCGTGGCACTGAAAGTGTTAACAAACTGTTCGTGAGGTCACAGTGACCTTGAACTTTGACCACCAAAGTGTAATCAGTTCATCCTTGAGGCCAAGTTCATGTTTGAGGCAAATGTTATGAAATTCCAATAAAGGCATTTCTGAGATATGGGGCTCTATTCTTCCCCTGGCCTTAGGCACTAAACTGGCCTTAAACGCAAAAAAACATGCTTTACGCCTGCCTACCGCTGACTCGGGAAGATAGCGTCATGTTTTTACGCCCCGAAATGCGCTTTACGCTGAAGAGTGCCAGACTAGGCCAGAAACGTTTCGGCCTTAACCTGTTAACCCCTAAGTCCATTTTTCAGCTCACCTGCCGAAAATGACATGCCTGAACTGAATTGAGTATATCTCCACAACTACAGGGTATTATCTCAAAATTATTTTTTTCAAAAGCTAGCCAACACCTGTGAGATTGCTGTAAAAGTGTCAGAATTAATTACAAATGTACTGTATCAGAGTAAAATCAGTTAGAACATGGCAAAAAAATTAAAAATTCAAGCTCCGCCCAAAAAAAACAACACTATTTTGGATGAAAAGCACCTGAAAATCATGGGTTGGTAGCCAAATTATTCTATGGAGCAGTAGACTAATATCTTATGAGTGCTTGTATCAAAGGAAATCCTTAGAAAGTGAACCAGAGCAATTTGACAGATGATTTACTACATGTAGGCCCAGGCGGACATGATCTGGGCACAATTTGGGTATCATGGGTGCCATTTGACTTTTCTATGGTAGAACACTGAAATACCTTTTTTTTCTCCTATTTACATATCACTATAGGTACTCAGTTAATATGCGTTATGGTTTGGATCACCCTCAAGCGTTATATCTGTATTTTTACTCTGTGAAATGCATCAAAAGGGCTTCTTCAATTTGCCTGCAAAGCCTGGGGCGATACGCAGAGGGATATCTCGGGACCCCATTGGCCGATTTCGATGATTGACACCTCTATGGAAGCGTCAGAGCCAATAGAATCGACGTAAACTGAAAGAATTTACGTCAGACAGTTTTCCAGGAAATGCTGTCGACTGAACCCAAAGCTCGTCTATTCTGTGAAGATGACCACTCCATGTAAAATCCTCCATATGGCTTTGTAAACACGATGACTGTAAAAAAACAACACTTTAAGATGATGAAGAGGCATTAGGAGTAGCAATTAGTAGCGTTTTTATGAAGTCAAACACAACTTTTGATTTGAAAACAGCAAAGGTAAGACATAACTTAGTTTTATCTGTAAAACGTTAAAACTTTTTTGCTGTTCTTTGACAGCCTACTGAGTGAGTTTTCATCTCTCAGAGACGAGCTATACCTCTTTGGAAAGAGCAGAGCCTTAGCTATCCAAAGCCGTCTCGTTTGGAGAGAAAAGATTCACTCGCAAAAACAAATCACCACATAAACGCAGGCATGCACGGTTTTCTTGTTTTTGCTACATGGTGATATTGTTGCTTGGGGTTGGAATTATTTTTCGTTTGAATACAAATGCTTGTCAGAGTCTTGTAGCCACGTTTCTTCCTGACATTTTGGTGTACTGTATGTCTCGCTGCCTGCTTCCTAGGCTGCTGTAGAGAGTCATTTGTGAGAGATGACAAGGGCTCAGCCCGCCGGCGGGCCCGCTAGGGGATACCAGCCTAAAGCGATCTTCCAACTGGCGTTAATTTTGCGGTTAATGCTTTTGAAAACCAGGCCTTATTCAGTGAGCCGGGTCCCCTACCAAACGCCATACAAGACATACATTTGCATCTCTCCCAGCATGCATTGAGGCTTAATACATTTTGACAAGAAAAAGCAACCAAATCAGCCTAAGCTAAGTGGTAGATAGAAATAATATTTATGTTAACACAACATGCAATACTAGAACATTTCAAATTTGAACAAACTAAAACATAAAAATCAAAACACAACCCTATGTGAAACATACATGTAATCCAGGTCGTATATATATCCGTCGCAAATACGTGTTATAGTCGAGTGACAACTGTAACACGGTTGTACTGTGATGTCCGCTCCAACAAGACTTAGCTTACTTGACACGTACTTTTTCAATAAATACACATTTATGCCATGACTTTACATAATGTAGGCTATATTTATGTCGCATCATTTAGCCTGTGCTGTGATGTGCAGGAGCAGCAGGTAGCCTACAAGTTATAAAACTACCTGCCCTGAATGAGCTGAGTGGGGGGGGCTTGTTCACTATTGTGAAAGTTATGTGTTTACAACAAATAAAGATCATGGAAGTGGATGGTATCAGGAATGTCACTGATAGTTAACGTTCTATATTGTACAGGGAGACCATCAGCCCTGCTGAACAGATCTGTATTTGCCTGTAGGTTGAATCGTTTTATTCAGGCTATGATCTGTGATGCGCTGAGATATCCAAATTGGCATGAAGAGATGACAGCATGCAGCCGCAACCGGGGTTACCGGACTGGAGTATCTTGGGACCTTGTATGGGAAGAATGTGATTGGTTTACTGGAGACCACCAATCCAACACTTGTGAATAATTCTATGCTTAAAAAGGCGTCGTTAAATGGTTAGCGCCGCGGATTCTGCTATTTAGCGGCAAGGAAAAATTAGGGAATGCGCCTGACCAGTAATAGCGACGGGCAAAGCCATGAATGCAAATTTAAGGCCAGGGGAAATATAGAGCCCATGGAGTTAACAAGCTTGAAAATGGCGTTGGCGAGGTCACAGGGACCTTGACCTTTGATCACCAAAATGTAATCCGTTCATCCTTGCACCCAAGTCGACGTTTGAGGCAAATTTGATGAAACTCCGTCAAGGCATTCCTGAGATATTGCGTTAAAAAGCTTGAAAATGGTGTTCGTCAAGTGACCTTGATGTTTGACCACCAAAATATATCGAGATATCGGGCCCCATCTCCCCAAAAGCGGTAATTTAGCGTTTGCGCTCGTTTTACGCCGTGCGCAATGCAAATTGGGGGCGGGCACAAGCGCATGCCTGTTATAATTTGACTGGGCATAGGCATGCCACATGCCAGAGCAGGCGTTTCAGCGCTAAAATGTGGGGATAGATGGCATTATCCTATCGTCAGCAGCGTGCAATTACTTTGCGCTAAGAGCTTTGAAAAGGACCTCTTATGCGCCAAATACCTCGCTGCGCTGAAGCGCACTATAATCTCCGTGCTGCGCAGCGCAGTGCAAAGTAAAATCCCTTTTGGATATGTCATTACGGACAGCCTTGTCATGCCAGGACATCAAAATCTGCTGCTAAAATTGGGTATTAGCAGATAATTCAGTGAGGCAATCAACTATAACTCACTGAGAAACTTTTATCACATCGCAAAGAGGGAAATTAATTGAGAACACTTGTTGGACAATGGACATAGGCTATTTATCTTCATAACCCGGAGGGTCGTTGGCACCACAGACAATCTGTCAATAAGCTCTCTCCATCTCTCTCTGTCCTCGCACGAGTGAGTACACTATAGAGCAGGGGCACTCAATTAAAATTCATAGAGGTCCAGTTAGAGAAAATGTCCTCAAGCAAAGGTCCGGAACATTGTAACGTACAGTAGCTTGCGTTATGATTCAGTGCCATTGAACTTAGGCTACTTCAATGATTGCAGTAGCCTAATGGTACAATGTCTGTATGTAGTCAACGACTGACTGTTAAATCAAAATAAACATCAACAATGTTTATTTAGTTTGCATATTTAACTAGATTAATTATAAATAACTAGCCTACAATAATAATAAATACATGTTATTTTCTCATTTCAAGTAAAATAATGGCTGCATTTAAAAATAACATACAACAGAGTGCTTTGGGAAAATGTGCATCTTAAAAGTGTTTTAATTTGAGAAAGAAAATCTTCTTTTCTTCCTTTTACTCCACCTTTTCTCTTGAGAGAAGTGAGCTCCCTATCTATCTATCTATCTGTCTCAGTGCCTGTCTCTATCTATCTATCTATCTATCTATCTATCTATCTATCTATCTATCTATCTATCTATCTATCTGTCTCAGTGCGTCTCTATCTATCTGCCTGCCTGCCTGTCTGTCTGTCTGTCTGCCTGTCTGTCTGTCTGCCTGCCTGTTGCCGAACTGATCTATCGATCGTTCGCAATGCAAACGTCACATGCCGTTGGGCAGTGAATGTGTGAGTGTGCCCTCAGTCTGGATTTGAGTGTGTTTGCTCCTGTGGCGCTTTCACAGACAGGTTAGGATCGCATCGCACTGACATACTGCCTGGTTTTGAACTGCCCGTGAGAACAATGAATGAACATCAAGAGTCTGCCTGCTCCGGATTAAAACGAAATCTTTGTTTTTGCGGTCTACTCGTTTCTTTTGAGCACACCATGTTAAATGACTCTCGCATATCTCCGTGTCTGACAATCTCTCGCCTGCAGCACTGGAACCGACTGTCGACTGGAACAGGCAGAATCAAATCGGATATTTGATTGGCTCAGTAGCATCACGTGTGATGATTTACAGCGCATGCATTGGTCTGTGAGCTTCCTGGCAGATTAAACCAGTAGCCTACCGTAAAGGGTAGAAAAGCATGTGCCGGCTCGGTGAAATGTAACAATTCTCAATGATTTGTAGGTTATAGGGCTCGGTCCGGATAGGACGGCCTCTGGGTCCGGATGCGGACCGGAGTCCGGACTTTGGGGATCGCTGCTATAGAGACACTGCATGAAATAGGTCCCGCCCATCACGGGGGAAAAGCTCCGTTCATTTCCACACACCAGCGTCATTTTCCTTGAATTAAACATAGCTAAAAGCTGTTGTGTGGTGGGCTGCGCAGACAACAAATGTAAAAAATCGCCAGTTAAAGTTTTTTTGTACTCCTGAGCGAAACAAGGAAGCCATTGAGAATTGGTGAGAAGAAAAATGTTGATCTAGCTGTCAAGGAAGTAAGTTGGAGTGTTCATCTTCTGTATATACGATCTTTTTGTGCAACACACAACCATGCACGTGACATAGGAGAACGCCAGGATTGGAGCGGGGCTTTCTGTTTTCCCCCATCTTGGGCGTGGTTTCTGAATGATGACGCGTTATGCAGTGTCTCTATACGCATGGAGAGAATTACAGCATATTGCATGCCTCGCGCAAACAGCCATTGCGAGACGGGAATCTGATTAGTTTTGATTGACGTAATGCCCAGCATTGCCTGGCCACACCTGTGAATAATTCTGGTAGTTAAGACCGCCCAAATCCCGTTTGCGCAGGCATTTTGGGGGGCAGATGATTTTGGCAACGCTCTAATTTGCGCCTGCGACGTGAACGTTTCCGCATCCCCGCCGAGAATTGCATCCCCAACATATTTCGGGGCTGTTTTAACTTAGAAATCAGGGAGGTCACGTCTACCAGACAATTATATCACTTTTAAACAGTTACATTTCTGTATAAATCATTACAATATGCTCCCGTGAGGTGGGGATGCTGCCGGCGCTGGGGTGTAAAACTCGGCATAACACCTGGACAGCGGACTGCAATCTTCCCTGCTTCAAGGCACGCGCAAACAGGTGCGCAAGCGCTAATAGGGGATATCGCCTGTACGAAGATAGGGCCCATCGCATTAACAAGCTTGAAAATGGTGTTCGAGAGGTCACAGTGACCTTGGCCTTTGACCTTTGACCACCAAAATCTAATCAGTTCATGCTTGAGTCCAAGGTGATGTTTGAGGCAAATTTTATTAAATTACGTCAAGGCGTTCCTCAGATGTCGCGTTAACGAACATCAGACGGACGGACAACCCGGATCCATAATGCCTCCGGCCTGGCTATCACCGGCGGAGGCATAAAAATATAGATAGATAGACAGTAGGGGTGTAAAGGTACACGTAATCATACCGAAATTTTTCGGTACAGGATGTCCAGTCCGGTACAGCTGTGTTTTTTTTTTTGTGATTATCGATTCTGGAATAAAAGATCGATTCAAAAAATCATGACATTAAAAATCGCGATACTTAGGTGAATCGATTTTTTCCAATTATTTGTTTACAATTATTGTTTACTATTATTTTGATGCTGCACTTTATTTTGTATTCAGTCAAGCTGGAAAAGTTCATTTCCTAGAAAAAAGAAAAGACTAAGAATCTGTGCAGGCCTATAAGCTTGAACTGTTAATGTTAATGCTGCTCTGTTAATGCACTAATGCTGCACTTGAGTCAATGTGGTTGTTCCCACTAGAGTTCACTAGTGGTCCAATTGAGGTCACTACTGTTATTAAAACAGAAAAATAAATCTGAGAAGGCCTACCTACTGCGATTATTACTGCTGCTCCACTGTAAAAGCCTGCAAACTTGTTAACAAGAGTTCAAAATAAACGGTAACAAGCAATTATATGTTTTGCTTTTTTCCTTCCTTTACTGTACCGAAAATGTACCAAACCGTGGGGTCAAAACCGAGGTACGTACCGAACCGTGATTTTTGTGTACCGTTACACCCCTAGTAGTAGGTGTTACCCGGTGGTGAGACATACACCGATTACATAACGTGCCCACCGGTAACACCTTTTGTTTTTATGGAGGAAGAATTGAAAGGCAGTTTCAGCGTGCGCCGGTGTAAATTACAAGCGCTCCCTCTCGGCTCCAGTGTGGCTCAACTGTTCTGGTTAAACCAGCAACTAACGTTAGTTAACGCTGCATCTTATGAACACAAATGATGCCCTCCTCATACACATGTAGGTAAGACCCTTAGCTAAGCCTGCATGCGTGTGCATACTGTTGTCACTGCGGGCCATCTCTGGAAATGTGCCTTTTTTTCCACAGCGGAAACCGAACCGTGATTTTTGTGTACCGTTACACCCCTAATAGACAGACAGACAGGCAGAAACAGACAGACAGATAGACATACAGACAGGCAGAGACAGACAGATAGACACAGACAAGATAGACAGACAGACAGACAGAGACAGACAGACAGACACACAGACAGGCAGAGACAGACAGATAGATAGACATACAGACAGGCAGATAGACAGACAGACAGACAGAGACAGACAGACAGACAGACAGACAGGCAGAAACAGACAGACAGATAGACATACAGACAGGCAGAGACAGACAGATAGACACAGACAGGCAGATAGACAGACAGACAGACAGAGACAGACAGACAGGCAGAGAGAGAGAGAGAGAGAGAGAGAGGGCTTAAAATGTGGCACATCTTTTTGGAAATTCCCGCATATTTTCAATTTATAAAGGGGGAGTAATCCCGCAATGGTTTACGCCAGGGGTTTCAAACTCACGGCCCGCCACGCCACTTGATATCAAGTTATAGTGAAATCAGGCCCGCACCTCCGCTCGTTGTAAAACACAGAGCGCGCTCCCGAGGCAAATGCCTTGTTGATCCATCAATAAGTTAGTTGCTCGTTTGTAATGAATAAGGATTTGTTTATTTCATCATCAGAACTCTGTACAGAGCGTCACAATATCAAAGTCATTGTGCCAAGAACATAAACATTACATGTCAAATATAGTCAGCCCAGCCCCCTCCCTCCGATGACTGGTGACTGGTACAATTCCATGGGATGTTTCCCATGAAGACAAAATAAGACCCTGATCTTTACAACAAACCAAAACAAAACCTTCTATACGCCAGAAAGACAAAACACTACATTATCCCCTCCTCTCCAGGTGGGGCACCTTTTCAACATAACAAACTGCTTCCTAGCAGAAGAGACATCTCAGATTGAGTGCCTAAGATGTGAGCTATGCATGTCAGCTAGATCATAATTAAACAAAGTCTACAATGATCAACAATCAATCAATAAGCAGTCAATCAATCATTTTACTCTGACAGCGTGTGGACACTCTTCACACCAGGGTTGCCAGATAAATTTCCATATATGTGCAGTTCCTTGGGCGGTTTTGTGTGCATTTTGGTGGGTTTTGAACTCTTTGTGCTGGAAACCGTCAGCAGTATCTGGCAACACAGCTTCACATTCCAGGCCAGCGGCCTGGTGATTTGGTTCACCCGAGTGAAAAACAAAGTGGAAAGAAAAACATTTGCACTCTAAAATGTTGTCTTTTGTTGAGAAGTGAACATGTCGCTGTCAAAAGGCAAAAGAAAGGTTGATGACGAGCACAGACAGTTTCAGGAGAAGTGGGGGAGTGATTATTTTTTTGTCGAGTTCAAAGGGAATGCTGCCTGCCTCATTTGCAAAGAGAAAATGGCCGTAGTAAAAGAATATAACCTGAAGCGAATAAGAATAAGAATAAGCAGGGATGCAAACGAGTCACCTTTAGGTAACAGTGAGTCACCTTTTTCATCCCAAAATAGGGCACTTAAGTGAATGATTTTGTGTCTGCCCTGGTATCTGTCACCTTTTTAACTATCCATGACTTTGCATCCCTGAATAAGACTAATAATTACTATGTCTTTTGTCATTGTGTTTTATCTGGAGACTAAGCAGCAGCCATAGGCTACGTTCAAACAGGGCACCCAAGCCTTGCCTATGCCTTGCCTTTACCCACGCTTTTAAATAGGCGTCCTTTCTAGTCAACGAGGCTGTGTACACAGGGCGCCTCAGTGTGAACCTTGCGTGTACCCACGCCTTGCCTGACCTGCGCCGATTTTATCGTTTAGGCGTGAGTTCTATTTTCAAGCCGACTAGGCGCGTGAAGGCAGACTTCTTCTGTCAAGCCATGAAGGAAAAACGCGACAATATCCGTGGGAAATGGCAAAGTCAACTGAATTTCAAAATAAAATGGTGTTACTACAACAATGTTGAGCAGAGAGAGAGAGAGAGAGAGAGAGTGATTGAGGGGTGGCTATCACATGGGGCTTTCTCCCCGTCGGTAAACAAATCTTCAGGAGAGAGAATAGCGACCAAAGAAGCAAGATGGACAATGAAAAGTTAATCCACTTAGTACAACAGCATCCAGTTCTCTATGACAGCAGTCACCCATACATATCCAGCATCAATAGCACATTAAATATATCTGATTTATTTTACCTACCCATGATAATTCGGGACCACACGTGACCAAAAAAACACTCGGGAGAGAGGAGAGGTGCTTGTGACTCGGCTCAGGTGAACGTGGAATAGGCGTGCAGTGTGATCGCAAAAGCGTGTGATAGGTTCACGCGCAGCTCAAGGTCTGTAGGCGTGGGTTGAGGCAAGGCAAGGCGTAGGTGCCCTGTGTGAACGTAGCGATAGGCTTCCGGTTGTATTAAAGCCTTTATTTTTTGTATTGAGTGATACACTTTACCAAAACACTCATATTATAATACCCCAGGTGTGCATAAACTACAGGTTAAGTAAAAACAAAAATGTGAAATTATTATTATAGGTATCATATCTGTTATCGGATAGGAGAAGCAGATATTTACCAGTTATCGTATCGGCTGAAGAAAAAAAAACCCAAAGTCTATAAATCTCCCCCCAGTTTGCAAAGTGAATTTTAAGCCCTGAGGCGGGGGGGGGGGGGGGGGGGGGGTACTTCCCCGGAGAGATATTCTGCCATTACAGCAATGACATTAACACAACATAACTTATACCAAAAACACACAAGAGGTAGGTTTGGTGAGAACTTTGAAACAACAACATTATATTGACACAATTACTACAGCGTTCTTGCATTTTTCCATAACTGTCCACTGTAGAGCCTATTGCATGATACTATTACTATGACTGTTCACTGTAATACAAAACGTGCAATGTGAGTTTCATAGTGTCTTTATATATCGTCTCTTGCCGTTCACCACCATTCATAATGTTTTTGCAGCCGGTTCGTAGCTGAAGCAGGATGGGATTTTTGTATGGGGATTTTGGTTAGGCTCGGGCACTGCGCGACCTCACGTGCCCTGCAGTTCACCTGCTGCACTTCCTTGCCTGCCTGCTCTATTGGCACATTGCCCAACTTCACATCACTGATGACATCACAATTGCTCGAGTGACCATCACTGATCACATCTTGGAGTGCTCGAGTGACGTCACTCAGTGCACAATTGCTCAACTTCAGCCTCGCCCGCAGCTGGTGTAATTATAAAATGTCTAAAATGCTTTGTTGATTCTTCAATAATGAGTTGCTCGTTTTAAAATGAATATAAGGAGGATTTTATTCCATTTTATTCCCCTTCCACTGTGCGCACAGAGGGTCTCACTCCCGAGTGAACCAGTCAGTCATGAGTGAACCACGAGCAAAGGCATCTCCTCATGATATAGTCAAACATCAGCCCCCCACCTAGAAGCCATCAGTAAGTTTCCACTGCTCACAGAAGTTCCATTTAGCCCAGGACATTTCCATTAGCTACACAAGCTCAACCTTGATCTTTCATAAGAGACAATACAACCTTGGTCTGGTCACAAGACAAAATACATGTTATCTATCCCTTAAAATGAGACAGCCATAGATCATTATTGTACAGATACAATAAGCAATCAATCAATCATTTTGCTCTCAGACTCGGCTGCTGCGTGGCCTCGCCTGCTCTATTGGCATGTGCCGGGCACAATTGCACAACTTCGCGTCACTGATTACATCACTCACTGATGACATACAATTGCTCTTATGACATCACTGATGATGCCACAATGCCTATGACATCTTCAGTGATGTCACAATGCCTATGACATCATCCAGTGGGACAAAGGTTTAGCCCACTTTCTCCCTTTTATATGATAGGCATCTCGCGAGCTACACGCTCACTTCCTAGGCTCGCCCGCTGGACGGGCTCACCCGCCCTGCAGCTCGCATACGCAGCTCGGCTGTTGCGTGGCCTCCCCTGCCCTAAGGCGGATGCGCAATGTCTCCCTCTTTCTCTTCATCAGTCTCTCCCCCTCTCCTCTCCCTCTCTCAGTCTCTCTCCCCCTCTCGCTCTCGTGTGTGTGTATGTGTGTCACTGATGACATCATCAGTGATGTCACAATGATGTCACAATGCCTATGTATGAAATCACTGATGGCATCATCACTGATGACATCATTGATGACATCTTCAGTGACATCATCACTGAACTATAGCCTTGTGTGTGTGTGTGTGTGTGTGTGTGTGTGTGTGTGTGTGTGTGTGTGTGTGTGTGTGTGTGTGTGTGTGTGTGTGTGTGTGTGTGTGTGTGTGGGGATGTATGACATCACTGATGTCATTAGTGGGACAGAGAAACCCTAGCTCACTTTTATATACTGATGATGATGATGATGATGATGATGAAGATGATGATGATGCTGTATTAAACAGCAAACTTTGTGTTCAGGGACACTGTGATACTCAAACAACTCATTTTTCACATTTAACTGGAGGGATTTTAAAATACTCAAAATAATAAATAATTCTTAGTTTCAAGTAAAATAAGGGCTGCATTTAAAACACATAGCAGAAAGCTTTTGAAAATGTGCATCTTAAAATAAAGTGCTTAAGAAAAATGAAAAAAAAGTAGCAGCTTGAGTTTCCCTTTTTCTGGTTTTTGCAGTCTTATCTCAACCAAAACAATCTCAACATATTTATTTGAACAATTGAACAGCTTACTTCTGTTCTGAGAATAAATGACTAGCTGACTAAGAAGTCATACTTTTGCAGCCTGGGGACAGTAGTTGTACTGGGAGGGAGGGAGACCAGCCAGCCACAGACATAAGCCGTTTTCACACACAGATCGCGCAAAATTGCAGTTCAAAAGGCCCGCAAAACTGGCAGCCTCGCCACAGAAATTGCTTTCACACACAGCCAAGCAGCACCGCCACATTCCCGTCCTGGGGTGTGCTTTCAAGTGACATCCACCCGTCCCGGATTGAAAGGCGAGCGGAGGCATTTCCACCCAGCTCCTCGCCCAAATGAATATTTTCATAGGTTAGTGTAGCCTAGGCTACTGTATGATGAACAAATTAATTCAACAACCAAACATCGCTGATGTACGCCAGCCAACGAGGTGCAGCTGCGGTTGTTAAGGATCAAGCTGATAAAACACGAAAGTGTTGTCCACATGCAGCATGGTAACAAGGCTTTCAATATTCATCTGATCGACTTTATGCATCACAGACGCACCATCATGTAGCCTATTAGGTAGGCTACATGGCTAATTCTTATCTTTTGGTTCCAGTTTGTTGTAAAGCAAATGATTCCCATCAAGTAGCCTAATTAGGGGCCGTTCTGAAAGACGACGCCCACATATCAAACAGCTGCAGTCTGCATAACGTTCGTCGGGGGAATAGTATAGGCTATAAATGCACATGACTACTATAACGTTAGTAGTTTTTTTAAGGGAATGCACAAGTGGCTAGCTAGACAGATTGCAGTTCTGGAGCTGGTTTCCAGAGGGAATATCCTCAGACCAACTCGCCACAGACAGCTATAGTCTTCTGAAGCGTATTATTATATCCGTTAATTTTACCTAGGCTACTAATGTCAACATCGTTTGAGCATAAAGCCTAACCTACTTACAGGCACGGAGCGAGCTCCTGGCGCATGATTGTAGGCTATAGGCTACTTTTTTTTACTTTCACTGTCTTTCTTGCTGCATGAGGTGATTTCCCCTGTAATTTTTTTATGAATGAGCTGAGCATTCGCACTGTTCCGGCTTGCTGCTCCTACACTTTCAAGTGGAGGCGGGTTACCTGCTAACCCGGCGCTGTGACTAGGTCGGCTTGGGGGACAAAAGGCGTACAACAATTACCCACCAACGCGCGTTCAAAACTTTCACATCGGAGGCGCGGATCCTATTTTCCGTGCATTTTGCGGCTTTCAAGGCCGGTGTGAAAGCACCTACACAGAGACAGAGACAGACAGACAGACAGACACACACACACACACACACACACACACACACACACGCACCTCTCATTCTTTCTCTTGAGAGAGAGAAGTGAGCTCTTGCTTGTCCTGCCAGGATTTTAAATCTGGGCTGGAATGGTGTCAGGGCCATTCTCATACACATGTGGAGGTGCTCATTGGTGAGCCTGGAACCATATTTGGTTTTGATGATGTTCATAGTGGAGAAAGCTGTCTCACAACTGTATGTGGAGCCAAACATGGTTAAGATGTACAGTGCTACTTTCCTCAGGCCTGGGAAAGCTGTCTCTGAGACCAGTTTGAGCCAGAAAGTGGCATGGTCAGTTCCTCCAAAATGCTCTTTCAAGGCCACGTCTGCCTGGAGATCGATCAGTTGCATCTGGAGAGGCCCAGCATTTGCCCACTTCAAGTGCCGTGTGACTTCCTTTGAGAACCCCTGACATCTTGATGAGGAATGGGTTCTTAATGAACAGGGTGAGCTGCTGTCCAAGGCTGAAGCTGTCGAAACGCTTGCTGAAGTTTACAATCAGCTTGTCAACAAAGTCAACAAAATGAGAAACATCTCTCTCTCCGTGGACCTGTTTCTGCACTGTTGTGAAGTGTGCACAGTCTCCCTGCAGGTCTTCCTTGAACACCTCAAGTTTCCTCTGAAAGGAGTTGACCTCTGTCATCAGGTCACAAACTGAATTGTCCTTGCCCTGTAGCTTTAAATTCAGTTCATTCAACCAAAAAAGCTACCATATCCATCTTCTTCTCATCTTCCAAAAAGAGAGAAAATGATGTGGCCTTCTGGCTCTTCAGCTGTGATTTCCTGTCGGATGGACCAAAAGCGCTCCAACACCTTGCCTTTGCTGAGCTATCTTACATTATTACATCTATTATTATTACAGCTATCTTACATTATCGCTACCATGTAGGATGCTGATTTTGTGACCCATGAGTTGCTTTTATTTTTATGCTTTTTATTAATTTTGATTTTATATATTTTACGCAATGTCTTTTATTCATTTTATTAATTTTATTAATTTTATTCATTTTAGTAATTTGATTCATTTTATTTCATTTTATTTATTTTATTCATTTTACTCATTTTATTCTTTTTATTCATTTTATCATTTTATTGATTTGATCTGATTTAATTGATTTATTGTTTTTAGCTGATTGCTCTTCAGTACCCTGTACAGCACTTTGGTCCTCCTCTGGTTGTTTTAAAGCGCTTTATAAATAAAGTTGGATTGGATTGGATATTGTGGAGCAGAAGATAATCAGCATCTGCTCCAACTTCTCTGAGGAATTCCCTGAGCAGGCGATGCTGGTGAGAAGAGGATGCCCTAAGAAAGTTAATCATTCTCATCATTGTGTTCATCACCTCAGCATACTCATCTGACAGGCTGGAGCACAGGACTGATTGATGAATGATGCAATGATAAGAGATGAGCTCAGGATTGTCCTCTTTCATTCTTGCCACAGCTCCTTTCTCTCTCCCTACCATGGCAGGGGCTCCATCTGTGGTAATGGAAATCACTTGTTTTGGCTCTATTCCCCTCTTGGTTAACATCTCCTTTATGGCCAGGTAGATGTGCTCTCCTCTTGTACTGGTGTGAAGGGATGTCACACCTAACAGGTCTTCACAGAACTCTTTTTTCTCCTTGTTGAAGAACCTTACATAAATTAACAGCTGGGCATTGTCAGACACATCAGTTGACTCATCTACAGCTCAGCTTATGCATGGTGTCTTATGAACTGCTTCATCCAGCTGTGCTAGCACATCCTGGCTTAATATTTCTGTTTTCTTAGCTGAAGATGCAGACATGGGTATTAGATTTATTTTTCCACAAAGCTCTTCTTTTCACATTGCCGCTTTTAATAAGTGCCACGGTCTCGCAGCAGATCAGACAGACAGGCTTTGAACTGCCCGTGGGGAGGATAAATAAAATGTACAAATCTGTCCATTCTTCATTAAAAACTCGGTTCTCTGTGTCCACTTTTCTCTTTTTAGAGCACGCCATACTTCTTCTCACCTATTTCTCCACCGTGTGTGTGTATGTGTGTGTGTGTGTGTGTGTGTGTGTGTGTGTGTGTGTGTGTGCGTGTGTGTGTATCGCTGCTCACTGACACAGCTGTGACAAGCAGAGTGGACCCGCACGGAGGAATCTTGGAACGGCTGGAATGTACATTGCATTGGCCGAGTAGCGTCACGTGGGACTCCAAACTAGTACCGTAAATGCTAGAATAGCCAGAAAAGCTGTGCCATTTAAAAATACAAAACACTGCAACATTGAAGAAAAATCTCAATATAATAACAGCTTATAGGTCTGGGTCCGCATAGGATGGCGTCTCCGTCCGGATTCGGACCGCCTATTAGTGACCCCTGTTCTAGCCCATAAATGTTAATATGCCAATAATGCCAATAAGTATGTAAAATACAAAATAAAACGGTAATGTCTTAATTTAATGTAGAGTACAAATGACATGTAACTGGCTTGTTAAACTCCCATTCCAGGAATATCGCTATTTACAGTACCACGGCTTGACGCACACTTCAAGGCGGGCAGCCAGCACTCCTAGGCTTGGAAACGGCTGTCCGCGCGGAGGCAGCTGCCACCTGGTCCTCTGCCCTGGGAGCTCGCGCTGTGCAGCCAGCGAGTACGCACTCCACGGGGCTGTATTTATTATATTATATTGTGTTTGTACATGGGCTCTTATTGAAACGTGACCGGTAGGTTTCAGATTTGTCCTGTAAAATACATTATTTGCGGTGTCCAGTGCGGAGTGCTCTCCTGAGGCACAGATCATCGCATTATTATGGATCCCACTCTTATTTGGGTCAGAACATGCTCTACGCAGCATTCAAGCACCAGGAATGGCCAACGCCAACTCCAGTTCCTAATCGCAGACACGCTTACTTTCCAACGGTCAAATCAAACTCCTCCACATGCTATGTCACCACCTCTCTACCCTGTTTCAGTTGGAATACGTCATGATAAAGAATCACAGACCCCCAGAATCTCATTTCAGCTCGACTTTAATCGAAAGCCCCATACAAAATTCCCATTGTCTATGGCGAGCTGGTCTACAAAATGTACGTCATCCCTGTGGTACTGTGGTATTCATCTGTTATGCGGTGATTTTTAGCTGTACACAGTCTCCCGGTCATCACCCCCTTCGCTTCCTAAACAGGGAAAGTAATTTTTTGGTTTTTCCAATCCATAAATGCCCATGTTGTGAGTCATTTGAGATGAAGAAGAACACGATTAGTGGGTCTCAAAGTGAGGTCCTTGATAGGGTTCTGGTGGGAGTCCACTTAGCAAATTCATGAATTGATAAATGTCAGCATTAGCCTATTTCACTTACAAGAAGTTAACACAATTAGAGAATGTAGAAGAATTATTATATTTATATAGTTTCACTGTTACATACAGGCATAGGTGATTCTAGGCTTTCCAAACAGGGGTTGCACCACCAAGAAGGTAATAGGACTCCGACTGGGGGGTATCTAGACTGGGAGGTATCTAGGGGGGGGCTGTGCACCCCCTAGACAAAGACATTTTGTAAATTTTAAAGTAAAATGCATTAATCTGGTGCACTCTGAGTTTAACTGCCATACATATTATTTTGTTATTTATGTCATTACTTGAAATGTTACATGTATGTATGTAATTTATTTTCATGAATATTGATTTGTTTGTAATGTTAGATAGGAAGGAGTTTATGTTCTGTGTTGTTAGGGGGACACTTTTGACTGTGACACTCATCTAGAAGCATCCGGCAGCCATCAGCCATGTGGTCAGAAGAAAGTAGCTCTGCTAAGTTTAAGATAATAAATTAAAGAAAGAAGGAAGAAGAAGAAGATATTTTAAGTTTAAGAAGAGGTTTTTGGAAGAGTTATGTTTTTGAAGTTTATTCTTTCATTCTTTGGTCAAGCCATTCTCACAACTCATTCCCTCTCAGTTGTGTGCAGCCAGTGAGTTCGACTATCACTCCCTCCAGTAAGAGACCACGGTTCTTCTGTTACAGATGGATTTATTGAGCTGCTCTCCACCATCCCCAAATCCACCGTCGAACTCAGACCTGCTGAGACTTTCTCCATTCTGTGTGCCTGACAAGGAGGTGCCGACAGCTCATCAAGACGGGACATACAGATAAGCCTGCTGTTAAGGACATCAGTTAAGTTCATCAGTTTTCTCATGAAACGTCCATAAGCCAGGCACTAAAGTTTGTGTTCTGAAGGTGACACAAGGATTGAAAAACTACAAGGGACTGTGTGTAGCCTATAACAAAAACAGCTGTTTCACAAGATATAAGGGCTAATTGTTTTTGTAGTCTACTTGGTTTTATAGTGACTATATTATTTATTTGAAGAAAGGCATTTGTTTACTTTGGAGAATAAAGAAATATTTGTGTACATTTAAGTAAGTTGACATTCAAAGGGATGTTTTCTATTCATGGTCAACTATTTCTATGCAAGTTGAAATGTTGCATTAAGGACACTTTGCCTACTGTAATTGACTAACATTTCCAAGCCTTTATAATTAGGGTTGATTTCGTTGACAGTGATCTAATTTAGTTAGCCTATTCACTTGAGTATTTTTGTGAAAATGTTTCTTATTACGTGAGACAAGTTAATTATATGCTGTAGGCTACAGGTCATTTCCAAATCATTTAAAATGTCACAAGAACAAGAACTAGCTGCCATAGAAGAACAAGAGCCAGAACAAACAGATGAGTCTATCATTGTAGACCCACCAGTACAGCCGGAACAGCTTCGTAGAAGTGAAAGACCCCGCGTATTAACAGAAAAAGGAAAGGCACTTCACTCTAACTAAGGCTCTAACTAAGGTGGCTAAAAAATCAGTAGTAAAACAGGATCCCAGTAACATCCTACAAGAGCACATCAGCACTATTTAAAGGGAATTAGCTGAACTGAATACTATTTATGATGAATACTGAAGTGTTGACAGCCCTGCTCATGACATGCGCCGCAAGTTGGACAAGTGCACATCAGTCACCAGTATTGTTGTACAGAATGCTCAGTCTCAAATTCAAGGAACAAATGAGGAGTTGATTTGGCCTGATGCTAACTCTGTATTCCCATCTTCAATCTCTAGTAGTTCAACTCCAGCTAAGGTTAATTCCATTCGCTCTCATACATCCTCAATCAAAAGACAAGAATCTGCCGCCGAGTATGCAGCTACGCAAGCTGTATTGCAGATTATGGCTCAGCAAGACTGCCAACAAGAGAAGCTGCAAAGACTTGAAGCTGAGGATAAGCAGATGGTTGCAGAGCAGCTTCATTAACTCGCCGTTTACAAGCAGAAAAGGAAGAGACTGAACGTAGGATAGAAAAGGAGAAACAAGAGGCTGCTCTTGTAAAGAAACAGCAAGAAGAAAATGCTGCAAGGAAAAGGTCTGTAGAACACTTGAAAAGAGAGCTTGAGCGTTTGGAGGAGATGATAAGGTTGAATGCAGCCAGAGCAAAACTTCAAGTCTATGATGAAAATGAGTTCTATTCAGACCGGAGAGTGAGACGCGCGGCCCAGCACGTAACAGGATGTGAGTTGCCAGAACTGCATGAACTGTATAAACAGCGGTGCCTCAGGAGGTCCCTGAAGATCATCAAAGACACAAACCATCCCCACAACAGCCTGTTCTCCCTGTTACCCTCAGGGAGGAGACACAGGGTTCCAAAAGCACACACAAATCGCTTGAGGAACAGTTTCTTCCCGCAGGCCACGAGACTCCTTAACATACACAAATAGTGTAGTAGCCGTAATGTACCGTACTGTAGCTGCTACCATTACGTATGTCTAATGTTTAATTGTATGTTTAATAAGGTACATGCTATTTGCACCTGTATGTCAAATACGTCGAATTTAAAATGTTTAAGCACGTCTAAAGTATGCACACGACATGTGCACCTATGTGCAGTGAATATGCCACTGTCTCTGACTTGTCTTATCACTATACTGCCTTATTGTTGTTGTGTCTCTTGTTGTTTTTGCACTCATATGCCCTGTTACATTTGTACTATGTTGTAAACGGAGTCCACAGCACAAGAATTTCACACGTGATACTTGTACCATGGAGTGACAATAAAAAATCTTGAATCTTGAACCAAGGACTTAAACCACAGAAATATGAAGTGCCTACAGTTGTGCAAGCAAGTACGGTAAACAGGTGAACACTGTGTATCAGCACACACAACCACTAAGAGATGTGGCTCCAAGAAATATGATTCAAGATGACACAGGCGAGCTTGTGAAAGTTTTGGCTGAGGCTATATCAGCAAATAGGCGACCCATTCCAGAGCCTACAATCTTTAGTGGGGATCCACTCAAGTTTAATCATTGGAAAAATATTCCAACTACAGTAAAAATCTTCTTCCTTCAGAAATATGTTGGAGGAGCAGCTAAAGAGGCCTTAGAAGGTTCTTTTCTGACTGATTCAGAAGATTCATACTACGCAGCATGGGACCTGCTCAATGAACGATATGGCGAGCCTTTTGTAATTGCTAAGGCCTTCCGAGACAAACTTCATGCCTGGCCAAAATTAGCCTCAAAGGAGAGTGCTGAGCTAAGAAAGTTTGTGGACTTTTTACACAGTTGCGAATCTGCCATGGCTCACAATGAAAGTCTAAATGTTCTTAATGATGGAATCGAGAACCAAAAGCTTGCTGCCAAACTACCCGACTGGTTAATTACTGGTTGGAACTGACAGGCCACACAATACCAACTGCAACACAGAAAGTTCCCAAGCTTCAGTTATTTTGTGACATTCCTATCAATGGAAGCTAGTATTGCGTGCAACCCTATAACATCTTTTCATGCGGTACGGCAAAGTGAACATGATATAGCAAAGGTCAAGAACCAAAACATAGTAGTCACCAAGAACCACACTCTAGGTGCCAAGATCTTCACAACTAACACCAGTGAAAGGAACATAGTCACATGCGTGTTTTGTAAGAAAATAGGACACAGCTTACACAAATGTCATATATTCCTTGAAAGAACAGTCGCTGAAAGAGTCAAATTCATTCAGAGTGAGAGACTGTGCTTCGGCTGCTTGAGTCCTGGCCATCAATCCAACAGCTGCAGTAACCGGATGGTCTGTGACACCTGCTCAAAACATCATCCCACATGCCTACACGAAGATCGCTCAAAGCAAGAGCAAGAACCACAGAGAGAACGATCTAAGGAAATACGTAACAGTAAGGAAGGAAAGCCACAGTCAACACAACTACGAGATGTCACCAAGGAAGCCACATCCAATAGAGTTGTGCAAGATGGCAATAGTACCCAGATTTCAGCAATAATACCTTTCTATGTGTCAACGTCAAGAGATTCAAGCAAGGAAGTTCTTGTCTACGCTCTGCTAGATTCACAAAGTGACTCTTCATTCATTCTTGAGGAAGTGGCAGATGTTCTAGATACAAACACAGAACAAGTGAAGCTGAAACTATCTACAATGTCGTCAAAAAGGACAATTGTACCCTGTAAAAGACTCCAAGACCTACAGGTAAGAGGGCTATTCTCCTCTAAGAAGATCACAGTGCCAACAGCTTACACTTGTGAATTTATCCCTGCTAATCGGACACACACTGAAGAGTCTATAGTGAATGCTGCTATTAACTTGTGTTTACTTTTGCTACTAAACCAACATCAGGACTTAAAAAAATAGACTATGACTCCACACCCTAAGTGATACACACATGTTATGAGAGTGGTATATATACCCCTCACACTAATATCCGTTTTAGTGTAGAATGGTTAGTTTCTTGCTCTGCTCTCCCCTAGAGTGGGACAATCAACCATGTCAAACCCTGTATGCAGCGCGGCCCCAGGCAGGAGGCTGCTTCGCCTGTAGAGTGAGCCGGCCCTTTTATGTCAAGATAAAATAAAAAATCATCTGGCCACTAGGGGTTGCACGTGCAGCCAGTGCACCAACGTACAATCGCCTATGCATACAGGTAGAAATGGATTTTTGCACAAAACTAAGTATGTCAAATAATACAATAGAACACACACATTACATGAATTTATCGATGTTCCTCACCACCTCCTCTCCTCACCTTCTCCTCTCCACACGAGCTCATCGTGTGGAGATCTCATCTCACTATGAAACTATTCAAACAAATGACATGCACCAACATGCACAGCATCACAGTAGCTACAACTATGAAATTATCTTATGTTATTTAGTTCTACAAATAAAACATCAATGTGTAAATAATAAATAAACAATAAGGCATCATGCCATCAGCTGAGAATATTTCCCAGCACGTAGAAATGACATAATCCTTCTCCCCAATAAACACATTTTCCCAGCACAGTCAATTACATACAGCTAAAACAATTGGCACTCGCATAATATAAAGAAACATCAATAACTGTTAAATCAAGACACTACCAGTGAACAGCGAACGGGCACTGCAATTCAAGGAGCCACATGGCGGACGAATCCACTGCATGTAGAACGCAATATAAACATCATTCCACACAAACAACAACAAATATTAAACACTCACTGGTTCTTTGGACGCACAGCAGCTTAGAAACAAAAACCCCAGCAACTGGATCAACAGAATATCACTTAAATTCCACTCTGTAACATTAAGAAACCTCTCTGACCAGCAGCCACTTTCTACTTTCACTTTCACGCAGTTCACCAACTCCGTGGGGAAAGAGGGGGGGTTCGTCGTTGCTAGCGCTCTGACTGAGTTGGTTTCTTCCATGATGCATCATCATGGGAAAAACCAACTCGACGGGGGAAAGAGGGGTGTTTCGCTGCTATCACTTGACTGAGAGGCTGTTGCAGGGAGGCAGTCAAACAAAAATGAATTGGGATATTTCATAACCTCCGGGGCTAGGGAAAAAACATCCGGGGCTGTAGCACCGGAAGCCCAGGGCTAACGACGCCGATGGTCAAACGCCAAAGTTCAAGGTCACTGTGACCTCACGAACACCATTCCCAAGTTCGTTAACACGATATCTCAGGAACGGCTTGATGGAATTTCTTCCACTTTGGCTCAAACGTCGACTTGGACTCAAGGATGAACTAATTCGATTTTGCTGGTCAAAGGACAAAGGTTAAGGTCACTGTGACCTCATGAAGGCCATTTTCAAGCTTGTTAACGTGATATCTCAAGAACGCCTTGACAGAATTTCTTCCAAAAATGGAATGATTTTATTATAATTACCTGTATGAAGTGTTCGGTGATTCGGTTAACAGTTCTGGCATGAAGTTAGTTTGGGCCTAGAAAACAGACAGGTAAAAATATTAGTTGGTTGTTTTAGATACAAACTTGCAGTAGTGTGCAATAAAGCTAGCAAAAATACTCACAATATCCCTGTTCAATTCAAGTACATTGGTCAGGGTTAGAGAGGATCCGCCAAGGAGGTTTCTGTGTGCTGTGTTTGGGTCCAGTGTGAGTTCACAGGCATCTGATGGAGAGAACAAGACACAATATAGCAGCAGCAGCTTCTCATCTAATACACCTGTTCTGTTTGTTGATTTATTGACAGTCCATTTCTTAGCAGCTTGGCACGCATGATATCAGCCATCATCCTGATTCACAGTAGGATCTGAAATCATGGATTTCACATACTGTGCTGTAGATGGACTTTGCATCTCAATAGTAGAATGTGTGTTGCTTTGTTTTCATGAATCAAACTAAATACACTTCCTCACACCTGGCTTCGATGATGGATCTCCATGTTCCCGCACACTGGAGGAATAAACAGAGAATAAGTCAGATCAGCAGATTATCTTTGATGATGGAACCATGGACATTTAATAACATTCCGTATGGCTCCCACAATCCCACTCATATCAAACATTAAACATCAAACAGATTCCTCAGCTTCTCAGTCTGGCTGCTAGTTTTCTGCTGCATTCAGGTCATATTGAAAGAAGCAGAATAGCAGGATTTTGTTTCTTTTTTTTACCTTTTACCCTTATTTATACAGGGGGAGTGTCACTGTGGTCTCTACCCTGTAGAGCTCGACAGTCACGTGACTTTTCGTGACGTTTTGCGCCCCGGAAGTAAGTTCCCCATTCATTTTCTCCATAGACATCTCGAAAAAATACTTGGTAACACTTTATAATAACGTTCAGTCATAAGTCATTTATAAGCCTTTAGGTAATGATGAACTAACCATTTACAAAACATATATACACATTTGTAGATGATTAATACATGTTATGTTAACATATGCAAATGTGTTGTAAGTCATCTATACACTTTTAGATAGATATAAATAAAACATTCCTGTGTAGAAAACCTGTAGAAAGCAGCTGAAGCCAACAGGCTGCCAGGTTCAAAAAGACATAACAAGGACAAACCAGCACTCATTCATATGAATGACAACATGCTGCTGCTTCAATAAACAAGCAGAGACTGAAGAGTGAGTTAGTGAGTGGAGGCTTTTCTTCACTATAAAATAAATCAGCAGAAACAAATAAACGTGTCACACACACACACACACACACACACACACACACACACACACACACACGGTGGCTGGTGAAATGAACCTAGCATCTTCTTGCTGTGAGGCAACAGCGCCCTCCACCACCATCAGTGAGAAAAGTAGTCATTGATGTGGTTGAGGATTAAAGGCTCCTCCAGTCAGTTTTCCTGCCTGTAGAAGCGTTGGTGTTCTATGAAAACCTTCTAATATCTATCTCGTATAGTCACACTAGGGGTGGGCGATATGGCAAAAATATCATATCACAATTTTTTTCAGGCAGGATCACGATCCACGATCTTATTACGATTCTTTTTCATATTGGTTTTTAAGACTATTTTGCAAGTTACTGAACAGTACAAGTACAACCAAACGAATTCCAGGGTTCGTACGGCCATGAGAAACCTAGAAAACTCATGGAAATTTAAAATACAATTTGTTTTATAAATATTTTCATGTCATTCATTTACGCTGAGTTTCCAATAATTCATGTGCTAAAAAATAATGTTCACAAGCATGCAAACACTATCTATCTATCTATCTATCTATCTATCTATCTATCTATCTATCTATCTATCTATCTATCCATCCATCTATGTCTTGGTTCACTGTTATTTATACAGTAGGTTTGGGCGAAGGGACGAATATATTGGCTATCTGCGATTGAGTTGCGTGATTGTCATTTGTCAATTTGCTAATTTAATGGAGAGAGAGAGAGACCAACAGAGCATGGGGACAGAGCAGAGACATGCGGATCAACACACACACACACACACACACACACACACACACACACACACACACACACACACACACACACACACACACACACACACACACACACACACACACACACACACACACACACACACACACACACACAGCGTTGAGCTTTAAGCAGTGAGAGAGAGGCGGGGGGGAAGAAAATAAGGTGGAGCAGAAACGCGCTCTCCTGAGAATACGAGGCAGCAGGATGAGGGCAGATTAGGAGCAAATATGCGTCCTCGCATTTAAAATAACTGCCAAGTCCGACTGAAGCAAATTAAACTCAAACTATCAAAAAGAGCAGCCGAGATTCAGACACTTTTTGCTCGAGTTCCGCTCTATCTGCCTGTTTGTCTCTCTGCCAGTGCCCGCATGTCTGTTTAGTGTGCGTGTGTGTGTGTGGCATGTCACTTTTAACGCTGTTCATTGTAACGAGCAGAGTGTGTGTTTAGGCTATCGTCCGGCTCCGTCCCCAAATTAATTAACGCTATGATGATACACCTGGGATGACGGGAGGTCCTTTGTGTTAAGGCAAGCCCTGGTTAAGTGTGTGTGTGTGTGTGTGTGTGTGTGTCAAACCAACTATCCCTCCACTTCGTGTTGTCATGCTGCTGCACTTTGCAAAGTGAAAAGGGGGAGGGGAGGAAAACTTGGGAAGCGTCTTTCACACATAGAAATGCAACTGATAGAATGTGCACTGCATGTAGCGCGATTCTAACGATCTGTCTGGAAAGGCAGATCGTGGAGCCATTCTGATCGTGAACGATCTAAGATCGTCATATCGCCCACCCCTAAGTCACACACCTCATCTGATTTGACCAAAGAACTGACATTGAGAAGAACCAAAGGCTAATAGCTTGTTCCACTGCAACACATTATGTTTAATATTATGTGCTCTGAACATTCTGTGTAATTAACACATTAATTATCAAAATTATTTTTATCAAAATCTTTTTATCAAAAAAGACCATCAGGGTTTACCCTAACAATAAGGACTATATCACCCCGGATATTAAAAACTGCATCAGAAGGAAGAAGCAAGCTTTTCGGAATAACAACACGATTGAACTGAAAACAATTCAAAAAGAACTCAAGGGGAAGCTAAAGGAAGCCAGAGAGCAACATAGCCTACGCGTCCGAGAGGCTTTCTCAAACAAGAATTCAAAAGAGCTGTGGGACTCTGTCAAAGAAAACCAATTTAAACTCAGAAAAGAAGGACATGTATGTACACAATGAGCTAGGAAAGGCAAATTAACTTAATATTTTTTACAAACGTTTTGACTCTGAGTCTGCTAGGAATGTTAATGAATGCAGAAAGCTGCTAAGCACAGTGGTGTGCGACCCGGTAATGAACAGAATAGTAATTGACCAAAGTGCTGTGACCAATGTTTTTAAAAAACTGCACATCAAAAAGGCCAGCGGGCCAGACCGCATCTCTGCTCTACTTCTCAAAACTTTTGCTGAGGAGCTGACTCCAGCTTGGAGTCCTCTATTCCAGCTGTCAGTAGACTCAGGTATTATCCCTGCTATATGGAAAAAAGCTGTAATCATTCCTGTTGCAAAAAAATCATGTCCTAAGGAAAATAATGATTTCAGACCAGTAGCATTAACATCAATAGTGATGAAATCATTAGAACGTATTATAGTAGAAAAACTACGTGAGGAGGTAGAACATCTCATAGACCCCCACCAATTTGCTTATAATAGAGGTAGAGGCACTGATGATGCTCTAAATTCTACAACTCACCTGATCTTAAAGCACCTTGAGAATCCCTCAGCGTATGCTAGGTTGATGTTTATGGACTTTAGCTCAGCATTTAATACTATTCTCCCTCAGATCCTGTTAAACAGGCTGAAACAGATGGATGTCAACCCTTACATAATTAGATGGTACAGTGCTTTTCTCATAGAAAGGCAACAGCAGGTAAAAGTAAATTCCACTCTCTCTGACATACAGGTCATAACAAGCACGGGAGCCCCTCAAGGCTGCGTAAGCTCTCCTTTTCTTTTTATAGCATATACAAACTATCTGAAGAATCAGTATCCCAACAATTATATAATTAAGTTTTCAGATGATACAGTTATACTCAGTTTATTGTTTAAAACTTCAAATGTTGACATGTACAAACAAGAGCTAGCAGAGGTTGTGAAGTGGTGTGAGGAGCAGAACCTCATTCTAAATGTAAAGAAAACGAAGGAAATTGTTTTTGATCCTAGGTCTGTGGGGGATCACAGTCAGATCCTGATCCATGGGGATGGAGTAGAGCAGGTGACATCGTATAAGTATTTAGGAATTTATTTTGATTCTCAGTTAAACTGGGCCAACCAAGTTGATTTTGTATGTTCTCGTATTAACCAGCGCTTGCACTTTCTGAGAAGGCTCAGGGTCCATGGAGTGGAAAAAAACATCATGCTGCTGTTCTACAGGGCAGCCATTGAATCCATCATCCGCTATGGCATCACTACATGGTTTGGTAACCTGTCCGTTAAACTTAAATCACAACTCCAAAACCTAATTAAGAGGGCTGGTAAAATTATCGGTATGCAGCCCCCATCTCCTCTCCAAGAGATCTTTGAGGAGACGGCGAGGAAGCAGGGCCTCAAAATTACCTGCGACCCCAATCACATCCTCCATAAAGAGTATGAGATGCTGCCGTCAGGCAGAAGGTACAGGTTACCAAACTGTAAATTGAACAGGTATAAATTTTCCTTTGTCCCACTGTCCATTAAAGCACTCAATAGTAAGAGATAACGCAGACCAACTTAGTACAGCTCATGTTCTATTCTTAGGGAAGCGGTGCAATACTTAATAATTTTTCATTTCAACATTTTTCTCTTTTTTTGTGGAGGGCTGGTGCAATACTTTACCACTGGGTACGCTTGATGTATATGTACACTGTAGGAATGTAATGTTAATTGTCGTCTGATTGCACTGTCTATATGTCAATATGTATATGTCTAACGCTGTGTCTCTTGATGCCCAAAAAGAATTTCTCCCAAGGGAGACAATAAAGGCTAATTCAATTCAATATTTTAAATTCCTTCATTGCCTCCAAAACTCTGACATCAAAGTTTGTCCTCCATAGATGATGGAGGCCATTTTGGAGCCATGTGGAGCCCTGTGTCTTGTCAATGGAGAATATCATCACCAAAGTTCATCTTCATTCATTTGAAGAGACCAGGAATGTGTGAAAACAATAGGCAATATGAGTCCTAAGGCTGATTTCAGATGAAATTACTCTATATAGAAGTCCGCAAATTAAGTGGCACCACAATATTCTTATAATATTCATGTCAGCACATCATTAAAAAATTCTGTCTGACCTCAGAGTCTCCAGGCTGCAGTGTCGACTCTCCAGAAGATCACACAGGTGCTTCACTGCTGACTCCTCCAGCTTCTTGTTGTCACTCAGGTCCAGCTCTCTCAGATGGGAGGAGGGGTTGGACTTCAGAGCTGAGGCCAGAGAAGCAAAGCTGC
>NC_139624.1:12780753-12835753 GCF_964638095.1 Poromitra crassiceps
TAAGAGTGTCTCTGCAACCTGCCTCCATAACTTAACAAATAAATAACAAACTTGGACATTGTAGCCTACTTGCAAAAAAGATGTTTGTGTCCCTGTAATCAGAATTTCAGTGTTGTCAATTCCCCGTGCCAAACACATTTCTATTTACCAGTTTTATTTATATTTACTTTTTTAACCAAAGGGATCTCTGTCTTTCCTCAGTGTGATTACTCACCAGCAGAGGGCAGGAGAGTTTGAGTTTTAACAAGCCTTTAATGAAACCTCTACCTAAGACATGTACATCATGGCAGAGGACAAACAAGTTTCACAAAACACAAAATCAGAACCAATGGAACCCCCCCAAAAAACTCAACAAAACAACACCAATCAAAACAAAACGTATCAGTCATGGACAATCATACACACTGTCAAGCCCTCCTCATCCCAGCTGTGTGTTTAAAAGCAGCTCTCCTCCCTCCAGCCTGCACACAGCTTCCTCCAGACACCAGCTGCTCTGAAACACTCCCATGTCCTGCATCCTTTTGTAGTTCTCAAAGTCTATGGTTACTCTCACCCTAACCAGAGCCTTCAACAAGACTACAAGGCCTACTTAGACTTCTGCATCTATTTTCCTCTTCCTGCTAAGGTACACAGCCATCTTCGCTGCCCCAACAAGACATTTACAATATGCCCCATCCTCTGTTTGCTCTTGCTACACTGGAAACTGAAAATAAAGACAGAAAGAGTAAAAACAGTATCAAGAAAAGTAAAGAAAGAAGTCAGCAGGTTGAAGAGAGGCCTGAGCCTCACACAGTCTCTGAAGCAGTGACATATTGTCTCTCTCACCCCACAGAAAGGACAGCCACTGTTCACATCAGAGTTCACCACAGAGACAAAAGCATTGACTGGCAGTGCCCCATGTAGTACCCTCCACTGTAAGTCCCCGGACTATTTTGTCAACGGCCCCTTATACAGTGTGGTCCATGCAGGCTTGACCTCCGACCCCACGCTGAGGCTGGTCCTCCACGGGGTGTCGGCCTGCTGCTCAGCCTGTCTCTGTTGACTATTTTCACACAGAGTCTGTAGAGTCTCTTTCATCTGACAGAGTCCAGACAGGCCCCAACCACTCCCCCTGTGGTGGAGGACCCCAACAGTTAACACTCTGTCCTTCTGTGATAATACAAACCCTGTGTCCCCTCTGTCCCCCTCCTGTGAAACCCTGTGTCCCCTCTATCCCCCTCCTGTGATAATACAAACCCTGTGTCCTCTGTCCTCCTGTGATAATACAAACCCTGTGTCCCCTCTGTCCCCCTCCTGTGAAACCCTGTGTCCCCTCTATCCCCCTCCTGTGATAATACAAACCCTGTGTCCTCTGTCCTCCTGTGATAATCCAAACCCTGTGACCCCTCTGTCCTCCTGTGATAATCCAAACCCAGCGTCCCCTCTGTCCCCCTCCTGTGATAATCCAAACCCTGCGTCCCCTCTGTCCCCCTCCTGTGATAATCCAAACCCAGCGTCCCCTCTGTCCCCCTCCTGTGATAATCCAAACCCAGCGTCCCCTCTGTCCCCCTCCTGTGATAATCCAAACCTCGCGTCCCCTCTGTCCCCCTCCTGTGATAATCCAAACCCTGCATCCCCTCTGTCCTCCTCCTGTGATAATAAAAAAAACCTGTGTCCCCTCTGTCCCCCTCCTGTGATAATACAAACCCTGCGTCCCCTCTGTCCTCCTCCTGTGATAATGCAAACCCTGCGTCCCCTATGTCCCCCTCCTGTGATAATACAAACCCTGCGTCCCCTCTGTCCTCCTCCTGTGATAATGCAAACCCCGTGTCCCCTCTGTCCCCCTCCTGCAACAGCTTCCAGTCTTCTGCAGTCAGGGCATTCCTGTACCGACCAAGCATCAGTCCAGCCACTCGCATCGATCTCACGCCCAGCCGCTCAGCCACCGCCCCGGCCTCAATTATGTCTTTCCCTGCAAGGCCCACCAGGTGCCCCAGGGTAACCACCTTGGCTGCCTTTAGGGTCCCACAAAGTCCTGGTGTGGCTGCTGTGGTGATGTCCAGCCTCGCCCCAAAAACCAGAGGCTCCTCCAGCAGCCACTCCACCGAGCTGAGAGGTGTCACTCTCAGTACCTTCATCAGTCATCATACTCTCTTAGCAGACCTCTAAAAGGGTGCAACATCATTGAGTGACAGTGTGTTAGGATTCACAAAGAAAAGTGACAAGCCCAGACCTCCCACCTGTTTTAAAAGTGTCTCTGCAACCTGCCTCCATACCGCCCAGCCTTTCACATAAAGTCATTTCTGGATCCACTGGAGTCTAAAAGCTGCTGTTCTACTGGGCAGGTGTATTAGCCCTTGGCCAACCTCCTCCCTTGGTAAATACAGAAGACTTTGTGGGATCCAGTGAGAACCTCCCCAGAAAACATCAAGCAGGTGTCATAGCAACTGGGCATGTCTGCCCTCCTTGTGCCTTTAATGCTCAATCAGTGCAGGTCTATTAGGTTGGAGCTGTGAGCTGCTCCAGGAGGTGTGGGTGTAGCCAATCAGGAGGATTGCTGTCAGCTGGGTCAGCTGGAGGCCTTTAAATATCTGGCGGGACCTCCATTCAGTGTCTGCTTGTAGTACCGTATGGTCAGTACGAACGCCTGCCAAGAAATTCTGAACCTTTTTGCAAGGACAACTATTACTTTGTGCTTCATCTCTCAGAGCCGAGCCACTGAACCACCTGGACTTGCCACAGCTCCACCTGGACTGCCACAGCTGAGCCACTGCACCATCTGGACTGCCACAGCTAAGTCACTGCACCACCTGGACTGCCACAGCTAAGTCACTGCACCATCTGGACTGCCACAGCTAAGCCACAACACCATCTGGACTGCCACAGCTGAGCCACAGCACCATCTGGACTGCCACAGCTGAGACACAGCACCATCTGGACTGCCATCGGCGCCTCTGCTCGTTTTGGACCTAAAGACTGCACATTCTCAGTGTAACCTGTATTAAGGCTCTATCTAAGTTTTCCTTAAAGTGAAACATTTGTTTAAATCATCAATCATGTCTCTGAGTCTCAGAGAGAGAGAGAGAGAGAATTAAAGCATGCAACACGTCGCTGAAAACATTTATGCAGCTATTTCAACCTATATTTGCATTTGCATGTATTTGTTGGTCTGGTATACTTTTCAAATTCACCATAGAAAAAAGAAAGTGATAGAGACAGTGCCTAGTTGGCAACCACAATAATGCGTACACACACACACAGGTGAAATTAACCCTTTCTGACCTCAGAGTCTCCAGGCTGCAGTGTGGACTCTCCAGAAGATCACACAGGTGCTTCACTGCTGACTCCTTCAGCATGTTGCGACTCAGGTTCAGCTCTCTCAGATGGGAGGAGGGGTTGGACTTCAGAGCTGAGGCCAGAGAAGCACAGCTGCTCTCTGACAAGCTGCACAACTCCAATCTGAATATAGAATAAAACATGTAGATATAAAATAAAACATTCCTGTATAGAAAACCTGACTGAAACCATGTTTCATAATCCACTCAGAGCTGTGGAGGTTTTAAATATACATGTTTCTAAAATGGTGACGTCAACTGAAAGCAGCTGAAGTCAACAGGCTGCCAGGTTCAAAAAGACATAAGGACAAAGCAGCACTCATTAATATGAATGACAACATGCTGCTGCTTCAATAAACAAGCAGAGACTGAAGAGTGAGTTAGTGAGTGGAGGCTTTTCTTCACTATAAAATAAATCAGCAGAAACAAATAAAAAAAGATGAGAATGTAAATTTGTGGCTGGTGGAACAAACTTCCACTTTAAAGAGTGGTATCACTCAGCTCAACACACAGAGCTAAACTTGGACATTGTAGCCTACTTGCAAAAAGATGTATGTGTCCCTGTAATCAGAATTTCAGGCCCGTCAATTCCCCGTGCCAAACACGTTTCTATTTACCAGTTGTATTTATATTTATTTTTTAACCAAAGGGCACGACCCAGATCTCTGTCTTTCCTCTGTGTGATTACTCACCAGCAGAGGGCAGGAGAGTTTGAGTTTTAACAAGCCTTTAATGAAACCTCTACCTACGACATGTACATCATGGCAGAGGACAAACAAATTTCACAAAACACAAAATCAGAACCAATGGAACCCCCGCAAAAAACTCAACAAAACAACACCAATCAAAACAAAACACATCAGTCAGGGACAATCATACACACTGTCAAGCCCTCCTCATCCCAGCTGTGTGTTAAAAAGCAGCTCTCCTCCCTCCAGCCTGCACACAGCTTCCCCCAGACACCAGCTGCTCTGAAACAGTCCCATGTCCTGCATCCTTTTGTAGTTCTCAAAGTCTATGGTTACTCTCACCCTAACCAGAGCCTTCAACAAGACTACACGGCCTACTTAGACATCTGCATCTATTTCCTCTTCCTGCAAAGGTACACCGCCATCTTTGCTGCCCCAGCAAGACATTTACAATATGCCCCATCCTCTGTTTGCTGTTGCCACACTGGAAACTGAAAATAAAGACAGAAAAAGTCAAAACAGCAGCTAGAAAAGTAAAGAAAGAAGTCAGGACGTTGAAGAGAGGCCTGAGCCTCACGGCTCGTGCACACCATGAAACCCTCGGCGGCTTGCCTCCTGTGAAAGCCTCTTTGACGCTGCATCTTGATAGGCTGTCTTGCTCCATTTCCGCGTCTGATTGGTCCATTTCAACCTCGTGCCCCCTGCCGCTGGAACCGCCCAGCGTTTCACTGTCGCAGACTAGAGGCGGCTTGTCTCCGAGCGGCTTCACGCTCACGGGGCGGGACTAGGGCGGGACCTTTCGTTAAAGCTACCCAATGACAGCTCTTCCTACACATTTCCTCCCCCAACCCTCCTGTGTACCTCGACCTGAAAACCTCCACAGGGTGTCGGCCTGCTGCTCAGCCTGTCTCTGTTGACTATTTTCACACAGAGTCTGTAGAGTCTCTTTCCTCTGACAGAGTCCAGAGAGGCCTCATCCACTCCCTCTGTGGTGGAGGACCCCAACAGCAGCCTCGGGAAAGAACGACCCACCTCACCCCCTCTGTCCTCCTGTGATAAAACAAACCCTGTGTCCCCTCTGTCATCCTGTGATAAAACAAACCCTGTGTCCCCTCTGTCCTCCTCCTGTGATAATACAAATCCTGTGTCCACTCTGTCCTCCTGTGATAATCCAAACCCTGTGTCCCCTCTATCCTCCTCCTGTGATAATCCAAACCCTGTGTCCCTCTGTCCTCCTGTGAAACCCTGTGTCCCCTCTATCCCCCTCCTGTGATAATACAAACCCTGTGTCCCCTCTATCCCCCTCCTGTGATAATACAAACCCTGTGTCCCCTCTGTCCCCCTGTGATAATCCACACCCCATGTCCCCTCTGTCCCCCTCCTGTGATAATACAAACCCTGTGTCCCCTCTGTCCCCCTGTGAAAATCCAAACCCCGTGTCCCCTCTGTCCCCATCCTGTGATAATCCAAACCCTGCGTGCCTATGTCCCCCTCCTGTGATAATCCAAACCCTGTGTCCCCTCTGTCCCCCTCCTGTGATAATCCAAACCCTGCGTCCCCTCTGTCCCCCTCCTGTGATAATCCAAACCCTGCGTCCCCTCTGTCCCCCTCCTGTGATATTCCAAACCCTGCGTCTCCTCTGTCCCCCTCCTGTGATAATCCAAACCCTGCGTCCCCTCTGTCCCCCTCCTGTGATAATCCAAACCCTGTGTCCCCTCTGTCCTTCTCCTGTGATAATCCAAACCCTGTGTCCCCTCTGTCCTCCTCCTGTGATAATCCAAACCCTGTGTCCCCTCTGTCTTCCTCCTGTGATAATCCAAACCCTGTGTCCCCTCTGTCCCCATCCTGTGATAATCCAAACCCTCCGTGCCTCTGTCCCCCTCCTGTGATAATCCAAACCCTGTGGCCCCCTCTGTCCCCCTCCTGTGATAATCCAAACCCTACGTCCCCTCTGTCCTCCTCCTGTGATAATCCAAACCCTGTGTCCCCTCTGTCCCCATCCTGTGATAATTCAAACCCTGCGTGCCTCTGTCACCCTCCTGTGATAATCCAAACCCTGTGTCCCCTCTGTCCCCCTTCTGTGATAATCCAAACCCAGTGTCCCCTCTGTCCTCCTCCTGTGATAATCCAAACCCTGTGTCCCCTCTGTCCTCCTCCTGTGATAATCCAAACCCTGTGTCCCCTCTGTCTTCCTCCTGTGATAATCCAAACCCAGTGTCCCCTCTGTCCTCCTCCTGTGATAATCCAAACCCTGTGTCCCCTCTGTCCTCCTCCTGTGATAATCCAAACCCAGTGTCCCCTCTGTCCTCCTCCTGTGATAATCCAAACCCTGTGTCCCCTCTGTCCTCCTCCTGTGATAATCCAAACCCTGCGTGCCTCTGTCTTCCTTCTGTGATAATCCAAAGCCTGTGTCCCCTCTGTCCCCCTCCTGTGATAATACAAACCCTGCATCCCCTCTGTCCCCTTCCTGTGATAATCCAAACCCTGCGTCCCCTCTGTCCCCCTCCTGTGATAATCCAAACCCTGCGTCCCCTCTGTCCCCCTCCTGTGATAATCCAAACTGTGCCTCCCCTCTGTCCCCCTCCTGTGATAATCCAAACCCTGTGTCCCCTCTGTCCTCCTCCTGTGATAATCCAAACCCTGTGTCCCTCTGTCCTCCTCCTGTGATAATCCAAACCCTGTGTCCCCTCTGTCCTCCTCCTGTGATAATCCAAACCCTGTGTCCCCTCTGTCTTCCTCCTGTGATAATCCAAACCCTGGGTGCCTCTGTCTTCCTCCTGTGATAATCCAAACCCTGTCTCCCCTCTGTTCCCCTCCTGTGATAATACAAACCCTGTGTCCCCTCTGTCCCCCTCCTGTGATAATTCAAACCCTGTGTCCCCTCTGTCCCCATCCTGTGATAATCCAAACCCTGCGTGCCTCTGTCCTCCTCCTGTGATAATCCAAACCCTGTGTCCCCTCTGTCCCCCTCCTGTGATAATCCAAACCCTGCATCCCCTCTGTCCCACTCCTGTGATAATCCAAACCCTGCGTCCCCTCTGTCCCCCTCCTGTGATAATCCAAACCCTGCGTCCCCTCTGTCCCCCTCCTGTGACAATCCAAAGCTTGTGTCCCCTCTGTCCCCCTCCTGTGATAATCCAAACCCCGTGTCCCCTCTGTCCTCCTCCTGTGATAATACAAACCCTGTGTCCCCTCTCTCCCCCTCCTGCAACAGCTTCCAGTCCTCTACAGTCAGGGTGCTCCTGTACAGACCAAGCATCAGTCCAGCCACTCGCATCGATCTCACGCCCAGCCACTCAGCCACCGCCCCGGCCTCAATGATGTCTTTCCCTGCAAGGCCCACCAGGTGGCCCAGGGTAACCACCTTGGCTGCCTTTAGGGTCCCACAAAGTCCTGGCGTGGCTGCTGTGGTGATGTCCAGCATCTCCCCAAAAACCAGAGGCTCCTCCAGCAGCCACTCCACCGAGCTGAGAGGCACCGCTCTCAGCACCTTCATCAGTCATCATACTCTTAGCAGACCTCTATAAAAGGGTGCAACCTCATTGAGTGACAGTGTGTTAGGATTCACAAAGAAAAGTGACAAGCCCAGACCTCCCACCTGTTTTAAGAGTGTCTCTGCAACCTGCCTCCATACCGCCCAGCCTTTCACATCAAGTCATTTCTGGATCCACTTGAGTCTAAAAGCTGCCGTTCTACTGGACAGGTGTATTAGCCCTTGACCAACCTCCTCCCTTGGTAAATACAGAACACTTTGATGGATCCAGTGATAACCTCCCCAGAAGAAATCAAGCAGGAGAGAGAGAGAGAGAGAGAGAGAAAGAGAGGGGGAGAGAGAGAGAGAGAGAGAGAGAGAGAGAGAGAGAGAGAGAGAGAGAGAGAGAGAGAGAGAGAGAGAGAGAGAGAGAGAGAGAGAGAGAGAGAGAGAGCCTGGAAAGGATTAAAGCATGTACCCACAACAACTAAGCATGAACACTGAAGAACATTTATGCAGCGATTTCAACCTATATTTGCATTTGCATGTATTTGTTGGTCTGGTATACTTTTCAAATTCACCATAGAAAAAAGAAAGTGATAGAGACAGGCAGTTTGGAACAGACCCATAACATCTAATTATTTTCAAACAAATAAAAGCATGATGAGGCTTCAGGTACCAGGGGAGAACAACGGATGTGCAGGACCCCATCATGCCTGTGTTCACTTAGGCCCCCAAAACACTAAGTCCACCACAATACACACACACACACACACACACACACACACACACACACACACACACACACACACACAGAAGCACGCACACACACACACACACACACACACACACAGAAGCACACACGCACACACACACACACACACACACACGCATGCACGCACGCACACACACACACACACACACATACGGAAGCATGCACGCGCACGCGCGCACACACACACACGCACACGTAAAATGAACCCTATCTGACCTCAGAGTCTCCAGTCTGCAGTGTGGACTCTCCAGAAGATCACACAGGTGCTTCACTGCTGAATCCTCACTCAGGGCCAGCTCTCTCAGATGGGAGGAGGGCTTGGACTTCAGAGCTGAGGCCAGAGAAGCACAGCTGCTCTCTGACAAGCTGCATTCACTCAATCTGAATAAAGAATAAAACATGTAGATATAAAATAAAACATTCCTGTATAGAAAACCTGGTTGAAACCATGTTTCATAACTCACTCAGAGCTGTGGAGGTTTTAAATATACATGTTTCTAAAATGGTGAAGTCAACTGAAAGCAGCTGAAGCCAACAAGCTGCAGGTTCAAAAAGACATAACAAGGACAAACCAGCACTCATTAATATGAATGACAACATGCTGCTGCTTCAATAAACAAGCAGAGATTGAAGAGTGAGTTAGTGAGTGGAGGCTTTTCTTCATCTTCACTATAAAATAAATCAGCAGAAACAAATAAAAAAAGATGAGAATGTACATTTGTGGCTGGCGAAACAAACTTCCACTTGAAAGAGTGGCATCACTCAGCTCAACACACAGAGCTAAACTTGGACATTGTAGCCTACTTGCAAAAATATGTTTGTGTCCCTGTAATCAGAGTTTCAGGGCCATCAATTCCCCGTGCCAAACACATTTCTATTTACCAGTTTTATTTATATTTATATTTTAACCAAAGGGCACGACCCAGATCTCTGTCTTTCCTCAGTGTGATTACTCACCAGCAGAGGGCAGGAGAGTTTGAGTTTTAGCCTTTAATGAAACCTCTACCTACAACATGTACATCATGGCAGGGGACAAACAAGTTTCACAAAACACAAAATCAGAACCAATGCAACCACCCCAAAAACTCAACAAAACAACACCAATCAAAACAAAACAGATCAGTCATGGACAATCATACACATTGTCAAGCCCTCCTCATCCCAGCTGTGTGTTAAAAATCAGCTCTCCTCCCTCCAGCCTGAACACAGCTTCCTCCAGACACCACCTGCTCTGAAACACTCCCATGTCCTGCATCCTTTTGTAGTTCTCAAAGTCTATGGTTACTCTCACCCTAACCAGAGCCTTCAACAAGACTACAAGGCCTACTTAGAAGTCTGCATCTATTTCCTCTTCCTGCTAAGGTACACAGCCATTTTTGCCTGTCCCAACAAGACATTTACAATATGCCCCATCCTCTGTTTGCTCTTCCTACACTGGAAACTGAAAATAAAGACAGAAAAAGTAAAAACAGCAGCAAGAAAAGTGAAGAAAGAAGTCAGCATGTTGAAGAGAGGCCTGAGCCTCACACAGTCTCTGAAGCAGTGACATATTGTCTCTCTCACCCCACAGAAAGGACAGCCACTGTTCACATCAGAGTTCACCACAGAGACAAAAGCATTGACTGGCAGTGGCCCATGTAGTACCCTCCACTGTAAGTCCCCAGACTATTTTGGCAAGGGCTCCTTATACAGTGTGGTCCATGCAGGCTTGACCTCCGACCCCACCCTGAGGCTGGTCCTCCACGGGGTGTCGGCCTGCTAATCAGCCTGTCTCTGTTGACTATTTTCACACAGAGTCTGTAGAGTCTCTTTCCTCTGACAGAGTCCAGAGAGGCCCCAACCACTCCCCCTGTGGTGGAGGACCCCAACAGTAACACTCTGTCCTCCTGTGATAATACAAACCCTGTGTCCCCTCTGTCCTCCTCCTGTGATAATACAAACCCTGTGTACCCTCTGTCCTCCTGTGATAATACAAACCCTGTGTCCCCTCTGTCCTCCTCCTGTGATAATACAAACCCCGTGTCCCCTCTGTCCCCCTCCTGTGATAATACAAACCCTGTGTCCTCTCTGTCCTCCTGTGATAATCCAAACCCCGTGTCCTCTCTGTCCTCCTGTGATAATCCAAACCCTGTGTCCCCTCTGTCCTCCTGTGATAATACAAACCCTGTGTCCCCTCTGTCCTCCTCTGATAATACAAACCCTGTGTCCCCTCTGTCCTCCTCCTGTCATAATAGAAACCTCGTGTCCCCTCTGTCCCCCTCCTGTGATAATACAAACCCTGTGTCCCCTCTGTCCTCCTGTGATAATACAAACCCTATGTCCCCTCTGTCCTCCTGTGATAATACAAACCCTGTGTCCCCTCTGTCCTCCTGTGATAATCCAAACCCTATGTCCCCTCTGTCCTCCTCCTGGGATAATACAAACCTTACGTCCCCTCTGTCCCCCTGTGATAATACAAACCCTGTATCCCCTCTGTCATCCTCCTGTCATAATACAAACCCTGTGTCCCCTCTGTCCGCCTCTTGTGATAATACAAACCCCGTGTCCCCTCTGTCCTCCTGTGATAATCCAAACCCTGTGTCCCCTCTGTCCTCCTCCTGGGATAATACAAACACAGCATCCCCTCTGTTCTCCTCCTGTGATAATCCAAACCCTGTGTCCCCTCTGTCTCCCTCCTCCAACAGCTTCCAGTCCTCTGCAGTCAGGGCACTCCTGTACCGACCAAGCATCAGTCCAGCCACTCGCATCGATCTCACGCCCAGCCGCTCAGCCACCGCCCTGGCCTCAATGATGTCTTTTCCTGCAAGGCCCACCAGGTGCCCCAGGGTAACCACCTTGGCTGCCTTTAGGGTCCCACAAAGTCTTGGTGTGGCTGCTGTGGTGATGTCTAGCCTCGCCCCAAAAACCAGAGGCTCCTCCAGCAGCCACTCCACCGAGCTGAGAGTTGCCGCTCTCAGCACCTTCATCAGTCATCATACTCTTAGCAGACCTCTATAAAAGGATGCAACATCATTGAGTGACAGTGTGTTAGGATTCACAAAGAAAAGTGACAAGTCCAGACCCAGACCTCCACCTGTTTTAAGAGTGTCTCTGCAACCTGCCTCCATACCGCCCAGCCTTTCACATAAAGTCATTTCTGGATCCACTGGAGTCTAAAAGCTGCTATTCTACCTGGCAGGTATATTAGCTCTTGGCCAACCTCCTCCCTCGGTAAATACAGAAGACTTTGTGGGATCCAGTGATAACCTCCCCAGAAGAAATCAAGCAGGAGAGCAGGAGAGAGAGAGAGAGAGAGAGAGAGAGCGAGAGAGAGAGAGAGAGAGAGAGAGAGAGAGAGAGAGAGAGAGCCTGGAAAGGATTTAAGCATGTACCCACAACAACATAGCATGAAAGCTGAAAAACATTTATGCAGCGATTTCAACCTATATTTGCATTTGCATGTATTTGTTGGTCTGGTATACTTTTCAAATTAAATTGTTATTAAACCTGCCGACAAAGGTGGTGCAATTTGCATATTAAAACGGGTTGATTATAAAAATGAAGTTGAACGGCAATTGTCAGATCCCATTTATTATGAATCACTTGCAAAGGATCCAACTCATGTTTTTAAAAGTAAAATTGATGAAAAACTGAATGAATTTTTTGAAGCAGGAGAAATCACAAAAAAAGAATGTGCTTTTATGAAGGTGGCACACCCCATTATGCCCGTTTTTTATATCCTACCAAAAATACATAAAAGGTTGGTAAATCCACCTGGGAGACCCATTGTGTCTGCCATTGGATCACTCACTGAGAATATTTCCAGTTATGTCGATTTCTTTATAAAACCCTTTGTCACTGCCCTCCCATCATATGTGCGAGATTCAATGGACATGATTAACATTTTAAAGGCAGTGAATAATCTCAGTAATCTTGACACAGACACATGTCACAGGGTGATGCATTGGTGTGGCAGAAATGTGGGTGTGATGGTTAACCTGGGGGTGGCACTGTCTGTAAGGGGAGTTTGCTCTATTTTCGTGGGACTTTCTTAATTATTCTGGGCAAAATGGCTGTGATTTGCGGACGGGGCTCTGTGGGTGGTTCCCTCAATTACCCCCGACTGTTGATTAGGAGATGCAGAGCTGGTGTGCGGGACGGACAGAAAAAGAGACACACAGAGAGAGAGGGAGCTGGGCAGCCAACCGTGGTGGACGTGGACAATATGGAGGACTGACGTGCCCAAGTCGATAGGAGGAATGGCGGAGCTGGGGAGCAGTATTCAGCCCTGCCTGCGGTTTAGGTAAGATTGGTGGGAGCGGCTTCGGCTGGGATGGCCAAGCTACCTCCTCTCCCTCGCGTACCTAAGGTCGCACCGTGGCTGATGCACGGGTGAGAGGGAGAGGGGGGGAAGGCCCCGGAAGTCGCTCCACCATTAACTGTGAGCCACAGGTGGGGTGAGAGCTCCCCAGTCTCTTTCTGTTTCAGCTGCCATTCCTCCTCCAGACGAACCAAGCGAGTCAGTGGGTCAGCTGTGCTTGTGACGGACGCCAGAAAACACGAGGGCACGGACGAGAGCGGACGAGTCGAGCCGACCTGAGACCCGAGAGCGAGCCGACCGGAGACCCGAGAGCGAGCCGACCTGAGACCCGGACGAGCCGAGCCGACCTGAGACCCGAGAGGCGGAGGAACGAAGCCGCTTGGAAGTGTGGGAACAGCCAGGGGAAACGCTGTGATCCCATCTCGCACGAGCTGCGAGGGAGAGAGAGGACAGGAGCGACAGCGGGAGACACGCCGTGGGAAAGCGGAGGGGTGGAGGTGCGCTTCCCCCCTCCTTCAGTTAAGTCCCGCTCCATTTTTATTATTTTATCTTTGAGTGTGACCAGCTCCGTGGACAGACGACGCGGGTCTGCATGCAGGCCTAACCCCAGACACCTGGCAGTAAAACAAACCCTCAGTGGAACTACTATATTAGGCTACTGCACTGAAGGAGGACGAGCCCTTAAGGCGTGTTGTGAATTATTTAGTTGGTGTGATTTACTTGCAATAGACGTGTTGCATCTAACTGGGTTGAACTTGGTTGCAGTGGATTTGGTTGCATTTCAATTATTTAACTTTGCTCATCCAAAGTGACAGTAGCCTACTAGTGAGTTATCCTACCAGTGAGGAACTCTTATTCCCCTGGGGAACCAAAGCATTAAAGCCTGCTCTGTTCTACACCCTCTTGTCAGCTGGAGGCGTCAGGAGAGGACGGGGAACCGGACGAGAGGGAAACACCGCAATTGCTCTGGACTGCAGCAGACACTGGACGTTGTCACACGGACGCTGGACTCTTTTTAAATAGGCACATTTTTTCTATTTTGTATTTTAATAATAAAACCCATTTGTTCCAACATTCCATCCTTGTCTGTGTATGCTGTTTGGGCCAGCACCACTCCCCAGTAGAATCCAATTTTATTCTCAGTCACGCACGCACCCGTGACACACACATCTTGTCACAATGGACATACAAAACTTATTTACCAACGTTGACCACCAGGGCGGCTTAAATGCTTTGACCCACTTCCTAGACACAAGACCACTTGGAACTATACCCAGTACTCAGTGTCTAAGCAAATTGGCAGAATTGGTGTTGTCCAAAAATGTTTTTATGTTTGAAAAAGTGTCTTCTTTATACAGGCAATGCAAGGGGGCAGCAAAATGTCCCCTAATTTCAGTTCCCTGTATGTTGCCTGTTTTGAAAATAACTTTGTCTTTTCCCCTAATAATCCATTCCTCAATAATATTCAATTATGGAAAAGGTATGTTGATGATGTTTTTATGATCTATGATGGTATTGAGAGTTTGATGGAGTTTTATGAGTTTCTTAACCAATGTCATGAACATTTGAAATTCACCATTGAGCATGATACACAAAGTCAGCTTTTTGGATATCTTGGTTTTACGGGAAGGTGATGTGTTAGTTATGGACCTGTATAGAAAGGAAACTGATAAATGTTCTTTCCTACATGGTCAATCGTTCCACCCACTACACCAGAAAAAAAGTCTTCCCATTAGCCAATTCAGTAGGATAAGAAGAATATGCACCAAACCTACTGACTATGAAAAACAAGCAGATGTTTTGGAGTATAGATTCAAGCACAGAGGCTACAATGACAGCTGGGTTAACTCTGCCCGAAATAGGTTTAAAACTGTCTCGCAAGAACGAAGTCTAACTAAGAAGGATAAACTTCCACCCACTAACACCCCTAGATGCTTCCTTAATTATTCAGCTCTGGGGAAAGACTTTGAGAGAACTATTAGGAAACACTGGCACATTTTAAGTTCGGATCCATCGCTCAAAAATGAGTTCAATTTTGCTCCCAAGGTAGTGTATAAACGTCCTAATTTGAGGCAAATGCTGGTCAAATCTGACCTCATTCCAACAAAAAACACCACCTTTCTTGATCTGCCACCTGGCAACTACCGATGTGGTTCTTGCACACAGTGCAATTTCACATATAAATGCACCACATACACTCACCCGACAACAGGTAAAACGATGAAAATAAAGGGCATGATAACCTGTTCAACAAATTTTTTTGTCTATTTAATTAAATGTCCATGTGGCCTGGCGTATGTGGGTAAAACACAAAGAGACCTTAAAACTACGATTGCAGAGCACAGGAGCTGCATCCGAACCCAGGATCCACGGAACCCGGTGGCAGTCCATTTTACGGAGGCGAAGCACCCAGTGTCTTCCCTGAAATATATAGGCATTGAGCATGTACTAACTCCAAGACGAGGTGATTTAAACACCCTCCTACTTAGTAGAGAGAGTTTTCATATCTTTAACCTTCAGACTCTCGCACCCAGAGGTCTGAACCAAGAGTACGATATAAAACACTTCCTTTAATAAAACTTGAAACAGTTGTAAATGTGCCTATGTATAGGAGGTTTTATTATTGCCCCTATGATTGTTTCCTAATGTCTTCTCTAGTGTTCGGTTTATTTATTTATTTATTGTGCCTTGAACCATCTAGATACGTATAATATATTTACCCCCCCCTTTTAAAACATTTATAAAATTAAACCTTTTCCAAATTATTCTATTTTTCTATTCAGAACTTCTATTGCTACCTTTATATTATGTATCGTGGCGTAATGTAGATTTTAATTGGTGTATTTTGCATTATAGTCTAATATTGTTGTTTGTATATTGTTCTCCCTTTTAAGCCCACTTTGTTCCACTTTATTATCTATTTCCCTGGGCTTTTTTACATGGTTAATTGTATCAATTATGTGTGGATGTGAGGTGGTGATTGTGCCCCCCCCACCTATCAGCATAGAGCCCATCAGCCTATGACTGCACCTGTGGTGTACTATATATAGGGGCCTTCTTCATCCACCAAACATTGCTGACCTGACAAAGATCCAGTGTGGATCGAAAACGTTTGTTTTTTTAATTAAACTTTTTGGCATTGTGAGTAAGTGTGCAGGCTCTACCTTCTTTCATTTATGCAGCGTTTTTTGCTCCAGCCTTATTGCACCTTCCCGTGATGTAAATCTCTCTTTATACTTTTCAAATTCACCATAGAAAAAATAAAGTGATAGAGACAGGCAGTTTGGAACAGACCCATAACATCTAATTATGTTCAAACAAATAAAAGCATGATGAGGCTTCAGGTACGAGGAGAACAACGGATGTGCAGGACCCCATCATGCATGTGTTCACCTTAGGCCCCCAAAACACTAAGTCCACCACAGCACACACACACACACACACACACGCTTGTTCCACTGCAACATATTACGTGTAATATTATGTGCTCTGAACCCTCTGTGTAATTAACACATTAATATTTTAAATCCCATTGCCTCCAACACTCTCACATCAAAGTTTGTCCTCCATAGATGATGGAGGCCATTTTGGAGCCATTTGGACCCCTGTGTCTCAAAAACTATGGAGAATATCATCACCAAAGTTCATCTTAATTAATTTGAAGAGACCAGGAATGTGTGAAAACAATAGGAAGACAATGTGAGTCCTAAGCCTGATTTCAGATTAAATGACTCTATATAGACGTCCTCAAATTAAGATTCACCACAATATTCATATAATATTCATGTCAACACATCATCAAAAAATGCTGTCTGACCTCAGAGTCTCCAGTCTGCAGTGTGGACTCTCCAGAAGATCACACAGCAGCTTCACTGCTGAATCATCCATGTAGTTCTTAGTCAGGTCCAGCTCTCTCAGATGGGAGGAGGGGTTGGACTTCAGAGCTGAGGCCAGAGAAGCACAGCTGCTCTCTGACAACCTGCACCACTCCAATCTGAATAAAGAATAAAACATGTAGATATAAAATAAAACATTCCTGTATAGAAAACCTGATTGAAACCATGTTTCATAATCCACTCAGAGCTGTGGAGGTTTTAAATGTACATGTGTTACTTTACCCCTGGACAGATCCAGAAGATCTTTATTTGCCCAGTTGAGAATGGGTACCCTCCCTTTGGCTATTGAGGTTGGCAGGTTCAATTCTAATGCTGAGGAGGAGAGACTTTGTACTGTATGTGAATTAGGTGTTGTGGAAGATGAATTTCATTTTTTGTTTCATTGTACGCTATATGAGGAACCAAGATTGTCTCTATTTCAGTTAATGCAAAATAAGAAACCTGAACTAATTTGGTCAGGAGATGATGCGAAGTTGGAATGGTTGTTCAGAGATGAAGGGCCCTATTCTCCCACAAGCCTTCGGCGCTAAAACGGGCCTTAAACGCAAAAAAACGTGCCTTGTGCCTGTTTTGGGACGATATCAATATGGCTTTAGGCTGCCAAATGCACTTTAGGCCGAATGGGCGTGGCGCAGTCCCAGAATGGGCCAAAGTGGGCGTGTCGGCGCTAAATACCGGCGTACTGCTATCTTCCGATCTGGCGTTAATTTAGCGCCTTGCGCCTTTGAAAAGCAGGCCTATTCAGTGGGCCAGTTTCGCGGAGCGCTCCCCTCTGGCTCTCTCCCTCCCCTCTGGCTCTCTCCTCTTTCACCCTTCTCTGTGTCACCTCTCTCCCTCTCTCCTCAGTCTGACAGGCACAATACTGACTGTCTCTGACTCCCTCGCTCAGAGTCCCATAGAAAAAATAAGCTGTAACTTCACTGCAATGTGAATGTCCCAAGATGCATTGTGTTTCTCCATTTCGCTACTAAATAGCAACCAAATGAGCCGAAAACCTATATTAAGGGAGGATCTAAATAATGTGTAATGGTAAGACAACCTCCAATTGTAGAACATTTCAATATTGGACCAAATAAAACATCGAAATGAAAACACCACCCTATTTGAAACATATATGTCCTACTGGGGCTATAAATATCCCTTGTCGATTTAACGTGATTTAGATAAGTGACAGCGGAAGCTTCGGAAGCTTCTACTGTCATCTGCTATACTGTGATGTCCGCTCCAATAACTTGGCCCTACTCCACATTTAGTTTTACAATAAAAACACATTTATGCAATGACTTTACATAATGTAGGCTATATTTATGTGCATCATCCTTCCTGCAGCAGGCGAGAGAAAATGATATCTTTCTGGACAAACTTTCACCAATCTAATAGGCTATATTTTTCTAGCTGATGCGTTTAGAACATTATTTTCACTTTGATCTTGCTATAGTGTAGCGTGTTTACATGCTTGCAGTATTGAAACTGCAGTTAGATTGGTTTGAGAAGCATAATAATATGGAATAATAGCCTATAATGCAGACAGACAGACTGGATGAAGGGAGGGGGGGGGGGGGGGGGGCAGAGCGTTTGGCTTTCGTCTGGTTTTGCGGGATCACTGGAATTGGAGCTAAAAAGGCAAGCGTGCGATTCGTTTATTGCAGTTATCCAATGAGCATGATGATGACGGTGCATAATTTTACGCTTAAAAGGCGTGGTTGTAATGCTTTAGGCTGCGTGTAGCGCCAGCACGACGATATCAAGTGCGCTGGTCCACGCCCACTGATTTGGGCTGCGCCAGGCGCTCGGCCTAGAAACAGCGCCGATGCAACGATAGGGACCGAAGTCTTCAGTTTGGCCAGGTTTATTGGGAGGGCTTGGAAACTCAGAATGGAGAAGCTGTTCATCTGAATATATAACTGTTTATGTTTGAGCGTTTTGTAACTTGTTTGTTGATTTGTTTGTATTGTTGAACTTGAATGATTTGTGTCTTGTAAGCCCAGACGGGCTGGGCACCTTGAATATGGTGCATGACACAAAAATAAAAATCTATCTATCTATCTATCTATCTATCTATCTATCTATCTATCTATCTATCTATCTATCTATCTATCTATCTATCTATCTGTACATGTTTCTAAAATGGTGAAGTCAACTGAAAGCAGCTGAAGTCAACAGGCTGCCAGGTTCAAAAAGACATAACAAGGACAAAGCAGGACTCATTCATATGAATGACAACATGCTGCTGCTTCAATAAACAAGCAGAGACTGAAGAGTGAGTTAGTGAGTGGAGGCTTTTCTTCACTATAAAATACATCACCAGAAACAAATAAAAAAAGATGAGAATGTAAATTTGTGGCTGGTGGAACACACTTCCATTTGAAAGAGTGGCATCACTCAGCTCAACACACAGAGCTAAACTTGGACATTGTAGCCTACTTGCAACTGTAATCAGAGTTTCAGGGCCATCAATTCCCCGTGCCAAACACATTTCTATTTACACGTATCTCTGTCTTTCCTCTGTGTGATTACTCACCAGCAGAGAGCAGGAGAGAGAGAGAGAGAGACAATTGAACCAAGATTAACCGAGGCCAAACTGTCCTCTTAGTCATCACCATCATCCTCCTCCTCATCATCCTCAACTATACCAGTTTGTTGAACTCTTCCTCCTCTCCCTATCTGACTTCAGCTAACTCTCCCTGTTGTCTTGCCTGAGCTAACAGCTCTTGCCCCAATGGGCATGGTTCCCCCTATTTGAACACACAAACACACACACACACACACACACACACACACACACACACACACACACACACACACACACACACACACACACACACACACACACACACTCTCTCTCTCTCTCTCTCTCTCTCTCTCTCTCACACACAGACAGACAGACAGACAGACAGACAGACAGACAGACAGACAGACACACACACACACACACACACACACACACACACACACACACACACACACACACACACCTTGAAGGATTCTTTTCACCAGCTCCACATCCAGCTTGTCCCACGCTTTGGGGTCTATGAGTAATTATAAAATGGCTCTCTCAAATCAAGCAATCTGATTGGTTCCCAGCTGTGGTATTTAGCGTATACCACAGCTAGAGCAGCATCCCCGAAAAACACTCCGCCTCTTAGAAAACAAATGGTAGCTACCTAGCTTGCTAGCCTTGAAAACTGTAGGCGATATCTTTTTTCCCAGGATGGTGAAGGCATGACCTGCCGCTTTCGCCATCCTGGGGAGAGAAAATATTGTTTTGATTCCCTCAAACCACCGGTGCTCTTGGAAATCAAATGGAGAGGAAGACTCATAAGCAAAAGGGCATAAAAATGCAGGTCCAGGCACTCGAGGTTTGAAAATGTAAAAGGCCTTTAATTTAATGGGCTTGAATCATTAAAACGTAAAAGGCTTTTAATTTAATGGGCTTGAATCATTAAAATACACCAACGCGTGTCGGCTTGCACCTTCTTCAGGGTGTGATGACACACAGAGAAATCCAGAAAACAAACATTAAAATGGAGCAAGTCAACCAAATGACAGCATCACTACAGATGCAATAAAACAATAAAAAGACAGTAGAACCAATGAGGAAACCACATGAGCAATACAGTGTTTTTGAGGAAAGAGGATTGGGAATCAAAGGAGAGAGAACCAATGGCTACATGTTAGGACTAAGGCCATGGCTATAAGTATGATGAGAGCTCAAAGTCCTCGTTGAGACCAGGGTAACTGTTGCACCAGCTGAACCTTTTATTTATCTCTTAAGTTAGGCTGTAAAGTCTACACTTTCTGTGACCTTGATGAAGGCACAGTGTGTTGAAACATCAGGTCACAACTTGATTTAAATATAGAAGCATAACAGAGTGTGCAGTTCTCCATCTTTTCACGTGACACCTTCTTCAGACATTCTGCACCTCACCTGAAGTCTCTGGGTGCTCATCTCAGCTCCTGTGTTCTTTACATTAAATGTCAGCATGATATTCATAACATCTATGAACAAAGAACTGACAGCATGTCTGACCTCAGAGTCTCCAGTCGACAGTGTGGACTCTCCAGTCCAGCAGACAGCAGCTCCACTGCTGAATCTTTCAGCCTGTTCTTACTCAGGTCGAGCTCTGTCAGATGGGAGGGGTTGGACTTCAGAGCTGAGGCCACGACTTCACAGTGAGTCTCTGTGAGTTCACAGTGAACGAGTCTGTGATGACAGATTTAATGTAGAATCAGTTATTATCAAAACAGAGCTGAGAACAAGCATACCAATAACTTTATGCTGAATGAATATACCTATGATGATGATGATAATCACAATGATAATAATCCTAGTCATAATAATTGTATTAATCATAATAACAGTTGTTTTAATCACATTTAAACACTTTAACCACAGCAGAAACTTGAAGTGAAGACGCTATCCGATGCCTAACATACTCTTCTTCTAAATAAATGTAGTTGCCGCTTCCAAATTATTGCATACAAATCCACTTTTCTGTATTTGAAAAACCAAAAATCATTCATCTGGAGCAACCCGGACATGCGGCGCACCATGACCGTGGGGACTCTGGACCACATTCTAAATAGTTTTACTTTAGTTTATTTGTCAGGGACCATGTGCAAAAGATAACATTGATGTCAGAGAGAAAAGATGCTTTGGACCAGATTATAGCAAATTGCTATTTTCCATCTGCAGTCCCAGGGCAGGTTGCCAGCACAAACAAAACAACAATACAATAAATAATAAATAACAAGGTACATAACAGATATCAACACATCTTAATGATATATCACCCAGGGGGGAAGTGACCCTCTCAGTCCAGAGGGGGCGGACCATTCTCATTGGGCCTCTTCCCTTTTGCATGTTTGGATCTTTTTTAGCCATATTTAGAGGAATATATCATTTTAAACACACTAGTGTTATTGTTTCTCTCTCTCTCTCTCTCTCTCACACACACACACACACACACACACACACACACACACACACACACACACACACACACACACACACACACACACACACACACAAGGGGCCTCCTACCTGGCCATTTGCCTGAGGTCCCTTCACTGGCTACCTGTCAAGTTCACAATAGATTTTAACATTCTCCTCTTGGTTTTTAAATCACTCAACAGCCTTGCACCTGAGTACCTCTCAGATATGCTAGTGTAACGGTGTCATGTAGGTGGTACTTACAGCTATGTTAAGTGCTTGCCCAGGGGTGGATACGAACCGCCGACCTTCGGCTTGGGAGTCAAAGGCACTAACCACTCCACCAAGAGAGCTGGCTCCCTTGGCGGAGCTGATGAACATGCCTTGGGGAGTGAGTTTAACCAATCCACTCGCTACCACACTGGACTCACGAAGAATCAACACTGATTCACCTTGATTACACTTGTATCCTATGATCCTCTAGACCCCTCAGATCCTCTAGACCCCTCAGATCTTCTGGCACTGGCCTGTTAGTTGTTCCCTGGGTGAGGACTAAGGAGTACAGAGAGGCAGCATTTATGGTCCTCTCCTCTGGAATAGCCTGCCAGAGCATCTGAGAGCATCACAAACCAAAAGAAAACATCTTTTTAGCCTTGCATTCCCTTGACGTCCTCCTCCTTCATATTTTAATTTTGCTTTTCCTCTATGCACCACTGTTGTTGTATAATTTCATTACTTTGTTGTATTGTTTTTATTGTATTTTTACTGTTTTTATTGTATTTTCTGTTTTTATTGTCTTTTACTCTACTTATTTTGACTGTTAAGCACTTTGAATTGCATTTTCATGTATGAAAGGGTGAAAGAGTGCTATAGAAATACAAGTTGATTTGATTTGATTTGATTTGATGTAGTAGCTACTGTTTACATAGACGCATGCTAAACTAAACACTTTGGGGGGAGGCGGAGGGCGGCCGAAAGAGTGTTGAAGGTAAGAGGTAAGAGTTGACACATTTGCTTTTGACAGCACTGCTTTTGGCCAATGGGACAACAGCACAGAACCATGGCAGCCAATCAGAGGTGTCTCCTCCAGGCCAAAATGGCAGGATTGCTGTGCACTGGTGTTGCAATGGATCGATTAGTTGTCACTTCTGATCCAAGCCTGCAGCCCTGGTCCCGTTCATTGAAGCCGCTGCATGTTAGATCGCCGCTCTGGCTGTTGAATCCAGTATTAGGTCACAAGGCCCGCCTCCCCATGTTAGTGGATGGGAAAATCACAACCGAAATAATCCCAGTATACGTCAGATAATTTTTTTCCAAAGGTGGTTTATATCATTTTAGATAGTTATTATCATGCTAACTCCTGTGCAAGTGGTCATTCTTCTGATCAGTTTGTTTTTAAAGGCCGGCTTTACCGTGGGGAATATGAATATATATTAAATCTCACGCCCCTAAGGTTTTCGAATCCGTTGAAATTTTTGAAATTGGTTGTTTCCCGCCAGAGATATCACCAGAAATCCACTCTGTGTGGAGGGGGGGGGGGGGGGGGGGTGGTGGAGGGGAGGGGCGGGTGCGGGGACCCGAAATACTACATTTCCCACAATGCACTGGGCTCGCGTGGCCTTCGTTTACATGCCCACCCCTCAGGCATTTGGCTGATATCAAACTCCAGTAGGTGGCGGTAATGCACATATATGTTTGCCAACCGCCATAAAACTCAAAGAAGAAGAAGAAGGCTTCGACAATAAAACAAGAGAACAAGAAAAAATTGAAAATAAATCGAAAATAAAATTGCACCAAATTGCACCAAATTTAAACCGATGTATATATGTCGGGAGATGTCTTCATAAAAAAAAATTCATGCATTTTAAGGCATTTTCGTAGGAGTTACGCGCATCTGATGTTGTAACTATTTTCTGTAAAAATGTGTAAAAATGGGTACATTGCTCAGCGTTGATTTCCTTACTTCACCTCACCTACTACTAGATGTAAAATTTGACGAGCTTTCCAATGCCGCCAGTCCCGTGTCTTTTGGTGCTTCCGTTCCAGAGATATGGTCTCTTGGCAAGGAGCTATGGAAAGCTAACCTAGCTACAGTATGCTATGCGGTTGAACAAGATGGCTGCCTTTTGCTTTTCGTCGAGAGCTCTGAAGGGGCGTGGAGGACCTCTAGAGGTGGGACCATGGCTCACAAGACTTGTAGTTCATAGGCGCTCAAGTTCCGCAAGCGGGGAGGGAAGCCGGGTGACGCGTAACGCGTCATCCGGCTTCCCTAAAAATGTGAGAGATGCCTGATAGGTCAGGCAGTGAAGCTCCAATTTCAAAAATTTCAACGGATTCTAAAACCTTAGGGGCGTGAGATTTAATATATATTCATATTCCCCACGGTAAAGCCGTCCTTTAAGTAGTTATTTGACATATAAAAAGGGATAAAAATGGATGATTGACAGCTGTGGCAGCCAGTCTCAAGCCGTCATTGGCTGGACAGGCTCTTCACATTATAGAACTAGCGTTAGTTTGACATAGACAGGACACAGTGCTGCTTTGTGCTTTCATGTAACGCTGCCTGGAGGTCTGGGTGGCTCTGCTGGGTGTGTGGGCCGGGACAGAGGCTCTTAGCACGGGTACGGGGTGGCTGTGCTGGCTACCAGACATATCGATGGAGCGCAATAAAAAGAACATTGTTTTGAGAAAGGTGCGCGAGGAATTAACGTTGGTTGGGGACTGAAGTAAGTTCCGAAAAGATGTGTTTTATAAATTACTCCAGCGTTTTTAACATAGCAATAGCGTTAGCCGCTTTCGCTAGTCTGCTGTTTTTCGTTATTTATCGGCTTAATATTACTAACTTAACAACCGATAACGATAGCTGGAATAACACAATAATATACACATATTTTCAGAACTTACCAGGTTGTCCAACTGCCAGGAAATGTGTTTTATAACGTTAACTCCCGTCCCGGGTCAGATGGGGCCTAGTACACAAGCACCAGCCATGAGCTAAACGCTAACGAGTTAGCAGTTAGCGTCACATAAGCAGAGGTTTTATTTTTGGTATTAAAGCAGCAAACGTTTTTATATGGATATCGCAGAGAAATGCTTTGACTGTGGGGATGTTCGTTCTTCACAAGCTCCTTTCTTAGCTGTTGTAAGGATATAGTTAACAGAGACGAGACTAGGCAGCTAGGCTAACGTTACCACTGAGCTATATTAAATGGAACGTTACAGGCTGCGCTACCCACACTATAGCCTACCAGTAAACAACGTAGCGTAAAGCGTCAAGGTTAGATTTGTAAAACCAACATTTGCTCCAAAAGGAATTAAATCATAAAGTTAATCAAAATGCCACGGAAACATTAGGCTAGCTTAATCAACACAGCAATCCCCCCAGTGAGGCTGAGGGTGAGTGAGTGTGAGGCCTGCCTCCACTTCCGGCCCGGGCTGAGAGCGCTGAGAGCACTCGGCAGTCAGCAGCAGCCCGGAGGTCTGAAATCTCCGACAACCAAAATCAGATTTTCGTACAGGCGTCATTTTGATAAACTGATCTCATAGTGGGAATCTTCCTGGTTACTTTTGGCGAGACAAAAAATATTACAACTTAAAGTGTCATATTTACAGAGCTAGACTGTATATAAATACACAACGCACTGTGCGCATTCTAGAAACAGCAGCTCTAGATAAGAAAGTTCAGAGGGGCGGGGAGCTCTCAGAGGTTCTAACTCAACGGAGCTACTGCGCAGACTCTGGTTCTCTTGATCTGACAAGATTTTGGCTTCAATAGACAATACAGGCAGGAGATGGAGATCCTCTCTCCATTTATTTAGCGCAGTGCTTCTGATCAATGCAAGTTCCTTTGTTCAATTATTATTATTATTTTGCGGGGCCTTTACAGTGTTGGAGGCCTTACACAAGCTGTGTAGTGAGCGTATAGGGTGGACCAGCACTGAGTAAGCAACACAAATGCCCCACAGTGGCCCTTTGTGATGGGTGCCCCCACAGTGATGGGTGGGCCCATGGTGGCCGCACCCCCTGCCCCGCATAATTATATATATATATATATATATATATATATATATATATATATATATATATATATATATATATATATATATATATCGTAATTCTGCCAATAAGAGCCCGGGTGCCTATTATGCTAAATCAACTTTTCATTTTGACATAATTGAGGCAGGCGATTATTATTTTTTGAACAGAAATGCCTGCTCAGCAAAAACGGAAAGTATCAAATTGCTTATTTACTTTACTTTACTTTACTTTACTTTATTGACATTTGGCAGATGCATTTATCCAAAGCGACATACAACCAGGTTATAACCAGTGTTGGGCAAGTTACTTTCAAAATGTAATATACTACATATTACTAGTTACTTTCATTTGAAAGTAATAAGTTACTTTACAATATTACTGTCTGTGTAGAGTAACTCATTACTTATTACACTACTTTTGCATTACTTTCACCAAAAATAACTGCAGAGGCAGAAAGACATCGCCGCCCCGGAACCATCCCGAAAAATAATTTCAAGTGTCTTGAAGTGTAAAGTGTCCAAAATTCTAAATGTTATTCTTTTCCTTTGTTATTGTCATCTATAGTGGGTTTTTTGTGTGTGCATAAAAACACACAATTTGATTAGGAAATGATTGTATCTATTTGAAATATATGCTTTGATTAAAAGAAAGTAACTCAATTTGTAACTTGTGTTACTTGACAAAGTAACTAGTATAATATTACTGAAATCCTATTGGTAATAAGTTACATTACTGAGTTACTGCTAAAAGTAATATATTACATGTAATATGTTACTTTTGTAATGAGTTACCCCAACACTGGTTATAACACAGTACAGCAATAAAAAGAAAAAATAATTTAAACCAGTGAGATAGTACTTAGTACACACAAGAGGGTAGGTACAGGCAGTTTTGAACATGCCTAGTATTGTACAACGGACTGGAATGAACGAAAACAACTGATAGCCTTCATCTTCATCGTCATCATCATCATCCAACTACGTTATGGTATCAGTTCATTGCTCTCCTCTTCTCCCTCTGCCAAACAGCCATACCATATAACCAAACAGCACTGCAGCACTAGACAAAACAAGCAGACTTACCAAATACCGGTAGGTAGACGCCAAGTTCCCAATACATGTCCAGTCTGTATAATGGGTATATAATCCATACTGTATTTATGATCGCTGTTCCGCTGAGAGAAATGCACTTTTACCAGGCACAACTGTGACATTGTGCTACGTTAGCGTAAGTTGCCTACCGCTCCCGGTTGTAGACAGCGGCCCCTATTCTCCCACAGGCCTTCGGCGCTAAAACGGGCCTTAACCGCAAAAAAACGTGCCTTGCGCCTGTTTTGGGACGATATCAATATGGCTTTACGCTGCCAAATGCGCTTTAGGCCGAATGGGCGTGGCGCAGTCCCAGAATGGGCCAAAGTGGGCGTGTCGGCCTTAAATCTCGGCATACTGCTATCTTCCCACCTGCCGTAAATTTAGCGCTTTGCGCTTTTGAAAAGCAGGCCTATTCAGAGTGCGCCAGTTGCGCGGAGCGCTCCCCTCTGGCTCTCTCCCTCCCCTCTGGCTCTCTCCTCTGTCACCCTTCTCTGTGTCACTCAGTCTCTCCCTCTCTCCTCAGTCTGACAGGCACAATACGACTGTCTCTCTCTCTGACTCCCTCGCTCAGACAGACACACACGTCCTATAGGAAATAGCAGTTGTAAATTCACTGCCTGTGAAGGTCCCAGCATGCAATTGGGTACTTCATTTCGCTACTAAATAGCAACCAAATGAGGCGAAATAGATATAAAGGGTCGATCTAAAATAATGTGTAATGGTAACACAGCCTGCAATTGTAGAACATTTCAATATTGGACCAAATAAAACATCGAAATTAAAACATCACCCTAAGTGAAACATATAGGCCTATGTCCTCCTGGGCCTATATATATCCCTTGTCGATTTAACGTGATTTAGATAAGTGACAGCGGAACGCGCTTCCTACTGTCATCTGCTATACTGTGATGTCCGCTCCAATAACTTGGCCCTACTTCACATTTAGTTTTACAATAAAAACACATTTATGCAATGACTTTACATAATGTAGGGTATATTTATGTGCATCATTCTACCTGCAGCAGGGGAGAGAAAACGATATCTTTCTGGACAAACTTTCACCAATATAAAATTAATCTCATCATATAGGGATAGGCTATATTTTTCTAGCTGATGCCTTTAGAACATTCTTTTCACTTTGATCTTGCTATAGTGTAGCGTATTTACATGCTTGCAGTATTTAAACTGCAGTTAGATTGGTTTGAGAAGCATAATAATATGGAATAATAGCCTATAATGGAGACAGACAGGCTGGATGAAGGGAGGGGGGGGGGCAGAGCGCTTGGCTTTCATCAGGTTTTGCGGGACCAGTGGAATTGGAGCTAAAAAGGCAAGCGTGCGATTCGTTTATTGCACTTATCCAATGAGAATGACGGTGCATAATTTTACGCTTAAAAGGCGTGGTTGTAATGCTTTAGGCTGCGTTTAGCGCCAGCACGACGATATCAAGTGCGCTGGTCCACGCCCACTGCGCCAGGCGCGCGGCGTAGAAACTAGGCCGATGCAACGATAGGGGCCGCTCTCCAGCACGTTGCCTACAGGAATCCGTAGCATTAAACAATGCGGTATGCATACTTGAAACAGCATGTATAAATAAAATATAAAACTGTCTGACAGGAGGAGAAATTTCCGCCTGACTTCCTCCAAAACAACGTTATTACCGTAAGTGACTGAATTTAGTCAACACAAAAACATACAGTACAAACAAACCGTATTCATTCTAATAAACGCCCCAGCGGCAAAAAGAGTCAGGCGCTTATTATGCTAAATCAACTTGGACCCCCGGTGGGAAATGGAAGACCGGCGGCAATTAGAGTACAGGCGCTTATTGGAAGAATTACGGTATATATATATATATATAGAACATTATCAAAGACACCAGCCACCCCGCTCATACCCTGTTCTCACTCCTCCCTTCCAAAAAACGCTACCGGAGCATCAAATCACACCACCCGTCTCAGTAACAGCTTTTTCCCTCAGGCAGTCAGGCTGCTGAACAGTTGACTCACACACACTGCAACGCACTGTCACTTTGTTGTGCACCATTATTGTATTGTACTGTATTGTGGTTTGTGTTATGTCTACACGCACTGTGTACAGACATGTCTGTATCACGTGTAGCCTACATAGTTATGTAGGCCTACACCCTTTTTCTGCCGGTCTTCGCGACCATGTCCTTGTGTGTGTAAGGCTGAGGGTGCTCAGAGCATAAATAATTTCATTGTATTTATACATTGTATTATACATATGACAAATAAACTACTTGAACTTGAACTTGAACTTGAATATAAGCACAATGTATATGCACTGCACAGTGTATAATATTACATTATGCAGCTCTGAAAATGAATTGGTAATAAAGCAAACTAATGTAGGCATTGTTGGTTATTTATAATCCATTTATTTACTTCACGTGAGAAAGTGTTAAAATTTGTACAGACTTTCAGGTCAATGGAGTTTGTTCCAATCCTTTATGGCTTTAAATCAAAAGCAGGGTTGAGCAAAGGCAGAGCCTCTTTTTGGAACTCTACACTCCCCCCTTGAGGTCGACCTTGTAGTTTATATTCCATTAGCTCCGCCCTTTCAGAGGCTGTGCCTATTCAACAGTAATCCCTCGCGTTAGCGATGACTAAGGATTTATTCTTTACTTTACTTTACTTTATTGTTTATTTAGACAGGACAGTGCACATTAATAAGACAGTTTTACACATACAGCATCATCCATCATCCAAACGGTAAATGTGCCGGGATTAGCCAAAGCTAATTTTCACCCGCAGTCCTTGGGACATAGACAACTAAAAACTACAAGATAAATACAGGATACGGGAATAAAAAAAGCAATATAATAAAAATGCACAAGGGATAACAATACATACACAGGATAAAAGCAATACACACAGACAAGATAAACAGATAAAATAATAAAATGATAAAAAGATTAAATGTCCAAGAGAAGGCTACTGATTATGGGTGCAGTGTTGTTTCGTTTTGAGCCATTCCTTGAGTTTGACTTTAAAGGTATGTGGAGCCGGGAGACCGTTCCAGACCGTTCCAGACCTTTCCGCCCACAAGTATTCTACTTGGTGTCACCAACCATGGACACGCCCCATTGCACATCACTCCTTCTTGAGGGGCGCATGTGGGGTATATAAGGCAGGTGCACACATCGATCTGCTCCCAACATTTCTTCACCAGCAAGATGACTACTGAGAAGAACAGCAGCTCCGGGGGGGCGGGTGCCAGGCCAAAGCGCCCAAACTCTGGCCTAGCATCTGTGTTTGCCCAGAGTGCCAAGCCACCTACATGAACCTGGAGGATGGGTATGTCAAGTGCGCGGCGTGCCTAGGGCCTCATCATGCCGGGCTGCCACTCGGCTCCTCTGACTTCGCCTTCCCGCATTGCAGAGAGCTTCCGCACGCTGAGCTTGTGAGCAGAGTGGAGTTTTTTTCCCGGGTGGGAACCACTCTCCACTGGGTCGCCGTCGCTGATGTGGCCGCCCCACACTTCGACGCCGCCTAGTCGCCCTCTGTCTCCTCCAAAGAAGCTGAGAAGGAGGAAGAGGCAGCCGGCCGCGCCTCTCCCTTCTCCCCGCCGAACACTACGGGCTTGTGTGAAGACACAAACGATGAGGGAGCTTCTCTCCAGCTCTCCCTCTCCCAGACTCTCCTCCTCGCCAGGCTTCACTAGCCCTGGCTGCACCGGATTCCCTGCTGCAAGACTGGAGCAGCGAGGTCCCCGCCCAGGTGGTGGCAGAGCTGGTGGCATCTCTTATGGCTATCATGCAGCTGGCCTAGGCGTCAACAGTAAATTCCTCCCGCACCATGGCTTGGACAACTCAGATCCAGAGGAACATTTGGCTCCAGAGCTCCATCCTGCCACAACAGCGCCAAACGCTGCTGGAAGGGCCGATAACCCCAGCCGGCTTATTTGGCCCATCCACGCAGGCAACTCGGGATGAGCTCCACCTCACCTCATCGCCCTCAAGAAGGCGGCGCACCCGGGGGAAGAAGAGGGCTTCTTCTTCTTCCTCCTCAGCAGACCCAGCCCAGCTGCAGCAGTGAGAGTGGTCCTCCTTGCCCCCTGCAGCTGCCCCGGAGCCTGGGCAGCTGGCCGGCCACCAGCCAGCGACCCAGCCGCCAGCGGGGCGGAGCCAACCTGGCCTGCGCGTGGTCTACCCCCGCCAGCCCCCCTTCAAGGAGGGGGAAGCCGCTCAGTGCCCAGTGCGCAGGGAACATTTGTCTCGCTGAAAACAAAAAGGCCCTTTTAACGGCCGACCACATATTCCTGGAAGAACATTCCCAGTTTTCAGCCAGTACGCCCTCGTCTCCAAAGAGCGAGAGTTGCTACCACACAAATATGTTGCCACAAAGCACAAACACACAACTGTCTAATATCAGTTTTGTACAAAGGTGTCTCAAGAGTATAACTAGAACGACCGCAACGCAGACTTATGCCTCCGCTATTTGTTCATTCTTGAGTCCAAATCTCAATTTGAGGCAAATTGGAAGAAATTCCCTCAAGGTGCTCCTGAGATGTTGCATTACAGAGCTTGAAAATTGGGTGTGTGAGGTCACAGTGACCTTGAACTTTGACCACCAAAATGTCCTTGAGTCCAAGTGGACGTTTGAGGCAAATTCGAAGAAATTCCATCAAGACATTCCTGAGGTATCGCGTTAACAAGCTTGAAAATGGCATTCGAGAGGTCACAGTGACCTTGAGCTTTGACCTTTGATAACCAAAATGGAATCAGTTCATCCTTGTGTCAAAGTCGATGTTTGAGCCAAATCAGAAGAAATTCTATCAAGCTGTTCTTGAGATATTGCGGTAACGAACTTCATGAGGTCATAGTGACCTTGAAGTTTGACCACCAAAATGTAATCAAGGCATTTTTAAAATATCACGTTAACAAGCTTGAAAATGGTGGTCGAGAGGTCACAGTGACCTTGACCTTTGACCACCAACATCTAATCAGTTCATCCTTGAGTCCAAGTCGATGTTTGAGGCAAATTTGATGAAATTCTGCCAAGGCATTCCTGAGATATCGCGTTAACAAGCTTGAAAATGGTGTTCGAGAGGTCACAGTGACCTTGACCTTTGACCTATGACCACCAAAATCTAATCAGATCATCCTCGAGTCCAGGTCGATGTTTGAGGCAAATCTGATGAAATTCCGTCAAGGCATTCCTGAGATATCACATTAACAAGCTTGAAAATGGCGTTTGAGAGGTCAAAGTGACCTTGCCCTTTGACCTATGACCACCAAAATCTAATCAGATCATCCTCGAGTCCAGGTCGATGTTTGAGGCAAATTTGATATAATTCCGTCAAGGCATTCCTGAGATATCACATTAACAAGCTTGAAAATGGCATTTGAGAGGTCACAGTGACCTTGCTCTTTGACCTTTGACCACCAACATCTAATCAGTTCATCCTTGAGTCCAATTCGATGTTTGAGGCACATTTGATGAAATTCTGCCAAGGCATTCCTGAGATATTGCCTTAACCCTGTAAGACCCACGGTTGTAATAATACAACATTTGTATTTTATAAAAAAAAGGGTATAAATCATTTGTTTTCTTGTTCTTTTTTCACCTAAACATCATCATTGGATCCTATTGTTTAGTCTTGCAATGCTATTGGCCAGGATATTTGCATATAAGTACCCCCCACAGGGCCAGGACACATCACAACTTCAAAATTGTTGACGGAGCAACAACTCTCTTTTTCACTGGATGGAATTCCTCACAAAGAAGTAAGTAAAATGCCTGTAATATTTTTTTGGGTGATCATTAGAATGTCTAGAACATGTACATATGTTATTATTGTGAAACATATCCCCCAAATGTAAATTAGAGCATGTTTTATAGAGGTTGCTATTTTACAACGGTGGGGCAGTGTGGTAGCAAATATCCAGGTGGTACTGTTAGTTTACATACCTGGCTAAGGGGAGTCTTATAGTTTTCACAATACATTTATACAGTTATATGTGTATTTTCCCCACATTGCATACCTAAATATATATATAGTGTGCATTTTAGCTTTAATTTCTAATTTCCAATAATATTTGTAACCAATTGTACTCAAAGACAAATATACTGCATAAAATGTAATTGCTTACAATGTTTTAGTAATCACTTTCAACAGATCAGTTCCTACTTCTGTTTGTAATCATGTTTTAGTTGGTTTAAGTTAGTTCCTAGAGGATTCCATGTGGTAATTGTTCATGTGGGGGTTGCACACATAGGACCATCATCATTGTTTATGTGAGGGCTGGTGGGGGTTGCCCACTTAGGACCATCATCCCTTTGTGAGGATAAGCAAAGCACAATAGGTTGGCCAGACAGTATTGTGTGACTTGTGAAATGTGTTTTGCAGTGAGATGTGTAAACACTACTAATGTACTAAAGTTATTTCTTTATTTTCATTTCAGAATGCCACAAGCAAGGAGAGAGCCTCGCTTCACCCAAGGCACCACGTCAACACCTGCCATCGGATGTGCGCCAGGACCAAGTTGGCCATCTCCCACGAAAGACACAGAGAGGGCGCTGCAGGAATGGTGGCTGTTCAGGGTACACCAACTTACTATGCCACAAGTGTGATGTTCGTCTGTGTATTTCAGGTCACAGGAACTGTTTCTGGGACTATCACTGCAAATAAGCGTAAGCAATTGATTGTAAATGGTGTTCAAAGTGATTTGCAGTCACTTGGAGTATGGGAGGGGGGTGCCTGTTACATTTTGCGGAGTAATTAGGTAATTAGGTTTCTTTAGTACATTTATTGTATGTATTGTTTTCATTTTGTTGTTCTTTTAATAAAATCACAATTCTTAAAAATATGGCTTACATTGATGTTATTATTCATAATGTATACTGTTCTGAGGCCAAATATTATTCATAATGTATACTGTTCTGAGGCCAAATAATAAACCATAACCATATAAATTAACCCTTACGTTGTTTTAATGAAGTATATATACATTTGCCATGTTATTCTGACAATGTGTAAAAATGGCCTATAGGAAATTCTGCTACCCGATTGACCCTACGTTGTGATATTACAACATTTGCATAAAACCTTACAAAAACTTTTTTTTTCTTAAACACTATATTTTCTTCTCCAAAGTACTCCTACAACACCATCAGAAAGGTTGAATAATTTTTTTTGCAAGTAGAAATATATCCGGGTCTTACAGGGTTTCACCGCCAGTTTAGGACTGCCAATATTTAGCACAGGCCAAAGATTTTCATAATTGTTGGTCATCTTTCAAGACCCACAGTAAATTATCTATTAGCACCAGAGTGATTTGCAATACCTCAAAATGAAGATGTACGTCTCTGGGTTCACCAGGAAAAAAAAGTGAGCTTTTAGCATGTTCTGTACTCTACTTATAGCCATTTATATACACCCTGTTTTCACCCAAAAGGTCTCCCTGAGAAAATAAACAGGAGAAAAGGCAATTTTTGTAAAAGGGCACAATCTCAGGCAGAACTCACTCTCAATTATTTTATTTTGAACTGTATTGACATCAGACATGTAAATATTATTCGTTAGGACACAAATGACAAAAAAAAAATATATATATATATATATATATACACATGAAGTGCTTTTTTTTTTACATTCAACAATACAGTTTACTCGGTGTGAGTGAGTGTGCAGACAGACAGACAGACAGACAGACAGACAGACAGACAGACACACCGACAGACAGACAGACAGACAGACAGACAGACAGACACACACACACACACACACACACACACACAATCCCCCTTTTAGATTTCTAACCCCACATAGGATAAGCAATAACCACGCCCTGTGGCGCTGGGATTGGCCAGGAGCAACACTGGAGGGCACGCAGCCCAGCGATTTCATGAACCAACTGAATAGCTCTTGAGAAAGGACAGCGGGCTGCTGTGACTGCCGCTTCTGCCTTGTGCCTTGCTGTTGTGTGTTTATTTTGTTTTGTTCTGGTCCACCCGTCCTCGTCCATGTCTCCCTGTCATATCCTCCCTGCTATTTGATCGTTCCCGTTTTCCCCTCGGCTATTCAACACGTCCTCACCGCCCTCGCAAACTGATCGATCATTTCCTCATTCCTCCGATGATCAAACACATCTCTTGATTACTTTCTCCCGTTTTCTCCCGGCTGGCACAGAGGAAGGCGACTCCAGCTCGTGCAGCGTGCCGAGGCACGTTTCAATGGCGTTTCTCCTGTCTGCACAAGGAAGCGTTACCCGTTTTCTGCTTTTCCTCTTGCTCAATTTCAAAACAACAGCTGCGGTATGTGTTTGTTCACGTGTTGTCTTAGATGCTAGGGACCTGATACTATGTCAGAGGCTGGGGAAGTGTTTGAACTACGCCCTGCAGTAATAAAAACAAAAACACGTCAAACACGTCATTGGCGGGGAGGGCTATTTCTGATAACACGTCAAAGACGTCATTGGCGGTGAATGAGTTAACAAGCTTGAAAATGGCGTTGGAGAGGTCACAGTGACCTTGACCTTTGACCACGAAAATCCAATGAGATCATCCTTGAGTCTAAGTGGATGTTTAAGGCAAATCTGATGAAATTCCGTCAAGGCGTTCCTCAAATATCGCGTTAACGAACGAACGGACGGACGGACGGACGGACGGACGGACGGATAACCCGGATCCATAATGCCTCCGGCCTGGCTATCGCCGGCGGAGGCATAAAAAGTGTCTTTACAAATGCCCAAGTTCCAACAGCCTGGTTTTGTATAGAGAGACAACCCAGAGTCCTTATTGCTTAAAGGAACACTCCGCCCATTTTCAACCAGCTTTGTATCATTAGAACATCAGTAGTATATCAGAAAACTGTAAACGGTTTTGAAGTCTGTCATTTAATTTGACAGTTATTGAGTGTTAAAGGGATAGTTCGGTTTGCTTGAAGTGGGGTCCTATCAGCTAGTGAGATACACTAACTTAATTAGGTACAGTGGTCTTGAAGCGGGGCGCAGCGTCTAACGAGATCCGGCACCCAGAGCAGCAGCCTCACCAGCTTTTTCTCTCTCAGTACTGGGGGTCAACAACTAAAACGTAATTTAGCCACCTCAAACAACGCCCACCTAAACAAATCGATATCTGTGTACATGTACGCTCTATTTTGAGAATTTTCCGCGCTTTACTTTTCCGCCAATCAGTCATTTCATTCGGCACTGCTTTTTCTCCCAACCGTATCACTACCGTATTCCTCCGCTAAAAGCCTGCACAGACCCGCAGCACTGGATTACTTCGCAGTTATTTGGGTTTTCTTTATTTCTCACGCTTTGTTAGTGAAGACACAACAAATAGAATACACGAACGAAAATATGAGTGATTTTGATAGCGAGGATGATATGCCATTCACCTTGGTGACAAGAGGATACAATTATGAACCAGAGAGAATACAGAAGAGGAACTTTTGCAGAGAGTGAACAGGCAGACAGAGAGATGCGCCTGCTGCCTAAATGCCGGGGTGCCCTGCAGACCTTTTTCACCCTTCCCAGGATAAATTGTGGAAAACGTCCCAGACCAAAGAGGCCAGGTGACTTGTTGTCTCTAAAGTAAGTCAGTGTTTTATCTCTCTTCTAAGCCTTCCTGTTTTGTAAACCCGCGGCTCTGTGCTCTGTGCAGGCTTTTAGCGGAGGAATACGGTAGTTGTACGGTTGGGAGAAAAAGCAGTGCCGAATGAAACTGCTGTTTTGCGGAAAAGTAAAGCGCTGAAAATTGTCAAAATAGAGCGTGCATGTACACAGATATAGATTTGTTTAGGTGGGCGTTGTTTTAGGTGGCTAAATTACGTTTTAGTTGTTGACCCCCATACTTACAGAGAAAAGGCTGGTTTAGCTGCTGCACTGAGTGCGCGGTTTCGTTCCACAATGCGCACTCACTCCTGAACACTGTACCTAATTAAGTTAGTGTATCGAACTAGCTGATAGGACCCAACTTCAAACAAACCGAACTATCCCTTTAAAGTGTGGATCAGTGACATCACTGGTCCACACTAACTCAAATTAATAACTCATTAACTCAAATCAACTCTCAATAACTGTCAAACTATTCATCATTCATCTAGTTTGACGTTTATTGAGAGTTGATTTGAGTTAATGAGTTATTAATTTGAGTTAGTGTGGACCAGTGATGTCACTGGTCCACACTTTAACACTCAATAACTGTCAAATTAAATGACAGACTTCAAAACCGTTTACAGTTTTCTGATATACTACTGATGTTCTAATGATACAAAGCTGGTTGAAAATGGGCAGAGTGTTCCTTTAAGCATAATGTCCTGCTGTTGTCTGCCGCTCACATAAAGCAGCCTAAAGTCACTATTCAACACAATATGAAAAGTGCCCTATAAATGTCCAGGCTCTCAGAGTGCTGCTTTTGTGTAGGAAAGGTTCACAAAGTACAGGTTTATTATCAAAAGTGACCCCGTGCTACTGTCCTCCACTCAGATGAAGAGGATGGAGCAGCTCAGTGTACCCCCTATCTCATCTCCATCTCCCCGGTCCTCACCACCAGCCAAGCAGCTCAAATATCAGATAGCAGTGGAGTTTGATATAAAGCCTAATATCACCCGCCTGGTAATAAAAACACTATAAACCCCCTCCCTCTTAAAACTAAGATATCAGAGATAAAGTGTAATGTGTTTTTTTAATAGTGTACAAACATTAACGGCTTCGGCTCCAAAGCTTAATTCTCCAGATGGGGATGGTGCCGTTCAGAATAGTTTGTCTAAAACACTATTTGAGTCTAAAGCAGAAAACGAACGATTAGATAAAACGTTTCTCGCTGGATCACAGCTGTATTCTAATAATAATAAAGCTGTGAAAGAGGCTCGCACCTTTAATACAACATCACAACATGTGTGTGTGTGTGTGTGTGTGTGTGTGTGTGTGTGTGTGTGTGTGTGTGTGTGTGTGTGTGTGCGTGCGTGTGTGTGTGTGTGACTTCCACAATGCCTTCAAATAGGCTCACTCTCCCTCCATAAGAGGCCGGGCCGGCAGCTCCACGCTCGGCTTCACCCTGTACGGGAGGCCCGCTGCCTCGGTGGTGCTCTGAGAGGGCCTCAGAGGTTTTACAGCAGAAAACCTTGGACAAAAGCAAGCCTCCTACAGGTTCCTGAGAACCAACTCACTTAGAAAATTTCTAACTATATGGGACCCGTTTTTAGCCTACCTGGATGAGGTTAGGGGCGACGGGTGACTCGCCCGGTGGTTTCCTATAGAGCGCTTGCGTGAGATCTCAAGTACATCGACTGCAAACACATAAACACCTTACGTGGCTGGTAGCGCCACTGTAATGTTGAATGTTCATTATGTTGTATGTTTTTTTCAGGAGTGCAGCTCTGGTCCCGTTCAGTGAAGCCGCTGCATGTTAGATCGCCGCTCTGGAGGCAGGTGCCAGTATAGGTCACAAGGCCCGCCTCCCCATGTTAGTGGATGGGGAAATGGACAACCGGTCAACTGGTGGACAACAATCAACGTCAGATAATTTTTTCTTAAAGGTGGTTTGTATCATTTTAGATAGTTATTATCACGCTAAGGCCTGTGCAAGTGGTCATTTTTCTGATCAGTTTGTTTTTAAGTAGTTATTTGACATATAAAAATTGATGATTGACAACTGTGGCAGCCAGTCTCAAGCCATCATTGGCTGGACAGGCTCTTCATATTATAGATCTATCTTCATAGACAAGACACACGGCTTCATCTGTTATCTAATGCTGCCTGGAGGTCTGGGTGGCTGTGCTGGGTGTGTGGGGCCGGGACAGGGGCTCTTAGCACGGGTAGTGGCTGCCTGGAGGTCGGGGTGGCTCATGGGTTGGCTGTGCTGGCTACCAGACATATCGATGGACCGCAATAAAAAGAACATTGTTTTGAGAAAGGTGCGCAAGGAATTAACGTTGGTTGGGGACTGAAGTAAGTTCAGAAAATATGTGTTTTATTAGTTACTCCAGCGTTATCGCTACACAATAGTTTTTAACATGCAGGCTAGCATTAGCCGCTTGCGCTAGTCGGCTGTTTTTCATTATTTATCGGCTTAATATTACTATAACTTAACAACCGATAATGATAGCTGGAATAACACAATAATATACACATATTTTCAGAACTTACCAGGTTGTCCAACTGCCAGGAAATGTGTTTTATAACGTTAACTCCCGTCCCGGGTAAGATGGGGCTTAGTACACAACCACCAGCCATTAGCTAATCGCTAACGGGTTAGCGTCACATACAAACAGAGGTTTTATTTTTGGTATTGTGGTGAGCACTATAACTCTAAGTTTAGAAAACCAATGCAACTAGAAGGTAAAAGTATTAGGAAAGGTTTATTTACAAAAACAAAGTCTCACACAGACACTGTGGTTCACCCCCGTCTCCTGCTCCTGGGGAATGACCCCCTCTTCCTGTTAGTCACTTCCTTTTATAGACTTCTTCTGAAGTCCCACAACAAAGAGTAGCTTTATGCACTTAGCGCCCCCCTACGGCGAGGAGGGGTATTACAACATCTAAATTCTCTCTACAGTTTCCCTCCTCTTTTTACTTATTAACAGTAAAACTATTTTATTTAGAAGTTGTTATATTGCATTCCAAATTACTCTTAGTTGTATTCAGCATCCCATGCCGATATATACATTCTTGTTAAAAGAAGTACACTTTACCATATCCCGAGTCCACCTGTGTACTCCTCTCTTTAGAATGCATTGGCTTATAATTATTTCAAATACATGCAGATTATAAACTCTGTCTGTGTACAGTCCAGAGAAGTCCTCTGCGACCCCATCTCTTTGCTTTTGGGACATCACTTAATGAAGCCTGTATTTGAAATATTGTATGTATTTGCTATATCATTCCATGTAATGATGTACTCCTTACTAATCCAAGTTATTTACATAATATACTTCTGATAGATTGGCCTAATCTACCAGTTTAAAGTTGTTGGATCTCATTACAACTATAGCATGCTATCATTGCTAAGCTTAGACACTATACATGACTTATAACATATGAAACATTGCACTACAATCATACACTTCACTTTTCAACATTATATACAAAGTACAGACAATACAACATAATTTCATTAGCAGCCCTCTCCTCCTATCCTATTAAGGATTACTTATCATAGTTTAAGAGAGGGATTCAATGGACATTAACTGTCACATGTGCATAATATTAAACTATCTTCAGAGAGAAGAAATGTATCTTACTCATATATGCTTTTCATAAACTCCAACCAACAACCACACAGCAAGAGGCTAATTTTGTCTACTCCAATAGACGTTTCCATAAAATAGAGTTGAATCCAAATTTCTCACGAGTCCTTTAAAACCAAATTGTCTCTTTGTTTCTTTAACTTTTAAGCCCTTAGAGAAGGAGGACATTAATTCAACTCAATTTATGGAAACTCCCCCCAAGGCCTAACATTACTGTATGGTTTTTAAGTTGTTAGTAGCCAAACTATCCATTAATTTACTAGAAAAAGCAGTTCCTATTCATAATCATTCCTTTTATCGAATTTACCAGAATGAGAATATACTTATTTTCAATTATTCCTAATAATTTCAAGTGTCTGAGATTATAATGCAACACAGAATATTATTTACCCAGCATCTCATTAGCGATGCCTCCTTACTTATTTCATGATCAACAGATTACTCAAAAAGTACACACACATCTCAGGATATAAACACAAATACAGGACACTCAAATTCAATCTGGATCATTTCATCTTTTCTTCGTCATTGGCTCCACCCCAGGTCAGATGCTAGTGAAGTGTCCTCTTGATGGCTTCCAGTATCTCGCCTCAATCTTGCACACTCACATTCGTTCACACACTCATCCATCTTAAACCCTCACATCCTGTCTATCCTCATTCATTCATATTCCTAAAATTCCTAATCATATTTTGACATTCCTTGAGTCTTGAATCCACGCTCCAAGTCGTTGTCATCCCCTCTGCTCCGGTCTTCTGATCTTCCCTCTTCGTTCACCGTCTCCTCTCTGTGAATGACATATAATCTGAGTGTGGTATTCTATTCTATAGCAATAGGTTTTTAATATTTTTCACTCTATATAACCCCGTACATGTGGAAATCAACAATGCCACATACTTCTAGATAGACGATTATTTATTTTAGCTAGTAACACAAAGGATATATTCAGGGGATTTCAGGAACTCTGGTTATATTCAAATTAATTTGGGATGAACTCTAAATTGTATTGACTACTTAATTTGGATAACTTAACTTGTAGAATGAATCAGTGTACCAGCAGAACCTCCCACAATGATCCTTTATATCCCACTTTTGCCCTTTACCTTCCCCCCCTAAGGCTCTTTGGTTGAAAAGGCTAAATGTATTATTAGTATTAATTAGCGATACACCTGCTTAATCTTCCATTCTTCTCCACAGGTCTTCTTCCTCCATTTCTTCAATAGCACTCTATAGATGTCATTCCGCCATCTTAGTCCGCATTTCTGCAATGCAAACAAACCAAATATCAATGTTCAATTACAATGTGATGGACTTCTATGATCTATACAGGGTTTTATTTTACCTATTTTATTTTTCCATAATTTTGTACACAGTCCTTATGGTCCCAATTGGATGTTATTATTATGGGTATTTGATAAAATGAGCTTTCATTTGAGATCTAACCCCACAAAAGCTTAATTTCTGTGTAGTCAGATCAGACCCCCTTTCCCTTAAGTTCCACATCATTTGTCTTTTAAATTAAATCCCATTGTGAAAATGCCTTGCTCCAACATCATATGGGCTATAAAATCACCCTGTACACTGATACGCCATTTTAGATAACACATTTTCTCATTCAAATAAAACACTAACATTCAAACTTCATTTACAAATAAATGAATATTTATGCAACAAGAAACATTATACAAATGTGTCACTTTGTAATCAACTTATTAAATAAACTTGCCTGATTCATTGGGACTTTGGTATGGGAGATTTGGCAATATCTCAATTTAATTTCCGTATTACAATTGAATTTGGATTCATGCATTAACCAAATACTATGCTAATAGTTTATTACTTTTCCCAGTACATCCATATCAATTTCTACATTTCAGATATATTCCATCTCGCTTGAGTCCTTTGGACCTCCCTGGTCCAGGGTGCAGTCTTACAGGCTGGACCCCGTTCAACTGAGTTAACCAGGCAGCAAGGTTCTAAACCCTTTTGCCATCCAAGATGGTCTTACTGGCTGCCCTGGATTGACAACTCAGTCCTCTGCTTCCCGGTGCTTTCTTTTCAAAACCACCGATCACAGAAGCATTACTCGTTTACTAACTCATTCGGTTTCAGCTTGCAATGGCCTGACTGTACATTGAGCCGAGCGCCGGCGGCCATACTGACATTCAGTCCAACATGGTCTTACTGCCCTATGCGACCCGACCGGCTGACGACCCAGTCGATAGCGAAACCCGATCCACCTTCTAAGGCAGATCCCGTAGTGGGGATTAGCCACCCGGTTGGGCGCTGACGGTCTGATCCCTACCCCACTTTGCTATGGGTATAGAAACTTTGACCGTATCCGTCAGCCTTGCCTGTTCACAGAGTGACTCTTAGCCCCCTCTGCTAGGTGTGGACTGTCATCCACGTACCACGTGTTGCCAACACACCTACATGCGACAAACACGCCGACTAGACGGTACCACGGCAGTATGTTGATTCATACTTCAAGACACGGAGGCCTTCAGTCATCTCCCCAGCACTATATAATGATTTAACGTGCCCTCAGACCTTCGCAGGCCCGCCGCCGCCTGTTAGCGACTAGGTTCGGGGTGCCCAATCCCCTTCCCTACAGGCATAGCAGCCACATGTGAACATTGAGAACACTAGACTTGCTCTGCTGTACTCTTTGACCACAGCCAAACAAAGCCAAACACACAATCCGACCAAGTCCTTTGGAAATAGTTAACCTGAACACAATCAAATTACATTTAATTACGCTTTTAGAAAAGATTTACATTTGTCTTTAGTGTATTGAGCCAAAAGTTATCATTGCAACTCTTTCAACCCCCCTCTCTCTGGGGAGTCCCCTTTTGTTCTCCCGGCTCTCTCTCACACACACTCTCATACAGCTATCTGCTCTGTTGTTACCACTAAACTTTGACCAATTCCTCAAGTGACGATTTAAACATACAAAACACAAACCACAACATTACACAAAACAATAACACACAAATTATTCTCTGAAAAAACCTAGAACCAAATAGCATATCTCTCTCTGCCTCTACCGGCCTGACTACAGTTCGCCCTTTTGTCAGCCATGCTGCTAGAGAGATACATTCTAACTTTTAACTTTTTTTAAACCACCTTCCTATAAAACATAGCAACATTTAACAAAATACAAACTTAACCAAACACATTAAGCTGAGAGATTTGACTTTTGAACCCAACGTAGACTTTAAATTAACTTGTTTTCCCCAAATGTTTAAGAATCCAGGCCTGTTCACACAGACAGGAGAGGCCTACCCCCATTTCTCCTCCCCCCTCTGTGCAAACCGGCCCTTTGTTCCTGTCTGCAGTCCTGTACAAACTCTCTCATCTTAAGGAATATTTTATATATTTACAAACTAGTTTTCATAGACTTTGCTTCTGTAAACACAATCAAAACAATACTCGCCTCCTGTTGAATTCTGCTGCTTTGCGGAGGTGTCCATTCTGCTGCGTGTGCACTTCCACAGGAAAAAAGACATCCCGCCAGCCACTAAAATCTCTCAGTATCCCTCCTCGAACCGGATTTTGGCACCAAACTGTGGTGAGGATGTAATGGCAAATTATTGATCAAGTGTGTATTGATTGATTAGTTATTGGCTATGGCAATTCCATGCTGTATTTAGTGAACTGTGTTCTTCAGTCATTGCAGGAGATTGCTGTACAGAATAGTTTCTGTGAGAACATATGTCTTGTTTTGGGAAGTGTCTATGGGAATAGAGGTTCCTGTGGGAACCTGTGTCTTGTTGTGACTATAGACTGGATTTGTTATGTATTCTAGTGAACATCAGATTAACTATGGACGTCATGGAGAAGTACTGAGTTGGAGGGAGGTTGAATGAACGGATCCAGGAGAGGGGCGGGCAACATTGGTTTTAGTATATGAACTGTTGTAAACAATAATGCGGGGCTCTTGCATTGTCAAATGTAGACAAGAGGAGACCTCCGTGCACGGAGAGATGATTGTGGAAATAAAGAAAACCTCCTATGAACATTTAAAACGGATATCTAATTATTGATGAATCGGCAGAGCATTGCGGTGGATTTTTTCCTCCACAACTTGGGGGCTCGTCTACGGGATCTCACGACTGGGATGCGGACCTCTGGCATGTCGACTGGTGATAACCTCCTGTCAAAGTTGGACCTGAAAGCTCGATTAATGCTAAGAGAGCAGGAGTCGACATGCGGAGGAATGTAGCCCAGCGCTGTGATCTGCGGAACCTGGTGAGGCAAATACACACTGAGTGCAATGTTGATTGATCGGTTTTATGTCAAATTGAGTAGCTGTGAAATTTAGAATAATGTTATACAATTGGTTCTAAAAATAGACAATTGTAACTACTGTTAAAAGCTGCAGGTCTGGGGGATTGTGTAGTGGAGAACGGATGTAACTTCTGCCTGGGCAATCTTTTGCCTTTGAGGGGAGTGCGGGGTCCTGGGGATGCTCGCGTGAGATAATATTAAATAAAACTCACTATTGCCGTTATCGGATATACTCACCGCCGAGAGGGTGAGGCGTTGCGTTAGGAAAACGGATGTAACTTCTGCCTGGGAAATCTTTTGCCTTTGAGGGGAGTGCGATGTGTCCTGGGGATGCTCGCGTGAGATAATATTAGATAAAACTCACTATTGCCGTAGCTTAGAGCGCACGCGTAAGGGAGCTTACTAGAGCCGACTCATATTTGGGCAAGATTTAGAGAAGAAAAAATCGGCCTGTTTGTCGACGGACAAACAGTAAGGCGCGGGTTGAAAGGTATTACTTTAGCGTCTAAAACTGCAGTATAAAGTGGAAAAAAAAACACATACCCAGACCTGAGTTTTGCGAAAGGAGGTATAAAGTATATGTAGTTATAATAAAAGGGATACAATTGCAAAGTCAAAGCATTGGGAAAATTCTTACCATTCATTTGCAAAAAGAGAAAAAAGAAAAGTTGTTTTCAAAAGGTCTCTTTCCTTTGAACAAAAAAAAAAAAAGAAAAGGGGAGAGTGTGGGTGAAACTGAGCAGTGAGGCTCATTGAGGAAGAAAAAAAATGAGAAAAATGAATGGGAAATGAATGGGAAATGACTGAGATATGAATGAGAAATTTCTCAATGAGAAAAATGAGAGGAAGAAAAATCACAAAGTTCACAAACTAAACTTTTTGTTTTGGGGTTAAATGTTCAGGTTAAACTTTTTATTTTGGGGCTAAACGTTCAAATTGAACTTTTTGTTTTGGGATCCAAGCGTTAAACAGGGGCTAAACGTTCAAATTCAACTTTTTATTTTGGGGTTTAAACGTTCATATGTGTGTAGATAAGCCGGCCGGCAGGGGACAAACAGGGTTGTTTATTTTGTTATGTGAATACACAGTGTGTTTTATTTTAATCCATACCTGCCTACAAAAGAGGGATTGGTTGTTATTTTGTTTTTATTGGTAATATCACAAGGTATTGGTTTTGATTTCGCACACACAAACAAAACCACAGCTGTTTAGAGAAAGCTCATGAGTAGCAATGGGTTTGTATTTGCAGAGGTCGAAATACACACCAGGAAAGCACATTTGTCTCAAGCAGACCTACACGCCACATTTAGAGGGAAATATAGACTGTATAAAAGTTATGGTCTAGGTGGTTTTGAAGAACCACAGAAAAACAAGAGCAACACATTTATTATAAGGGGGAAAAGAAAGTATGTCTGCCAGAAGCAATACATACGGCCATACATATCATTTATTATGTGAGGAGTTTAATCTTTCGCTAGTGTCTCTTAATGTGTCTTAAAAGGTCTCAACCTGGAAGTTGACCCGTGCCTCACCACCACCATGTAGCAGACTGAGAGTCAGCGCCAGGCTCAACTACACTGAGGACCACCAGCAGTCCAGGCTCCAGCGGAGACGATCAACACTCCGGGCAGGCTTCAGCCAGGGAACCGGCAGCAGCATCCGTACCGCAGCCACCAGCCCTGAACACCGCAGCTAGCGGCCAGCAGTGGGAGAGATTTATCTCTCCCTCCCGTGTAAGTGTTTCACCACACCGGTGTAAACGGGCTACAGAAATGCAATATGAGTGGTTTGCTTGCTGTAAAAGAATATATGACTGCCGTGGAGTTTTCGATTCATAGGCTTGGCCCGGAGGTTGACGCCACCTGGACAGTAACAGCGGAGAGGACTCAACGAAGCGAATCAAGACGGAGCGGAGAGGGTGTGAGGCGCTGGTCAATCACAGGCGAGAGACTGACACGGCCGGAGACGCAAGCCAGTTGAGGGTGGAGGGTTCACAGCAGAACTTCCTCCAAAGACACCAATTATGAGCAGATAAGTAAAGACACACTTGAACATTTGCATGTTACAGCTGTTTGACAAACCATTGTTTTAGTAAAGAATCACACACTGTATACATTATGTACATGCAATGCACACAGAGCAAAAGTACTTTTATGCATTAGTACAGTATTGTTTAATAGAAGTTATGTTTTTTTTAGGAAAAGTGAGTGTTTAGCCTGGAAAAACCTTATTGCCAAGCGAAAAGGTAAATGTTTGTGAACACACTGAGATTTCTCTTCCCCCCCCCCCCCCGCTTCTCGGCCTGAAGCCTTGAAACCTGCAGCACCCTCCAGATAACCACAGTGCATAGCGCACACACATTTCCCAAGAGGACTGAGAGAGGCAGAGAAAGTTAAAGGGTGTCTCTCTCTAAAAAATAAGTATATAGAAAAACTGCTAAATTAATTGACACATGCGTTATATAACGCATCTGTCAAAGGGGGAAAGCAGCTTTTGTTTTGTGTCTGCTTTTTGTTTTGTTTTTAAGTTTTTGTTGTTGTGGTGTATGTGTTTTGTGTGCCTGTGTGACTGAGACAATCAGATGGACAAGCAGACTGAGACAATCAGATTGGACAAGCAGACTGAGATAAGCAGATTGGACAAGCAGACTGAGATAAGCAGATTGGACAATCACCATGGGACAATCGGATCTCCAATGCCAGATGCTGAGATCCAGCCCCCCCCCCCCCCCCCATATCCTTCACCAGTGCAATTAGCTTAGGCTTTGCACACACACACACACATGCGTGAGCTGGACCACAGACGGTTTCCCCCTGGCGAGTAAGATGCTGAGAGTCGTACTTGGTGTGGTTTGTGTAAAAAACTGTGATCATGTGTATTAAAAAGCGTTTTGGAACCACAGGAGACAGGGGGAGTGTGAACACAGTGTGAATGAGTGAAGCCTTGGAACGGTGAAAGGTGTGTGATTGTTGAAGGGAATGTTAATGTACACCAGTTAGACAGGAAATAATGGACTCCAGTGTGACTAGAGAGCGGAGAGGAGGACAAAGACTTGAGACATGACTTGGACTTGTAAGATGACTTGTGAGCTGATAGGTTGCGGGTTTGTTTCCCGGCCTTTGAGCAGAGTACATGCCAAAGTCGACTTGGGATGTATGTCTGCCGGATGCTTGGAAGGGAACCCAAAACAAAGAGGTTAATCTGACTAATGTACTCTGTAGGTTGTGTAAATTGTGTATTAAGCGGGGTTGGGGGTAATTAATCAAATTGTGTGTTAAATGAATATAAACATATTCTAAACTACCAAGTAGGGCTTAATTTGAATGTAACCTGTAGCAAGTTAAAGGTTTCAGTCTTCGATTGGATGAACAGGAGCAATTACCAGAAATGTGTAAACTGTGTTCTTAAGAGAAAAAAAAAAAATATGCCAAAAAGTGTGGAACAATAAAAAAGGCCATTGACCTCTGACACACTTCGTTTATGATATGAAATCTTGGGTAAATAATCATGCTTGATTTGATATTAGCATAACTAAGAGTTTGATTTGAGCAAATGATACATTGTAACATAAGTATGTATTAAGTATTAAGTAAGTAACCGAAATGAAGGACTTATTAATTGTGATTGTGAACACATAGGGAAATTTTAATCTATATAGATGTGTGAGATGATACATTTTTTTCTAACAAGTTAAGGATAATAGTTATGTTAGTTTTCTTTGACTGTGTTTGAACTTATAGTTTGTTATCAATAATTTATTTTTAATATTGATAATAATGATTTATTCTTATCAAAAGTGTGGAATTGTAATGGCAAATTATTGATCAAGTGTGTATTGATTGATTAGTTATTGGCTATGGCAATTCCATGCTGTATTTAGTGAACTGTGTTCTTCAGTCATTGCAGGAGATTGCTGTACAGAATAGTTTCTGTGAGAACATATGTCTTGTTTTGGGAAGTGTCTATGGGAATAGAGGTTCCTGTGGGAACCTGTGTCTTGTTGTGACTATAGACTGGATTTGTTATGTATTCTAGTGAACATCAGATTAACTATGGACGTCATGGAGAAGTACTGAGTTGGAGGGAGGTTGAATGAACGGATCCAGGAGAGGGGCGGGCAACATTGGTTTTAGTATATGAACTGTTGTAAACAATAATGCGGGGCTCTTGCATTGTCAAATGTAGACAAGAGGAGACCTCCGTGCACGGAGAGATGATTGTGGAAATAAAGAAAACCTCCTATGAACATTTAAAACGGATATCTAATTATTGATGAATCGGCAGAGCATTGCGGTGGATTTTTTCCTCCACAAGGACTATAACTCTAAGTTTAGAAAACCAATGCAACTAGAAGGTAAAAGTATTAGGAAAGGTTTATTTACAAAAACAAAGTCTCACACAGACACTGTGGTTCACCCCCCTCTCCTGCTCCTGGGGAATGACCCCCTCTTCCTGTTAGTCACTTCCTTTTATAGACTTCTTCTGAAGTCCCACAACAAAGAGTAGCTTTATGCACTTAGCGCCCCCCTACGGCGAGGAGGGGTATTACAACAACATCTAAATTCTCTCTACAGTATTAAAGGAGAATTTCGTCCTCATTTCCAGCTTAAAATATGATGTTTTCTACCCACAAATACTTTTGGGTTCATTCGAATCCCCACAGAAGATTTGTCGCACCGAGTACACTCCTCAAACACTCAAACAGGCTAGAACGAGAGCCTGCGGGGCATGCTGCACACGCTCTGTAAATGACACTTTTTCGGTCACATCGCGGTTCATTCTGGTTGTAAATATAATTATTTAGCTAATAGCTAGAAGCTAAGCTAACACCAACACAACAGTCAACGTTGATCTGCCCCGGATGGGGTTACAGTGTTCATCTTCTTCTGTGGTTTACCACACTTCTTCAGAGAAACCACAGAAGAAGAAGATGAGCACTGTAACCAAAGAGCGTGGAAGGAAAGAGACGACACTCCGGCCATTTTTGGAAACAGAATGCGCCTCGCAGTGGTCAGCTGGGGTAGCGCTGGCCCCTATAATCAGCCTCTCTAAACAGTAACTCAACGGGAGTTGAACCTCGGGTCCTTTTCATTAGGTATTTATCTTGAAAAAACTAATCAAAGAAAACGAAAAATTTTGCTTAGTTTCCACAATATGGTTGTTGTTTTACATCCCTGCACTACACCACTTCAATCAAGATTTGCAGTACGCCCGGAAAAGATGTGAATCCCCAAAGTTTAGAGTGTTCTCCCGTTGAGTTACTGTTTAGAGAGGCTGATTATAGGGGCCAGCGCTACCGCAGCTGACCACTGCGAGCCTGTGCGAGGTTCCTTTGGCGCTGTCACGCTTCCAAAAATAAAAAATGGCAGAGGCTGCTGGGCGCTGATGTTGCAATGGGGCAATATGGAGCTGTCATTTCTTTCCATAAAAGTTCTTTGCTGTAACCGCATGTCCGCATCCGGGGCAGATCGGAGCCGACTATTTTGTTGTTGTTAGCTTAGCTTCTAGCTATTAGCTAAATAATTATATTTACAACCAGAATGAACCGCGATGTGACCGAAAAAGTGTCATTTACAGAGCGTGTGCAGCATGCCCCGCAGGCTCTCGTTCTAGCCTGTTTGAGTGTTTGAGGAGTACTCGGTGCGACAAATCTTCTGTGGGGATCCGAATGAACCCAAAAGTATTTGTGGGTAGAAAACATCATATTTTAAGCTGGAAATGAGGACCGTGGTGTAAAAAAACGAAATTCTCCTTTAAAGCAACAAACGTTTTTATATGGATATCTCAGGGAAATGCTTTGACTGTGGGGATGTCCGTTCTTCAAAAGCTCCTCTCTCAGCTGTTGTAATGATATACCATTGACAAAAATAAGATATAGCTCAGTGGGTTAGAGTCAGAGAAGATACAGGCAGCCTGGCTAACGCACTGGGCTAACGTTAGGTTTGGCTAACCTACCACACACTATACCAGTAAACAACGTAACCTAAAGCGTCACGGTCAGATTTGTTAAACCAACATTTGCTCCAAAATGAATTAAATCATAAAGTTAATCAAAATGCCACGGAAACATTAGGCTAATAAACACAGAGCTGCAAACATCAATTAATCCGATAATTTCCCCCAGTGAGAAGCTGAGAGCAGCCCTGGCTCCTCTTCCGGGCTGCTGGGCTGATAGTCCATGCAAATTAGCTTTTTACGACAAACTAATTGTAAAATAATTTTTTGCAGCTTAGATCATTTCTATGAGGTGTCCAGAACAACATACTAAAAGTCCTAAGAAATCCTAGTTGAGGAAATATGTTTAATTCTCATCAATCCAAGATGTGTGCCAGTAAGGCCAGACAACAATACACCCCAATGGGGCTATTTTTTTCCTTTACTCCTATCAAAATAAAACTTTATACAATGAAAGTATCCATGAAAAGTAACATTTTTTGTATTACAAGTTTCTTTGAAAATGAATTTGAATATGCAAATGAGCTGTACACTAATCGAATATAGGCTACCCAAAATAAGTAAAGGAGTAAAGGAAAAAATGAAGCCTATCACAATCAAACCTCACACAGTGAAAGTATACATGAAAAGGAACTTTTTTGTTTTACAAGTTTCTTGGAAAAATCTATTTTAAATATGCAAATGAGCTCAACACTAGGCCTAATTGACTTGTCCAATAAGCCATAAAGTCACAAGTAAAACAGGGGCCAAATAACTAACACATTCATGTCTATTCAGTAAGTTAACCTATGCATAAACAAGATAAATTTGAAGTCACTTACCACACTTACCTGGGTCACTTGCCACAAAAAGGCAATGCGATGCTACTTCAAGATGAAAAGTAGTTTTGACCTTAAGCAAAATGTCTACAGTAAAATGTCTAGTTAGAAAGGAGTTGGTAACTTAAAATGTTCCGATTGGGTTTCTAGCCTAGATATTGCTGTTGCTAGCTTCTCATAACACTGCAAAGCTACTTTAGAAACGGTGGAAGTCTGATGTGTGGCCCGCCTGGTCTGAAATACTTGCTTACTACAAAAAGAGAAGCAGTTTTGGTGTCTGGCAAAATTATTTAAAGAGCTGGAATGTCTGGAAAGTGTGTCTATCTGGTTTTTCATCTGTCTTCTGTGTGAGAGTGAATCGTTTAGTTGGTAAGAATGACTTCTGCCATTAGGGAGGTACGGTGGTGCAGTGGTAAGCACTATTGCCTCACAGCTCGAAGGTCGTGGGTTCGATTCCCACCTGGGGACGAGGTGAACGCTGAAGGAATGCGTGCCCGTCCGCATGTCCTCGAGTGCCCACCGCCCGGGTGGGGTCAGCAAAAGGGCCTTTCTGTGTGGAGTTTGCATGTTCTCCCCATGCCTCCCGGGGGTTTCCTTCATATAGGAACCCCCTTCACAAAAACATGCAATATCCTGGTTGCTAATGTGGTTCCTCCTCTGGTCGTTAAGGGCGCCTGTTCAGAGGGAGGGGAACTGGTTGGAATAGCATGAACCTCCCACGTGCTACCGGTGAAGCTTCCTCTGTCAGGTGAAAAGAAGCGGCTGGCTGACTGCCCATGTCTCGGAGGAAGCATGGAGCCAGTCTCGGCTCTCCCCAGATCGGCAGAGGATGGAGTAGCAACCAGGATTGAGAAATCAAGTGAGCACTAATGGGGAATAAAATGGGATAAAAAAATCGATTTACAATACCTATTATTTGTAAATCTACCAGCCCAAAATGTAATCTCACCACGTTACTAATGACTAAGATGGCTATTCTGACTTTCTGTCATGTCATTAGGTTAGGCTTGTTCGCAAATAAAAAATAATAATTTAGAAAGCGACTGGAGGCAAGATTGTGCAATCAATTCTTAAGGTCAATATAAGTATTTTTGTGGCAAGTGACCCAGGTAAGTGTGGCAAGTGACTTCAAATTTATCTTGTTTATGCATAGGTTAACTTACTGAATAGACATGAATGTGTTAGTTATTTGGCCCCTGTTTTAATTGTGACTTTATGGCTTATTGGACAAGTCAATTAGGCCTAGTGTTGAGCTCATTTGCATATTTAAAATAGATTTTTCCAAGAAACTTGTAAAACAAAAAAGTTCCTTTTCATGTTTCACTGTGTGAGGTTTGATTGTGATAGGCTTCATTTTTTCCTTTACTCCTATGCGGGTATATTTTGGGTAGCCTATATTCGATTAGTGTATAGCTCATTTGCATATTCAAATTCATTTTCAAAGAAACTTGTAATACAAATTTTTTTACTTTTCATGGATACTTTCATAGTATAAAGTTTTATTTTGATAGGAGTAAAGGAAAAAAATAGCCCCATTGGGGTGTATTGTTGTCTGGCCTTACTGGCACACATCTTGGATTGATGAGAATTAAACATATTTCCTCAACTAGGATTTCTTAGGACTTTTAGTATGTTGTTCTGGACACCTCATAGAAATGATCTAAGCTGCAAAAAATTCTTTTACAATTAGTTTGTTTTTTGGTTCCAAAATGAGTTACTTTGCCTGGACTATGAGAGCAGCCCGGAGGTCTGACTTGTCCGGCTGATACGAGCTCAATCTCCGACAACGAAAATCCGATTTTCGTACAGGCGTCATTTTGATAAACTGATCTCATAGTGGGAATCCTCCTGGTTACTTTTGGCGACACAGAAAATATTACAACTTAAAGTGCCATATTTACAGAGCTAGACTGTATATAAATACACAATGCACTGTGCGCATTCTAGAACCAGCAGCTCTACATAAGAAAGTATAGAGGGGGGGGGGGCTCAGACTGAGGTTTCAACCCAAAAGACTCTGGTTCTCTGATCTGAGAAGATTTTGGCTTCAATAGACCATACAGGGAGGAGATAGGGACGCGTTCTCCATTCATATTATATCGCAATGCTCCAAACACATAAACACCTTACGTGGCTGGTAGCGCCACTGTAATGTTGAATGTTCATTATGTTGTATGTTTTTTCCTTTCCTTTGCTTTTCTTGTGTCTGAGCCTGTCTGTTTTGTTTTGTTTGTGTTCTATAGAAAAATGAAAATAAAATATTGAAAAAAAGAAGAAAAATAAAAGCAAGCCTCCTGATTGACCTATAACTTGTGAGGACGCGAAAGACTCAACCTTTCCATCCAATCACAGGAGGGGAAGAAATGCACCAGAATTCACATTTCTCCCCAAGTGGGCTCACTCTGAAAGAAGTGAGATTCCTGCTTGCACTCCCCCCCTCCCCCCTCTCTCGGACGTCAGTAACCACACCTACTCCTCGCTCTCTGTCCTATCACAGGAGGGGAAGCGGTGAAACAACATTTGCATATTTACCTAAAAAACATGACTTTTCCTCTCTCACCCGCTTTTTCTGGATTCTGTCATATTTCAACAATTTCATAATAAAGTGTCAGTTTCGCATGCTGACAGTCAGACATCTGATGTCATGCAGAAAACAAGACGATTGGTTTGCGACAATAGACCTGGCGGATGCATATTTCCATATTCCAATCTGCCAGGCACACTGCAAATACCTGCGCTTCTACTTTCAGGGGGTAGCCTATCAATACAACCGTCTCTCCTTCGCTTACGCGCTAGCCCCTCAAACCTTTACCAAGTGCATGGAGCTAGCCTTAGCCCCTATACGAAGGAGAGGTATCAGAGTCCTCCACTATCTAGACGACCTGATTCTGCTGGGCGAGTCAAGACAACAGACTGCCTTGTTGCATACGATGGAGACAGTAGAGCACCTCCAATCACTGGGTTTTGCCATAAATTGGACAAAGAGCTCTCCCCTCCCCAGTCAGACAGTGACCTATCTGGAGATACACCTCGACTCCAGGGTCATGAGAGGGAGGTTATCCTCAGAAAGGGCGGAAGTCCTACTCTCCCTCCTCCATCAATTTGCCCCAGGAGCCACAGTGACAGCCTTCACTGTGATGCACTTACTGGGGACAATGGCATCGAGTCACGTCGTGATGGCGCTGGGTCTCCTTCACATGAGAAGGATACAGCGCTGGTTCAATCGAATGATTGATCTTTTGGGGGACCCCCAACAGACTCTCAGAGGGAGTCCCTCTGGGGAGAGTGACGTCGCATGTGACAGTGTTGACACATGCTTCCCTCTCCAGATGGGGGACGGTGGGAACACCCCTCTCCATGCACATAAATGCCCTGGAAGCACTTTGCCCCCCAGCTGTCAGGTTATCATCACGTGCTGGTCAGAACAGACAGCACAACCGCAGCAGCTTACATCAACCAACAGGGGGACACACACTCCGCTACACTTCTGGAAATAGCAATGGATTTGCTGATGTGGTCACAAACACATCTGCTATCCCTCAAAGCTCTTTTTATTCCAGGGGTGGAAAATCAAGCCACAGAACTTATGTCACGTGGTGGTCCTCGTCCAGGAGAATGCAATTTGCTACCTGATCTAGTGCAAGAAGCAGGGCAGAGGTGGACCTCTTTGCAAGCAAAGAAAATGTGCAATGTCCTCTGTGGTTCTCCCTGAACACACAAGACAAACCACCTCTAGGGGTAGACGTGTTCTCCCATCAGCTCTGGTCCAAGTCCCTCCTGTATGTAGAAAGAACAAAGGAAGTCCAAGGCAACTCTTCAAGAATATTTTAAAAAACCTTTAATAAAATACGGCTTCCACCGACATGTTTCGGCCAAACTGGCCTTTCTCAAGGTGATTTACAGAAACAATGAATGAGCTAGGTCTTTTGTTTGTCATACAGTGATGATAATCAGCTGGTGCACTCAGGGTGTGGCACCCAAGGGTGTGTAGCAAGAGTATGTCCCTCCTGTATGTCTTCCCTCCTGTCCCCCTGATTTCACATCTCCTAACACGGGTTCAGGAGGAGGGCCTATCTTTGAGACTGGCAGCACCAGAACGCACAAATGCATCGTGGTTCCCAACTATGATCCAACTCCTGAGAGGCAGACCATGGTGACTCCTGAGAGGCAGACCGTGGTGACTCCTGAGAGGCAGACCGTGGTGTGGT
>NC_139624.1:12840753-12978253 GCF_964638095.1 Poromitra crassiceps
TGAAATTTTGGGGAGAGCAGGGGGGGAAGGAATCTTAAAAAAAAATCTAAAAAAAAGTTTTTTTTTTTTTACCAATTTCTTAGAGCCGCCAACTAAAGCTTCGAGAGCCGCCAGCGTCTCGCGAGTCTAAGAGGAACTTCCCCTGTCCCTCCTCCTTAAGGAAATGTTATTAGGGCACAACATGCTTGCCTGGGTACCTTCTCCAGGAGACTATTTCTCTGCCTTGAATTAAATGTCCTCTGGAGAGAGAAATAACACACCTATATGCTCCAGGACTGAAAGGTTTCCTGTAGAGAGCAAATGGTGATTAATGGACATGAAAGGATAGGCTAGAAATTCTTATTCTCCCTATATTCATATCCCCAACAAAAATGGGAGTGTGTCTGTCCCACTGTGACATCATCCGTGATGTCATAAATCCCACTGTGTCATCATCAGTGATGTCATAAATCGTACTGTGACATCATCCATGATGTCATAAATCCCACGGTGACATCATCAGTGATGCCATAAATCCCTGATCCCACTGTGACATCATCAGTGATGTCATAAATCCCACTGATGACATCATCAGTGATGTCATAAATCCCACTGATGACATCATCAGTGATGTCATAAATCTCACATCATCAGTGATGCTGGTCTCATTGGCCACACAGCAGCCGAGTTGCGGGCAAGGCCGTGTAGCGGCCGAGCTGCAGGACGGGCGAGGCCGCAAAACGGCTGAGCATACGCGCCCGAGATTCCTAGTGTCTTAAATGAGTTTTCCCGTTTGAAAACCACACCTCCTCCCCGGCCCCTGCCCGTGAGGATGCTAGGTGGTCCAAAGGGGGATACCCACACACATTTCAGTGTTTGGCTCATCTTCCTTATGTTTTTTAAAGCACAGAGTTGGATCTAAAATAACATATCGTCGCTGTGCAATGAAAACCACTTATCTCCAAATCGCCAATTTTTCAGGAAATGGAAAAAACCCCGTGCTCATAAAATACTGAACACCACGTTGTCATATTTGACACATGTCTTCATTGTAGACAGTTTATCGCTGAATGTGTCATTACATTATAAATATCTTACCTGAATAAGCTCAAATGCTGTTACAGGATTTACACACGGAGTCTGAAGCACTTTCTGGCGGCCACGCCACAGCCTGTGGGAGCCTGCGCGAGCACGAGCCGCTGTGCTCCAGGCAGCGGGCACGCGCGGACGGAGAGCTTCACTCTGCCAAGCCGAGGAGAGTCGGCTCTGTCATGGGTTGAGCAGTCCCGGAGTAACGTGACATTATTCTTGTCAGAAACAACTGCGATTTGCATCCTTTAAATGAGTTTGCAGCCCAAGGACAACCCGAAAACACCTTATTGATCTATTTACGTCAGACGATGCCAGAATCACACAAAACCAAGCCGAACACAGCCGGCATTCGGGTCAGCAGCGTACCTGTGACTTTTCTGGGGAAGTTCTCATGAGGTGGGGCGGAGCATGGAGGTCTGACTGTCACATACGTGATGTGATGGGCGGGTCTAGCATCCAATGGTGATACGTGTTACATACTTTACCCAGTAAAACGTGTTTTTATTGGTCATTTAGACGCCAAAACCTGCCAGTAGATGGAGGAGAATGGATATATACCATTTATATTCAAAAGTAAAAATCATAAAAAATGGACTTAGGTGGTTTTCATTGCACAGCGACGATATTTAAACTCATCAACATTTACTATTGATGAACATAATACAACACAAATGTGATGTTGTATGAATATGATGGACTCAGACCCCAGGAAGACTTGCTGGTGCCATATACATGATTTAATGGGGATCCTTATTTAACAAACAAACACATAACTACATAAATAAGATACCAGGACTAACCGAGCCTTCCTGCAGTTCCTCACAGCTGGGATCAGTCTCCTCCGTCCCTGATCTGATGTGTTGTAGGCCTGCAGGTCCAACACATCTAGAACCTCCTCTGACATCTGCAGCATGTAGGCCAGAGCTGAGCAGTGGATCTCAGAGAGTCTCTCCCCTGGTCTGTTCTCTGAATTCATGAACTGTTGGATCTCCTGATGTACTGACTGGTCTTTCATCTCCATCAAACAGTGGAAGATGTTGATGCTTCTGTCAGGAGAGCAATCATGAGTGGCCATCCTCTTCAGGTTGTTGATGGCTGTCTGGATGCTTTCTGGTCTGCTGTCTGTCTGACCCAGGAGGCCTCCTAAGAGTCTCTGGCTGGACTCCAGTGAGAGGCCATGAAGGAAGCGGACAAAGAGGTCCAAGTGGCCATTTTTACTCTGCAGGGCTTTGAGCACAGCTTTCTGCAGGAAGACATCCAGTGATTTATGATATTTATTGTAGTCTTTTCCCTGGAATGTCTCCAGTACTTTCTCAGCCCTGTTTGTGTAGCAGTGGAACATGTAGACTGCAGCGAGAAATTCCTGAATGCTCAGATGAACAAAGCAGTAGACCGTCTTCTTGAAGTGCACACACTCTCTTTTGAAGATCTCTGTGCACACTCCTGAGAACACTGAGGCCTCTCTGACATCAAGACCACACTTCTCCAGGTCTTCTTGGTAGAACATGAGGTTGCCTGTCTCCAGATGTTCAAACGCGAGTCTCCCCAGCTTCAGAAGAGCTTCCCTGTCAGTCTTTGACAGCTCCTGTTGACTCCTCTCACATCTCTCATTATACTTCTGGTTCTTCCTCTCTGTCTGAACCAGCAGGAAGTGTGAGTACATCTCAGTCAGGGTCTTGGGCAGCTCTCCTCTCTGGTCTGTAATCAACATGTGCTCCAGAACTGTAGCAGTGATTAAGCAGAAGACTGGGATGTGGCACATGATGTGGAGGGTCCTGGATGCCTTGATGTGGGAGATGATTCTGCTGGACAGCTCCTTATCACTGCATCTTCTCCTGAAGTACTCCTCCTTCTGGTCATCAGTGAACCCTCGTACCTCTGTTACCCTGTGGACACATGTAGGAGGGATCTGATTGGCTGCTGCAGGTCTGGAAGTTATCCAGAGGAGAGCCAAGGGAAGCAGATTCCCCTTGATGAGGTTTGTCAACAGCACATTTACTGATGATACCTGTGTGACGACAGACACAACCTTTGTGTTCTGGAAATCCATTGAAAGTCTGCTTTCATCCAGGCCGTCAAAGATGAACACAACTTTACAGACAGAGAGCTGCTCTGCTGTGACCGTCTGTAATGTTGGATGGAAAACATGGATCAGAGTGAGAAGACTGTACCCCTCATCTTTGATCAAGTTCAGCTCCCTGAACGAAAGCGGAATCACAAGACTGACATCTTGATTTTCCAAGCCCTCTGCCCAGTCCAGAGTGAACTTCTGCGCTGAGAATGTTTTTCCAATGCCAGCAATGCCCTGCGTCAGAACTACTCTGATTTTTATCTCTTTTTTTTTCTTTTCTTCCTCTTGGGCAGGTAACCTTTCTCCATTTTCTCCCTTTTCTTCCTCTTGGTCAGGTAACCTTTCTTCATTGTCTTTCCCTTTCTTCTCTTTGTCAGGTAAGGGTTTAAAGATGTCGTGGCACTTGATCGGAGCTTCGTGGAGGGGCTCCATCTTGGATGATGTCTCCTGTTTGAGTGGAGCATCATGGAGGGTCTTCATCTTGGACACTGTCTCCAGCTGCCACACCTCATGTTGGGTATTAACGTCTTCACTTCGTCCCACTGTGATGTAGAGCAGAGTGTAGATCCTGTTGAAGGAGGTTACAGTCCCTGCTTCAGCAGTTCCTGCTTCAGTTCCTTCTGTCACAAATCCACATCTCTTTATCAGAATGATCTTATGCTCATCTAAAACCACCTGCAGAGCACCGTCCACTGGAAGACATGAAGGAGTAAAGAGTAGTATCTGGTATTAATGTTATACAGTATGTGTGTGTGTGTGTGTGTGTGTGTGTGTGTGTGTGTGTGTGTGTGTGTGTGTGTGTGTGTGTGTGTGTGTAGGCTCTTTCATACACAGATCGCGGAAAAATTGCCGTTTAGGAGTCCCGTAAAGCCAGCCGCCTCGCCACAGAAATTGCTTTCACACGAGCCAAGCAGCACGGCCACATTACCGTGCTGCTCTGTACTTTCAGGTGAAATCCCCTGCTCCCGCATTGAAAGGCGAGCGGAGGGATTTCCTGCTCCTCCTAGCCCAAATGAATATTTTCATAGGTTAGTGTAGCCTAGGCTACTGTATGATGAACGAATTAATTCAACAACAAGACTTCCCTCCTCCTAGTCCGCTGAGCAGGGAGGATAGGTGCACTCGCATGGTGGGCGGGCAGATCGATATGGTGTCCTAAATTGGAATGATACACGACCGCCCGCATACAGTACTGTATCAAACAGCTGCAGTCTGCATAACGTTCGTCGGGGGAATAGTATAGGCTATAAATGCACATGACTACTTAACGTTAACTAATGTCAACATCGTTTGATCATAAAATGGTAAATGGCCTGCATTTATATAGGGCTTTTATCCAAAGCGCTTTACAATCAGTAGATAGTCTACATTCACCCATTCATACACCGATGGCGGCAGGCTGCCACGCAGGGTGCCTACACACCATCGGGAGCAAGGAGGGTTAAGTGTCTTGCCCAAGGACACAGCGACAGCAGCTGGGAGGGAGCGGGGATCGAGCCGCCAACCCTTGCGTCATTGGCCGAACCGCTGTACCTCCTGAGCTAAAGCCGCCCCAAGCCTAACCGCACGGAGCATTCCTCCTGGCGTCCCTGCAGTCATGATTGTAGGCTATAGGCTACTTTTTTTACTTTCACTACTGCACTTTCTTGATCACATGAGGTGATTTCCCCTGTCATTTTTTTATGAATGAGCAGACCATTAGCACCTTTTCCGGCTCGCTGCGACGACCTTTCAAGTGGAGGCGGGTTGCCAGGTAACCCGGCACTGTTACTACCTCCCGTCGCGGGACAAAAGACGTAAAACAATTGTCCACCAAAGCGCATTCACGACTTTCACATCGGAGGCGCTAATCCTATTTTCCGTGCATTTTTCGGCTTTCAAGGCCGGTGTGAAAGAGCCTAGTGTGTGTGTGTGTGTGTGTGTGTGTGTGTGTGTGTGTGTGTGTGTGTGTGTGTGTGTGTGTGTGTGTGGGATCGTGCGTGCGTGTGTATATATATACACATACACACAGATATATATTGCATGAGAAAGAAAAATGTCTCTGTAGCAACACAATAAGTCCTGGTTGTAGAAATGGTGACCACAGTAGATACACTCCAAGTCTTACTTTGTACGATGCCGGTTTGACTGGATGTCTGCAGTCTAGTAGGTCTTCGTCTGTCATCACTCGTCTTCCTCTCTCTGTAAAGATGAAGGAATTCATTATGACAGATTAGAATAGTTTATAAAGGTAGTAAAACAACTAAAAAAGGTTTAAACTATCTTCTGTTGCTAGCAAGCAGAGTATGGAATTAATGGAAACTATTAGTTATGGTGACATCTAGTGGACATAAATCACGAGTACAGGTTTGGGCAAGGAGGGCCACAGTCACATGGCCCACAAAGGACTATGGGATATGGGCTGAGGTATTGCCACGTTCTGGCTTAGTGAGTCAGTCTATCTTGTGAGCAGCGATGGAATAGGTAGAGTACCAGGAAATAAGCAACTCCAGCTACTTGCTGGGCCAAAAGAGAAGTGACTTATCTCTCTTCAAAGAAAGACATGTAGCATCTTTGTTGCTAACTTGATGACACAAACATAAACCTGTCAAGTGTAGTCGATCACTGAGTACACAGATCATAGTGTTTACACTACATTACTGGTGGGCGGGATGAGACAATTTGATTGACACATGATGGATGTGCTCTTGATTAAAAGTAGTGTTAAAAGCAGCATCAAATTAAACAGGGTAAAGCAGTATTTAATGAAAAGAAGCAGCTTCGTTTGGAAACACATTAAACTGAAATGCTGAAATTCCTTTTGAGTAAATAAATGTTGGCAAATATCGGTTATCGGCAAAAACAGCAAAGTTGATACGGTTATCGGCCACAATGTTCATATTGATGCATCCCTAATTGGTTTGTTCAGCACACTCTACTCAGAAGCCTAATCACAGTATTTCTGCTATTCAGTTGTGGCTGTGAGCCAGTGTTCAAAAAGTGTGCAAAATCTAACAGATAATGAAAAAGTATTGGACTTTTCTCATTTGGATTCAAAACAGTTTTTTTATGGTGTCATTTTCTTAATGACTTTTTGCGGTTATGTAACAAACACTTTCCCCATGAGCTGGTGCATCGACTCCACAATAGAGAACTAAAGGCATGGCCACTTCCAGTTTAGACATACGAACAGATTTAATCTGCCATTAAATGCTTATAAAAATAGTTTTACTTGGTCAAGGCACTCGGCCCAAGTTTTGTCTGAGTGAAATGTTCTATGGTCTCTTGTGATTCCAATAATACAGATTTTACTCATGTAACTTTGCCGTCTTACTGCCACATTTTCAATGTGCTTTTTTGGTGCCGTTGCAGCAGTGAGGGGGCGCTGCTGTGGTGCTGCTGAGCTGCTGTGGCAGCAGTGAGGGGGTGCTGCTGAGCTGCTGTGGCAGCAGTGAGGGGGTGCTGCTGTGGCAGCAGTGAGGGGGCGCTGCTGTGGCAGCAGTGAGGGGGTGCTGCTGTGGTGCTGTGGCAGCAGTGAGGGGGTGCTGCTGTGCTGCCGTGGCAGCAGTGAGGTGGCGCTGCTGTGCTGCTGTGGCAGCAGTGAGGGGGCGCTGCTGAGCTGCTGTGGCAGCAGTGAGGGGGTGCTGCTGAGCTGCTGTGGCAGCAGTGAGGGGGCGCTGCTGTGCTGCTGTGGCAGCAGTGAGGTGGTGCTGCTGTGGCAGCAGTGAGGGGGCGCTGCTGTGCTGCCGTGGCAGCAGTGAGGGGGTGCTGCTGTGGCAGCAGTGAGGGGGCGCTGCTGTGCTGCCGTGGCAGCAGTGAGGGGGCGCTGCTGAGCTGCTGTGGCAGCAGTGAGGGGGCGCTGCTGTGCTGCTGTGGCAGCAGTGAGGTGGCGCTGCTGAGCTGCCGTGGCAGCAGTGAGGGGGCGCTGCTGAGCTGCTGTGGCAGCAGTGAGGGGGTGCTGCTGTGCTGCCGTGGCAGCAGTGAGGGGGTGCTGCTGAGCTGCTGTGGCAGCAGTGAGGGGGCGCTGCTGAGCTGCTGTGGCAGCAGTGAGGGGGTGCTGCTGTGCTGCTGTGGCAGCAGTGAGGCGGCGCTGCTATGCTGCTGTGGCAGCAGTGAGGGGGTGCTGCTGAGCTACTGTGGCAGCAGTGAGGGGGTGCTGCTGAGCTGCTGTGGCAGCAGTGAGGGGGCGCTGCTGTGCTGCTGTGGCAGCAGTGAGGGGGCGCTGCTGTGCTGCTGTGGCAGCAGTGAGGGGGCGCTGTGCTGCTGTGGCAGCAGTGAGGGGGCGCTGCTGAGCTGCTGTGGCAGCAGTGAGAGGGTTGCTGCTGTGCTGCTGTGGCAGCAGTGAGGGGGTGCTGCTGAGGCGCTGTGGCAACAGTGAGGGGGCGCTGCTGTGGCAGCAGTGACAACCCGATTTCCCCAAAAATGGTAAAATAGCAACGTTTTTGGACCAACGTTGCTATGTTACAATTTCGGCTCCGAAATTGTAAAATGGTAACGTACGTTTCTACAGGGTTTAAGGGAGGGTGGTTTAAGGGAGATTTCCCGTTCTAACCCCTCCCCCTCCCCTAACCCTAAAATCTCAGAACGTTACCATTTTACAATTTTGGAGCCGAAATTGTCATATAGCAATGTTGGTCCAAAATGTTGCTATTTTACAATTGTCTGTGATACTGTGTTGGCAGTGAGGTGGCGCTGCTGTGGCAGCAGTGAAGGGGTGCTGCTGTGCTGCAGTGGCTTGATTTGACCAAGTAAAAGTATTTTCATCAGCATTTGACAAAATGTCTATGGAAAAAGGAATGGAGGATGCAATCCCTTGGTTCATATCTATGGTTCATATAAAGTGGGCATGACTTTGGCTCTATTGAATCTGTGTCTTTCTTTCGCTGCAGCAAACTTAGGTCTGTTCAGGGCTCTTAGTGTCGGGCAGTTCAAGTCTTTTCCATGATTTAATCATTTAGACCAGTACCTCAAAATGAATTGAACTTTTCAAGTATGTTGCCTTAGATTAAGCTGTCTTCATAACTTCTGCAACATCCTGTGTGCTTTACACATTAACTGTCATCAAGTGTAATACACCCTTTAGACCAGTAGAGGGCAGGGCATAATTTGTTATGTGAGGGAGTCAGTGTAATATTAGTCCATGGGCCAAACCCCCAAATTTCACATATCGGTACCACTCAAGTGGGCAAATTCTAATCATGATTTTTGAACAGGTATATATCCATAGATGATATTTTAGTATGATAGCCTTTGCAGAATGGTAGCTTTGTCACAGTTATCAGCTCATAAAGGTAGCCAGCCCTTACAATAAATTTGTTTCTAGGTGCTGATGCATACCCTATCTATGCAGATTTTCAGGACCTTTACTCATGTTCTATGAGATGCATGTTTGACAACATTTGAAAGGGTAGCTTCTTAGCTTTCATTTGAGCTCAGTTATGAGTCTGTCTGACAAATAAAGAGGTCTTCTAAGTGTCAGTGACATTCATTTTTCCACAATTTTCGCCTAAACTATAGTCTTTATTTCAGCACTGTGGCAACTAGGAACATCACAGACACAAACAACAAACACTGGAATACTCATAGGACTACAAGGATTCAGAAAAGGTATAATGTACCCATACTCTCACATCGTGAGGGGTGAATTTGGCCATTAAGGTAGAAGAATGACTTCTCAAGGGAAATTTTACATATCGGTACCAGCCGGGTGGGCAAATTTTACTTGTGATTTTTTTAATTCATATACATCCCTAGATTATGTTTTAATATGATAGGCCTTGATGACTGGTAGCTTATTAGTGCTTATCCCCTCTTAAATTATGGACTGCTGTCGTTCAAAACCAGGAAAGTGCCCTCCCTGGAAATCATCTTTCTTTCATTATCCGTTGCCTAGGGTGTGTCTGGACTACTAGATATAGGCAAACTATCCTATGATATTGTACATACTATACTATACTATACTATACTATACTATACTATACTATACTATACTATACTATACTTAAGCAATATAGCATGAGAGCAAGTGTGTTGTGGCGAATATATCCCGCTGATAAGCTGTTATCCCACGAGGCCGCAGTGGGATAACAGCTTATCAGCGGGATATATGCCACAACACACGCTGCTCGAGTGCTATATTGCTTTTATAAAACGGTTTCCAAGTATAATAATATAATAATAATAATACTATAAGTCCGACTGGCATGGTATTCTGATAGAGTCAGTTGAAACACTACTGTAAGGCGGGACCTCTAGCAAGAAGATAGACGTGCGGGTGATTTGATTGGATCGTTCTGGAGACTGAAGTTGACATTGGCCAATCCTGGCGCTTGCTGAGAAGCTGAGAGCTTTCTGGAAAGCCGACAGGCAGCTCGAGCGCAGCGCTGCATTCTCAGCGCTTGCTGAGAAGCTGAGTGCTTTCTGCAAAGCCCGACACCAACTAACGTTACGGGGTTAAATGCGGGGTTAAATGCGGGGTTAACAGCCTTTTTTTTGCAAAGAAGACATTAGCCCGCATCTATTCTTGTACAAAACATAATTTTCTGCAAAGTATTAGTAAAGTTATAAGCGAAGATCGATTCACAAGGATCTGACAGCTGTCTCCGCCATTTGTTTTTTTTGAGGTAACCAAATGCTTTTAGTAAGAGAGTTGCCATGGCAACCAATAACCCATGGCCATTGGTTATTGGACTCGGTTACGGGATTTATACAATGGCTGTGAACCAATCAGATTGCTTGATTTGAGAGAGCCGTTTTATAATATGATATATATACTATGCTTGTCTACTAAATTGGCACATTTCTCAGTCAAAAACAGAGTAAATTGACACGTTTCTCACTCAAAAATAGTTTTATTTGTGTTACATTATATGAACAGCTACATTCCAAATGTTTCCAGTCTTTCAGGACAATATTAGGACAATCTACCCTCCCTGAGACACCATGCCACCCACGAGAGCAACACCATCATCGTCATCCACATCTGAATGTGCTGGTTGGCACATTTTTGTAGTTTGCACAGGTTTGTGCACTTCAGACCATTATTGAGACCTGTGCACTCTGGTGGTTTGCACGTCTTCACACACTTGCAGGAGAGCAACTGCAAAACGGTCTGGTGCTGGGGAACCGCACATCCACTGGATTTCAAGTTGCCCCTCATCGTCTGTGGTCCACCCATGGTCCTTGGGGCTTGGTACAGATGGCTGGGTTTGAAGAGACCGTCTACAGATTGCAGTCTGATTGTTTGCATGAATGGAATGCATTCATAGCCAATCCTCAAATGGTGGAAGCTGGCTGGACTCGACCTCCCCATGTATGGTGCAGAAAAGTTGGTATCGGAGGAGGTTGACATCTGTAATGTGTGTAGAGGGTACATATACATAATACATGTGGCACATGATTTCCAGCAGCTTCTTGAAGAGCTCATTAGAGACATCCCAAGCACGGCCGAGCTCAAGGAAGGCTTCTTGATATGTCCTGTCTGTTCAGGGTGCCCACTTTTCCGTGTCCTGCAAATGCGCTGACAGTGTTGCAGCCAGTGAACGTGTGCATGCCAATCAAGGCGCCAGCAATACTATCGCTGCGTGATTTGCATAGTTTGGTGATGTCCTGGAACATTGTCTTGTTCTGTGTTCCACATTTTTGGTACATTGGGCATGGGATGTCCTTGCTCCAACCCAGAGTCAGTAGCAGGACATCTGTGTCTGCCATGATGATCGCTGCCTTGAAGCCAGGCTCTGCTACATGGAGAGCATGCATTAGCATGCAGGTGTCAGCTTCTTCATGAGAGGATTTGAGCTGTGTTACCTCCTCCCATTGGTTCTTGTTGATTTTGAAGCAGACTACTTCACAGGTAACATACAAGGCCTTGTCGTGTAGTTTCTATCTGTGTTTGGGTCCTTTCCATTCCTCAAACAAGAATTTGATCGGACTGGCTTTGCTGGCAGTGCTGTAGAGCCGTTTCCTCCACTGCTGGATGTTGTGGCTAGAATCATGCAGGTTGGCTACATCTGGCGGGGCAACAGTTGCAGTTGACAAGCTGACAAACTCATATTGGTCTGGACTGAGTGGATTCACAAAGGAGTTTTCCATGATATCAACAATGGACTGTACTTAAGGGACCATGGGTGGACCACAGATGATGAGGGGCAGCTTGAAATCCAGTGGTTCCCCAGCACCAGGTGCCGTCTTGCAGTTGCTCTCCTGCAAGTGTGTGAGGTCGTGCAAACCACCAGAGTGCACATGTCTCAATAACGGTCTGAAATGTGCAAACCTGTGCAAACTACAAACATGTGCCAACCAACACAGTGAAGAAGAGCTTGCTGCACAGCTGATAGACTCAGATGTGAATGACGATGATGGTGTTGCCCTCGTGGATGACATGGTCTCAGGAAGGGTAGATTGTCCTAATATTGTGTTGAAAGACTGGAAACATTTTGAATGTAGCTGTACATATACCGTAACACAAATAAAACAATTTTTGACTGAAAAGCGTGCCAATTTACTCACTTTTTGACTGAGAAATGTGCCAATTTAGTAGACAATTAAGTATAGTATATCTATCTAGTATAGTATAGTATGTATAGTATCATAGGATAGCATGCCTATATCTAGACATTTCATATTAACAGTCAGTAGTCCAGACACCCCAGGGAGAGGATATAATGAAAGAAAGATGATTTCCCATAATTCCCATAAGTCCATAATTTAAGAGGGGTGGTTAAGCACTAATAAGCTACCATGGTCATCAAGGTCTATCATATAAAAGTTAATCTAGGGATGAATAGGAATTAAAAAAAATCACAAGTAGAATTTGTCCACCCGGATGGTACTGATATCTTACATTTTGGGTTCTGGCCCATTTCCCTCGAGAAGGCATTCTTCTAAATTCAAAGGGCCAAATTCACCCCTCACGATGGGATAGTATGGGTACATTATACCTTTTCTGAATCCTTATAGTCCTATGAGTATTCCAGTGTTTGTTGTTTGTGTCTGTGATGTTCCTAGATGCCACAGTGCTGAAATAAAGATTATAATTTAGGCGAAAACTGTGGAAAAATGAATGTCACTGACACTTTGAAGAGCCCATGTGACCTCTTTATTTGTCAGACAGACTCATAACTGAGCTTAAAATGAATGCTAAGAAGCTACCCTTTCAAATGTAGTCAAAGATGTTCTCATAGAACATGGGTAAAGGTCCTGAGCCTAAAATAGGATATGCATCAGCACCTAGAATCGAATTTATTGTAGGGGCTGGCTAACTTCATGAGCTGATAACTGTGACAAAGCTGCCATTCTGCAAAGGCTATCATACTAAAATATCATCTATGGATATATACCTGTTCAAAAATCATGATTAGAATTTGTCCCCTTGAGTGGTACCAATATGTGCAATTTTTGTGTTTGGCCCCATGGACTAAATAGGGGAAAATAAGAAAATGTCCAATAAATATGAAAAGCTACTCCTGTGGAAAGGCTATCATATATTAATTTACCTATATTGACCCTATAAACAATTTAGTATAGGTAAAGTTTTGCCCACCCAGATGGTACCGATATCTGGTCTGGCCCATGGACTATATGTGCATGGTCAGGTGTCAACACATGCTGTATCAATTTAAATTAATTGTACTATTTTATCCTTCCATTTCTAAATGGGGACCGTTTTTTTTCTATTTGCAGTGATAGAGAGTAGTGAACTACATGTAATTAAACTAGTAGTTTAACTACATTTTGCAGCAACCTGCTGGTAGTTCAACTACATTCATATTTGCATCATGATTTATAGTTAGATTACTTTTTTTACATTTTTGTGTAGTTTACTTAAACTACAAACTACAAACATTAACATTTAGTAACTGAGCAAGAATGATTCATACTACAGCACATTATGGGCGGTGGTGATTTTTTTTGCCATAGTATTGATAATTCTTACTTGGTTACTTTCTACTGTAATTCTTGTGTTCATGAATCTGTTTAGAATATAGACTGCGGGAGCGAATGGGGAGAAAGCGTTCTATTATGTTGAAAGGTATTATCGGTAAAATATTATGACAATATCAGCCTGGACATTTGATTATATTATTCCTGATGTTGAAGTTATTACATTATTAGGTTTATTACATTTTTGATCAAGTTAAGTGCAGATTTTTACTACATCTTCCAGATATTATGATGTTATTGAGTGCTACAGTCCTCTTACTTTGTGTCTGGGGGTCCAGGTTCATTATGTGGAGGTCTGCCTTTAGAGTGGTCACTCTTACAGCTGGGTGCTGGAGACTCTGCTCTCTGCCTGTGGTGCTGACCTCTGCAAACACAAATGTTTGATACATATCATCATTGGTTCTAGTAAAGACAGAAAACAATGTGATGTTGCACACTGTCACTGTTTCCATATGGAGTTTTTCATTTCTGCACTTTAACAATCAAGTCAATGTATTACATTCCTAGATTATAAGGCCAGTTTGCTGGGACTCCAGCATGGTGTTGTGTTGTGTTGTGTTGTGTTGTGTTGTGTTGTGTTGTGTTGTGTTGTGTTTTGTTGTGTTGTGTTGTGTTGTGTGTGTGTGTGTGTGTGTGTGTGTTCAGGGCAGTTCCCAGAAGCACACTCCTCAAGTTTGAAGTCAATGGGATGAATGGTCCATGAGGTAAACCACTTTTTGTGTTGCCAGTAGGTGGCACTATGCCGAATTGCACAAAATCCGGGACTGAACTCTGCCCGGTCCCCCTAGCGCACTCCCCAAGATTGAAGTTGATCGGACAACCGGTTCTCAAGATAAACCACTTTTTGTGTTTGCCAGTAGGTGGCGCTATGCCGAGTTTGTGTGAGTTTGTGTGGCGGGTGGGGGGGGGGGGGGGGTGTCTGTGTGTGTGTGTGTGTGGGGGGGGGGGGATGGTATTGGTCGGCCGCCGTCGGCTCGGCAGGCACCAAACGTAGACTCAAGGATAGATTTGTTGAACATAAATAATGCTGTTCTAACCATCCTCACTACCTATGGCCAATCATTACAAAACTGCTGGACACACAAATTGTAACTGACTGAGAATCATGGCAATAGAAGTCATCCCCAAATCTGTCAGAGGACGGGACAGACTCAAACATCTTCTCCAAAGAGAAACTTTTTGGATTGTTAACCTAAGACCAATCACTTTTCCTGGTCTAAATGATGACATTGATTTCTCTCCATTTCTCTGAGTTGTAATGCTGAATTCCATTAGTCTACTGTGGGCTGAGCCCACAGTAGACTAATGGAATCTGGGCTCAATGTGAAGTTGAGATTGTTTTTTGTTAATTTTTTTTTTTTTCTCAGCTACATTCTACATTTCTCAGCTACATTGTTGCGCTGTTTAGACGACTTTTCAATTTGTGGCTCCTTGTGAGGGCCTCTATTGCCGCACCTTTGTAGGCTGTATACTTGTTGATTGTATATAGTTCTCCCTGTCAGGTTAGGATTGTGATTCCTCCTACTACCTCTAGTCTGTGGGCATTGTTTTCAGCACTGCTCCCACTTGCAGTGCATTTACTGCATTCTGTGTCTCTCTCTTTCTCTCTCTTTTTTTGGGTACCCACTTTTTGTTTTTAAACTTTATTATTGATCTTCTTTAATTTGTATAACATCCATCATGTATTGATGCCTTATTGTTCACAATGATTGTTGATGCAGGTTCTCTGTGAGACACAGGTGTGTCTGGGAGGTCTACTCACTGATGGCTGAGTGATGTCACTATATATATATATATATATATATATATATATATATATATATATATATATATATATATATATATATATAACAAAAGAAGGTACCACCGCACACTGGAGTCAGGATTTAACTGAGATTTATTCAGCAAACGACGCGTTTCGCTGTAGCAGCTTCATCAGGTTTGCTCATACAACCAAGAGGGCCCAGGTGAGCCTAAGTAGTAATAGGACCTAATTGGTCACATGACCAATTAGGAAATCACAATTTTTTTCACAATTTTTTTAGTTTACAGGTTGCAGAAAAATGCATAATATCATAGTCAAAAAGATAATTACAATATCACAAAAGGAATGGCGATATATAATAATAAGTTAAAAAGCAAGGACATAAGCTAGCATTAATATGCAGCACTGGCAGAGTTACATAAATGAGCATATTTGAAAGATAAGCTCAAAATCTATAAAGAATATGAGGACCTATACAATAAGAGTTACAGCAATGCAAGGTTAAACTCCAATTCTATTTAGAAAAAGAGGAACCACAACATTCATCTAAGAGTTACAGCAATGCAAACAGTTACAAAGTTAAGCTCAAATTTTATTTAGAAAAGGAGTACCTAACATAATATATATATATATATATATATATATATATATATATATATATATATATATATATATATATATATATATATATATATATATATATATATATATATATATATATGTAACAGAGTTGAAATGGTTCAGGTTAAATCCCGCTAAATGGGACAACTCCGCCACCTGCTGTTTGAGAATGGTACCTGTATTGAGTAGTAAGGGCAACGCATTGTGGGTAAAATCCTTAGAGCAAAATGGAGGATTTCCTTGAGGTACGTGTCTGTGAATGTCCGTTGACAAAACAATGTTTACTAACTTCAGAAGCACTTAAAAGTTGAGCTGGCTGTATTGAGTTGAAGATTAAATGTATTAGATTAATTTTGCCACGTTTTGTCAAGTTAGCTATTTGTTTTCATGTGTTTTATCGTCAGTAGAAATATCTCCAGTACAGCTAGTTAACATGATTGCTGTCTTTCCAGACAGAGCATGCGCTGTTGTCCACCAGATGACTGATCCTACCTCATGTCCTTTGTCAAAAATACAGGTATGTTGCAGTGTATAATATTGTAAACAGGCAGATGAGGCGTATTGTATTGTTAGTTAAACAATACAATACGTTAAACAATCGTTTTTTATATAATGGAAAATACTAAAAAATGTAACCGTCTGGGTTGAGAAATCGTCTAAAAATATGTTTGTTTATCTTTTCCTTGTACATGTAAAGTGAAGGACAGTTTTTATTTTCTTTCAAATATTTTATTTACATGAATCTAAATCCACTATACGATCACACTGTCAATGTCTTGTAAAGTATTGTACAGAGTATATATTTTCAAGAATGTAAACATACTGTAATCCTTAGAGCAAAATGGAGGATTTCCTTGAGACAGAGCATGCGCTGTTGTCCACCAGATGACTGATCCTACCTCATGTCCTTTGTCAAAAATACAGTAAACCTGGCTGTTACTCCAAATCTGTCTGGCTCCGAGAGATTCCTTTGCCCAGGCGACACAACACAGAGGTCACATATATATATATATATATGTTGTGCTCGCAGGAGCTGGTTTGGTTATGAAATATGATTATTAATAATTATGAATTATTAATATTCATAAATTTATTAGATTTGACAGAAAATATTGTATTCTCTGTAAGATTCGGGGCACCACTGTAGTTAAGGCTACAGACCTGTCTAAAAGTCAAGTTATGACTTGTTTAGACACCAAACCAAATTGTCATATCAGTCTCATAATGATATAATGTACATTGTAGTTAATTGAAGGTCAAAGTTCGTAAGCTTCTGTCACAGATTTCCACAGATAAAATACCTCATGAATAACAACCAAGATTCATATAATTATGTAATAAAAAGATTTAATCAATCACAATATCAATTGACATTAACATAATGATTAAAATATCAGTTCATCACATTTACTTTTACGACTAATACTCTACCACATCTATAGCTAATACCTAATGTGAATCAACATTATCAATTGTGTGTGTGTGTGTGTGTGTGTGTGTGTGTGTGTGTGTGTGTGTGTGTGTGTGTGCTTTAGGGGAGAGAGAGGGAGGAGTGGCTCTTTCTGGCTGTCTTTGTGATGTAATCACAGGATTGGCTGAGAGGCGGGTTGATTGTGTGTAGACCGCCTCTTTTTCAAAATGGCGGTTTTGCCAATTTTGTGGAAGGAGAGAGAGGGGGATCGAGAGGGAGAGAGAGAGAACAATGGAGAGAGAGAACACGCTGGTGGTATCAAATTCTCACAGATCGCTAACAGTCACATACATGATAACCGTAACCAACATACATGATAATGCATTTTAACCCTAACTGCCCAGAACCGTTAAACCATGAATGACTCTCACGTGGGTTCACTCTGCTAAGTGAATCGTTCCGTTGTTGGGACGGCTATCCTGTGCGCTGTGGGTTTGGCTGCGGTGAGGAGGAGGTTCGAGGTTTGGCTGAGTTGACGTCGGGGCCGACGTGCGTTCTGGCCTGGGCAAGCATGCAGCGGACGTCTGATGGGTGTTGACGCTGCCGGGGGTTGACGTGCAGTCTCTCTGCTCGTTGAGTCGAGGGTCGTGCTGTGCTCTGTGGTCCTTCTTCTTGTTCCCCGGCACGTGCAGTGCGCTGGGAGGGTTGTTTCGTCTGGAAGCTTGGTCTACAGCTGGGCGTTGTGCCGGGCTGTGGCAAGTCTGGAAGCGTAAGGTTTTTTTCCCCTGCGACTTATAACGCTAAACCGACTTAAATTAAACTGAGATTAAGTAGAACTATCTCAGTTACGCATGCTATGTCTGGTGGGACTTACGGCCTTTGGTAGGTGATCCCTGGGCCTGCTGTGGGTTCGGAGTCCTCTGGTGGCTGTCCTGAGGCCTGGTTAGGCCTTTGTTGCAGGGGGTGCAGCGAGCGGGGGAGGGGAGCTGGCTTCCTGGCTCCTCCAGACCCTTCCGCTGCGTGCGAAAGCTTACTTTAGACTCCAAGTTAGGACTGTCTTCCAACAGTTTTGTAGGAGATCACATATTAAAATGAGCATATATATATATACATGTATATACTGTACATACAGTATATATATATTAGGGGTGGGCGATATGACGATCTTAGATCGTTCACGATCAGAATGGCTCCACGATCTGCCTTTCCAGACAGATCGTTAGAATCGCGCTACACGCAGTGCACATTCTATCAGTTGCATTTCTATGTGTGAAAGACGCTTCCCAAGTTTTCCTCCCCTCCCCCTTTTCACTTTGCAAAGTGCAGCAGCATGACAACACGGAGCGGAGGGGTAGTTGGTTTGACACACACACACACACACACTTAACCAGGGCTTGCCTTAACACGAAGGACCTCCCGTCATCCCAGGTGTATCATCATAGCGTTAATTAATTTGGGGACGGAGCCGGACGATAGCCTAAACACACGCTCTGCTCGTTACAATGAACAGCGTTAAAAGTGACATGCCACACACACACCCGCACACTAAACAGACATGCGGGCACTGGCAGAGAGACAAACAGGCAGATAGAGCGGAACTCGCGCAAAAAGTGTCTGAATCTCGGCTGCTCTTTTTGATAGTTTGAGTTTCATTTGCTTCAGTCGGACTTGGCAGTTATTTTAAATGCGAGGACGCATATTTGCTCCTAATCTGCCCTCATCCTACTGCCTCGTATTCTCAGGAGAGCGCGTTTCTGCTCCACCTTATTTTCTCCCCCCCCCCGCCTCTCTCTCACTGCTTAAAGCTCAACGCTGTGTGTGTGTGTGTGTGTGTGTGTGTGTGTGTTTTGAGCCGCATGTCTCTGCTCTGTCCCCACGCTCTGTCTGTCGGTCTCTCTCTCTCTCCATTAAATTAGCAAATTGACAAATGACAATCACGCAACTCAATCGCAGATAGCCAATATATTCGTCCCTTCACCCAAACCTACTGTATAAATAACAGTGAACCAAGACATAGATGGATGGATAGATAGATAGATAGATAGTGTTTGCATGCTTGTGAACATTATTTTTTAGCACATGAATTAATAATTATAGCCCAACAATCCACGAGAGGCCTTTTAAGAGGGCCATTCAAGCCGGAAGTGGAGTCTGCAGTGCCACCAATTACTGGTACTGCATGGTATCCACCAAGATACCATCACGTCCGAATGAGATGTTTGGAGCGGGGAGTCTGGTGCAGCGCACAGGTCCTAGACCTGGTGAGACGAGGGAGGAGCCCGGCCGGGTGGCAACCCACAGAGCCCGGTCCCTCTATGTACCAGAGCCCTTCTCCCCCCCAGTCCCGGCAGAGTAGTTCCGGAGCAGCGGATTGAGTGGCCCCTGGCACCTTCGACCCTTCCTAGAGGGCTGACCCTGGGTAGCTACTGGGAGGTAAGTTGGGGCTTGGCCAGCCCCGGCTGGGTCACCTGGGCGAGGGTGTATGATGTTGCGAGACCCGAAACATCCTATGACTCCAGGGTACATCACTGAGGATACGTCCCGGTTGCATCTATGCGATGTTTTCTCTTTATTGGAAACTCAGCGTAAATGAATGACATGAAAATATTTATAAAACAAATTGTATTTTAAATTTCCATGAGTTTTCTAGGTTTCTCATGGCCGTACGAACCCTGGAATTAGTTTGGTTGTACTTGTACTGTTCAGTAACTTGCAAAATAGTCTTAAAAACCAATATGAAAAAGAATCGTGATAAGATCGTGATCCTGCCTGAAAAAATCGTGATATGATATTTTTGCCATATCGCCCACCCCTTCCAGAGGAATATCTATTTTTGTTGAATAGCTGTTTTGCAGAACATCAGTGAACAGTTATGTTTTACTTTCCATCATATCCTCACTACAAGCTTTGCTTCAGGAATACAATCATCTCATACTGTGTCAACTAAACCAGTGGTTCTCAAACCTTTTCATGTTAAAGACCCATAAACGCACACAACTTAGACCACACCCCCCATCTGATAAGATTGTTGCTTTGAGATGTCACTGTATAATCTGGTTACATGTTAGTGATGGGCGATGGAAACAGAAATGGTTTGGCAAGAAGCGGTCAAAATGTAGCGTTAAGTCCAGCATGGGAATGATCGGACACACTCTCTCACTCTCACTCTCACTCACACACACACACACACACACACACACACACACATACACACACACACACACACACACACACACACACACACACACACACACACACACACACACACACACACCACTTTGGGGTGAGCAGAACTGGCACGGTGGATTTGATACCTTCACTTTTCCAGTGAAGCGACTGAGTAGTCAAGAATAATTTAAGAAATAATTAACTATATTATATATTATATATATTATTGCAATGCCGTTCTCAAATTCTCAACTGTTTAGAAGAAGCTGTAGTGATGCAACAGAGACAATAACTCACTCACACACACACACACACACACACACACACACACACACACACACAGACACAGACACAGACACAGACACACACACACACACACACACACACACACACACACACACACACACACACACACACACACACACACACACACACAGCACTTTGGGGTGAGCTGAACTGGCGCGGTGGATTTGATACATTCCTATTTCCAGTGGAGCGAGCGAGTAGTCGAAGGTAATTCAAGAAATAATGAACTATATTGCGATGCCGTTCTCAAATACAGCTCCAGTAGTCTGCATTGTCAATGTTGTACCCGACGTGAGGCAGAAGTTAAACTCACATCTGACTGTTTAGAAGAAGCTGTAGTGATGCAACAGAGACAATAACTCAGAGGATTTGCTTCATGGTGGGAAAGGACATGATGCAGATAAACATGGTGGACTGTGAGGGATTTTGTGAGCTACTGAACTACATTGAGAACCAGGCTGTCGCGTCCCCCCAAAGCACAAGCCACACTGATTTATTTATTTATTCATTGTGGTATGCAGCGTTAATGATTAACCGATTGACTGTTAACGTGTTCAATTAAGGGTTAAGGAAAATGCATGAAATTCCCATCCCTATATGAAACCCATGACCAAAATAGTCACACATCACACAACTTAGACCACACACCCCTATATGGTAAGATTGTTGCTTTTAGATGTTTTATTACAGAAAGTGTATGAAACCCATGACCAAAATAGTCATGCATTGTGTCATTGTGCTACTTATGAATGGAAGAATAGTGAAAATAACTTATTGCCGTTTTTAGCTGGGGACCCCTAGAACTGCCTCAGGGACCCCACTTTAAGAACCACTGAACTAAGTACAGTAACAGTGAAGGGAACCAATTCTACAGAACATGTTCCTTCATCATCATTACTCAAGTCTTCTCAGGTAGGCTGACAGTATAACAGTCCTCTTACTTTGTGTCTGAAGGTCCAGGTTCATCACTGAAGTTTGGATGAAGAAAACCTTTAGACGAGTCACTCTTCATAGACAGGTAGCTGGGTACTGGAGACTCTGCTCTCTGCCTGTGGTACTGACCTCTGAAACAGACATGTGTTATACACATCATTAGACATTATTGTGACGGCTGCACCAAATCGCCACACATCGTGTCAGTAAAACACCCTTACAAAACGCCTTTCCCTTTGTTCATCAGTTAGTTTGTAGCACAATTTACGTTTACATTACACATATCATCACCACCACCACATAACAAACACATGGCCCCCTATTCTCCCACAGGCCTTCGGCGCTAAAACGGGCCTTAACCGCAAAAAAACGTGCCTTGCGCCTGTTTTGGGAAGATATCAATATGGCTTTACGCTGCCAAATGCGCTTTAGGCCGAATGGGCGTGGCGCAGTCCCAGAATGGGCCAAAGTGGGCGTGTCGGCCTTAAATCTCGGCGTACTGATATCTTCGCACCTGGCGTAAATTTAGCGCTTTGCGCCTTTGAAAACCAGGCCTATTCAATGCGCCAGTGCTCTTCTGCCTCTCCCCTGTCACCCTTCTCTGTCTCTCTCTGAAACCAGGCCTATTCAGTGCGCCAGTGCTCTTCTGCCTCTTCTCTGTCACCCTTCTCTCTCTCTCTCTGACTCCCTCGCGACAGGCACAACACACTTCCCATATAGGAAAAATAAGTTGTAAGTTGTCTGGCCTGTCCCAGCATGCATTGTGCTTCTCCATTTCGCTACTAAATAGCAACCAAATGAGGCGAAATAGATATAAAAGGTCGATCTAAATTAATGTGTAATGGTAACACAACCTGCAATTGTACACATTTCAATATTGGACCAAATGAAACATCGAAATGAATACACCACCCTATGTGAAACATATATGTCCTCCTGGGCCTATATATATCTCTTATCGATTTAACGTGATTTAGATAAGTGACAGCGGAACGCGCTGCGGAGCGCTTTCTACTGTCATGTGCTCTACTGTGATGTCCGCTCCAATAACTTGGCCCTACTTCACATTTAGTTTTACAATAAAAACACATTTATGCAATGACTTTACATAATGTAGGGTATATTTATGTGCATCATTCTACCTGCAACAGGGGAGAGAAAACGATATCGTTCGTACAAACTTTCACCAATATAAAATTAATCTCATCATATAGGGATAGGCTATATTTTTCTAGCTGATGCCTTTAGAACATTCTTTTCACTTTGATCTTGCTATAGTGTAGCGTATTTACATGCTTGCAGTATTTAAACTGCAGTTAGATTGGTTTGAGAAGCATAATAGTATGGAATAATAGCCTATAATGGAGACAGACAGACTGGATGAAGGGAGGGGGGGGGGGCAGAGCGTTTGGCTTTCCTCTGGTTTTGCGGGACCACTGGAATTGGAGCTAAAAAGGCAAGCGTGCGATTCGTTTATTGCAGTTATCCAATGAGCATGACGGTGCATAATTTTACGCTTAAAAGGCGTGGTTGTAATGCTTTAGGCTGCGTGTAGCGCCAGCACGACAATATCAAGTGCGCTGGTGCACGCCCACTGATTTGCGCTGCGCCAGGCGCTCGGCCTAGAAACAGCGCCGATGCAACGATAGGGGCCATATATAGGCTTTGTTTCAAACATGGTCAACATTTAGTAGCATTATTGATATCATGTTTCTCATTTGAGTTAACATGTTTCTATCATTTTGCTGTGGTTTATAGAAGCTCCTGTATTTCTCCTCCTCCATGCTGATCCACACGTGTGTCTCACCGGGAGTCGTCCGCCACCTCTTCCAGACCTGGACAGGCAAAGACTGAGCAACCGTTCTGGACCCTACTAAATACCAATGGTGGGGGTGGTGGACTGCACCATCTCCTGGGTTATCTAGCTGTTATATCCATATATTTAATGCTAAAAACGTAAAGCTAAACAATTCAAATCCTAATGTAAGTTTCATAGAAAATAATTTGGGCACCTCTGGTATAACAGTCATCTTACTTTGTGTCTGGAGGTCCAGGTTCAAGTCTGCTGTTTCAATTTCAATATGCTTGTTTCATGTTTCAGTTTGTGGCCCTGTTGCTGTTGGCAATTAAACAAGAGAGAGTCTTTTTTTATTATTGTGGCAAGTTGGATGTTGATCGGCTACGGTAGTCAAGTGATTGCAGCGCACATAGTCGTAGTGTGTGTGTATGTGTGTGTGTGTGCGTGTGTGTGTGTGTGTGTGCGTGTGCGTGTGTGTGTGCGTGCGTGTGCGTGTGGGTGTGTGTGCACGTGTGCGCGTGCATGTTTGTATGCGGGTGTGTGTGTGTGTGTGTGTGTGTGTGTGTGTAAGAGGAGGAGAGGGACAGAGAGTGGCGGTGGCTGTCTTTAATCAGAGCATCCTCAGTTAGTTTGCTTCAATGTGATAATTTCAGCACGGTGCTCATCTTCTCTGTCATGTGTTGGTTGGCCTGTCTCATGTGTGCTACTGTAGTGCTTTCAAACTGTTTGTGCCCAAGGCAAGTCAAGGAGGTTTCAGGAGGTCCCCAGCAGAAAGGGGAATATTTTATTTTCATTATAATTGCATGAGTAACACAATGATGTATGACTGTTGTGGTCCTAGGTTTCATACACTTTCTGTAATAAAACCTCCAAAAGCAAAAATCTTATCAAATGGGGGTCCGTGGTATAATTTGTGTCAGTTTAGGGGTGCTTGATCTGAACAAGTTTGAAAACCAGTGCTCTATAGAATGCTAAAGTGACGCTGGGTTTGGCATCCGCACAAGGGATTTCATCTGCCATTTTATTTATTTATTTATTTATTTATTTATTTATTTATTTATTTATTTATTTATTTATTTATTTATTTATTTATTTATTTATTTATTATTCATGTAATGTTATTTCACATATCAACATTTATTTTTTGGGCCATGGCCCTCAATCCAGATTAATGTTTGGCCCTTCATAGAAAATAATTTGGGCACCTCTGGTATAATAATAATAATAATAATTCATATATTTTATATAGCGCTTTCCAGAACCCAAAGACGCTTAACAGTAAACAAAAGACAAGCAACAGAAACAGGCAACAGATACAGGTAACAGGTACAAATAACAGTGGCGATTCAGGGCAAGGTTGTATGGAGAAGCAGAGGAGAGGAGGGGAACAGGAGGGGGGGAGGGGGAGGCGGAGGGTGGTGGTTAGGAGGAGGTGGTCAAGGGTAGGGGAGGTTGTAGGCTTGGGAGAACAGGTAGGTTTTAAGTGGGGTTTTGAAAGTGGGGAGTGAGGGAGAGTCTCGGATGGTCTGGGGGAGGGAGTTCCAAAGTCGGGGCGCGGCGCGGGAGAAAGCACGGTCACCAAAGGTTTTGAGTCTGGATGGGGGGATGATGAGGGTGGCAGTAGAAGAGGATCGGAGTGTACGTGAGGGGCGATGGGGGATGAGGAGGTCAGTAGGGTAGGGAGGGCTAGGCTGTGGAGGGCTTTGAAGGTGAGGAGGAGTAGTTTGAAGTCAATACGTTGCTTGACGGGGAGCCAGTGAAGAGAGTGGAGGACAGGGGTGATGTGATCACGGGACCGGGTGTGAGTGAGCAAATGGCCCATTTCCACAGCTGGTATCAGCGCGGCCCCGCCCAGCTCGTCTCGCTTTTTTGTCTCATTCCACCGATCAAAAACGTGGACAGCCCAGGTTGAGTCGGCGTTGTGTCGTGCTAGTTTTGGTCCCTGCTTTGTTGAGGTTCCAGCGCTGTGAACCCGGTACCATACCGTGAGGTGAAAACACTGCAGACGACTGATTGGTCAGGCAGAATCGTGTTTACTGTCTACTGTCAATGCTGGATAGCAGTTTAGTGGGGCTTGGCTTACCTTCTCTTTTGTTATTTATTTTATGTTGCTGCCTTCAGCTCTGGTGAAATAAAATCGATCTCCTTGCTCAGCTTTAACATGACGGTGGTTTTCAATTGTTTTGAGAGAGAAAAAGTCCACTCCTCTGGAAGCCCTGTAGTTGTGTGTAACATCGGTTTCCGCTAGGCCGGAGGCGGGGGTTTAGCGAAGCCGCGGTCTTGCCTGGTGAGTTGCCGTCGGGGTAGAGGCTTACCTTCTGCCCGTAGCGCAACTCCCGTCCCCCGCGCAGCACATGCATGTGAGTTTGAGTAACAACAAAGTGATATCCATTCTCCTGGCCGATTCTCACATTTGCCCATGTACACTGTAGGTCATTTACAGGCACCAGTATTTCATAATCACTTTAAAAGTTCCGTGTATGGATTTAATTTTAACGTTATACGTTATAGCCTACTTCGGCTATGGGTGGAGGACAGATATGCGGTCCTATGACGACCAGGTGTGGGCGGAGGCGAGTAAACTTGCTATGGAAACAGAGTCTATATCAAGTAGAGACGAGTAAGACCAGGTCGAGTAGAGCTGTACTGTGCTGTTATATGTGGTGGAAATGAGCCATAACAGTCATCTTAGAGTGCTGTCTCACTGGCGCCCAGGTAGCGTTCCCGAGCACACTTGTACCCAAATTGACCCCAGTTTCGGAACGTTTGATGAGTGTGAACGTTGCGTTCCGTTCCGTTCTGCCCCCGGGCGCACAACGGGGAACCGTGACAGGATCCACTTGAAAAGGTGGTCTGGGGAGCGCTTTGGCGTGCCCGGGCACTGAACACTTGCGAGTGTGAAAGCCAACCGTTCCGAACCTCATAGACAACAAACGGAGTAAGGATACACTGCAGGCATAGTTGATGACGCAAGTGCACTCTATTTTGTTTCCGAGTGCAGAATAAATGTTGTAATGTTAAAGCTGACCAGAGGGGAGAGGGGATGGGGGCAATCGTTCCCGTGAGCGGAACGGAACGGAACAGAACGAAAGCAATCGTTCCCAGTGAGAAAGCAGCCTTACTTTGTGTCTGAAGGTCCAGGTTCATTACTGAAGTCTTTGCCGATGTCTTTAGACCGGTCACTCTTCATAGACACACAGCTGGGTACTGGAGACTCTGCTCTCTGCCTGTGGTACTGACCTCTGAAACAGACATGTGTTATACACATCATTAGTTCTAGTAAAGACAGACAACAATGCATGTGATGTTGCATATTGCAATGTATTGTGTGTTTGTTAGTGTGATGAAGATCACACTGTAGGTCTTGATTAGTTTGCTCCAATGTGATGATTTCAGCACGGTGCTCCTGTTCTCTGTCATGTGTTGGTTGGCCTGTCTCATGTGTGCGTCCATGGGCCAGACCAGATATTGGTACCATATGGGTGGGCAAAACTTTACCTATACTAAATTGTTTATAGGGTCAATATAAGTAAATTAATATATGATGGCCTTTCCACAAGAGTAGCTTTTCATATTTATTGGACATTTTCTTATTTTCCCCTATTTAGTCCATGGGCCAAACACAAAAATTGCACACATCGGTACCACTCAAGTGGACAAATTCTAATCATGATTTTTTAACAGGTATATATCCATAGATGATATTTTAGTATGATAGACTTTGCAGAATGGCAGCTTTGTCACAGTTATCGGGTCATGAAGTTAACCAGCCCCTACAATAAATTTGATTCTAGGTGCTGATGCATATCCTATTTTAGGCTCAGGACCTTTACTCATGTTCTATGAGAACATGTTTGACAACATTTTAAAGGGTAGCTTCTTAGCATTCATTTTAAGCTCAGTTATGAGTCTGTCTGACAAATAAAGAGCTCACATGGGCTCTTCAAAGTGTCAGTGACATTCATTTTTCCACAGTTTTCGCCTAGATTATAGTCTTTATTTCAGCACTGTGGCATCTAGGAACATCACAGACACAAACAACAAACACTGGAATACTCATAGGACTATAAGGATACAGAAAAGGTATAATGTACCCATACTATCCCATCGTGAGGGGTGAATTTGGCCCTTTGAATTTGGTAGAAGAATGCCTTCTCGAGGGAAATGGGTCAGTACCCAAAATGTAAGATATCGGTACCATCCGGGTGGACAAATTCTACTTGTGATTTTTTTAAATTCCTATTCATCCCTAGATTATCTTTTTATATGATATACCTTGATGACCATGGTAGCTTATTAGTGCTTAACCACCCCTCTTAAATTATGGACTTATGGGAATTATGGGAAATCATCTTTCTTTCATTATATCATCTCCCTGGGGTGTCTGGACTACTGACTGTTAATATGACATGTCTAGATATAGGCATGCTATCCTATGATACTATACATACTATACTAGATAGATATACTATACTTAATTGTCTACTAAATTGGCACATTTCTCAGTCAAAAAGAGAGTAAATTGGCACGCTTTTCAGTCAAAAATTGTTTTATTTGTGTTACGTTATATGTACAGCTACATTCAAAATGTTTCCAGTCTTTCAACACAATATTAGGACAATCTACCCTTCCTGAAACCATGTCATCCACGAGAGCAACACCATCATCGTCATTCACATCTGAGTCTGTCAGCTGTGCAGCAAGCTCTTCTTCACTGTGTTGGTTGGCACATGTTTGTAGTTTGCACAGGTTTGTGCATTTCAGACCGTTATTGAGACCTGTGCACTCTGATGGTTTGCACGACCTCACACACTTGCAGGAGAGCAACTGCAAGATGGCACCTGGTGCTGGGGAACCGTGCATCCACTGGATTTCAAGCTGCCCCTCATCATCTGTGGTCCACCCATGGTCCTTAAAGTACAGTCCATTGTTGATATCATGGAAAACTCCTTTGTGAATCCACTCAGTCCAGACCAATATGAGTTTGTCAGCTTGTCAACTGCAACTGTTGCCCCGCCAGATATAGCCAACCTGCATGATTCCAGCCACAACATCCAGCAGTGGAGGAAACTGCTCTACAGCACTGCCAGCAAAGCCAGTCTGATCAAATTCTTGTTTGAGGAATGGAAAGGACCCAAACACAGATCGAAACTACAAGACAAGGCCTTATATGTTACCTGTGAAGTAGTCTGCTTCAAAATCAACAAGAACCAATGGGAGGAGGTAACACAGCTCAAATCCTCTCAGGAAGAAGCTGACACTTGCATGGTAATGCATGCTCTCCATGTAGCAGAGTCTGGCTTCAAGGCAGTGATCATCATGGCAGACACATGTCCTGCTACTGACTCTGGGTTGGATCAAGGACATCCCATGCCCAATGTACCAAAAATGGGGAACACAGAACAAGACAATGTTCCTGGACATCACCAAACTATGCAAATCACACAGGGATAGTATTGCTGGCGCCTTGATTGGCATGCACACGTTCACTGGCTGCAACACTGTCAGCGCATTTGCAGGACACGGAAAAATGGGCACCCTGAACAGACAGGACATATCAAGAAGCCTTCCTTGAGCTCGGCCGTGCTTGGGATGTCTCTAATGAGCTCTTTAAGAAGCTGCTGGAAAGCATGTGCCACATGTATATGTACCCTCTACACACATTACAGATGTCAACCTCCTCGCATACCAACTTTTCTGCACCAGACATGGGGAGGTCGAGTCCAGCCAGCTTCCACCATTTGAGGATTGGCTATTAATGCATTCCATTCATGCAAACGATCAGACTGCAATATGTAGACGGTCTCTTCAAACCCAGCCATCTGTACCAAGCCCCAAGGACCATGGGTGGACCACAGACGATGAGGGGCAGCTTGAAATCCAGTGGATGTGCGGTTCCCCAGCACCAGACCATTTTGCAGTTGCTCTCCTGCAAGTGTGTGAGGTTGTGCAAACCACCAGAGTGTACAGGTCTCAATAATGGTCTGAAGTGCACAAACCTGTTCAAACTACAAAAATGTGCCAACCAGCACACTCAGATGTGAATGATGATGATGGTGTTGCCCTCGTGGGTGGCATGGTGTCTCAGGGAGGGTAGATTGTCCTAATATTGTCCTGAAAGACTGGAAACATTTTGAATGTAGCTGTTCATATAATGTAACACAAATACAACTATTTTTGAGTGAGAAACGTGTCAATTTACTCTGTTTTTGACTGAGAAATGTGCCAATTTAGTAGACAAGCATAGTATATATATCTAGTATAGTATAGTATAGTATAGTATAGTATAGTATAGTATAGTATAGTATAGTATGTACAATGATAGTTTGCCTATATCTATGTTATATTAACAGTAGTCCAGACACACCCTCGGCAACGGATAATGAAAGAAAGATGATTTCCAGGGAGGGCACTTTCCTGGTTTTGAACGACAGCAGTCCATAATTTAAGAGGGGATAAGCACTAATAAGCTACCAGTCATCAAGGTCTATCATATAAAAACATAATCTAGGGATGTATATGAATTTAAAAAATCACAAGTAAAATTTGCCCACCCGGCTGGTACCGATACGTTAAATTTAGGGCTCTGGCTCATTTCCCTTGAGAAGTCATTCTTCTAACTTAATGGCCAAATTCACCCCTCACGATGTGAGAGTATGGGTACATTATACCTTTTCTGAATCCTTAATGTCCTATGAGTATTCCAGTGTTTGTTGTTTGTGTCTGTGATGTTCCTAGATGCCACAGTGCTGAAATAAAGACTATAGTTTAGGCGAAAATTGTGGAAAAAAGTCACTGACACTTTGAAGAGCCCATGTGACCTCTTTATTTGTCAGACAGACTCATAACTGAGCTCAAATGAAAGCTAAGAAGCTACCCTTTAAAATATTGTCAAACATGTTCTCATAGAACATGAGTAAAGGTCCTGAAAATCTGCATAGAATAGGATATGCATCAGTGCCTAGAATCCAATTTATTGTAAGGGCTGGCTACATTCATGAGCTGATAACTGTGACAAAGCTACCATTCTGCAAAGGCTATCATACTAAAATATAATCTATTGATATATACCTGTTAAAAAAAATCATAATTCGAATTTGCCCACTTGAGTGGTACCGATATGTGAAATTTTGGGGTTTGGCCCATGGACCATAGTGCTTTGAAACTGTTTGTGCCCAAGGCAAGTCAAGGAGGTTTCAGGAGGTCCCCAGCAGAAAGGGGAATATTTTATTTTCATTATAATTGCATAAGTAACACAATGACAGAATGTATGACTGTGGTCATGGGTTTCATACACTTTCTGTACTGAAACCTCTAAATATATATATATATATATATATATATCAAATGGGGGTCCGTGGTCTAATTTGTGTCAGTTTAGGGGTGCTTGACGTGAAGCAGTTTGAAAACCTCATCAGCACAAGGGATTTCATCCACCTTTTTTGGGGGCCCATGGCCCTCCATCCAGAATAATGTTTGGCCCTTCATAGAAAATAATTGGGCACCTCTGGTATAACAGTCATCTTACTTTGTGTCTGAAGGTCCAGGTTCATCACTGAAGTCTTCAGACCAGTCAGTCTTCTTAGACAGAGTCAGACAGCTGGGTACTGGAGACTCTGCTCTGCTCTCCTCTTCCTCCACACACACATCCATCTTCTGGACTTCAGTCAGTCTGAAAGAAGCGCACGCACGCACGCCACGCACGCACGCACGCACGCACGCACGCACGCACGCACACACACACACACACACACACACACACACACACACACACACACACACACACACAAATATCTTTATTTGTGTTCACATTTAGAAAAGTACAATACTCCTTGGACACAAACAATAATAGATAAATAATGGTAAATCTCAGAATGAAAAATGTATCTAGTCTGAGTGAGTCTATGAAAAAGGAAACAGCACTTGCACTTGGTTAGAAACGGAAAATCTCCATAAACCACGCCCACCCCTGTAGAAACGTATGTTACCATTTTACAATTTTGGAGCCGAAATTGTAACATAGCAACGTCGGTCCAAAAACGTTGCTATTTTACAATTCTTTTGGAGATCGGGTTGGTATTGCAGGGTAGATGCAGATAGACGGCGTATACACCCACTAATTTTTCAGCTGGCTTTGTGTCTGCACTTCTACTGGCAGATTCCACTGGGATACGTTGCATTATGACTGCGAGGAAGACACTGGAGCTGGTCGCAGCCTGTCTAGCACCCTGTGCAGACTACAGTGACGTTTGTCACCTGCTGTCGCCTGCTGGTAGCTTGGTGCTACAGCTTGATTGGCTGTCTTCCAGTCTTTCCGTCTTCAATTGGTCGATTTCAAATTGGTCCCTCCTTTCGTCGCTGCCGTCCAACGCTCATCTCTTTGCAAAGCATGCTGGGATATCAGGCGGCAGACGGCAGCGATGAGAGGAGGGGGCAGTTTGAAATCGACCGATTGAAGATGGAATGCGTAGTCAGTGAATGCCTGGGTCCACCAGACGCAGTGCTTCGCGGCACGGTCCTGAAGCCGCTCTGTTCCGCTAAATGCGCCCTGTGCATTTTCACTTCCCACTTCGAGTTGTGTCAAGCAGCACAGAGCAGGTTAACCTGACGCTGCCAGATGGATGTAGGTTGGTTCACATTTGTTTCACAACCTACATCCATCTGGGTTTGGCCAAGCTACCCTGCTGAAGAGGGCGGTCACTTTTTTCAAGCTACTCGGCAGGTGATTGGATGGACCGTCTGTCTGTCACCGTCTGGGCGTGCCAACGCCAACCAATCAGATCGACTTGCCTTCATGACGCAGCTGCAGCGCCTGGAGAGAATTGTAAACAGCTAGGACTACAATTGAATGTTAAGAGCTAAATGAGGAAGGGCTTTGACCGAAACGTCACCTTTTTTTGTGGTCAAATAAATATTTGGGAGCAGCTGCCAGTGTGCAGACTCTATTTTTATTACTTATTTGCACTTTGGACGATGCTGGTTTGACTGGATGTCTGCAGTCCAGGTCTCCGTCTGTCATCACTCGTCTTCCTCTCTCTGTGGAGGTAAAGGAATTCATTATGACACATTAGAAAAGTTTATAAAGGTAGTAAAACACCTAAAAAAGGGTTTAACTATATTTTGTTGCTAGCAAGCAGAGTATGGAATTAATGGAAAGTATCAGTTGTGGTGACATCTAGTGCAGTGATTCCCAACCTGTGGGCCGCGGCCCCCTGGTGGGCCGCGAAGGTATTGCAAGTGGGCCGCCAAATCATTTCCAAAAAAGTATGATTTTTGAAAAAAAAAAAAAAAAAAAAAAAAAAAATTTTTTTTTTTGAAAGATTTTGAAAAATCATACTTGAAAAAGTATGATTTTTGTTTCTTTGATGTTATTGCTTTTGCTTGAATTGAAGTTTCATCTTTACATCATCTTTATATTGGGTTTGTGTTTATTTGTAACCCTATCGATTTAATGGGCTTTCTTCTGATATTTGGATTTTGTTTGGATCTGATATTGGATGTCAAATTGTTATGAGAATGCATTTTTCCATTGTTGAAGGATACCGTTATTTATTAATCATTTGTTAATTAGCCTGTTACAGACAGCCCCTTGCTTGTCATTTCTGACATCTGTGTGGTGCTGATGGACAGCTCCTTGAATGATTGGTGTGTGTGTGTGTGTGTGTGTGTGTGTGTGTGTGTGTGTGTGTGTGTGTGTGTGTGTGTGCGCGTGTGTGTGTATGTGTGTGTGTGTGTGGACAGCTCCTTGAAAACTGTAATACTGAAGGTGTTGCAACATGTTACAGGTGCTGTGTTAGTGACTGTGGAGCTTCCAACATGTTTCTCCTGTATTCAGTTCAGTCCTTTATGTTCAATTTTCAATAAAAAAGTGCTCTGAGAACGCATTATATGGCCTTTGTATTTATGGGGTCGGAGGTGGGCCGCAAACATTTTTGAGACATAAAAGTGGGCCCTGAGTTGGAAAAGGTTGGGAACCACTGATCTAGTGGACATAAATCACAAGTACAGGTTTGGGCAAGGAGGGTCACAGTCACATGGCACAAGATTCAGTGTCTCTCATTTCCGTGCGACAGCCCAAACTTCAAGCATAATTCCAGCATAACGCTATACTGCAAAGCATGTAGCCTACAACCAGTGTTGCCAGATGGCAAATGTTGAATTATCGTACCAAATTATCGTTTTTGGAGTGAAATTATCGTACGCCCCCTCCCCAGCGCGGCGCCGCGCCTATGTCGGGGGGGCTGGCTGATCACAGGCTACTTTTTGGACTTGGCATGATGTTTCAACACTGTGATCTCAGCCTGCGTTGCAACAACAACTCACGTTCAACACGTATTGGCTGCAAAGACGTTGTGTGAAGAGATGATTGTATAAACAGATAGAGTGATAGACGTAGGATTCGACTGTGTCACAAAATGATGAAATTATCGTACATTTGGGGGATTTTATTATTATTATTATCATTATTACTACTACTACACCCGGTGCGCACACTGAATAGGCATTTTAAAAGTTAACGTCGAGCCCTGCTTCCAAGGTGAATCTTCGGCATAATCTTCTAGTGTGTGGGGTTGCGTTTGAACAGACGCGATTGTGTGTGTGTCCCAAGATTGAAATGTAAAAAAATCGGCTCTCTCTGTCCTGTAGTGTGTGGGCTCTCAAGATTTTTATAATCTTCAAGGATTTGAAAATCCTGTAGTGTGGGGTAGGCATTAGGCGATGTTTGGGGCAAATTTGATGAAATTCCGTCAAGGCATTCGTGAGATATCACGTTAACAAGCTGGACAATGGTGTTTGAGAGGTCACAGTGACCTTGACCTTTGACCACCAAAATCTAATCAGTTCATCCTTGAGTCCAAGTCGATGTTTGAGAGAAGTTTGATTACATTTCGTCAAGGCATTCCTGAGATATCGCGTTAACAAGCTTGAAAATGGCGTTCGAGAGGTCACAGTGACCTTGACCTTTGACCACCAAAATCTAATCAGATCATCCTTGAGTGTAAGTCGATGTTTCAGGCAAATTTGATGAAATTCCGTCAAGGCGTTCCTCAGATATCGCGTTAACAAACATCGTACGGACGGACGACGTACGGACGTACGGACGGACTTACGGACGGACAACCCTGATCCATAATGCCTTCGGCCTGGCTATCGCCGGCGGAGGCATAAAAATAGTTTTACTTGGTCACTGCTGATGTCTGTGTGACGACACGGGGGCACGGTGGCTCAGTGGTAGAGCTGTCGCCTCACAGTCAGAAGGTCCTGAGTTCGATTCTCGCCTGGGACACTGTGGGCGCTGTGGTTGTGTTCCCCCCATATCTTCAGTGCCTACTGCCCAGGTGGGGTATCTCGTCGTAAGGGCCTTTCTCTCTGTGTGGAGTTTGCATGTTCTCCCCGTGCTCCCCCAGGGGGTTCCTCCGTATATAACCCCCCCACTAAAAACATGCAGAAGATCAGATCGTCATCGTCATCCGACCAGTGACGACAACATCCGAAGTTGGTCCCCGGGCGCTGTACGAGAAAGCGACCACTGCTCCTGGCCTGCCCCCCGGAAGAAAGGACATGCCTGGATGGGTTACATGCAGAGGACACTTTTCACCGGCCACCGTCAGCATGAGTGTGTTGTGGCCGCATGCATGTGTTGTGGTGTTCGTGTGACAAGAAAATACGGGCTTGTCCCGTTACGAGAGGGTTACGGGCTTGTCCCGTTACGAGAGCACTCGGTTTTGTTCTGAGTGAAATGTTCTATGGTCTCTTGTGATTCCAATAATACAGATTTTACTCATGTAACTTTGCCGTCTTACTGCCACATTTTCAATGTTTTCAAGGTGCTTCTTTGGTGCTGTGGCAGCAGTGAGGGGGTGCTGCTGAGCTGCTGTGGCAGCAGTGAGGGGGCGCTGCTGAGCTGCTGTGGCAGCAGTGAGTGGGCGCTGCTGTGCTGCTGTGGCAGCAGTGAGGGGGGTCTTTGGTAAAGAACAAAGAAAACATTTAAATAACAAAAGCGCCACTTTTACCTGCTGTGTACTGCAGCAATACAGCAGAAAAGTGGCCAAACTAACCAAACTTGACCAAGTAAAAGTATTTTTATCAGCATTTGACAAAATGTCTATGGAAAAAGAAATGGAGGATGAAATCCCTTGGTTCACATCTATGGTTCATATACCTAAAGTGGGCTTGACTTTGGCTCTATTGAATCTGTGCCTTTCTTTCACTGCAGCAAACTTAGGTCTGTTCAGGGCCCTTAGTGTCGGGCAGTTCAAGTCTTTTCCATGATTTAATCATTTAGACCAGTACCTCAAAATGAATTGAACTTTTCAAGTGTTTTGTCTTAGATCAAGCTGTCTTCATACCTTCTGTGCAACATCCTGTGTGCTTTACACATTAACTGTCATTAAGTGTAATACACCCTTTAGGACAGTAGAGGGCAGGGCATAATTTGTTATGTGAGGAAGTCAGTGTAATATGTGCATGGTCAGGTGTCAACACATGCTGTATCAATTTAAATTACAGTAATTGATACTATTTTATCCTTCTATTTCTAAATGGGGACATAGAGACATGCAAAGTGTTTTGTTTTAAACTGTTTTTTTTTCTATTTTCAGTGATGGAGAGTAGTGAAATAGTAGTGAAAAAAGTGTAATTAAACTAGTAGTTTAACTACATTTTGCAGCAACCTGCTGGTACTACATTCATATTTGCATCATAATTTAAGTAGTTATAGTACATTTTTTGGGCTCAGCTCAGTGGCGTGCCATCCATTAGGCGAACTAGGCAAATGCTAGGGGCGCTTGAGCCGTTAGGGGCGCCAGAGAGGGTAAAAAAAAAAAAAAAAAAAAAGTTTTTTTTTTTTTTTTTACAAATACTTTTTCATGATAATAGGCCTACTATTAGGGGCCCTTTACACGAGGATAGTCTCTGGAAGAAACGACACAATAGCGTTTCCTTCACACCTTTTCCTTCACACCTTCTCCCCGTTTACATGAGCGCTGTTGAATTTTTAAAACGCCGTAATGTACATGCCAGGTCGCTAGGTGGCATTGTGATGGTCAACGGGGCGTTGCTCGTCACTCCACGGACGCTTCTACATGACATCATTTCGTAATCGTCTTTCTGGGTTTTAGACACGGAAGTAGATTACGGCTACCGTAGTAATTTTTAGACTTGCCAAAAAGCTGTTTTCAAGCAAAAAACAAACAAACTGTTTTTAAGTTGTAATATTCTTCGGGTGAGAATGTTACATAGATGTGACCAGTTTATCAGAATAAGCCTATTTGGAAATCTTTAACGAGCAGCTGTCTACACTTGTCTACTGTGTAGGCTGCAGTGAGTAAACACTGTCGATGTGCTTGCCTAACGTTAAATGCCGACCGGGTACAGCCATCGGCTCCTCGCAGCAGCAGTAACGCTCGTTATGAACATGTAACTGAAGTCGGCCGCAGTGTAGCTTAATTCTGAATGTTGTCAAGCGTGTGTCGTGTGTGCAGGCACGTCAGAGTTTCTGGGAAGACTATCGTTTCTAACCGATTACATGGAGCGCTCAGCGGGAAGCGTCACCAACAATTCCACTCTAGAGGGTGGTTTCAAAATGTGTCGTTTCCTAAGCGCGAATTCGCCGTCGCCGTCTTAACACTTTGAGTGCCACGGCCCTTGGGCAAAAGGTGCTGTACTGTGCCACATAGGCCGCAATGCATTTTAAAACAGTCATATAATTTCTTTAATAATAATAATTTATTATTATATTTATTATAATGTAAACACTGAACACGCACAAATAACGATGAGACTCTCTTCTATCACCTGCAAAAAAAAGTTTATTGATCCCATTTTCCGTTCTTTAGTTATGAGCCGGAGAAGATAGCTTGATTTGAGCAAAAACAGCCCTTTTTTTCTACGAGCTGAGATAATGACCGTTTTGTGAAAGGAAGCATTTCAAGCACATCATTGACTCATTGCTAATATTTTCTGATGTAATGCTGCAGCTGCCTGGGTCTGTTGTATGCTGTAGTGTCCTGCGTGCCCACCTCCCCCCCTCCTCCTCCCCCCCCCCCCGTTGTGGGAGGAGTAGCTCTCTGCTCTGCTCAGCTCTGCTGTGAGTGCGTTTGCTCTGCCTGTGCTCAGCACTGAAAAAGTCCGCTAGATCCAGCTTTTTTACAGCCGCGTGTACCAGCACCCATGCTTCCAGTTGAGAATAATAACAAATCCATGGCTGATCATGCAATGGGCTGTTGCAGCGGACACGAGGTGCTGAATTGTGACAGCAGATTGGCTGCTGCAGGGGCACAGCTACGTTATGCTTCAATGAAGCAGCTGCATACGGACGGATGCGATGCGATTTCCTTTTCCACAACGACTTCTTCTGTGTGTTTAACTATACTTTATCTCATCTGGAGTGCGCTGTCGCCACCTAAGGGTTCTGTAAAATAGGTTAGACACATTCAATAGCTCTCATATTGTAAGAGGCGATGTAAGAAGCTGAGATCGACACCCCCCCGTCAAAAAAACAATTTCGAGTTATTGACGCCATTTGGCGTCGCTGGCACTCTACGGTAAATTTCTAATGACGCCATATGGCGTCGCTGGCACTCAATGTGTTAACGGGAGGCACTAACGATAAAATAATTCCCCGTTTCCATAGGAAACCATCCTCGTGTAAAGTGCCCCTTATTCTACAATAGTAGACAAAAAATTAAGCACAACAACGTCTTAAGTCTTTAAATAATAGTTAAATCATTTTTCTAATTCTGGCTTTCTGGCTGCCTGGGCTGCAGCACTTTCACCATGGTCCCTAATCCATACCACCCCACCCCCTGCGCTGCCGCGCCCCCTTCTACCTGCTCGGAGCTTTTACCCAGAGTGGGGGAAGGGCAAGGGAGCTGGAAGGGGGGTGCTGAGGGTGCTGCAGCACCCCCTGGTGGCAAGAAATGGGATTTTCGAAATTGTTGGATTTGGCTGTCTTGTGTTTATACCACCAACAAAATGCATTAAAAAACAGTTTGTGCTTCCCAGCTCTGATCTTATTTAATACGCTCTCTCTTCAAAAGTGTTTGATTTTCATCATAATCTGGTTTTCCATAATAATAATAAGTTCAGTGTTTATGCCTGTGTTGCTGTCTGTTGTAGTGTAAAACGACTAAAGGGAGAGCAGGTGCTTACATGAAAGTGAGTGAGAAAAGGAGAAGATACTGAATAATGACATCACAACAGTATAATCCTAATGTTAATTTAAAATTAAATATTCTTCTAAATATGGATTAAAGTCCAAAAAACATAAAAACATAAAACATAAAAGTCCCTTCCTTACAGCACCCCCTACCTAAGAGTACTTCCAGCACCACTGGGGAAGGGCGATTCTGAGCCTGCACTGCAGTGGTGGAATTCACTGCGATATAATTTTTATTATATTTTCTTTGGGGCACAAATCTTGCCTAGGGCACCAACTTGGTCAGGCACGCCACTGGCTCAGCACAGTAGACTAATGGAATCTGTGCTCAATGTGAGGTTGAGATTGTTTTTTGTTAATTCTTTGTTTTTTTTCTCAGCTACATTCCATTGTTGGGCTGTTTATATGACTTTTCAATTTGTGGCTCCTTGTGAGGGCCTCTATTGCCTCTCCTTTGTAGGCTGTATACTTGTTGATCGTATATAGTTCTCCCTGTCAGGTTGGGATTGTGATTCCTCCTACTACCTCTAGTCTGTGGGCAGTGTTTTCAGCACTGCTCCCACTTGCAGTGCATTTACTGCATTCTGTGTCTCTCTCTTTTTTTGGGTACCCGCTTTTTGTTTTTAAACTTTATTATGGATCTTCTTTACTTTATCCATCATGTAGGCTATTGATGCCTTATTGTTCACAATGATTGTTGATGCAGGTTCTCTGTGAGACACAGGTGTGTCTGGGAGGTCTACTCACTGATGGCTGAGTGATGTCACTATATATATATATATGTGTGTATGCATTGTTGTGTTGGGCCTCTACCCTGATGAAGGCTCTGCTGAGCTGAAACACGTAGGTCCCTGTTTGAACTTTGTTAGCCGTGCCACAATAAAGACTTTTTCATTATTACTTCTGAAACAGTTGTTGCCTTGGATTTTTTCCAAGTTCTCCTGCTCTCCACTCCTTTTTTACCTGCAAGGATCCCACTTAAACTTTTGACTCAACTTATTACATTATTGGGGTCTATTATATTGAAAGGTATTACATCCTATCAGTAAAATATTATTACAATATCAGCCAGGACATTTTACTATATTATTGGTGAAGTTATTACATTATTAGGTTCATTACATTTTGGATGAAGTTAAGTGCAGATTTTACTACATCTTCCAGATATTATGATGTTATTGAGTGCTACAGTCCTCTTACTTTGTGTCTGGGGGTCCAGGTTCATTATGTGGAGGTCTGCCTTTAGAGTGGTCACTCTTACAGCTGGGTGCTGGAGACTCTGCTCTCTGCCTGTGGTGCTGACCTCTGCAAACACAAATGTTTGATACATATCATCATTGGTTCTTTACACACACACACACACACGTATATATACGGTATATATATATATATATATTAGGGGTGGGCGATATGACGATCTTAGATCGATCACGATCAGAATGGCTCCACGATCTGCCTTTCCAGACAGATCGTTAGAATCGCGCTACACGCAGTGCACATTCTATCAGTTGCATTTCTATGTGTGAAAGACGCTTCCCAAGTTTTCCTCCCCTCCCCCTTTTCACTTTGCAAAGTGCAGCAGCATGACAACATGGAGCGGAGGTGTAGTTGGTTTGACACACACACACACACACACACACACACACACACACACACACACACACACACACACACACACACTTAACCAGGGCTTGCCTTGACAAGGACCTCCCGTCATCCCAGGGACGTTAAAAATAGCGTTAATTAATTTGGGGACGATAGCCTAAACACACGCTCTGCTCGTTACAATGAACAGCGTTAACTAGAACGACCGCAACCCGGACTTATGCCTCCGTCATTAGTTCATTCCAAATCGCCATTTGAGGCAAATTGGAAGAAATTCCGTCAAGGCGCTCCTGTGATGTTGCGTTACAGAGCTTGCAAATTGGGTGTGTGTGGTCACAGTGACCTTGAACTTTGACCACCAAAATGTAATCAGTTCATCCTTGAGTTCAAGTGGACGCTTGAGGCAAATTCGAAGAAATTCCATCAAGACATTCCTGAGATATCGCGTTAACAAGCTTGAAAATGGCATTCGAGACGAGAGGTCACAGTGACCTTGACCTTTGATAACCAAAATGGAATCAGTTCATCCTTCGTCCAAGTCGATGTTTGAGCCAAATCAGAAGAAATTCTATCAAGCCGTTCTTGAGATATTGCGTTAACCAACTTGGGAATGGCGTTCGTGAGGTCATAGTGACCTTGAAGTTTGACCACCAAAATGGAATCAGTTCATCCTTGAGGCCAAGTTAATGTTTGAGGCAAATTTGATGAAATTCCGTCAAGGCATTGCTGAGATATGGCGTTAACAAGCTTGAAAATGGCGTTGGAGAGGTCCCAGTGACCTTGACCTTTGATCACCAAAATGTAATCCTTTCATCCTTGTGCCCAAGTCGACGTTTGAGCCAAATTGGCAGAGATTCCATCAAGCCGTTCTTGAGATATCGCTTTAAGGAACTTGGGAATGGCATTCGTGAGGTCACAGTGACCTTGACCTTTGACCTTGCAGCTCCTGGTTGTTTTGAGGAGCAGAGGTGACGATGAGGCTGAGAGGAGATGATGGCTACGCCAACAGTCTTGGTATCAAAGAAAAGAAAAACTGCACCAATATGGCAACATTTCGGATTTGAAGCTGACGAAAAAGGTGAGCCGAAAAATGTGGACGAGGCAACTTGTAAACACTGCAGGAAAAAGTCCAGGCAAAATGTGGTAATACTGTACATCTAATTTGCACGCCCATCTGCACAAACATCATGTTTCCCTTGCTGCACAAATGGGCCCTGCAGCGAAAGCGGGAGATCCGGCTTCTACTTCAAAACAATCATCATTAGAAGGGGCATTTGCCGAGGGCAGGAAATATAAACGGGACAATGCAAGATGGAAAGCCTGCACTTCAGCAGTAACCACTTACCTGGCTAAAGATATGGTATCATTCAGAACGGTGGAAAAGGAGTAATTTAAATCCATGCTTCTGACACTGGACCGCCAATATGACCCACCAGATCGAAAGTATTTCTCACAAACTGCCATCCCTGAGCTCTACAACAAAGTGAGAAACGAGATTCAAGATTTGATCTCAGAGGGCCATACCTTTGCGCTGACTACGGACATGTGGTCAAGTACTAATATGACACCGCATATGTCGCTGACCATTCATTTAATCAACAAGGAATGGAAGATGGTTTCAAAGTGCCTCCAGACAAGCTTCTTCCCAGATACCCACACAGCACCAAACTTGGCCGAAGCACTTGAGGAATCCCTGCGTGACTGGCAACGGACCCGACGAAACTGGCAGCTATAACAACTGACAACGCATCCAATGTTAAAGCTGCCATTAAGTCACTGAAGTGGCAATGGCTAAATTGTTTTGGCCATAATCTCAATCTAGCCATAAACAATTCACTCTCAGAGGAAAAGAAACGCACAGAGAGAGCCCTGGGGGTCTGTCAAACCATCGTTGGCCAATTTTCCCACAGTTGGCAGAAAAAGAGAGATCTAAAAAAGCAGAGGAAGACCTTCATCTACAGCCAAAAGCTCTAATTACGGTCAATCATGTTCATAAGCACCAAACACACACACAAATTATGTAGTTGCTTGCCTTTATTCAATGTGTGCATTACAATAGAAAAATAATAAATGTGTAAAAATATGTGCATCATAATGATACTATAGCCTAATATAAAATTATAAAATTATATGTGTGGAAATGATCCTTCATGTCTGGAAGGTTAAGTCTGGTAAATACCCAGGTCTGATTTAATGGGCAGAGTCCAGACTTCATGTGTGGAAATGGCTTATGGTGAGCATGGAGAGGCACACATTGCTGTACAATGACGGATGCCCATGCAAACATGTCCCTGCACCTCCCTTGGGTTTTGTTTATCCATCATCATGGGCATTTTTCACAGCAGCCATTTTGTGTTTAAAAGGCAGGGAGAACACAGGTGCAACCAAAATATTAAGGAGGGCCCCAGCACTGGAACACCTAAATAGATGGAAGTTGGAAGCCCTTATTAATATTTAGCTTGGACATGTTTACCCTGCCTTCTAGACACAAAATGACTGCTGTGAAAAAAGGCCCATCAACTCATATCTGGCTCGGAGCTGTGCGAGGACAAGGGGTGGGGGTGGGGAGGAGGGGCTAGTAAGAGATGTGATTGGGTCAGCCCAGTGTCAGTACAGACAATGAACCAATTGGCCGCTGTCCCTGCTTTATTGTCAATTTTCCCATTACCTGTATTGTATTGTTTGGTGAATGCAGTTTTTTTGTGCCTCTTCATCGGGGAACCCAATAATTCTGGACCTGTATAATTCTGTTAGAACCTCACTCAGTTGTGTTTCTCCTCATGTCTCATAGGGTAAGGCAGGAATGAGTCCGGAAAACATGGCTGCTAACACTTCCTGGTTCATAGGGTGAAAAGGCAATGGGATTTTTGCATGGGAATTTGGGTTAAATGCATGAAATGAGGTCTGTGGTTAACAAAAGTTTATGAAACAGTGAAGTTTGTGTTCAGCAAGATAAGCTTCACAATGAGGACCACTGTTATGACTTGTGAAGCGTTTTCTGAAAATCGTGTAAAAACAACACACAAAGTCATCACAGTGTTCCTCATGTGTGAAGATTGAACACAAACGTTGCCGTTTCATAAACTTTTGTTAACCACAGGACCTTATTTCATGCATTTAACCAAAATTCCCATGCAAAATCCCATTGACTTTTACGCCTACAAACCAGGAATGCAGGGCCTCCTATAAGCCTACAAAAATGTCATCCCTATAGCATCACCAGAAAGGGGGCAGCAGCAAAGGGACAATTTGTCCCCGCAATAGAGAGCCCCAGGGATGACGTATTTTTGTAGTCAGAACGCGGAAGTAGCGGACTTCCTGGTTCTTCACTGTTTCTGCCTATGGGATTTTTGAATGGGTTTTTGGTGTGATGCGTCAAATAAGGTCTGCGGGCAACGCAAGCTTAATCAAACGCGAACCAGTGTTCAGCGGGATAATCTTCACACATGAGGACCACTTTCATGAGTTTTGATGGGTAAATGCGAGCCCTAGAAGTAAAAAGCTCATGCTAAGCTAATCCAGAACTACACACGGTCACCACTCAACCTGTAGTGTTGTTGATGTGTGCGCTGCTGTGCACTGATTACCCCGGGCTGAACCAGGTGAGGGAAAGAGAATTTCCGTGTTCGTCCTTTGAAGTCAGTGGCGTGCCTGACCAAGTTGGTGCCCTAGGCAAGATTTGTGCTGGTGCCCCCCCCCCCCCCCCCCCCCCCCCAAAGAAAATATAATAAAAATTATATCGCAGTGAATTCCACCACTGCAGTGCAGGCTCAGAATCGCCCTTCCCCAGTGGCGCTGGAAGTACTCTTAGGTAGGGGGTGCTGTAGGGAAGGGAAGAAAATTTTATGTTTTTTGGACTTTAATCCATATTTAGAAGAATATTTAATTTTAAATTAACATTAGGATTATACTGTTGTGATGTCATTATTCAGTATCTTCTCCTTTTCTCAATCACTTTCATGTAAGCACCTGCTCTCCCTTTAGTCGTTTTACACTACAACAGACAGCAACACAGGCATAAACACTGAACTTATTATTATTATGGAAAACCAGATTATGATGAAAATCAAACACTTTTGAAGAGAGAGCGTATTAAATAAGATCAGAGCTGGGAAGCACAAACTGTTTTTTAATGCATTTTGTTGGTGGTATAAACACAAGACAGCCAAATCCAACAATTTCGAAAATCTCATTTCTTGCCACCAGGGGGTGCTGCAGCACCCTCAGCACCCCCCTTCCAGCTCCCTTGCCCTTCCCCCACTCTGGGTAAAAGCTCCGAGCAGGTAGAAGGGGGCGCGGCCGCGCAGGGGGTGGGGTGGTATGGATTAGGGACCATGGTAAAAGTGCTGCAGCCCAGGCAGCCAGAAAGCCAGAATTAGAAAAATGATTTAACTATTATTTAAAGACTTAAGACGTTGTTGTGCTTATTTTTTGTCTACTATTGTAAAATAAGGGGCACTTTACACAAGGACGGTTTCCTATGGAAACGGGGAATTATTTTATCGTTAGTGCCTCCCGTTAAGACGGCGACGGCGAATTCGCGCTTAGGAAACGACACATTTTGAAACCACCCTCTAGAGTGGAATTGTTGGTGACGCTTCCCGCTGAGCGCTCCATGTAATCGGTTAGAAACGATAGTCTTCCCAGAAACTCTGACGTGCCTGCACACACGACACACGCTTGGCAACATTCAGAATTAAGCTACACTGCGGCCGACTTCAGTTACATGTTCATAACGAGCGTTACTGCTGCTGCGAGAAGCCGATGGCTGTACCCGGTCGGCATTTAACGTTAGGCAAGCACATCGACAGTGTTTACTCACTGCAGCCTACACAGTAGACAAGTGTCAGCACAGCCGGCGCTCCCGATCCTCGCTGCTCGTTAAATATTTCCAAATAGGCTTATTCTGATAAACTGGTCACATCTATCTATGTAACATTCTCACCCGAAGAATATTACAACTTTAAAACAGTTTGGTTTTTTTTAGCTTGAAAACAGCTTTTTGGCAAGTCTAAAAATTACTACGGTAGCCGTAATCTACTTCCGTGTCTAAAACCCAGAAAGACGATTACGAAATGACGTCATGTAGAAGGGTCCGTGGAGTGACGAGCAACGCCCCGTTGACCATCACAATGCCACCTAGCGACCTGGCATGTACATTACGGCGTTTTAAAAATTCAACAGCGCTCATGTAAACGGGGAGAAGGTGTGAAGGAAAAGGTGTGAAGGAAACGCTATTGTGTCGTTTCTTCCAGAGACTATCCTCGTGTAAAGGGCCCCTAATAGTAGGCCTATTATCATGAAAAAGTATTTGTAAAAAAAAAAAAAAAACTTTTTTTTTTTTTTTTTTTTTACCCTCTCTGGCGCCCCTAACGGCTCAAGCGCCCCTAGCATTTGCCTAGTTCGCCTAATGGATGGCACGCCACTGTTTGAAGTGATGACGTTATTGACGTATAATATCCCCGTCAACTCAACAGTGTAGTCTCATTTAGCCGTTTGCTAGCTAGCCGCCCTTTTAATGGCACGTAAAAGCTTAAAAACTCATAAAAGTGGTCCTCATGTGTGAAGATTATTTCGCTGAACGCTGGTTCATGTTTGAATAAGCTTGCGTTGCCCAGAGACCTTATTTGAAGCATCGCGCCAAAAACCCATTCAAAAATCCCATAGGCAAAAACAGTGAAGAACCAGGAAGTGCTAGCATCAATGTTTTCTGGACTCATTCCTGGGGCTCTCTATGGACGGAGAGTGAAAAAAAAGAGAGAGGAGAATAAACAGCAGCCGGGGAAGGGAAAGCGAGCGAGCCACGCCCCCATAGCTTGGTATAGGCAAAAACATATTTTCCGCTGAGGAACTCCTCTGTTGCATACTCCTGTACTTCTTTAATTATTGTTATCGAGTATATTTCTGCAATAACTGCACTTTATTGCTGTTTAAAGTCTAGGCGGACAGGCAAGGAGGCAGCCATTATTGTTTTGCTAGCAGCGTTCCTGATTGGCCGGTTATGATGTCAACTATGAGGCGGCTTGGCTAGAATTATTTGCAATTTCTGCAAATACCCTCCCAGGGATTGAGGCCAGATGGTCCGTAGAACAAAATGAAATGGGAGTTCATGTGACCGGCTCCCCCCCCAAGCATAGAAGTGAACTCCCCCCCAGCATTATGGGGCAGCGTAAGGGACAAATTTAAGACTACTGAGAAGCCGTCAGAGGCCATATCTTGCCAGCTATGGATCTGGCCAATGATCTGTCAGCACCGGCAACTGAGAGACCGTCAGTGAGAAATGAGAAGCCGACGATTGCTTTGTCTTACCTAGCAGTCCACTGGATCATCTATTGGCTAGGCTGGTCATTAGCTTGTCTAAGCTGGCTATTGATTCATCTTACCTAGCAGTCCACTGGATCATCTATTGACTAGGCTGGTCATTAGCTTGTCTAAGCTGGCTACTAGCTTGGAGAGGCTAGCAACCCACTGGATCATTTATTGGCTAGGCTGGTCATTAGCTTGTCTAAGCTGGCTACTAGCTTGGAGAGGCTAGCAACCCACTGGATTAGTTATTGGAAATACAAGGAAAATACAGAGCCAACTTACAATAGTTCATATTTATTTATTGACCATGTAATACATGTATGGGTGGAAGATGACCAATTGTAAATCAGAATAAAACATGATAGTTTAAATCAGCCCAGTGAAATGAGGAAATTCAAATAAAAACTAAATTCTCAACTCAGCAGCTGTGCTGCTAGTTGTTGGTGACATCTACTGACAGTTACACATCGATTACATATGAAGAAATTGACTTTGTCTGAGTATGCAGCGTAGTGGTCACATCTATAGAAGACTAAATCTAGGAAAGATGGAATGAAAAGAAAAATCCAACTGTCCACCTCAGCTTGTTTGCTAATAAACATGAGGGAAGAAGAAGAAGCTAATATAATGTTAGCTAGCCTAGGAAAGCCAATGAATGACCAGCCCATCCAATAACTAATCCAGTGGGTTGCTAGCCTCTCCAAGCTAGTAGCCAGTTAAGACAAGCTAATGACCAGCCTAGCCAATAGATGATCCAGTGGGTTGCTAGCCTCTCCAAGCTAGTAGCCAGCTTAGACAAGCTAATGACCAGCCTAGTCAATAGATGATCCAGTGGACTGCTAGGTAAGACAAATCAATAGTCGGCTTCTCATTTCTCACTGACGGTCTCTCAGTTGCCGGTGCTGGCAGATCATTGGCCAGATCCATAGCTGGCTTCTGCAAAGATATAGCCTCCGACGGCTTCTCAGTAGTCTTAAATTTGTCCCTTATGCTGCCCCATACAGCATAGGAGTGAATTCCCCCCCAAGCATATAGTGAACTCCCCCCCCCCCCCTCAGCATAGGAGTGAACTCCCGCCCCCAGCATATGAATGAACTCCTCCCCCCCAGCATAGGAGTGAACTCCCCCCCCCTCAGCATAGGAGTGAACTCCCGCCCCCAGCATATGACTGAACTCCTCCCCCCCAGCATAGGAGAGAACTCCCCCCCCCCCCCCCCGGCATAGGAGTGAACTCGCCACCCAAGCATAGAAGTGAACTCTCCCCCCCAGCATAGGAGTGAACTCCCCCAAAAGCATAGAAGTGAACCCCCTCCCCCCCCCAAGCATAGAAGTTACCCCCCCCCCCCCCCCCCCCCAGCATAGGAGTGAACAATTGGAAGAAATGCCAGATTCCGGACAATCATGACGAGCGAACAGTGCAAAGAGGCAATGCAGAAGATGCTGGCTTACACACAGGACACATCGATCACTGCATGTGGAGGTCAAGAAATATCTAGTTTTGTTTTATTTTATTGTCCCCCCATCTCAAAAGTCATTCTGGCACCACTGCCCTGCAGTACTCTACTGAGCCAGGTTGAGCTAGCATCACCAGAGGAGAGTGTCAGGGGGAGAGAGGAGAGCAAGGAACAAGAGGAGAGCAAGGAACAAGAGGAGAGCAAGGAACAGGAAGTCATCAATTAATTTCTCTGCCCTGAGCCTTCTATGTTACAGACATGTTTAGAAGGTGTTTATCATGTGTCCTCTCTCTTAATCCTCCTTGATTTCATCTGACTCATTGAAACATGTAAACAGCTTTCATGTTTTAGGGAGAGGCACAGTGGGTACATATTCAGGGTAGCACAAAGATGGTCTGTGATGGATTGTGGGCAGTCTGGGGGCCAAAATGCCAGGGCCAATATTTTGTCCCAGTCCAGCACTGATTATCTTTGATTATCTCTTTACAGTTTAACATTCGTCTTACTTTGTGTCTGAAGGTCCAGGTTCATTACTGAAGTTTGGAAGTATTTCCTTAGAGCGGTCACTCCTACAGCTGGGTGTTGAAGACTTTGCTCTGCTCTGCCTCGCCCCCATCTTCTGGACTTTAGTCAGTCTGAAACAAACCACGCACACACACACGCACACACACACACACACACACATGCACGCACGCACGTACGCATGCACGCACACACACACACACACACACACACACACACACACACACACCTTACTTAGGTCACTTTGGGGGTATTTACATACATTTATATGCATTCCCTGCCCTGTAGTCTTACCATAACCATAACCATAGCCACTACTTGCCTAACATTAACCCTACCCCTTAACCCTAACCTATTGAGCTAAGCCGAACCTTAACCTAACCCTAACCTATTGACCTAACCCTAACCTATTGACCTAACCCTAATCAGTAACACTTTATAATAACGTTCAGTCGTAAGTCATTTATAAGCCTTTAGTTAATGATGAACTAACCATTTACAAACAGTGTTGGGCAAGTTACTTTCAAAATGTAATATACTACATATTACTAGTTACTTTCATTTGAAAGTAATGAGTTACTTTACAATATTACTTTCTGTGTAGAGTAACTCATTACTTATTACACTACTTTCGCATTACTTTCACCAAAACAACAGCAGCAGCAGAATGACATCGCCACCCCAGAACCATCCCAAAAAATAATTTCAACTGCCTTGTAGTCAGTGTTAACAATCCAAAATTCTAAATGGTATTCTTTTGCTTTGTTATTGTCATCTATAGTTATTTGCATAAAAACACACAGTTTGATTAGGAAATTATTGTATCTTTTTTAAATATGTGCTTTGATTTAATAAAATGTAACTCAATTTGTAACTTGAGTTACTTGACAAAGTAACTGGTATAATATTACCGAAATCGTATAAGTAATAAGTTATATTACTGAGTTACTGCTAAAAGTAATTATATTACATGTAATATGTTACTTTTGTAATGAGTTACCCCCAACACTGTTTACAAAACATGAATATACATTTGTAGATGATTAATAAATGTTATGTTAACATATACAAATGTGTTGTAAGTCATCTATAAACCTTTAGTAAATGAAGTGTTCCTCACCTGTTGTAAATTATTATTATTAATTATTTCTGCATCCCCTAATCTAAAGTGTAAACCATTCATGACACATAAAATAAAACATACAAGGGGGTAGCTCTGTTTGTCAAAATTGAAGCCAATGCAGAAGTGTCCTCTTTGCCTGCAGGGGGCGACCCATTGGTTTTTGGACTTCTGTTTTGAAGCCTCAAACACTTTCCTAATGCGTTTCATACTTCCATGTATGTACCAGTAAAGTGTTAGAGAAGTGTAGTGATACAGAACAAACACCTATTGCGATAGCGGGGGGAAGTTGCTGAAGGCGGGGGGTGGGGTTTAGGGGAGGGGGGGCGGGAGGGGGGGGGGGGGGTTGGGGGAGTGCGTGCGTGACCATGTGTGTTAGAGAAGTGTTAGAGAAGTGTGTAGTGATACAGAACAAACACCTAGTTCAGCCTACTACTTCATGTATGTACCAGTAAAGTGTTAGAGAAGTGTGTAGTGATACAGAACACCTGTTAGAGAAGTGTGTAGTGATACAGAACAAACACCAGTTCAGCCTACTACTTCCATGTATGTACCAGTAAAGTGTTAGAGAAGTGTGTAGTGATACAGAACAAACACCTAGTTCAACCTACTACTTCATGTATGTACCAGTAAAGTGTTAGAGAAGTGTGTAGTGATACAGAACAAACACCTAGTTCAGCCTACTACTTCGTGTATGTACCAGTAAAGTGTTAGAGAAGTGTGTAGTGATACAGAACAAACACCTAGTTCAACCTACTACTTCCATGTATGTACCAGTAAAGTGTTAGAGAAGTGTGTAGTGATACAGAACAAACACCTAGTTCAGCCTACTACTTCATGTATGTACCAGTAAAGTGTTAGAGAAGTGTGTAGTGATACAGAACACCTGTTAGAGAAGTGTGTAGTGATACAGAACAAACACCAGTTCAGCCTACTACTTCCATGTATGTACCAGTAAAGTGTTAGAGAAGTGTGTAGTGATACAGAACAAACACCTAGTTCAACCTACTACTTCCATGTATGTACCAGTAAAGTGTTAAAGGAAAATTCCCATCCACTTGCATGGGGACCCCGGCAGCTGTTAAACCCAGGGGAATTTTTTTCCGGGTGTCACTCAAAGTATAAAACGACTCTTTTAATTATCAAAAAAAAAATTATGGGGCATTTTTTCTTCAGAAGCCACTAAAGCCCTTTTCCCACATGCGCTTTGTACCGCAAAATGACCGGAACGTGGTCTAATGCCTGCCTGTGAGAAAGGTGTCGTGCCGGTATAAGCGCGACCCCGTCGTCGCGGAGATTTCACCACTTTCGATCAAGTCAGAAGAGCGGTATGCGCTTTAGCGGATACTAGTGAGAAACGGGTGCAGTCATTTTCCGCAACACTCTCATGGGCGAGGTGTACACACGTTGCTTAATGTTCCAGCGGGCATAATCTAATCATTCGCGCACATTAAAGCAAACTGGCGAAATGATCTTGTGATAATAAGAGCAGTAGCCTATGTCAGCTTCTGTGGGTGTGCTGATTTTCCCCTCTCCTCTCTGCTCGCTCTCTGGCCACAGTCCGTCCTCCTCCTTCAGTCACAGCCCCACAGGGACTAAGCAACGTTGCCGACAGCCAAGGCAAGCCCGGACACATCAAATGAAGCCAGTCTGTAAAAAGTGCTTCAACGCAACGCAGGTGAACGGATAAACAAGCAAACTTATTTCACCATTCGGAGTTTTGCCGACACGTCACTCCCCACCCGCTCTGCAGTGCCCCCCCCCCCCCCCCCCCCACATACAGGCAATTTCGCTGATAGATTCCCACATGCCAGAGGAGAGGTGTGAAGGGAAATGTCCGATATTGACTAACAGGTAATTTTCCGGTACGCATGTGGGAAAACGGCTTATGAGCCATATACGGGGGTATTTTCTTCTTGTAATACAATCTATGGGTGGGAGGGGTGGGAGACATCATGGAACACGTCATGGCACACATGCACACTTCAAAACGCAGAACAAGCCAGCACACGAGATGTCCTTTTATATAATTTAATTTACCTCAGTCCGGGTGGGTACAGCACAAACAAGTTTCGGCCCTAGGCCTTCATCAGTGTAGTACACCACAAGGCGGAAATGACGTATAAGTAGCTTCCAACTGGAAATACAATCACACATGCAAGGACAAAGGACAAAACAGTCAATTCGGGTAAATATATACCATAAACAGACGGGGTGCAGTATAGCAAAATAGACAATTAGAAAATAGTAAATAGTAAATAACAAACCTCCTTAATATTAACAAAGCAATGGTGTTCGAGATACAACGAGGTGCACACCACACCAAGGTCAGAAAACACACCAGGAATAAATAGAAAACAATTCAAAGCTATCAAAAAGACGATAGTAAATAAATTAAAAAGACCGTGGGCATGAAATCACAAATTACAGAAAACATCCTAGTAGCAGTTCTTCATTCAGACCTCTAGGGTGTACACATGCACACTTCGCCTTGGGCTGCATGGTCAGGAAGTAATCAGGAAGTAAAACCAGGAAGAAAAAGCCCCCATGATGGCTTCATGCGCCAGTGGGCAACCTCCATCCGAATGCATGGGTGGGCGTGGCACGTCCCCTATCCAGTTCTTTTAATGGCAAACTGGCAAGAGCTTTCGGTTTGTTTGAAGTGGGTTCCTATCAGCTAGTTGCATACACTAAGTGAAATAGGTACAGTGTTCTGGACGCTGAGCGCACCGTTTATCGAGACCCAGCACTCTGAAGCAGCATGCCCCCACAGCTCTGTCTCTCTAGTACACGGGGCCAAGAACTAAAATGTAATTTAGCCACCTAAAACAACACCCACGTAAACAAATCGATATCTGTGTACATGCACGCTCTATTTTGAAATTTTCAGCGCTTTACTTTTCCTCCAAACAGCCGTCTCATTCGGCACTGCTTTTTCTCCCAACCGTACAACTGCTCCTCCGCTAAAAGCCTGCACAGAGCACAGAGCCGCGGTTTACAAAACAGGAAGGCTTAGAAGAGAGACAAAACACTGACTTACTTTAGAGACAACAAGTAGCCTGTACTACGAAGCTAGTTTAATGCCTTATCCGAGTAAGTTTGAGTTTAAACCTGGTTTAGCCGTACTACAAAGCAAGTTAACTTTCAATCACCATGGCAACTGACGCTGCAAAGCTAACCTGGTCGCGACCAGGTTAGCTTCAGAGGATAAGATCAAAATCCATGAGAGACCCATATAATCGGCTCTCTGGAGTCACTCACCATTCATAAGATCGCCATATGAAAAATAGATTGCAGTCAACTGAGAATAGAACAAGCAAAACATTCGTGGCTCTGTAGGCTACATAATTAAATTAAGCCTACTTACCACTTTATGTCTTAACAGCTCAACGATGCGTGGAGAAATATGATCACTAATAATCACTGCGGCGCATATCATGAACGGACCCTCAAATGGAGTGAGGGTGATATTCTCCTACATGCCAGAAAAGCCTATACATATAATATAGATATGGGATAAATATGGGATAGCCCTAATACTAAATATGCAGGCTATTCTTGCATCTTTCAGCTGGAACTGTGTCCTGTAGGCTGTATGCCAATATATGAGCAAAAATAGGCTAGTTTTTATCAATGATAACTATGCCCGCATCGTCTCAATTCAGTTCAGCAGTTTTCTCTTTTATAGTAGGCTATTAGGCTTTATACTAGGCTATTTTATATATGAATTATTCGATCAGTGCAACCACACACATGAGTGATAGAGATCATTATTCATTGAGCATGCGTTTCTAAATCTATGGTCTAAATAGGCTTACAGATTGTGGAAATGTATAGACTGAGATTACACATTTACATTTGTTGCTGCTGTATCAATGCAGCTGTATCAGACAGAAATCGCTGATCAAAGTAAATCAAATGACTGATGTGAATACAAGCTGCTGCTTTAGACAGCCCTTCAGCAGACTATCCAACGCGGATTTTCATTCTGACATTAAATCGCGGATACATTAAATATCCGCTAAAACTCTGATCATGCACTGCGCTTTCATTGAACGAGGAAATGGGTGTGGGCGTGGATCAACTCAGCTGTTTATAATGTGATTGGCTAGCGCACCTCTTTCGCGTGGACGCGCGCCTGTGCACGAGCGAAAAACGTGCGCGTGCACAGGCAGATCCCAGCTTCAGTTATCGAGTAAAAAACCAGCGTCGTAGTATCCTTAAACTAGATAGCTTTGATCCTGTTCAGTCAAACCAGATCAAAGTGACAGATCGCGGGTCTGTTAAGATAGCTTCGTAGTACAGGGTAGCCTACTGGCCTCTCTGGTCTGGGACATTTTCCCCAATTTATCCTGGGAATGGTGAAAAAGGTCTGCAGGACACCCCGGCATTTAGACAGCATATTATGGCAGTTCCTTGTATCTCTCTTTCTGCCTGTTCACTCTCTGCAAAAGTTCCTCTTCTGTATATGACTCTCTCTGGTTCATAATTGTATCCTCTTGTCACCAAGGTGAATGGCATATCGTCCTTGCTATCAAAATCACCCATATTTTCGTTTGTGTATTCTATTTGTTGTGTCTTCACTAACAAGCTGGGAGAAATAACCCAAAATAACAGCTAATCTGCGGAGTAATCCAGTGCTGCAGCTCTGTGCAGGCTTTTAGCGGAGGAATACCGTAGTTGTACGGTTGGGAGAAAAAGCAGTGCCGAATGCGACAGCTGTTTGGCGGAAAAGTGAAGCGCTGAAAATTGTCAAAATAGAGCGTGCATGTACACAGATATCGATTTGTTTAGGTGGGCGTTGTTTTAGGTGGCTAAATTACATTTTAGTTCTTGGCCCCGTGTAGTAGAGAGAGCTGTGGGGGCTGTTGCTTGGAGTGCTGGGTCTCGATAAACGGTGCGCTCAACGTCCAGAACACTGTAGCTATTTCAGTTAGTGTATGCAACTAGCTGATAGGACCCCACTTCAAACAAACCGAACTATCCCTTTAAAACGTGGTTGCCACTGTGGCCACCAAAGGCCAAGAAATGGTTGCCCCCTTTTTTTTGGGTTGCCCGGGGCAACCGGGCATCCGTTAATGTCAAGCCCTGCTCGGTATATTTGACAAGTGAAGTACCATTAAGTCAAATGTTTATTATGACTGAGTCGATCAAACTACAGTAGCCTACTAGGCTACTGTAAGCCTAGTTGTTTCCATTGCTACATTTATAGCCTATAATTAATTCACTTGTGTAGCCTACTGTAGTGTGTGTGTGTGTAGTATGTGTGTGTGTGTGTGTGTGTGTGTGTGTGTGTGTGTGTGTGTACGATATCATTACGCTCACTTAACACCATCAGCCCATTCTACAAAATGTAATACCTCTCAAATGGCAATTAAGACTTTTTAAGGGCCTTAATTTTCCTTAAATTGATTGATCAACTTTTAATACTTTTCAAGACTCTGCGGATACCCTGTGTGTGTGTGTGTGTGTGTGTGTGTGTGTGTGTATGTATGTATGTATGTATATATATATATATATATATATATATATATATATATATATATATATATACACCGGTATATATATATATATATATATATATATATATATATACTGTATATATATATATATACATGTGTAGAGCAGTGGTTCCCAATCTTAGGGTCGCGACTCTAAGTGGGATCGCCTGGAATTCAAATAGGGTTGCCTGATTTTTTTATTTTTTTTATTTTACACCACAATCAACATTGTGAATAACTGTTTTTTTAATGAAAATCTTTGAGATTATAACTTTAAATCAGGATTCTGAGAATAAAGTCAGAATTCTGGGATTAAAGTCAGAATTCGAAGTTACTGTCATAATTTTGAGAAAAGAGTACTCTTCTCCAGGGACCACTACACCACTGATTGCAAGTGCTATACAAAAATAGGCTACCAAAATTATAATATACAGCTATAGAACCCACAGAGCCCGGTCCCTCTACGTACCAGAGCCCTTCCCCCCCCGGTCCCGGCAGAGTAGTTCCGGAGCAGCAGATTGAGTGGCCCTGACCACGTGACCACCTTCGACCCTTCCTAGAGGGCTGACCATGGGTAGCTATACTGGGACCTAAGTTGGGGCTTGGCCAGCCCCGGCTGGGTCACCTGGGCGAGGGTGTATGATGTTGCGAGACCCGAAACATCCTATGACCCCAGGGTACATCACTGAGGATACGTCCCAGTTGCATCCATGCAATGTTTTCTCTTTATAAGTTAGCCTGGCTTAGCCAGTGACTCATAGGAATAGACTACGTGACAACCAGGAATAGACTAGTGACCACTGGAGAGACAGTTGACAGCCAGAACAGGGACGGCACCCGGGAGCAGTATGGGTTAGCTCCCCAGCCTGCGTCTTCCGTGAGGACGAAGCCCAACAATCCCCGAGAGGCCTCTTAGGAGGGCCATTCAAGCCGCAAGTGGAGTCTGCAGTGCCACCAAGTACTGGTACTGCATGGTATCCACCAAGATACCATCACCTCGGAATGAGATGTTTGGAGCGGGGGAGTCTGGTGCAGCGCACAGGTCCTAGACCTGGTGAGACGAGGGAGGAGCCCGGCCGGGTGGCAACCCACAGAGCCCGGTCCCACTACGTACCAGAGCCCTTCCCCCTCCCCCAGTCCCGGCAGAGTAGTTCCGGAGCAGCGGATTGAGTGGCTCTGACCACGTGACCACCTTCGACCCTTCCTAGAGGGCTGACCGTGGGTAGCTACTGGGACGTAAGTTGGGGCTTGGCCAGCCCCAGCTGGGTCACCTGGGCGAGGGTGTATGATGTTGCGAGACCCGAAACATCCTATGACCCCAGGGTACATCACTGAGGATACGTCCCAGTTGCATCCATGTGATGTTTTCTCTTTATATATATATATAAATGTAGCCTAATAATAGGTCATATAAAAATTTAGTGTATCGCCCCCGTCACATATTTATAATAATTATAATAATAATAATAATAATAATAATAATAATAATACATCAGATTTATATAGCACTTTTCCTAGTGCTCGAATACACTTTACACTACATGATAAAACAACTTTAGTAGAGAAAAACAAAGAAGTAAAAAGGTGAGAGAGAAAAGTATAGAAGTATAGAAAAAATTATAATGGCGTTTCCTTCCGCACCCATCTTTGTCTGGTATCTGCTAAACTCGACAGCAGCCATCTCAAACAGCCACAGCACGGTAATATAGTTGGTATCAAAACCCATAGACTGTATAGACTTAAATATTAAAATAGCTTATACGCTGTAGTTTTTACTTGTAAATTGCTCAACTTTAGTGTTTATCTTGCAGCTGTGGAACTAATAATAAGTTTCTTCCTCTTTCCTGTATGTTACATGCAGGCACTCCCTGAAATGACTGTAGCTACTTCCCTCGACGTATATAATATATGATTCATATCATACAGGAAAATACACTCAAGACATTATATAAAAGCTATTTACTATGATAGCCTATTTACTCTATTATATTTATATTTACTTATGATTTCAGTCCTTACCAGGTCTTCCTGTCTTTTCCCCTGAGACTCGCAGCAGGGTTGCCAGAGCTGAGAGAAACATGCAAATCAAACTGAAACTCAAGTTGCCACGTCCTGCCAGACATAGCCTACAGTGAAGGAGATATTTTATGATTTATTCAGGCAGGTTATTTCTGCATTATTAAGGCAAGTTTAGGCGAGGCCAGTTTATTTGTAGGCTACATTATTTCACACAGAGGCAATTCAAAGTGCTTTAGCCTACATAAAATGGGTAAAATGAAAGCAGAGAGAGAGAGAGAGAGAGAGAGAGAGAGAGAGAGAGAGAGAGAGAGAGGTTTATTTTCAGTTGGACTTGATCGCTGAGATGATGAACTGCAGCACCTGTCGCCCAACCTCTACTACTCAGTACACGAAGAGTATGCTGTTGTCTTTGTCAAATGAAGAGCATATGGCTATTTTTAGATCAACATCATGTATTATGTGTTCTATTTGATCGTTAATCATTATAATGTGGTAGCTATGTGTTGTGTGCACCTTTTCTGCATCAGTGACAGCAGAGCTGCTCTTCCTACAATTTTTTTTATTTCATTATTTTTGAAAGCATCTTCATTTTATTAACATGTGCCTAACACTTGTACAGTAGCTAGGCTACTATGTACATTCAATGCAATTCAATTTAGCCAAATTAAATGGTCTGTATATGAGGGATCAGCCGATAGATACAGTCTATACGGTCTGTGTGGGAATGCTCACAAAGTTTTACTACGGCTGCCGTGTGAGTGGGGTAAAAAAAAACATATATCTCAATGGGCTGACTCACCAAAGGACGGTGCTGCGGCTCTACACTACAGGATTGGGGATTCTAGAGCAGGTACATAGGAGTCTGTTCAGATGTGCGTTTACTGTGGGGGTTAAATCCCCAATCCTGTCTGCCTGGGCTGGGCTAGCAGCTAAATGCTAACTATGCTGAATGGATAGAACGGGGGATTCATTCCACCCTGACCACGCCCCAGCCAGTTACCCCAGCGTCTATGACGAGCAGTGTTGGGAGTAACCAGTTACTGTAACTTAACTACTTTTTGCAGTAACTATAATCTAACTAATTACTTTTTCAAATTACTAACATTAGTTACAGTTACTAAAATAGTAACTAGGCTAGTTACTAGTTACTTTAGGACATGAAAATAGCAGACAACTTCAAAGGATTATCCAGTTTCTGATATTCAGACCTAGTCCGGGGAGAGAGCTGCAGCTGCAGCCAGAGCCCCAGGCTAATGACATTGGCTAGGCTATAAGCCTCCCCAATAAGTGAATGTTCAATGCCACACTATGGCACAATGACACTAACATAATATGTGCATGAATAAGTTAATCGAAGCAGACTTTTAAAAGTAACGCACAAGTTACTTTCCCTAGTAACTAATTACTTTGAAGTAACTATAGTCATTTTAAAACACTGATGACAAGACACAGACTGTCTCTATAAGCATTTTGGTAAACAAACGGCGTCACTGGGGGAAAACGACAATGGGACCCTATGGAGCCAGCCTTGAGTGGCTCACCCTAGCCCCGGCTGTGTTGTTTATATTTAAAAAACTGTGACAGTTCACACAACTTTAACACGACATGCATACAGTATATATTATACATCAAACTCTTGAGCTATACTGCTCTCACTGAGCTAGCATATAGCATAGCGAACTTGAAACTACCCAATCTGAATAGCAAAGTTGGGAGAAGTATTCCTTTATAACGGGAGAGAGGATTGGAACAAGTCTGCAAAAAATCTGCAAATTCTCTGAATGGTTTAAAAAACCTTCTGTAAAAATGATTGCTGAGTAAACTAGAGTATATGTGTGCGCCTTTTGTTGTCATCGTTATTGAACTTGTGTGTTCTTGTTTACTGTTCTATTTGGTTTATTTGATGCTATTTGTTCTAATTATTCTATGCTATGTGTTAGCACATGTCCTGTTTTTATAAGATCAGGGAGCCTGTTGGAAATAAGTGTTTTGCACTTTTACATGTCTATCCCTTGGATTTTTGTCTGCTATTTCCATAAATAAAATCAATCAATCAACTCAGAATGTGAAAATATAAGCGATGTGATGTATAGTTTCTGACATATTAACGTTTGTTTGGCACAACTCATACTAGTTAACTGCTGCAGGCTTCCACATTTCTAGGGGACTGTGATGTGACGCTGATTCGTCCTATACTGCCTAATGCCCATCACAACTGAGTCCTGTAGAAAACATCACAGCTCTGTGTGAAATACAATCAACTATTTACTATTTATTTTAATTGCTACTCACTTTTTACTTTTCTGCTTATTTGACAATGTCCTACATTTAAGTGTGTGTGTGTGTGTGTGTGTGTGTGTGTGTGTGTGTGTGTGTGTGTGTGTGTGTGTGTGTGTGTGTGTGTGTGTGTGTGTGTGTGTGTGCGTGCGTGTGTGTGTTTGGGATGGGGGGGGGGGACTGCTGTGCTCGAGCGATGGGGCACAAAGCTGAATCAGAATGTATTTTGGTCCGTGGGAATGATTGACAGCTTTTGACAAGAAAAAAAAAAGGCCAAGTTCCTGGTATTCAAGCAACATGGCAACAAGAAACGCTGTGCATTTTCATTGCAATCACGTGACCTAACTGAAAGCTTATTTGACCTTATTTGGCTTAAAGGTACAGTGATTCACCTAAGCCATTGGTTCGCAAACGGTGGACTGCAGACCACTGGTGGCCTGTGGGGCTCCGCCTGGCGGTCCGCCAGTTCATCTGCTGCTATTGCATGGTTAAATCAGCTAATTTTATTTTATGGGGGAGGGGGGTATACGCAGTGGAACTGGTCCCTGGGAAATCTGGTTTGGTACGCTACGTAGTGGTACTTGGTCAGAACACCACTACAACAACAACAACAAAAACAAAAACAACAATATAGGCTATCCAAAGTTGATCTATACATCTCCATTCTGACCATTTTAAAGGTGGAAGGAGTTTGGCCTTTCTTCTTTCTTTCTTTGTCTCCCAATAGGAGGAATCAGTAAAAAAGGAGCATATAGCTATTTCATTTAGCCTACCTACTCTGAAGATCAACAGTGTTTTGTGTTCTCTTGTGTCGTTATAATGTGGTAGCCTATGTTTGCACGTTTTTGTATCAGTCCAGAGCTGCTCTCCCTACTATTTTTTAATTCATTATTTTTGAAAGCAATTTGGTGTTATTAACACGTGCTACACTTGCACAGTAGCTACAGTATACATGTAAATGCAATGCAATGTAATCATTCATGTAAATGACTGCATCCCACCTGCTTATAATGTCCATCACAACTGAGTCCTGTAGAAAACATGACAGCTCTGTGTGTTACACTAAAGTCTGTCTGAACTGCTTTTGAAATACAATCAACTACAGTATTTCACTTTCTACTTTGATGCTGCTGTATGGCAGTGTGTGTGTGTGTGTGTGTGTGTGTGTGTGTGTGTGTGTGTGTGTGTTGGGGGGGGGGGGGGTGTACAGAGCGAGGCTGCTGTGCTCGAGCAGGAGGGCGGGAACAAACCTGGCTCAGGACGTATGGCGGCACGTGGGAATGATTGACAGCTTTTGACAGGAAGAAGGCCAAGTTCCTGGTATTCAAGCAACATGACAACAAGAAACACTGCACAGTTTCTATGCAATCCCATGACCTAACTGAAACCTTATTTGACTGCAGCAGTGATACAACAACAACAACAACAACAACAACAACCACACCACAACAACAACAACAACAACAACAATATATCCAAAAGTTGATGTACATTTCCATTCTGATCATTTTAAAGTTGAAAAGGATTTATTTTTGTCACCCAACTATGTACACTACATGACACATTTCCCCTGCAGTCATGACACATTTCCCCTGCGGTCCCAGTCGTTGCTCCACCCCTCTGCTGATGTGGAGGGTGTAGAGTAGACAAGACCCTTTAGGCTACTGTAAACAGGAAGAACAGGCTGATGGGGAGGGTGTAGAGTAGACAAGGCTTTTTAGGCTACTGTAAACAGGAAGAACAGGCTGATGGGGAGGGTGTAGAGTAGACAAGGCCCTTTAGGCTACTGTAAACAGGAAGAACAGGCTGATGAGGAGGGTGCAGAGTAGACAAGGCCCTTTAGGCTACTGTAAACAGGAAGAACAGGCTGATGGGGAGGGTGTAGAGTAGACAAGAGCCTTTAGGCTACTGTAAACAGGAAGAACAGGCTGATGGGGAGGGTGTAGAGTAGACAAGGCCCTTTAGGCTACTGTAAACAGGAAGAACAGGCTGATGGGGAGGGTGTAGAGTAGACAAGGCTTTTTAGGCTACTGTAAACAGGAATAACATGCTGATGGGGAGGGTGTAGAGTAAACAAGGCCCTTTAGGCTACTGTAAACATGAAGAACAGGCTGATGGGGAGGGTGTAGAGTAGACAAGGCCCTTTAGGCTACTGTAAACAGGAAGAACAGGCTGATGGGGAGGGTGTAGAGTAGACAAGGCTTTTTAGGCTAGTGTAAACAGGAATAACATGCTGATGGGGAGGGTGTAGAGTAAACAAGGCCCTTTAGGCTACTGTAAACAGGAAGAACAGGCTGATGGGGAGGGTGTAGAGTAAACAAGACCCTTTAGGCTACTGTAAACATGAAGAACAGGCTGATGGGGAGGGTGTAGAGTAAACAAGACCCTTTAGGCTACTGTAAACAGGAAGAACAGGCTGATGAGGAGGGTGTAGAGTAAACAAGGCCCTTTAGGCTACTGTAAACATGAAGAACAGGCTGATGGGGAGGGTGTAGAGTAAACAAGACCCTTTAGGCTACTGTAAACAGGAAGAACAGGCTGATGGGGAGGGTGTAGAGTAGACAAGGCCCTTTAGGCTACTGTAAACAGGAAGAACAGGCTGATGGGGAGGGGGTAGAGTAGACAAGACCCTTTAGGCTACTGTAAACAGGAAGAACAGGCTGATGGGGAGGGTGTAGAGTAGACAAGGCTTTTTAGGCTACTGTAAACATGAATAACATGCTGATGGGGAGGGTGTAGAGTAGACAAGGCCCTTTAGGCTACTGTAAACAGGAAGAACAGGCTGATGGGGAGGGTGTAGAGTAGACAAGGCCCTTTAGGCTACTGTAAACAGGAATAACATGCTGATGGGGAGGGTGTAGAGTAGACAAGGCCCTTTAGGCTACTGTAAACAGGAAGAACAGGCTGATGGGGAGGGTGTAGAGTAGACAAGGCCCTTTAGGCTACTGTAAACATGAAGAACAGGCTGATGAGGAGGGTGTAGAGTAGACAAGACCCTTTAGGCTACTGTAAACATGAAGAACAGGCTGATGAGGAGGGTGTAGAGTAGACAAGGTCCTTTAGGCTACTGTAAACAGGAAGAACAGGCTGATGGGGAGGGTGTAGAGTAGACAAGGCCCTTTAGGCTACTGTAAACAGGAAGAACAGGCTGATGGGGAGGGTGTAGAGTAGACAAGACCCTTTAGGCTACTGTAAACAGGAATAACATGCTGATGGGGAGGGTGTAGAGTAGACAAGGCCCTTTAGGCTACTGTAAACAGGAAGAACAGGCTGATGAGGAGGGTGTAGAGTAGACAAGGCCCTTTAGGCTACTGTAAACAGGAAGAACAGGCTGATGAGGAGGGTGTAGAGTAGACAAGACCCTTTAGGCTACTGTAAACAGGAAGAACAGGCTGATGAGGAGGGTGTAGAGTAGACAAGAGCCTTTAGGCTACTGTAAACAGGAAGAACAGGCTGATGAGGAGGGTGTAGAGTAGACAAGAGCCTTTAGGCTACTGTAAACAGGAAGAACAGGCTGATGGGGAGGGTGTAGAGTAGACAAGAGCCTTTAGGCTACTGTAAACAGGAAGAACAGGCTGATGGGGAGGGTGTAGAGTAGACAAGACCCTTTAGGCTACTGTAAACAGGAAGAACAGGCTGATGAGGAGGGTGTAGAGTAGACAAGGCCCTTTAGGCTACTGTAAACAGGAATAACATGCTGATGGGGAGGGGTGTAGAGTAGACAAGGCCCTTCCTTTAGGCTACTGTAAACAGGAAGAACAGGCTGATGGGGAGGGTGTAGAGTAGACAAGGCCCTTTAGGCTACTGTAAACAGGAAGAACAGGGTGATGAGGAGGGTGTAGAGTAGACAAGGCCCTTTAGGCTACTGTAAACAGGAAGAACAGGCTGATGGGGAGGGGTGTAGAGTAGACAAGGCCCTTCCTTTAGGCTACTGTAAACAGGAAGAACAGGCTGATGAGGAGGGTGTAGAGTAGACAAGGCCCTTCCTTTAGGCTACTGTAAACAGGAAGAACAGGCTGATGAGGAGGGTGTAGAGTAGACAAGGCCCTTCCTTTAGGCTACTGTAAACAGGAAGAACAGGCTGATGAGGAGGGTGTAGAGTAGACAAGACCCTTTAGGCTACTGTAAACAGGAAGAACAGGCTGATGAGGAGGGTGTAGAGTAGACAAGGCCCTTTAGGCTACTGTAAACATGAAGAACAGGCTGATGAGGAGGGTGTAGAGTAGACAAGACCTTTTAGGCTACTGTAAACAGGAAGAACAGACTGATGAGGAGGGTGTAGAGTAGACAAGAGCCTTTAGGCTACTGTAAATGTCGCCTATTGCAACTATAAAATCTCCTGGACCTCAAAGAATCACAACAACCAGTGTAGTTACGGTACAAAAATATACAATGTTTTATTCAACAGATAAAATACAAAAATAAATCTATCGCAGCAAATTATCAAATCACATAGGCACTTGCAGTTTCAAATATCTAGGTTAGCTTTCCTGGTCGATTTAGGCCCTCCGAGGACGTGCGTCATGAACAGATCCAACACAGCACAGCACACAGATTCCCAGCAACAGGAATTAACATTGCACACTCCACTGCAAAGACAGACATTTCATCTGAATACCACTGCACACCAATATATTACGGCAGACACACTGCATAAGAATATTATTTCACCCTGTTATATTATGGCAGGCAACTGCAAAAGACCACTTCAAACGGCACAGCAAACTGGACACAGCATTAACAGAGGGGCGATCTTAGGACGGGCAATCCCATTGAGTTGCAGTGTCACGTGACCTATAATGAGCGCGAGCTACATTAGTAATGTTGAGCAGAAGGAGAAAATAAAACGAACAACAAAAAGAGAAAAGGAGTTAAAATGTCCGTCCCAACTCACAATTGACGTTCACCCTGTTCCTTCGGTGAGTTGGGATAATATAAGTGGTAAGAGTACTTATCAGCGCATAGTAGGCAGACTGGGTATAGCCCCCAACAATGGATCCCAGCTCAGCCGGCTGGAGCGACGGCGGGCAGACGAGCAGGCCCGGGCGCGATGGCGGCGGGGGTCGAGGCGGAGAACGTCCACACGGCCACCAGTAACAGGCGGGCGGAGGACAACAAGCGGGCAGCGGGCAGACGAGCAGGCCCGGGCGCGATGGCGGCGGGGGTCGAGGCTGAGGACGTCCACACGGCCACAGGTAACAGGCGGGCAGAGAGCAAGCAGGCAGCGGGCAGACGGAGGACAGCAAGCAGGCAGGGATCCAACACTCTGGCGGGGGACCGTCGGCAACACCAGCGTAGATCAGAATCACTTTAAAAACACAGAGCAGGGAACACTCAGCAACAAGTTGCGCCCATGACACGCCACACACTCACGGAGGTATAGGTCAGACCGTCCCTTTGTGGCGGGATTAGCGAGCGTTGTGTATGGGTGTCTGGTCGCCCTGTAGAGCAGCTCAGCAGTCTCAGCACAGCAGTAGATCAGCGTCGATCTGGTCCGGCCGGCTCCTCACGTTCACTTAAGAGACACAGAAGCAGGAATACTCAACAACATAGTCGCGTCCAAGACACGCCACACACACTCACTGAGTGAGAATAGGTCAGACCGTCCCTTTGTGGCGGGCTTAGCGGGCGTTGTGTGTGGGTTTCATCTCGGTAGGCCAGCTCCTCCAGTCTGTTCTCCCCGTCGCCTTCTTCTCCCTGGGTTTTGTCTTGCCCCTGGACGGTCGGCGTCCTCCTTATAAGGGCAGGCTGATCACTCGCGTCCCGGGGCAGAGGGCGGATCACCTGAGAATAAAGTCAGCGAGAGAATACAGTGCCCCCCTGGACAATAATATACACCACACACCAAAAATGTTTCTGGCTGCAGGAGCCCAATCTCTCAAAGTCATAAGCCACAGTTCCACTCGCGACATTTTCCCCAGGGCTTTTAGGTGGTCGTCCCTGGCCACCAGCCTACCGGTAACGTTGCGGAGGTATTCCCAAGTTATCACGCTGGGATCGGCGGGGTTGGAACTCCGGTGCAACAGGGTCTACCCCCTCCATTTGCTCCCCCCCCCAGATCGCACCCTGGTATTGACAACTCAGCATCGGACACTCTACCTGGGCAAGCCAACTCAGTATGCGTTTCGGAAGTGAGCTCGGGCAGGCTCCTAATAGGGGCACTACTAGATGGTACTACAGGAGAAGGGGGACTAACTGACGCGGGGGCCGAAGGGATAATGTCAACAGGTGTTCCAACAATGACAGGGCCACGAGCAGTAAAGTCAAAGGGGGCAGGGGTGTTAAAGGCAGGGAGGCGAGGCACATTTGTAGGCGGATTCGGTGGCAATTCAGGACCAGCGGTAGCCCCCTGCGGTGGGAACATAACAGGAATCCCTGGTATAGGAAAAAACGGGACAGGTGCAATCGGCTTGGGGCACTCTGGGCACTCCTCAGAAACCGCGGGCTCAGTCATTAAGCCGCAGGGCCGCAGGTTATTACGGTGTAACGTGCGAGTGGGCCCCTCCTTACCCTCTGGGCGGATAACATAAACTGGCTGTCCCACCCTTGGTTGGGACACTACCACAAAGGGGGAGGGTACCCATCTTGGGGCTAGTTTACCTTGGGCCCGCCTCCGGAAGTTCCGCAATAAGACCCTCTCTCCTGGCAGGAGGGGCAGGTCCTTCGCGGACCGGTTGTACCTCCGCTGGTCCCAAGCCTGACGACGTGCGGTGTTGGCTTGTACTCGAGCATAAGCGGCCAACAACGTACGATGATGCTGGAAGGCCCATCCTTCCAAGGCCTCCCGCTGCTGTGGGGGGCCGACGTCATGGAGCAGGTCCACCGGTAGGCGAGCATGTCGTCCAAAAACGACGAACTGGGGGGTCATGCCTGTACTCGAGTGGACAGAGTTATTATATGCCTGCACTAAAGCAGGGAGCTCAACAGGCCATTGACTTTGACTGCCCACCTCCAGAGACCCCAACAATCCCAGAAGGGTCTGGTTAAAACGTTCACAGGACCCGTTACCTTGGGGGTGGTAGGGGGTAGTCCGATCTTTCTTACAGCCATATGTGTCACATAGTTGACGCATGAGAGAGGATTCAAAGGCGGCCCCTTGATCTGTCAGGATTCGTTCAGGACAACCAAACGGCTGGATCAGGGCCGTCGTCAGGGCCTTCACAGTAGTCGTGGCGGTCTGGTCTCGCGTCGGCACTGCCAGGGCATAGCGAGAGAACAAATCAGTGATTACCAAGATGTAGGGAAATTGATCAGCCGGCCGCCCCAGGGAAAGATAGTCTAACCCCACCACTTCAAATGGGTAGCTACACTTAATTGATTGTAGTGGGGCTCGGAACTTGGGGCCGGCTTTGCTCACCAGACATGTAGAACAGGCTGATGTCCATACGTTTACATCCCTTGTCATACCTGACCAAAAAAATCTCCTCCGAAGGACGGACAAAACCTTCTCCGCTCCAGCATGGCCCAAGGCTTGGTGATAAGCCCCCCATACCCCCTGTGAACGAGACTGTGGGAGGACAAGTTGGTCACCCAATATGCCCGTATCTGGCTCCCTTAGCTGTCTAAACAATACCCCACCCACCAACCGCAAATAGTCCCACTCATTTAGTAGCTGCCGCAACTGACGGGAGAGCGATGGTTTGAGGTCAGGATTAGGCTGCTCACCTGTTCGGACCCAAGAGCTTAGCAGGCTGAGATCTGGGTCCTGGCATTGCCATGCCTTGCTCTCAAGGTCCAACCGGTCAAGCACGCCTCCTGGAGGACTACTGGGGTCATTGTTCAGCTCTCCAGTGGTCTGCCGCACCGCAACGACCTCTGGGTTCCTGGACAACGAATCAGCATTACGGTTACTGGTACCGGGACGATACTTAATATCGAAAGTATAATTCGCAAGCTGAGCGGCCCAGCGCTGCTCGACGGCCCCTAATTTAGCAGTATCCAAATGGACCAGGGGATTATTATCCGTGTACACAGTAAAGTTAGCCCCCCAGAGATAGTCCTTAAACTTTTCCGTCACTGCCCATTTAAGCCCCAGCAATTCTAGCTTAAACGAGCTATAGTTTTGATCGTTCCGCTCAGTCGAAATGAGACTGCGGCTCCCATAAGCAATGACACGCTCCTGGCCATCCTGCTCTTGGGACAGCACTGCACCCAGACCCTCCAGACTGGCATCCACATACAGTCTGAAGGGCCGGGTGAAGTCAGCATAGGCCAGGATTGGGGCATTGAGGAGCGCGTATTTTAGCTGCTCAAACGCAGCGTCGCATTCAGGGAGCCAGGTAACTGGGGCAGAGCTATTGCCGCTGGTCCCATGCGTAAGTCGATTTAACGGAATTGCTATTTTCGAGAAGGCTTGAATGAACCTCCGGTAGTAACCGGCAAAACCCAAAAATGACTTCACCTCCTTTACGGTACGGGGAATAGGCCAATTCTGAACAGCAGAGGTTTTGCTAGGGTCAGTCGCTACGCCCTCCCCGCTCACCACATGCCCAAGGTAGGTTACCTGCCGCTGGAAAAACTGGCACTTCTTGGGCTGTAGTTTGAGGCCATGGCTGTGTAGGCGCTGAAACACTTGTTCCAGGTGGTGAAGGTGGGTCTCAAAGTCTGCAGAGTATATAATCAAATCGTCCAGGTAGATCAAGAGATGATCGTGTACCTTATCGCCCAGACAGCGCTGCATTAGTCTTTGGAAAGTTGCCGGGGCATTGCATAGTCCAAAGGGCATCCTAGTGAACTCGTACAGGCCCACAGGTGTAGCAAACGCCGTCTTCTCTCGATCAGCAGGGGCCACCTCAACCTGCCAATAACCACATGCTAAATCCAGGGTAGAATACCACTCAGCCCGCTGCAGCCCCGTCAAGGACTCCTCTATCCTGGGTAAGGGAAAAGAGTCTTTATGAGTAACAGCATTCAGTTTGCGGTAGTCAACACAAAATCTCCATGATCCGTCTTTCTTCTTCACTAAAACCACTGGAGCCGCCCAAGGGCTCGAGCTCTCCTGCACCACCCCATTAGTCAACATACCTTGTAGGAGGCTACGAAGTTCTGGGTATAACGTAGGGGGCACCGGCCGGTACCTCTCTCGACTGGGGGGTGCAGCTCCAGTGTGGATCCGATGTTGGACGAGCCCGGTACAGCCGAAATCCTCTTCATCCGCTGCGAAGACATTTTGCCACCTAGATAGCATAGCTGAGAACCCATGTGACTGCTCTACTGTAAGTCCTTCACCTTTGGGCTCCCAGGGCGGCCGGTCGGCGGGGGCCTCCGCCTGCACTGACCGCACGTTAACCTCCACCACGCCGGGGGCAGTGTGGGTCAAAGTCAATTCAGTTTTCCTGTCAATGTCCCCGGGATCAATTGGGGTCACGACGGCAAGCGCCTGCCTAGGGGGAAGTTGAACAGGGAAGGCATTGGGGTTACAAATACGAAGGGGGACCTTACCCCCTTGCACTAGGCTCAATGCCCGTGCCACCCGCCAATCACACCCTTCTCGGTGCGAATCAGCGGCAAGGTTCTCTATGAGTACAGGGCCCGGCCTAGCACTCAAACAGGGGGGGACATTGGCCCAAACGATCATCTCCGTCGCGGCGGGCACGGTGATGGAAACTCTACGGGGCAGCTTGGCGGTGCTGGGGACAGGATCCTGGGAAACCCCCACCCGGGCCCCCCTGCAGATGGCGAACGCTTTGCCCCATGCCTTCTGAGCCACCTTCGGACATGTAGAGGTGAATGCTGCTGCCCCTGGGTGACTACTGTGGGAGACAAACTGCCAAACTTCTGAGATCACATTCATTCCAAGTAATCCATGCCTAGTGCTCATGCAGTCATCTTTGACAATCAATACTCCTTTCTTAGTTACCTCAAGCCCCCCCGTCGTAAAGTCCAGAACTGCGTATCCAATGTAGGGAATTTGAAGACCATTGGCCGCCTTGAGTGTGAGCCAGGGTACCTCGGAGGGGTCCTTCATCTGGTTCTCTCCAAAGCAGCGCTGGAAGAGGGAATAACTTAACAATGTTACTTGGGAACCAGTGTCTAAAACGAAGGGCACTTTAACCCCGCTCACCATCATCTCCACTTCCGGGCACTGGCCAATAAAAGAGGGCTTGTCTGGGACACCTGGGGTCTCCTCGCTACCAGTCACTCGCCCTGCAGCGACCGGCGAGCCGGAAAACCCGTAGGATTGGCTCGTCGTCTGGAGCAGTAGTGCCGGACGTGTCCAGTCTCACCACAGTCCCAACAGATGGGCCGGCCCTGTTCGTCCCACTGAAATGACTGCTCCCCTCTAGTGGCTGGTGGTCTGCGTCTAAACGGTAGGCTCGCCTGAGGAGCAGGGGCTGGTAGCATAGATGGTAATTGGGCACAGATTTCTTGGGCTAGGGTTTTTCCTAGCATGGCTACCTGGTCTTTTACCTCCTGTTTTAATTCCGCCCTTAAAGTCTCTTTTAACTGCTGCCAGTCTGGGGGTGCAGTCGCTCCCTGGGGGGCCTCGATAGGAGGTGGCGCCATATAGGAACGACAGGCCCACGCTTCTCTGCGATTTACCTCATTTTCCAGAGCCTTGGCCTCCACACACAGGGCGTCAAAGGAGGCGTCTGAAGCCCGTCGTAAATATTGTTCCAACTCCAACTTGAGCGTGCCATCCCGTAAGCCCTTGGTGAACTGTGCCTTTAAGACTTCATCCTTCGGCCCTGCATTGCCTGGGTCGGTCCTCTGCCATCTGGAAAAGAACTCAGACAAACGGAGGACAAAAGCTTCCACTCCCTCTCCAGTCTCTTGTTTACAGTCAAAAAACTCTGACCGCAACCCTGCTGGGGTTCTACGGTCTCCATAGAGTCTTGTCAGTTCATCCAGAATAGTCACTTCTGACTGTCTACTAGTGGGGGATAGCAACATCATTTGTCTATGAGCTCGTCCTTCTAGTGCATCCAAAACAAAATCAACAGACTGTCGTGAATTAAGGCCTTGTGCTCCTAAATATGAGTCTACTTTGGCCCGCCATTTGTTAAATTCAACTCCCGCCCCTTCTCCTGTGAATTTCGGTACCCATGACGCGCTCATAAACCAAGGCATCATAACAGCATTCATCGTTTGTCCGTCACTATTATTTGTTTCACTAGTTCCTGCTTCACCGAGTTGGCTAAGCCCACTCTGGGATTGCCCGTCCACCGACATTGTTGTGATTTTTTGAGAGTCCAGTCCTGCCGACTAACGCCAAAAAGTGTCGCCTATTGCAACTATAAAATCTCCTGGACCTCAAAGAATCACAACAACCAGTGTAGTTACGGTACAAAAATATACAATGTTTGGTAACGCTTTAGAATACAGCCCGCAAATAAGCATGTAGTTAGAGTATAACAACGGGGTTTATTAGGGCTGTAGTTATAGTCTAACTATGGGGTTTAAGGAGTGAATTATAAGATCTGTACTTATAGTCTAACTACGGGGTTTAAGGAGTGTAGTTATAGTATAACAACGGGGTTTAAGGAGTGTAGTTATGGTATAACAACGGGGTTTAAGGAGTGTAGTTATAGTCTAACAACAGGGTTTAAGGAGTGTAGTTAGAGTATAACAACGGGTTTAAGGAGTGTAGTTAGAGTATAACAACGGGGTTTAAGGAGTGTAGTTAGAGTATAACAATGGGGTTTAAGGAGTGAAAAAATACTTTAACTAGAGGGTAACAAGATCTGTACTTATAGTCTAACTACGGGGTCGCGGGCTGTATTATGAAGCAGGGGACAAATGTTTGTACTTATAGGCTAATTACGGGGTACCACACTGTACTTACAGGGTAACTACAGGGTTTAAGGAGTGTAGTTAGAGTATAACAACGGGGTTTAAGGAGTCTAGTTAGAGTATAACAACGGGGTTTAAGGAGTGTAGTTAGAGTATAACAACGGGGTTTAAGGAGTGTAGTTAGAGTATAACAACAGGGTTTAAGGAGTGTAGTTAGAGTATAACAACAGGGTTTAAGGAGTGAAAAAATACTTTAACTAGAGGGTAACAAGATCTGTACTTATAGTCTAACTACGGGGTCGCGGGCTGTATTATGAAGCAGGGGACAAATGTTTGTACTTATAGGCTAATTACGGGGTACCACACTGTACTTACAGGGTAACGGGGTTTAAGGAGTGTAGTTAGAGTATAACAACGGGGTTTAAGGAGTCTAGTTAGAGTATAACAACGGGGTTTAAGGAGTCTAGTTAGAGTATAACAACGGGGTTTAAGGAGTCTAGTTAGAGTATAACAACGGGGTTTAAGGAGTGTAGTTAGAGTCTAACAACGGGGTTTAAGGAGTCTAGTTAGAGTATAACAATGGGGTTTAAGGAGTCTAGTTAGAGTATAACAACAGGGTTTAAGGAGTCTAGTTAGAGTATAACAACGGGGTTTAAGGAGTGTAGTTATAGTATAACAACGGGGTTTAAGGAGTGTAGTTATGGTATAACAACGGGGTTTAAGGAGTGTAGTTATGGTATAACAACAGGGTTTAAGGAGTGTAGTTAGAGTATAACAACGGGGTTTAAGGAGTGTAGTTAGAGTATAACAACAGGGTTTAAGGAGTGTAGTTAGAGTATAACAACAGGGTTTAAGGAGTGTTAAGAATATTATTTCACCCTGTTATATTATGGCAGGCAACTGCAAAAGACCACTTCAAACGGCACAGCAAACTGGACACAGCATTAACAGAGGGGCGATCTTAGGACGGGCAATCCCATAGATATTGAGTTGCAGTGTCACGTGACCTATAATGAGCGCGAGCTACATTAGTAATGTTGAGCAGAAGGAGAAAATAAAACGAACAACAAAAAGAGAAAAGGAGTTAAAATGTCCGTCCCAACTCACAATTGACGTTCACCCTGTTCCTTCGGTGAGTTGGGATAATATAAGTGGTAAGAGTACTTATCAGCGCATAGTAGGCAGACTGGGTATAGCCCCCAACAATGGATCCCAGCTCAGCCGGCTGGAGCGACGGCGGGCAGACGAGCAGGCCCGGGCGCGATGGCGGCGGGGGTCGAGGCGGAGAACGTCCACACGGCCACCAGTAACAGGCGGGCGGAGGACAACAAGCGGGCAGCGGGCAGACGAGCAGGCCCGGGCGCGATGGCGGCGGGGGTCGAGGCTGAGGACGTCCACACGGCCACAGGTAACAGGCGGGCAGAGAGCAAGCAGGCAGCGGGCAGACGGAGGACAGCAAGCAGGCAGGGATCCAACACTCTGGCGGGGGACCGTCGGCAACACCAGCGTAGATCAGAATCACTTTAAAAAACACAGAGCAGGGAACACTCAGCAACAAGTTGCGCCCATGACACGCCACACACTCACGGAGGTATAGGTCAGACCGTCCCTTTGTGGCGGGATTAGCGAGCGTTGTGTATGGGTGTCTGGTCGCCCTGTAGAGCAGCTCAGCAGTCTCAGCACAGCAGTAGATCGGCGTCGATCTGGTCCGGCCGGCTCCTCACGTTCACTTAAGAGACACAGAAGCAGGAATACTCAACAACATAGTCGCGTCCAAGACACGCCACACACACTCACTGAGTGAGAATAGGTCAGACCGTCCCTTTGTGGTGGGCTTAGCGGGCGTTGTGTGTGGGTTTCATCTCGGTAGGCCAGCTCCTTCAGTCTGTTCTCCCCGTCGCCTTCTTCTCCCTGGGTTTTGTCTTGCCCCTGGACGGTCGGCGTCCTCCTTATAAGGGCAGGCTGATCACTCGCGTCCCGGGGCAGAGGGCGGATCACCTGAGAATAAAGTCAGCGAGAGAATACAGTGCCCCCCTGGACAATAATATACACCACACACCAAAAATGTTTCTGGCTGCAGGAGCCCAATCTCTCAAAGTCATAAGCCACAGTTCCACTCGCGACATAAACAGGAAGAACAGGCTGATGAGGAGGGTGTAGAGTAGACAAGACCCTTTAGGCTACTGTAAACAGAAAGAACAGGCTGATGAGGAGGGTGTAGAGTAGACAAGACCCTTTAGGCTACTGTAAACAGAAAGAACAGGCTGATGAGGAGGGTGTAGAGTAGACAAGACCCTTTAGGCTACTGTAAACAGGAAGAACAGGCTGATGAGGAGGGTGTAGAGTAGACAAGGCCCTTTAGGCTACTGTAAACAGGAAGAACAGGCTGATGAGGAGGGTGTAGAGTAGACAAGGCCCTTTAGGCTACTGTAAACATGAAGAACAGGCTGATGAGGAGAGTGTAGAGTAAAAATAGAGGAGTCACGCACATCCAACACAGTTAAGGTGGGTGCTGGATCAAAGAGTTACTTAGAAGATAAATAATGGATCGGCACACCACTGGACCTCCAGTGGTGTGCCGATGCGAATTACACAAGACCCTTTAGGCTACTGTAAAAAGGAAGAACAGGCTGATGAGGAGGGTGTAGAGTAGACAAGGCCCTTTAGGCTACTGTAAACATGAAGAACAGGCTGATGAGGAGGGTGTAGAGTAGACAAGGCCCTTTAGGCTACTGTAAACAGGAAGAACAGGCTGATGAGGAGGGTGCAGAGTAGACAAGGCCCTTTAGGCTACTGTAAACATGAAGAACAGGCTGATGAGGAGGGTGTAGAGTAGACAAGACCCTTTAGGCTACTGTAAACATGAAGAACAGGCTGATGAGGAGGGTGTAGAGTAGACAAGGCCCTTTAGGCTACTGTAAACAGGAAGAACAGGCTGATGAGGAGGGTGCAGAGTAGACAAGGCCCTTTAGGCTACTGTAAACAGGAAGAACAGGCTGATGAGGAGGGTGTAGAGTAGACAAGGCCCTTTAGGCTACTGTAAACATGAAGAACAGGCTGATGAGGAGAGTGTAGAGTAAAAATAGCGGAGTCACGCACATCCAACACAGTTAAGGTGGGTGCTGGATCAAAGAGTTACTTAGAAGAGAAATAATGGATCGGCACACCACTGGACCTCCAGTGGTGTGCCGATGCGAATTACACAAGACCCTTTAGGCTACTGTAAACAGGAAGAACAGGCTGATGGGGAGGGTGTAGAGTAGACAAGGCCATTTAGGCTACTGTAAACAGGAAGAACAGGCTGATGGGGAGGATGCAGAGTAGACAAGGCCCTTTAGGCTACTGTAAACAGGAAGAACAGGCTGATGAGGAGGGTGTAGAGTAGACAAGGCCCTTTAGGCTACTGTAAACAGGAAGAACAGGCTGATGGGGAGGGTGCAGAGTAGACAAGGCCCTTTAGGCTACTGTAAACAGGAAGAACAGGCTGATGAGGAGGGCACGGTGGCTCAGTGGTAGAGCTGTCGCCTCACAGTCAGAAGGTCCTGAGTTCGATTCTCGCCTGGGACACTGTGGGCGCTGTGGTTGTGTTCCCCCCCATATCTTCAGTGCCTACTGCCCAGGTGGGTTATCTCGTCGTAAGGGCCTTTCTGTCTGTGTGGAGTTTGCATGTTCTCCCCGTGCTCCCCCAGGGGGTTCCTCCGTATATAACCCCCCCCCCACTAAAAACATGCAGAAGATCAGATCGTCATCGTCATCCGACCAGTGACGACAACACCCGAAGTTGGTCCCCGGGCGCTGTACGAGAAAGCGACCACTGCTCCTGGCCTGCCCCCCGGAGGAAAGGACAAGCCAGGATGGGTCAAATGCAGAGGACAAATTTCACCGGCCACCGTCAGCATGAGTGTGTTTGTGGCCATGCATGTGTTGATGTGTGATCGTGTGACAATAAAAGACGGGCTTGTCCGTCTGAAATCGTGTTTTTTTTTTTTTTTTTTCGTGTAGAGTAGACAAGGCCCTTTAGGCTACTGTAAAAAGGAAGAACAGGCTGATGAGGAGGGTGTAGAGTAAACAAGGCCCTTTAGGCTACTGTAAACAGGAAGAACAGGCTGATGAGGAGGGTGTAGAGTAGACAAGGCCCTTTAGGCTACTGTAAACAGGAAGAACAGGCTGATGGGGAGGGTGTAGAGTAGACAAGAGCCTTTAGGCTACTGTAAACAGGAAGAACAGGCTGATGGGGAGGGTGTAGAGTAGACAAGGCCATTTAGGCTACTGTAAACAGGAAGAACAGGCTGATGGGGAGGATGCAGAGTAGACAAGGCCCTTTAGGCTACTGTAAACAGGAAGAACAGGCTGATGAGGAGGGTGTAGAGTAGACAAGGCCCTTTAGGCTACTGTAAACAGGAAGAACAGGCTGATGGGGAGGGTGCAGAGTAGACAAGGCCCTTTAGGCTACTGTAAACAGGAAGAACAGGCTGATGAGGAGGGCACGGTGGCTCAGTGGTAGAGCTGTCGCCTCACAGTCAGAAGGTCCTGAGTTCGATTCTCGCCTGGGACACTGTGGGCGCTGTGGTTGTGTTCCCCCCCATATCTTCAGTGCCTACTGCCCAGGTGGGTTATCTCGTCGTAAGGGCCTTTCTGTCTGTGTGGAGTTTGCATGTTCTCCCCGTGCTCCCCCAGGGGGTTCCTCCGTATATAACCCCCCCCCCACTAAAAACATGCAGAAGATCAGATCGTCATCGTCATCCGACCAGTGACGACAACACCCGAAGTTGGTCCCCGGGCGCTGTACGAGAAAGCGACCACTGCTCCTGGCCTGCCCCCCGGAGGAAAGGACAAGCCAGGATGGGTCAAATGCAGAGGACAAATTTCACCGGCCACCGTCAGCATGAGTGTGTTTGTGGCCATGCATGTGTTGATGTGTGATCGTGTGACAATAAAAGACGGGCTTGTCCGTCTGAAATCGTGTTTTTTTTTTTTTTTTTTCGTGTAGAGTAGACAAGGCCCTTTAGGCTACTGTAAAAAGGAAGAACAGGCTGATGAGGAGGGTGTAGAGTAAACAAGGCCCTTTAGGCTACTGTAAACAGGAAGAACAGGCTGATGAGGAGGGTGTAGAGTAGACAAGGCCCTTTAGGCTACTGTAAACAGGAAGAACAGGCTGATGGGGAGGGTGTAGAGTAGACAAGAGCCTTTAGGCTACTGTAAACAGGAAGAACAGGCTGATGGGGAGGGTGTAGAGTAAACAAGGCCCTTTAGGCTACTGTAAACAGGAAGAACAGGCTGATGGGGAGGGTGTAGAGTAAACAAGGCCCTTTAGGCTACTGTAAACAGGAAGAACAGGCTGATGGGGAGGGTGTAGAGTAGACAAGGCCCTTTAGGCTACTGTAAACAGGAAGAACAGGCTGATGAGGATGGTGTAGAGTAAACAAGGCCCTTTAGGCTACTGTAAACAGGAAGAACAGGCTGATGAGGAGGGTGTAGAGTAGACAAGGCCCTTTAGGCTACTGTAAAAAGGAAGAACAGGCTGATGAGGAGGGTGTAGAGTAAACAAGGCCCTTTAGGCTACTGTAAAAAGGAGGAACAGGCTGATGAGGAGGGTGTAGAGTAGACAAGGCCCTTTAGGCTACTGTAAAAAGGGAGAACAGGCTGATGGGGAGGGTGCAGAGTAGACAAGGCCCTTTAGGCTACTGTAAACAGGAAGAACAGGCTGATGGGGAGGGTGTAGAGTAGACAAGGCCCTTTAGGCTACTGTAAACAGGAAGAACAGGCTGATGGGGAGGGTGTAGAGTAGACAAGACCCTTCCTTTAGGCTACTGTAAACAGGAAGAACAGGCTGATGGGGAGGGTGTAGAGTAGACAAGACCCTTCCTTTAGGCTACTGTAAACAGGAAGAACAGACTGATGAGGAGGGTGTAGAGTAGACAAGAGCCTTTAGGCTACTGTAAACAGGAAGAACAGGCTGATGAGGAGGGTGCAGAGTAGACAAGACCCTTCCTTTAGGCTACTGTAAACAGGAAGAACAGGCTGATGGGGAGGGTGTAGAGTAGACAAGAGCCTTTAGGCTACTGTAAACAGGAAGAACAGGCTGATGAGGAGGGTGCAGAGTAGACAAGGCCCTTTAGGCTACTGTAAACAGGAAGAACAGGCTGATGAGGAGGGTGTAGAGTAGACAAGGCCCTTTAGGCTACTGTAAACAGGAAGAACAGGCTGATGGGGAGGGTGCAGAGTAGACAAGGCCCTTTAGGCTACTGTAAACAGGAAGAACAGGCTGATGAGGAGGGCACGGTGGCTCAGTGGTAGAGCTGTCGCCTCACAGTCAGAAGGTCCTGAGTTCGATTCTCGCCTGGGACACTGTGGGCGCTGTGGTTGTGTTCCCCCCCATATCTTCAGTGCCTACTGCCCAGGTGGGTTATCTCGTCGTAAGGGCCTTTCTGTCTGTGTGGAGTTTGCATGTTCTCCCCGTGCTCCCCCAGGGGGTTCCTCCGTATATAACCCCCCCCCCACTAAAAACATGCAGAAGATCAGATCGTCATCGTCATCCGACCAGTGACGACAACACCCGAAGTTGGTCCCCGGGCGCTGTACGAGAAAGCGACCACTGCTCCTGGCCTGCCCCCCGGAGGAAAGGACAAGCCAGGATGGGTCAAATGCAGAGGACAAATTTCACCGGCCACCGTCAGCATGAGTGTGTTTGTGGCCATGCATGTGTTGATGTGTAACCGTGTGACAATAAAAGACGGGCTTGTCCGTCTGAAATCGTGTTTTTTTTTTTTTTTTTTCGTGTAGAGTAGACAAGGCCCTTTAGGCTACTGTAAAAAGGAAGAACAGGCTGATGAGGAGGGTGTAGAGTAAACAAGGCCCTTTAGGCTACTGTAAACAGGAAGAACAGGCTGATGAGGAGGGTGTAGAGTAGACAAGGCCCTTTAGGCTACTGTAAACAGGAAGAACAGGCTGATGGGGAGGGTGTAGAGTAGACAAGAGCCTTTAGGCTACTGTAAACAGGAAGAACAGGCTGATGGGGAGGGTGTAGAGTAAACAAGGCCCTTTAGGCTACTGTAAACAGGAAGAACAGGCTGATGGGGAGGGTGTAGAGTAAACAAGGCCCTTTAGGCTACTGTAAACAGGAAGAACAGGCTGATGGGGAGGGTGTAGAGTAGACAAGGCCCTTTAGGCTACTGTAAACAGGAAGAACAGGCTGATGAGGAGGGTGTAGAGTAAACAAGGCCCTTTAGGCTACTGTAAACAGGAAGAACAGGCTGATGAGGAGGGTGTAGAGTAGACAAGGCCCTTTAGGCTACTGTAAAAAGGAAGAACAGGCTGATGAGGAGGGTGTAGAGTAAACAAGGCCCTTTAGGCTACTGTAAAAAGGAGGAACAGGCTGATGAGGAGGGTGTAGAGTAGACAAGGCCCTTTAGGCTACTGTAAAAAGGGAGAACAGGCTGATGGGGAGGGTGCAGAGTAGACAAGGCCCTTTAGGCTACTGTAAACAGGAAGAACAGGCTGATGGGGAGGGTGTAGAGTAGACAAGGCCCTTTAGGCTACTGTAAACAGGAAGAACAGGCTGATGGGGAGGGTGTAGAGTAGACAAGACCCTTCCTTTAGGCTACTGTAAACAGGAAGAACAGGCTGATGGGGAGGGTGTAGGGTAGACACAGCTTTTTAGGCTAGTGTAAACAGGAATAACAGGCTGATGGGGAGGGTGTAGAGTAGACAAGACCCTTCCTTTAGGCTACTGTAAACAGGAAGAACAGGCTGATGATGAGGGTGTAGAGTAGACAAGACCCTTCCTTTAGGCTACTGTAAACAGGAAGAACAGGCTGATGGGGAGGGTGTAGAGTAGACAAGGCCCTTTAGGCTACTGTAAACAGGAAGAACAGGCTGATGAGGAGGGTGTAGGGTAGACAAGACCCTTTAGGCTACTGTAAACAGGAAGAACAGGCTGATGAGGACGGTGTAGAGTAGACAACGCCCTTTAGGCTACTGTAAACAGGAAGAACAGGCTGATGGGGAGGGTGTAGAGTAGACAAGACCCTTCCTTTAGGCTACTGTAAACAGGAAGAACAGGCTGATGGGGAGGGTGTAGAGTAGACAAGGCCCTTTAGGCTACTGTAAACAGGAAGAACAGGCTGATGAGGAGGGTGTAGAGTAAACAAGGCCCTTTAGTAGGGGTGTCACGATACACTAATTTCACGATACGATACACAATATTGGGTTCACGATAACGATACGATACGATATTTTAACAATATTCTTTTTAACAAAAGTAAATAATTTTTATGTATTTATTTATCATTTATTTAACCATGTGAGTCCCGTTGAAATCGAAACCTCTTTTCAAGGGAGCCCTGGGAAAATACTGGAAAAATAGTCTTTCATTTGAAATACACAAAATACAAAACAAATGCTGTTTTTGGAAATTGTTATTATAATAACTATAAAACAACATGGAAGATAATGCTTCTCTTGCAATAGAATGTGTCACACTGTCACAAACTAAATGTTTGTTGCATGGTGAAAGAAAAATAAAGTATACAATCTATTTCTTAAATAGCTCATGCTCAATGGTCCCTAAACTTATGTAATCTTATCTACCCCTTGAGCTGTTTTGCCATGCCAGTAGTAGTCTACCCCCTCACTCATGCGTGTTGATTCTGCTAAATTTGTTCTAATATTATTCAGGAGCAAAAACATTTTTTTTTTTTTACGATATCATTTTTTTCTGACGATACGCATATCGTGACGTTTCGATATCGCGATATATCGTGCGACAAAATATCGTGACACCCCTACCCTTTAGGCTACTGTAAACAGGAAGAACAGGTTGATGAGGAGGGTGTAGAGTAGACAAGACCCTTTAGGCTACTGTAAACAGGAAGAACAGGCTGATGGGGAGGGTGTAGAGTAGACAAGGCCCTTTAGGCTACTGTAAACAGGAAGAACAGGCTGATGAGGAGGGTGTAGAGTAGACAAGGCCCTTTAGGCTACTGTAAACATGAAGAACAGGCTGATGAGGAGAGTGTAGAGTAAAAATAGAGGAGTCACGCACATCCAACACAGTTAAGGTGGGTGCTGGATCAAAGAGTTACTTAGAAGATAAATAATGGATCGGCACACCACTGGACCTCCAGTGGTGTGCCGATGCGAATTACACAAGACCCTTTAGGCTACTGTAAAAAGGAAGAACAGGCTGATGAGGAGGGTGTAGAGTAGACAAGGCCCTTTAGGCTACTGTAAACATGAAGAACAGGCTGATGAGGAGGGTGTAGAGTAGACAAGGCCCTTTAGGCTACTGTAAACAGGAAGAACAGGCTGATGAGGAGGGTGCAGAGTAGACAAGGCCCTTTAGGCTACTGTAAACATGAAGAACAGGCTGATGAGGAGGGTGTAGAGTAGACAAGACCCTTTAGGCTACTGTAAACATGAAGAACAGGCTGATGAGGAGGGTGTAGAGTAGACAAGGCCCTTTAGGCTACTGTAAACAGGAAGAACAGGCTGATGAGGAGGGTGCAGAGTAGACAAGGCCCTTTAGGCTACTGTAAACAGGAAGAACAGGCTGATGAGGAGGGTGTAGAGTAGACAAGGCCCTTTAGGCTACTGTAAACATGAAGAACAGGCTGATGAGGAGAGTGTAGAGTAAAAATAGCGGAGTCACGCACATCCAACACAGTTAAGGTGGGTGCTGGATCAAAGAGTTACTTAGAAGAGAAATAATGGATCGGCACACCACTGGACCTCCAGTGGTGTGCCGATGCGAATTACACAAGACCCTTTAGGCTACTGTAAACAGGAAGAACAGGCTGATGGGGAGGGTGTAGAGTAGACAAGGCCATTTAGGCTACTGTAAACAGGAAGAACAGGCTGATGGGGAGGATGCAGAGTAGACAAGGCCCTTTAGGCTACTGTAAACAGGAAGAACAGGCTGATGAGGAGGGTGTAGAGTAGACAAGGCCCTTTAGGCTACTGTAAACAGGAAGAACAGGCTGATGGGGAGGGTGCAGAGTAGACAAGGCCCTTTAGGCTACTGTAAACAGGAAGAACAGGCTGATGAGGAGGGCACGGTGGCTCAGTGGTAGAGCTGTCGCCTCACAGTCAGAAGGTCCTGAGTTCGATTCTCGCCTGGGACACTGTGGGCGCTGTGGTTGTGTTCCCCCCCATATCTTCAGTGCCTACTGCCCAGGTGGGTTATCTCGTCGTAAGGGCCTTTCTGTCTGTGTGGAGTTTGCATGTTCTCCCCGTGCTCCCCCAGGGGGTTCCTCCGTATATAACCCCCCCCCCACTAAAAACATGCAGAAGATCAGATCGTCATCGTCATCCGACCAGTGACGACAACACCCGAAGTTGGTCCCCGGGCGCTGTACGAGAAAGCGACCACTGCTCCTGGCCTGCCCCCCGGAGGAAAGGACAAGCCAGGATGGGTCAAATGCTGAGGACAAATTTCACCGGCCACCGTCAGCATGAGTGTGTTTGTGGCCATGCATGTGTTGATGTGTGATCGTGTGACAATAAAAGACGGGCTTGTCCGTCTGAAATCGTGTTTTTTTTTTTTTTTTTTCGTGTAGAGTAGACAAGGCCCTTTAGGCTACTGTAAAAAGGAAGAACAGGCTGATGAGGAGGGTGTAGAGTAAACAAGGCCCTTTAGGCTACTGTAAACAGGAAGAACAGGCTGATGAGGAGGGTGTAGAGTAGACAAGGCCCTTTAGGCTACTGTAAACAGGAAGAACAGGCTGATGGGGAGGGTGTAGAGTAGACAAGAGCCTTTAGGCTACTGTAAACAGGAAGAACAGGCTGATGGGGAGGGTGTAGAGTAAACAAGGCCCTTTAGGCTACTGTAAACAGGAAGAACAGGCTGATGGGGAGGGTGTAGAGTAAACAAGGCCCTTTAGGCTACTGTAAACAGGAAGAACAGGCTGATGGGGAGGGTGTAGAGTAGACAAGGCCCTTTAGGCTACTGTAAACAGGAAGAACAGGCTGATGAGGAGGGTGTAGAGTAAACAAGGCCCTTTAGGCTACTGTAAACAGGAAGAACAGGCTGATGAGGAGGGTGTAGAGTAGACAAGGCCCTTTAGGCTACTGTAAAAAGGAAGAACAGGCTGATGAGGAGGGTGTAGAGTAAACAAGGCCCTTTAGGCTACTGTAAAAAGGAGGAACAGGCTGATGAGGAGGGTGTAGAGTAGACAAGGCCCTTTAGGCTACTGTAAAAAGGGAGAACAGGCTGATGGGGAGGGTGCAGAGTAGACAAGGCCCTTTAGGCTACTGTAAACAGGAAGAACAGGCTGATGGGGAGGGTGTAGAGTAGACAAGGCCCTTTAGGCTACTGTAAACAGGAAGAACAGGCTGATGGGGAGGGTGTAGAGTAGACAAGACCCTTCCTTTAGGCTACTGTAAACAGGAAGAACAGGCTGATGGGGAGGGTGTAGAGTAGACAAGACCCTTCCTTTAGGCTACTGTAAACAGGAAGAACAGACTGATGAGGAGGGTGTAGAGTAGACAAGAGCCTTTAGGCTACTGTAAACAGGAAGAACAGGCTGATGAGGAGGGTGCAGAGTAGACAAGACCCTTCCTTTAGGCTACTGTAAACAGGAAGAACAGGCTGATGGGGAGGGTGTAGAGTAGACAAGAGCCTTTAGGCTACTGTAAACAGGAAGAACAGGCTGATGAGGAGGGTGCAGAGTAGACAAGGCCCTTTAGGCTACTGTAAACAGGAAGAACAGGCTGATGAGGAGGGTGTAGAGTAGACAAGGCCCTTTAGGCTACTGTAAACAGGAAGAACAGGCTGATGGGGAGGGTGCAGAGTAGACAAGGCCCTTTAGGCTACTGTAAACAGGAAGAACAGGCTGATGAGGAGGGCACGGTGGCTCAGTGGTAGAGCTGTCGCCTCACAGTCAGAAGGTCCTGAGTTCGATTCTCGCCTGGGACACTGTGGGCGCTGTGGTTGTGTTCCCCCCCATATCTTCAGTGCCTACTGCCCAGGTGGGTTATCTCGTCGTAAGGGCCTTTCTGTCTGTGTGGAGTTTGCATGTTCTCCCCGTGCTCCCCCAGGGGGTTCCTCCGTATATAACCCCCCCCCCACTAAAAACATGCAGAAGATCAGATCGTCATCGTCATCCGACCAGTGACGACAACACCCGAAGTTGGTCCCCGGGCGCTGTACGAGAAAGCGACCACTGCTCCTGGCCTGCCCCCCGGAGGAAAGGACAAGCCAGGATGGGTCAAATGCAGAGGACAAATTTCACCGGCCACCGTCAGCATGAGTGTGTTTGTGGCCATGCATGTGTTGATGTGTAACCGTGTGACAATAAAAGACGGGCTTGTCCGTCTGAAATCGTGTTTTTTTTTTTTTTTTTTCGTGTAGAGTAGACAAGGCCCTTTAGGCTACTGTAAAAAGGAAGAACAGGCTGATGAGGAGGGTGTAGAGTAAACAAGGCCCTTTAGGCTACTGTAAACAGGAAGAACAGGCTGATGAGGAGGGTGTAGAGTAGACAAGGCCCTTTAGGCTACTGTAAACAGGAAGAACAGGCTGATGGGGAGGGTGTAGAGTAGACAAGAGCCTTTAGGCTACTGTAAACAGGAAGAACAGGCTGATGGGGAGGGTGTAGAGTAAACAAGGCCCTTTAGGCTACTGTAAACAGGAAGAACAGGCTGATGGGGAGGGTGTAGAGTAAACAAGGCCCTTTAGGCTACTGTAAACAGGAAGAACAGGCTGATGGGGAGGGTGTAGAGTAGACAAGGCCCTTTAGGCTACTGTAAACAGGAAGAACAGGCTGATGAGGAGGGTGTAGAGTAAACAAGGCCCTTTAGGCTACTGTAAACAGGAAGAACAGGCTGATGAGGAGGGTGTAGAGTAGACAAGGCCCTTTAGGCTACTGTAAAAAGGAAGAACAGGCTGATGAGGAGGGTGTAGAGTAAACAAGGCCCTTTAGGCTACTGTAAAAAGGAGGAACAGGCTGATGAGGAGGGTGTAGAGTAGACAAGGCCCTTTAGGCTACTGTAAAAAGGGAGAACAGGCTGATGGGGAGGGTGCAGAGTAGACAAGGCCCTTTAGGCTACTGTAAACAGGAAGAACAGGCTGATGGGGAGGGTGTAGAGTAGACAAGGCCCTTTAGGCTACTGTAAACAGGAAGAACAGGCTGATGGGGAGGGTGTAGAGTAGACAAGACCCTTCCTTTAGGCTACTGTAAACAGGAAGAACAGGCTGATGGGGAGGGTGTAGGGTAGACACGGCTTTTTAGGCTAGTGTAAACAGGAATAACAGGCTGATGGGGAGGGTGTAGAGTAGACAAGACCCTTCCTTTAGGCTACTGTAAACAGGAAGAACAGGCTGATGATGAGGGTGTAGAGTAGACAAGACCCTTCCTTTAGGCTACTGTAAACAGGAAGAACAGGCTGATGGGGAGGGTGTAGAGTAGACAAGGCCCTTTAGGCTACTGTAAACAGGAAGAACAGGCTGATGAGGAGGGTGTAGGGTAGACAAGACCCTTTAGGCTACTGTAAACAGGAAGAACAGGCTGATGAGGACGGTGTAGAGTAGACAACGCCCTTTAGGCTACTGTAAACAGGAAGAACAGGCTGATGGGGAGGGTGTAGAGTAGACAAGACCCTTCCTTTAGGCTACTGTAAACAGGAAGAACAGGCTGATGGGGAGGGTGTAGAGTAGACAAGGCCCTTTAGGCTACTGTAAACAGGAAGAACAGGCTGATGAGGAGGGTGTAGAGTAAACAAGGCCCTTTAGTAGGGGTGTCACGATACACTAATTTCACGATACGATACACAATATTGGGTTCACGATAACGATACGATACGATATTTTAACAATATTCTTTTTAACAAAAGTAAATAATTTTTATGTATTTATTTATCATTTATTTAACCATGTGAGTCCCGTTGAAATCGAAACCTCTTTTCAAGGGAGCCCTGGGAAAATACTGGAAAAATAGTCTTTCATTTGAAATACACAAAATACAAAACAAATGCTGTTTTTGGAAATTGTTATTATAATAACTATAAAACAACATGGAAGATAATGCTTCTCTTGCAATAGAATGTGTCACACTGTCACAAACTAAATGTTTGTTGCATGGTGAAAGAAAAATAAAGTATACAATCTATTTCTTAAATAGCTCATGCTCAATGGTCCCTAAACTTATGTAATCTTATCTACCCCTTGAGCTGTTTTGCCATGCCAGTAGTAGTCTACCCCCTCACTCATGCGTGTTGATTCTGCTAAATTTGTTCTAATATTATTCAGGAGCAAAAACATTTTTTTTTTTTTACGATATCATTTTTTTCTGACGATACGCATATCGTGACGTTTCGATATCGCGATATATCGTGCGACAAAATATCGTGACACCCCTACCCTTTAGGCTACTGTAAACAGGAAGAACAGGTTGATGAGGAGGGTGTAGAGTAGACAAGACCCTTTAGGCTACTGTAAACAGGAAGAACAGGCTGATGGGGAGGGTGTAGAGTAGACAAGGCCCTTTAGGCTACTGTAAACAGGAAGAACAGGCTGATGAGGAGGGTGTAGAGTAGACAAGGCCCTTTAGGCTACTGTAAACATGAAGAACAGGCTGATGAGGAGAGTGTAGAGTAAAAATAGAGGAGTCACGCACATCCAACACAGTTAAGGTGGGTGCTGGATCAAAGAGTTACTTAGAAGATAAATAATGGATCGGCACACCACTGGACCTCCAGTGGTGTGCCGATGCGAATTACACAAGACCCTTTAGGCTACTGTAAAAAGGAAGAACAGGCTGATGAGGAGGGTGTAGAGTAGACAAGGCCCTTTAGGCTACTGTAAACATGAAGAACAGGCTGATGAGGAGGGTGTAGAGTAGACAAGGCCCTTTAGGCTACTGTAAACAGGAAGAACAGGCTGATGAGGAGGGTGCAGAGTAGACAAGGCCCTTTAGGCTACTGTAAACATGAAGAACAGGCTGATGAGGAGGGTGTAGAGTAGACAAGACCCTTTAGGCTACTGTAAACATGAAGAACAGGCTGATGAGGAGGGTGTAGAGTAGACAAGGCCCTTTAGGCTACTGTAAACAGGAAGAACAGGCTGATGAGGAGGGTGCAGAGTAGACAAGGCCCTTTAGGCTACTGTAAACAGGAAGAACAGGCTGATGAGGAGGGTGTAGAGTAGACAAGGCCCTTTAGGCTACTGTAAACATGAAGAACAGGCTGATGAGGAGAGTGTAGAGTAAAAATAGCGGAGTCACGCACATCCAACACAGTTAAGGTGGGTGCTGGATCAAAGAGTTACTTAGAAGAGAAATAATGGATCGGCACACCACTGGACCTCCAGTGGTGTGCCGATGCGAATTACACAAGACCCTTTAGGCTACTGTAAACAGGAAGAACAGGCTGATGGGGAGGGTGTAGAGTAGACAAGGCCATTTAGGCTACTGTAAACAGGAAGAACAGGCTGATGGGGAGGATGCAGAGTAGACAAGGCCCTTTAGGCTACTGTAAACAGGAAGAACAGGCTGATGAGGAGGGTGTAGAGTAGACAAGGCCCTTTAGGCTACTGTAAACAGGAAGAACAGGCTGATGGGGAGGGTGCAGAGTAGACAAGGCCCTTTAGGCTACTGTAAACAGGAAGAACAGGCTGATGAGGAGGGCACGGTGGCTCAGTGGTAGAGCTGTCGCCTCACAGTCAGAAGGTCCTGAGTTCGATTCTCGCCTGGGACACTGTGGGCGCTGTGGTTGTGTTCCCCCCCATATCTTCAGTGCCTACTGCCCAGGTGGGTTATCTCGTCGTAAGGGCCTTTCTGTCTGTGTGGAGTTTGCATGTTCTCCCCGTGCTCCCCCAGGGGGTTCCTCCGTATATAACCCCCCCCCCCACTAAAAACATGCAGAAGATCAGATCGTCATCGTCATCCGACCAGTGACGACAACACCCGAAGTTGGTCCCCGGGCGCTGTACGAGAAAGCGACCACTGCTCCTGGCCTGCCCCCCGGAGGAAAGGACAAGCCAGGATGGGTCAAATGCAGAGGACAAATTTCACCGGCCACCGTCAGCATGAGTGTGTTTGTGGCCATGCATGTGTTGATGTGTGATCGTGTGACAATAAAAGACGGGCTTGTCCGTCTGAAATCGTGTTTTTTTTTTTTTTTTTTCGTGTAGAGTAGACAAGGCCCTTTAGGCTACTGTAAAAAGGAAGAACAGGCTGATGAGGAGGGTGTAGAGTAAACAAGGCCCTTTAGGCTACTGTAAACAGGAAGAACAGGCTGATGAGGAGGGTGTAGAGTAGACAAGGCCCTTTAGGCTACTGTAAACAGGAAGAACAGGCTGATGGGGAGGGTGTAGAGTAGACAAGAGCCTTTAGGCTACTGTAAACAGGAAGAACAGGCTGATGGGGAGGGTGTAGAGTAAACAAGGCCCTTTAGGCTACTGTAAACAGGAAGAACAGGCTGATGGGGAGGGTGTAGAGTAAACAAGGCCCTTTAGGCTACTGTAAACAGGAAGAACAGGCTGATGGGGAGGGTGTAGAGTAGACAAGGCCCTTTAGGCTACTGTAAACAGGAAGAACAGGCTGATGAGGAGGGTGTAGAGTAAACAAGGCCCTTTAGGCTACTGTAAACAGGAAGAACAGGCTGATGAGGAGGGTGTAGAGTAGACAAGGCCCTTTAGGCTACTGTAAAAAGGAAGAACAGGCTGATGAGGAGGGTGTAGAATAAACAAGGCACTTTAGGCTACTGTAAAAAGGAGGAACAGGCTGATGAGGAGGGTGTAGAGTAGACAAGGCCCTTTAGGCTACTGTAAAAAGGGAGAACAGGCTGATGGGGAGGGTGCAGAGTAGACAAGGCCCTTTAGGCTACTGTAAACAGGAAGAACAGGCTGATGGGGAGGGTGTAGAGTAGACAAGGCCCTTTAGGCTACTGTAAACAGGAAGAACAGGCTGATGGGGAGGGTGTAGAGTAGACAAGACCCTTCCTTTAGGCTACTGTAAACAGGAAGAACAGGCTGATGGGGAGGGTGTAGGGTAGACAAGGCTTTTTAGGCTAGTGTAAACAGGAATAACAGGCTGATGGGGAGGGTGTAGAGTAGACAAGACCCTTCCTTTAGGCTACTGTAAACAGGAAGAACAGGCTGATGATGAGGGTGTAGAGTAGACAAGACCCTTCCTTTAGGCTACTGTAAACAGGAAGAACAGGCTGATGGGGAGGGTGTAGAGTAGACAAGGCCCTTTAGGCTACTGTAAACAGGAAGAACAGGCTGATGAGGAGGGTGTAGGGTAGACAAGACCCTTTAGGCTACTGTAAACAGGAAGAACAGGCTGATGAGGACGGTGTAGAGTAGACAACGCCCTTTAGGCTACTGTAAACAGGAAGAACAGGCTGATGGGGAGGGTGTAGAGTAGACAAGACCCTTCCTTTAGGCTACTGTAAACAGGAAGAACAGGCTGATGGGGAGGGTGTAGAGTAGACAAGGCCCTTTAGGCTACTGTAAACAGGAAGAACAGGCTGATGAGGAGGGTGTAGAGTAAACAAGGCCCTTTAGTAGGGGTGTCACGATACACTAATTTCACGATACGATACACAATATTGGGTTCACGATAACGATACGATACGATATTTTAACAATATTCTTTTTAACAAAAGTAAATAATTTTTATGTATTTATTTATCATTTATTTAACCATGTGAGTCCCGTTGAAATCGAAACCTCTTTTCAAGGGAGCCCTGGGAAAATACTGGAAAAATAGTCTTTCATTTGAAATACACAAAATACAAAACAAATGCTGTTTTTGGAAATTGTTATTATAATAACTATAAAACAACATGGAAGATAATGCTTCTCTTGCAATAGAATGTGTCACACTGTCACAAACTAAATGTTTGTTGCATGGTGAAAGAAAAATAAAGTATACAATCTATTTCTTAAATAGCTCATGCTCAATGGTCCCTAAACTTATGTAATCTTATCTACCCCTTGAGCTGTTTTGCCATGCCAGTAGTAGTCTACCCCCTCACTCATGCGTGTTGATTCTGCTAAATTTGTTCTAATATTATTCAGGAGCAAAAACATTTTTTTTTTTTTACGATATCATTTTTTTCTGACGATACGCATATCGTGACGTTTCGATATCGCGATATATCGTGCGACAAAATATCGTGACACCCCTACCCTTTAGGCTACTGTAAACAGGAAGAACAGGTTGATGAGGAGGGTGTAGAGTAGACAAGACCCTTTAGGCTACTGTAAACAGGAAGAACAGGCTGATGGGGAGGGTGTAGAGTAGACAAGGCCCTTTAGGCTACTGTAAACAGGAAGAACAGGCTGATGAGGAGGGTGTAGAGTAGACAAGGCCCTTTAGGCTACTGTAAACATGAAGAACAGGCTGATGAGGAGAGTGTAGAGTAAAAATAGAGGAGTCACGCACATCCAACACAGTTAAGGTGGGTGCTGGATCAAAGAGTTACTTAGAAGATAAATAATGGATCGGCACACCACTGGACCTCCAGTGGTGTGCCGATGCGAATTACACAAGACCCTTTAGGCTACTGTAAAAAGGAAGAACAGGCTGATGAGGAGGGTGTAGAGTAGACAAGGCCCTTTAGGCTACTGTAAACATGAAGAACAGGCTGATGAGGAGGGTGTAGAGTAGACAAGGCCCTTTAGGCTACTGTAAACAGGAAGAACAGGCTGATGAGGAGGGTGCAGAGTAGACAAGGCCCTTTAGGCTACTGTAAACATGAAGAACAGGCTGATGAGGAGGGTGTAGAGTAGACAAGACCCTTTAGGCTACTGTAAACATGAAGAACAGGCTGATGAGGAGGGTGTAGAGTAGACAAGGCCCTTTAGGCTACTGTAAACAGGAAGAACAGGCTGATGAGGAGGGTGCAGAGTAGACAAGGCCCTTTAGGCTACTGTAAACAGGAAGAACAGGCTGATGAGGAGGGTGTAGAGTAGACAAGGCCCTTTAGGCTACTGTAAACATGAAGAACAGGCTGATGAGGAGAGTGTAGAGTAAAAATAGCGGAGTCACGCACATCCAACACAGTTAAGGTGGGTGCTGGATCAAAGAGTTACTTAGAAGAGAAATAATGGATCGGCACACCACTGGACCTCCAGTGGTGTGCCGATGCGAATTACACAAGACCCTTTAGGCTACTGTAAACAGGAAGAACAGGCTGATGGGGAGGGTGTAGAGTAGACAAGGCCATTTAGGCTACTGTAAACAGGAAGAACAGGCTGATGGGGAGGATGCAGAGTAGACAAGGCCCTTTAGGCTACTGTAAACAGGAAGAACAGGCTGATGAGGAGGGTGTAGAGTAGACAAGGCCCTTTAGGCTACTGTAAACAGGAAGAACAGGCTGATGGGGAGGGTGCAGAGTAGACAAGGCCCTTTAGGCTACTGTAAACAGGAAGAACAGGCTGATGAGGAGGGCACGGTGGCTCAGTGGTAGAGCTGTCGCCTCACAGTCAGAAGGTCCTGAGTTCGATTCTCGCCTGGGACACTGTGGGCGCTGTGGTTGTGTTCCCCCCCATATCTTCAGTGCCTACTGCCCAGGTGGGTTATCTCGTCGTAAGGGCCTTTCTGTCTGTGTGGAGTTTGCATGTTCTCCCCGTGCTCCCCCAGGGGGTTCCTCCGTATATAACCCCCCCCCCACTAAAAACATGCAGAAGATCAGATCGTCATCGTCATCCGACCAGTGACGACAACACCCGAAGTTGGTCCCCGGGCGCTGTACGAGAAAGCGACCACTGCTCCTGGCCTGCCCCCCGGAGGAAAGGACAAGCCAGGATGGGTCAAATGCAGAGGACAAATTTCACCGGCCACCGTCAGCATGAGTGTGTTTGTGGCCATGCATGTGTTGATGTGTGATCGTGTGACAATAAAAGACGGGCTTGTCCGTCTGAAATCGTGTTTTTTTTTTTTTTTTTTCGTGTAGAGTAGACAAGGCCCTTTAGGCTACTGTAAAAAGGAAGAACAGGCTGATGAGGAGGGTGTAGAGTAAACAAGGCCCTTTAGGCTACTGTAAACAGGAAGAACAGGCTGATGAGGAGGGTGTAGAGTAGACAAGGCCCTTTAGGCTACTGTAAACAGGAAGAACAGGCTGATGGGGAGGGTGTAGAGTAGACAAGAGCCTTTAGGCTACTGTAAACAGGAAGAACAGGCTGATGGGGAGGGTGTAGAGTAAACAAGGCCCTTTAGGCTACTGTAAACAGGAAGAACAGGCTGATGGGGAGGGTGTAGAGTAAACAAGGCCCTTTAGGCTACTGTAAACAGGAAGAACAGGCTGATGGGGAGGGTGTAGAGTAGACAAGGCCCTTTAGGCTACTGTAAACAGGAAGAACAGGCTGATGAGGAGGGTGTAGAGTAAACAAGGCCCTTTAGGCTACTGTAAACAGGAAGAACAGGCTGATGAGGAGGGTGTAGAGTAGACAAGGCCCTTTAGGCTACTGTAAAAAGGAAGAACAGGCTGATGAGGAGGGTGTAGAGTAAACAAGGCCCTTTAGGCTACTGTAAAAAGGAGGAACAGGCTGATGAGGAGGGTGTAGAGTAGACAAGGCCCTTTAGGCTACTGTAAAAAGGGAGAACAGGCTGATGGGGAGGGTGCAGAGTAGACAAGGCCCTTTAGGCTACTGTAAACAGGAAGAACAGGCTGATGGGGAGGGTGTAGAGTAGACAAGGCCCTTTAGGCTACTGTAAACAGGAAGAACAGGCTGATGGGGAGGGTGTAGAGTAGACAAGACCCTTCCTTTAGGCTACTGTAAACAGGAAGAACAGGCTGATGGGGAGGGTGTAGAGTAGACAAGACCCTTCCTTTAGGCTACTGTAAACAGGAAGAACAGACTGATGAGGAGGGTGTAGAGTAGACAAGAGCCTTTAGGCTACTGTAAACAGGAAGAACAGGCTGATGAGGAGGGTGCAGAGTAGACAAGACCCTTCCTTTAGGCTACTGTAAACAGGAAGAACAGGCTGATGGGGAGGGTGTAGAGTAGACAAGAGCCTTTAGGCTACTGTAAACAGGAAGAACAGGCTGATGAGGAGGGTGCAGAGTAGACAAGGCCCTTTAGGCTACTGTAAACAGGAAGAACAGGCTGATGAGGAGGGTGTAGAGTAGACAAGGCCCTTTAGGCTACTGTAAACAGGAAGAACAGGCTGATGGGGAGGGTGCAGAGTAGACAAGGCCCTTTAGGCTACTGTAAACAGGAAGAACAGGCTGATGAGGAGGGCACGGTGGCTCAGTGGTAGAGCTGTCGCCTCACAGTCAGAAGGTCCTGAGTTCGATTCTCGCCTGGGACACTGTGGGCGCTGTGGTTGTGTTCCCCCCCATATCTTCAGTGCCTACTGCCCAGGTGGGTTATCTCGTCGTAAGGGCCTTTCTGTCTGTGTGGAGTTTGCATGTTCTCCCCGTGCTCCCCCAGGGGGTTCCTCCGTATATAACCCCCCCCCCACTAAAAACATGCAGAAGATCAGATCGTCATCGTCATCCGACCAGTGGCGACAACACCCGAAGTTGGTCCCCGGGCGCTGTACGAGAAAGCGACCACTGCTCCTGGCCTGCCCCCCGGAGGAAAGGACAAGCCAGGATGGGTCAAATGCAGAGGACAAATTTCACCGGCCACCGTCAGCATGAGTGTGTTTGTGGCCATGCATGTGTTGATGTGTAACCGTGTGACAATAAAAGACGGGCTTGTCCGTCTGAAATCGTGTTTTTTGTTTGTTTTTTTCGTGTAGAGTAGACAAGGCCCTTTAGGCTACTGTAAAAAGGAAGAACAGGCTGATGAGGAGGGTGTAGAGTAAACAAGGCCCTTTAGGCTACTGTAAACAGGAAGAACAGGCTGATGAGGAGGGTGTAGAGTAGACAAGGCCCTTTAGGCTACTGTAAACAGGAAGAACAGGCTGATGGGGAGGGTGTAGAGTAGACAAGAGCCTTTAGGCTACTGTAAACAGGAAGAACAGGCTGATGGGGAGGGTGTAGAGTAAACAAGGCCCTTTAGGCTACTGTAAACAGGAAGAACAGGCTGATGGGGAGGGTGTAGAGTAAACAAGGCCCTTTAGGCTACTGTAAACAGGAAGAACAGGCTGATGGGGAGGGTGTAGAGTAGACAAGGCCCTTTAGGCTACTGTAAACAGGAAGAACAGGCTGATGAGGAGGGTGTAGAGTAAACAAGGCCCTTTAGGCTACTGTAAACAGGAAGAACAGGCTGATGAGGAGGGTGTAGAGTAGACAAGGCCCTTTAGGCTACTGTAAAAAGGAAGAACAGGCTGATGAGGAGGGTGTAGAGTAAACAAGGCCCTTTAGGCTACTGTAAAAAGGAGGAACAGGCTGATGAGGAGGGTGTAGAGTAGACAAGGCCCTTTAGGCTACTGTAAAAAGGGAGAACAGGCTGATGGGGAGGGTGCAGAGTAGACAAGGCCCTTTAGGCTACTGTAAACAGGAAGAACAGGCTGATGGGGAGGGTGTAGAGTAGACAAGGCCCTTTAGGCTACTGTAAACAGGAAGAACAGGCTGATGGGGAGGGTGTAGAGTAGACAAGACCCTTCCTTTAGGCTACTGTAAACAGGAAGAACAGGCTGATGGGGAGGGTGTAGGGTAGACAAGGCTTTTTAGGCTAGTGTAAACAGGAATAACAGGCTGATGGGGAGGGTGTAGAGTAGACAAGACCCTTCCTTTAGGCTACTGTAAACAGGAAGAACAGGCTGATGATGAGGGTGTAGAGTAGACAAGACCCTTCCTTTAGGCTACTGTAAACAGGAAGAACAGGCTGATGGGGAGGGTGTAGAGTAGACAAGGCCCTTTAGGCTACTGTAAACAGGAAGAACAGGCTGATGAGGAGGGTGTAGGGTAGACAAGACCCTTTAGGCTACTGTAAACAGGAAGAACAGGCTGATGAGGACGGTGTAGAGTAGACAACGCCCTTTAGGCTACTGTAAACAGGAAGAACAGGCTGATGGGGAGGGTGTAGAGTAGACAAGACCCTTCCTTTAGGCTACTGTAAACAGGAAGAACAGGCTGATGGGGAGGGTGTAGAGTAGACAAGGCCCTTTAGGCTACTGTAAACAGGAAGAACAGGCTGATGAGGAGGGTGTAGAGTAAACAAGGCCCTTTAGTAGGGGTGTCACGATACACTAATTTCACGATACGATACACAATATTGGGTTCACGATAACGATACGATACGATATTTTAACAATATTCTTTTTAACAAAAGTAAATAATTTTTATGTATTTATTTATCATTTATTTAACCATGTGAGTCCCGTTGAAATCGAAACCTCTTTTCAAGGGAGCCCTGGGAAAATACTGGAAAAATAGTCTTTCATTTGAAATACACAAAATACAAAACAAATGCTGTTTTTGGAAATTGTTATTATAATAACTATAAAACAACATGGAAGATAATGCTTCTCTTGCAATAGAATGTGTCACACTGTCACAAACTAAATGTTTGTTGCATGGTGAAAGAAAAATAAAGTATACAATCTATTTCTTAAATAGCTCATGCTCAATGGTCCCTAAACTTATGTAATCTTATCTACCCCTTGAGCTGTTTTGCCATGCCAGTAGTAGTCTACCCCCTCACTCATGCGTGTTGATTCTGCTAAATTTGTTCTAATATTATTCAGGAGCAAAAACATTTTTTTTTTTTTACGATATCATTTTTTTCTGACGATACGCATATCGTGACGTTTCGATATCGCGATATATCGTGCGACAAAATATCGTGACACCCCTACCCTTTAGGCTACTGTAAACAGGAAGAACAGGTTGATGAGGAGGGTGTAGAGTAGACAAGACCCTTTAGGCTACTGTAAACAGGAAGAACAGGCTGATGGGGAGGGTGTAGAGTAGACAAGGCCCTTTAGGCTACTGTAAACAGGAAGAACAGCCAGCACTCAGTCTGACTCTCTGTATTCAAAGATCTTGGCGGTATCATAGCCCACCTAAAACATGCACATAACACAGTAGCTTGTGCTTCAAAAGCACCTTCAGCTATTACCCTGCTAGCCGGGTGCTTCTCGCTCATACTGAGTATTAGCACCCGAGGACCCACTTAGCATTCCCCATAAGACTAGCGTTCCGCTCTCGCGGCTACGCCTTAAAAGATGATTTACCTGAGCCAGAAACTTGAAGTGAAGACACTATCCGATGTGCAACATCCTCTTCTAGATAAGACACTTTGACGTCTTTTATATCAAAAAGTTCTTAATGCAATACCATTCAGGAAGTGTGGGGGGCAGTAGTGTAAACACAGTGCGTCGCTGTCCGTACTGACCCCCACACTTCCTGAATGGTATTGCATTAAGGACTTTTTGATATAAAAGACGTAAAAGTGGATTTTATGCAACAAGTTTGAAGCGGCGTCATCTGTCACTATCTAGAAGAGGATGTTGCACATCGGATAGGTTCTTCACTTCAAGTTTCTGGCTCAGGTAAATCATCTTTTAAAGGCCCATTCCGTCGGTTCTGGCGAGAAATAAATGTGCACAAAGTGTTTTTTATTGGCAATGAGTGAATGCGCCTTGACGTAACTTAAAAATCACGACTTGTTTCTCTCCGACCAGCCGTTCAGAAGATACATGGAAATATCGCATTTTCGAAGGGGTGAGCATTTCCCGCCACAGCTAGAGGATGTGACGTCTGCGCGTTCACGAGCCTGCCTCTTGTCCTCATGGCTCCGGCGTAAATACCAATACCAACGAAGAAGACGGCTAACAGGAAATGGCTAACGTTATGTTCGTCGCTAGCTGCTAGCAAAAGGAAACAACACAGACTTCAGAAAAAGTCCACACTAATAATAATAATAATAATAAACATGGGTTTTATATAGCGCTTTTCTAGGACTCAAAGACGCTTTACAAACAAAGAAACACTAAAGGGTCGGGGACGACGTAAGTGCAACAGACAATGGACAAACACGACACAGGCACACAGGGATAGGCAGGGGGAACTAGGAGAAGGCAGAGGAGAAGAGATGGGTTTTGAGGCGGGACGCGGGATTGGAAGACATTGAGGGAGTCTGATTCTCTAATGTCCGGGGGGAGAGAGTTCCAGAGCTTGGGAGCTGCCCTGGAGAAAGCTCTGTCGCCAAAACTGCGGAGGTTGGATTTGGGGGTGGAGAGAAGGCCGGCAGAGGTGGAACGGAGGGAACGGGAGGGTTGGTAGGGGGAGAGGAGGTTGGTGAGATATGGGGGGGCCAGTTGGTGGAGAGCTTTGTAAGTGATGACGAGGATTTTGTAGGTGATCCGGGAGGAGATGGGAAGCCAGTGGAGTTGTTGAAGGACTGGGGTGATGTGGTGCCAGGATTTGGTGTGGGTGAGGAGACGGGCGGCTGCGTTTTGGACCAGTTGGAGTTTATTGATGAGGGTGGAGTTGGTGCCGTAGTGGAGGTGCCGTAGAGGAGTGAGTTGCAGTAGTCCAGACGGGAGGAGATAAAGGCGTGAATGAGTGTTTCAGCAGCAGGGTGTGAGAGGGAGGGCCGGATCTTGGCGATGTTGCGGAGATGGTAGAAGGAGGTTTTGACAATATGGCGGATGTGGGGTTCAAGGGAGAGGGTGGGGTAAAAAATTACACCAAGGTTGCGTGCCTGAGGAGATGGGGAAACGATAACGTCCGATAATTCATCCAGAATCCTTCCTGGGCATCTCGAGGCTGATCTGACCGATAAATTGTCCAGGTTGCCGTTTTCAAGTGCTAGTGAGTGCAGTGAGTAGCCTACGGGTCAGGAAACATCACCCAATTGAAAGAGTTAGCTTATTTGTGTAAGGTAACCTGTCTGTTGCTGGCACAGCTTTAAAACATGTGGAGAAGGCATCCGGATCTTCCATATTTCTATGACAGCTGAACCGCTAGCTGTCACTTTCTGCCAGAGGTCTCCGGAATGGAATGATCCTGTTTCAGAACCACATTTTGCGACTATTCGACTGTGAGATTGGCAGTGGAATCAGGCTCCTTCCAACAAATCCTCGACTATTTAGGGTCAGCGCTGATGGAAACGGAAGCAAAAACACCCCAAAGTTTGCCTTTTATGCAGGGAGAGTTCAAGTTCAAGTTTATTAAAAAAAAACATTGTTGCATCACAAGATGAAATTAGATATTTCTTACAAGTTAAAACACAGACAATAAGAATAAATATTATAACAATAAAATGTCTACAGGGAGGAGATAAGTAAAAGGATGGACAATGTGAGCACAGCCTGTCAGCTCTTGGTAAGAAGGACTGCTGCTGTCTTTTTGTGTGACTTATTGGCCCGGTGAACAATCTAGTAGTTCTTACGCCATATTGGTGGTGTGGAGTTTTGAGGGCTAGTAGGGGGTTGGACCCTTCCTCCTCCAGCAGCCAGTTGTGGTGTAAACTAGACCTCAGACTGGCTAGTGAAACGTTGAAAGTGGCCGGTGAAGTTGGAAACACTTTTGACTCCCACAGCCCAATCCCAAACCACTCCCTACTCACTACCACTTCACTACCGAGTGCCACTCCAAATGCTGATTAAGGGGAGGGCATAAAAGAGAAGCCGAACAAGTGAGACGCCCTCGCTACCTTACCGGAAACAGGAAGGAGCCGTCACCATGGAGATGGACAGACGCGTTGCCTGTGTCATGCTGTTCCACAATAGACGTGATTTCAACGGGGCGTCTATGATTTAGCTCTCATATAGCTGGCTAATGTATAGACCTATTTTAGACCAAGCAGTAAATACATTATTAAAATGAATAATTAGCAGTAAATACAAAAATATACACTAGAGAAGTCCTCCACGTTAACATAAAAGGTAATTTATCTGAGCACAAGATTTTAACGTTATGTCTATGCTTAGCTCTCATTTAGCCCAGGATAATGTTGTCTATGTATAGACATGTTTTAGACTACACACAAAATGTATATATTTTTAAATTAATAACCATCCACAAATATAAAAAGACACACATGGGGGACATTGAAGTCCTCGGGGACCTTAATATCCCGGCAACATCACTTCTTTCTCCCCTCTTTCTCAACTTTTTCTCTTCTTTTGACCTCTCTCTCTCTTCTTCTCCGCCCACACATAAGGCCGGGAACCTCCTCGACCTTGTGTTTACCCGCTCCTGCACCACCTCCAATCTCACAGTTACTCCTCTCCCTGTCTCCGACCATCACTTCATAACCTTCTCCCTTCCCATCTCCCTCCCCAAACCCTCCCCACCCCCCACTCATATAACTACCACCCGTCGCAACATAAAAACCCTCACACCCTCGGCCCTCTCCTCTGCTGTCCTCTCTCTCCTCCCCCCAGTCGATAACTTCTCTCTCCTATCCACTGACGATGCTGCCACTAGTCTCCTTTCCTCTCTCACCTCAGCCCTTGACTCACTCTGTCCCCTCATCTCCAAACCAGCTAGATCCTGTCCCCCTGCACCATGGCTGTCCGAGGCTCTGCGGACTCATCGAACGGAGCTTCGGGCAGCCGAAAGAAAATGGCTAAAATCCCACGACCCATCTGATCTCTCAACTTACCACCTCATCTTAACAAACTTCACCACTGCCGTCACCATTGCTAAATCCTCCTTTTTCATTTCCCAAATTCATTCCTCTGCCTCCAATCCTAGAAAATTGTTCTCCACCTTCTCCTCTCTCCTCAACCCTCCCCCCCCTCCTCCCCCCTCTTCCCTATCTGCTGATGACTTCTTGACCTTCTTTTCCCAAAAAATTGATGACATCACCTCTTCCTTCCCCCCTCCAGCCACTAAAAACAGCTCTGTCATCAAACCTGACTCTTCGGCCCCTGTCACTAGTCTGTCTTCCTTTTCTCCCCTCTCTCCCGATGCCGTCCTGAAACTCCTCTTGTCCCATCCTGCCACCACCTGCCCCCTGGATCCTATCCCCTCCCCTCTTCTCCAAACCATATCCTCCGATCTATCTCCTTTCCTCACTTCCCTCATCAACTCCTCCCTGTCCTCTGGTATAGTCCCGGCTCCCCTTAAAACAGCTAGAATCAAGCCACTCCTCAAAAAACCCTCCCTGGACCATACTGTCATATAAAATTACCGCCCAGTTTCTCTCCTTCCATTCATTTCAAAAACCCTTGAACGCGCAGTATCGGAACAGCTTTCTCTCCATCTCTCTCGCAATAACCTTCTGGACCCCCTACAATCTGGTTTTAAACCCGCTCACTCCACTGAAACAGCTCTCCTCTCTGTCACTCATGCCCTTCACACAGCCAAAGCCTCCTCCCTCTCCTCTGTTTTAGTACTCCTGGATCTTTCAGCTGCATTTGACACGGTGAATCATCACATCCTCCTCTCCACTCTCACTGATCTTGGTATTTCTGGCACTGCACTCTCATGGTTCACCTCTTACCTTTCCAACCGCTCCCTTCAGGTTCTCTGGTGTGGGTCCCTCTCTAAATCATGCACTCTGAACACGGGTGTCCCCCAGGGATCTGTCCTCGGCCCCTTCCTATTTCTTCTGTATGTTAGGTCCCTTGGTCACATAATCTCCTCTCACGGGTTTTCCTATCACAGCTATGCCGACGACACTCAACTCTTTCTTTCTTTTCCCCCTGATGATACCCAAATTGAGGCACGCCTAGCCGCGTGTCTCAAAGACATTGTAACCTGGATGACCGCCCATCATCTAAAACTCAATCTCGACAAAACAGAACTTCTTTTCATCCCCGGTAAAAACTGCCCTCTCACAGACCTTTCCATCACCATAGACAATACCATAGTACGGCCATCAAAAACTGTCAAAAACCTAGGTGTAATTATAGATAATCAGCTTTCAACCTCATCTTTCATCTCTTCAACCGCCCGCTCATGTAGGTTCCAACTGTACAACATCAGAAAAATCAGAAAATTTCTCACTAGGGAGGCAACTCAACTACTGGTACAGGCACTTGTTCTTTCCCGCCTTGATTACTGCAATGTTCTCATGGCGGGGCTACCTGCCTCGGCCTTTCAATCCCTCCAGCTCATCCAGAACGCAGCTGCCCGACTGGTGTACAATCTACCTAAATTCTCTCACGTCACTCCCCTTCTCCGCGACCTCCACTGGCTCCCAATTATAGCCCGCATTAAATTCAAGACCCTTGTACTGGCCTACCGGGCAGTTCACCGGTCAGCCCCTACCTATCTACAATCTCTGGTCAGTTTTCAAACAACCAACCGTCCCCTCTGCTCCTCCACCGGCACAGCTCGCCTTGCCCCTCCATCACTACGTGACCCTGGGGGCCGCTTAGCCCACTCACGACTCTTTTCCTCCCTGGCTCCTCAATGGTGGAACGAGCTCCCCCCCTCTGTTATGCTGGCTGACTCGTTGGCCATTTTCCGCCGGAGACTAAAAACACACTTTTTCGAATTACACCTGGGCCCCTCCGAAAAGTGATGTGTGTATTTTATGTTCCCGTCTTTATTTCTATTTATTGTTGTTTATTGTTGCATTTTATTGCTGTATTTTTATGCTATATTGTAATATGCTGTAAGTCGCTTTGGATAAAAGCGTCTGCTAAATGAAATAAATGAAATGAAAATGAAAACATGGGCTACAAAATAAAGCTTCTAAGTCCTTTTCGCTGAGCGTTATTGCGGTGTTTATTTTTTTGATTTTTCAGAAATTCGCTTCCGACGCGTCGGAACACATCTGTGGATTGACAGGTGGGTCAAAACTCGCATCGCAATTTCGTGCCGTATATTCACATCGCTCTTGACTGTGTTTATAATAGGTCTATGCTTAGCTCTCATTTAGTCACTTTGTCTTGAATACAGTAGCCTATACCCTCTCAATTGTGGACTAATAACTCGACATATTCCATGATTTAGTTCAAGATGTAAAGTCACTGTGAGGGAAATAAAGGTACGTGTTTGATCTAAAATACTTGGAAGAAGTAGATGGAACTAACTTACACTTGAATGATGTTTCCTCCGGACATAGTTTCTGCAGCAACCGTCGGCGAGCCTGCACCAGTGCAGACTCGCTGTTTAAGGGTTTGACAAGCCGCCTGCACTCAGTAGGAATTGGTTTGGGACGGCCCTTAATATGGCGGACCTCCGTGTGAACGCGCAAACGGAGGGGTAGTGGATAGGGGCTGGTTTGGGATTGGGCCCCACAGTCACATAGGACTTGACATCATCATCATGTCTCTGGTGAACATCCTATCCCGCCCCCGTCTTGCCCGCCTCCAGCAGCGCCTGATTGGCCAGCTCCTTCTTCTTCTGCAGGTAGAGGTTGTGGAGGTAGTCGTCTGGCTGGATGTCCTTCTGACTCAGCTCCCACATGAACTGATCCAGCTTCACTAACGAACGAGCGCTCGCCACTTTCCTATGAGGGGGGGGGGGGAGAGAGAGAGGAGAATGAGAGAGGGGAAAGAGGGACAGAGAAAGAGAGAGGGAGAGACGAAGCAGAGGGGAGAGAGAGGGGGGGAAGAGAGGTACCGAGAAAGAGAGAGGGGGCAGAGGGGAGAGAGAAAGAGAGATGGGAGAGAGAGGGAAAGAGAAAGAGAGCAGAGGGGAGAGAGAGAGAGAGAGGGTAAAGAGGGACAGAGAAAGAGAGAGGGGGCAGAGGGGAGAGAGAGAGGGACAGAGAGGGCAGAGGGGGGGGGAGAGAGAGGCACGCATTATTTGAGCATTTCCAGTTTTCTACATTCACATTTGTTCACATTTTGGCCTTTTTAGCTCACTTATGACAAAGTATGTACTTGATGTTACTGTACTTCCATATCAAAATGTCATGTATTTACTTCCTGGATAACAGAAAATAATATTGATCTAACAGTCTAACGGTGTGGAAGTTGTCATCATGAATGCTGCTCAGTCTGGCTGGAGATGTTTTTCATCAGAATCAGGTCAACCAATAACACACACACACGGCCCTACCTGAGAGAGAGTGAACTCCTTAAAGCCCATCAGCTGGCATCCATCCAGCTCACACAGGTCAGTTACTGCAGTGTGCGTGTGTGTGGGTGTCGGTGCAGGTGTGTGTGTAGGTGTGGGTGTCGGTGCAGGTGTGTGTGTAGGTGTGGGTGTGTGTGTAGGTGTGTGTGTAGGTGTCAGGGCCGGCCCTAGTCATATTGGTGCCCCAGGCGAGATTTGATTTGGCGCCCCCCCACACGTCCGTGAAACACCATCATTGATTATTATTATTATCATCATATAAAGATTTTGGTCGTTTAAAGCCAGATTCATATAGGAATATGTTAATTTTAAATTATCATTAGGATCAGACGGTTGTGATGTCAGTGCTCAGTCTTAACAATCATATATTTGCTCCTTTTCTCACTCACTCCTATATCACCAACTCCTGGGTTTGAGATTAAACTTTTTTTTATCACCAGCCAATATGGCTGCTAGATTTTAAAGTTACGAGCCAATTACTGTAATTTCCACTAGCCAAAATGTTTTTCTTGAAATAAACCAGAATATGAGTGCCACTGGGTTAATATAAGCATACATATCAGTACAAATAAGTTATAGCATAATGAATCTATAAATTACAGTATTTCACTGATCAGTTGTGTGATTTCAAATTGTGTGAAAATAAAGAGATTTTTATTTACATGTAAATTAGTAGCAGGGGAGCACTTCAAGTGTGTCACTGGTATCCGGGCCTGACTTGTATGTCACTGGTAACGGTAACACTTTATTTTAAGGTACACTTATTAAGCACTAACTAGCTGCTTATTAGTATGCATATTAGTAGCATATTAGCTGTTTATTAGCCATTATAAAGCACTTATTAATGGCTTATTCTGCATGATCATATTCGACAACTAGTAGGCCATTAACTACGAGTTTTCCCTCAATAACCTCCTAATTACTGCTTATTGATAGTAAATAAGCAAGTTGTTGTGCATGAATTATGATCTTAATAGGCTTTGCTCAGTATGGGCATTATAAGGTGGTAATACCACAACAATAGTTATTCTTTGTTAATAACTCTTAATAAATATGGTCTATTCCCATTTAAGAAAACACAAAACTACAAGTGTTACTAGTGTCCAATTAACTCCAAACTAAGTCTTTATAACTCAGAATATGTTCCCCAATCTAAAGTGAGGTCTTATTCATAAATAATTCACTAGTAGTTTGACACTTATTAACCCAAACAGGTTCCCTAATCTAAAGTTGCCTCCTCTTCATAGTTAGTAAGTCGACTACAACACAAAACTACTACAATTAACAGAAACTATTTGGTATATGGTTACACCTTGAAAGTTTGTTAGGTCTGTGATTCAAATGTCTATTCCCATTCAGTGGTAGTGTAAGTACAAAGTCAACACAAGTAGAAATATCTCCTTTTTAATGGACCACTTTTTAAAACATTACAGAACGATTTATAGATACTGACAAGAGCTTTTAGGTGTAAAGGATCACGCAGATTGAAACCATTTACAGTAGCACCTTAAATACCATATCTGATGACAGGCCAGGCAGCAGCACAAGAGACTACATTCTATACTAGCCTGCATCGTCAGGCATAGGGCATGGGATAGTAAACAGTTACTGACAAGACTAAAAGTCTATATAAAGTGCCACAATATAATAGAATTATTGAAATCATGAATCATATCTACAGTATACCAATATTAAACAAACGTATAACTGCACAAAAATCAAACCTACAGGTCAATATGAACTTGCTCTCTAACTACAACCACCCACGTGTCTTCAAGCTAGGCCTGATCTCAGGGTTCTGGTGGGCACTGGCTCTCCTTAGTTCAGTGACAAGAGATTCTGTGAAAACCCTGCAGGTACGCTACCACTCCAAAGTTTTGAGATACCACAATTCTCCTAATTTAAACCATTTTCCACATTTTAGAACAGTAAATACATAAAAGAAATACATTGCTAGCATTTAAGCAGAAGACTTTAGATGAAAATGGCTTTAAGATAATGAAAAACGGTAGATTCAATGTGTCAATTTTTTTGACTGGTAGTCAACTTGCTATCTGCAACTACATTTCACAAAGGCTTCATACGGGATATTTTTTTCTGATGTCATGTAAAAGCATGCCAAGTGGTCCATTTATGTGCTGCTTTCCACGCCAGTAAGTCCACTCAATTACATCCAAGTGATCTTTCAACATACTTTCTGTGCGGTTCCCTCTTAGTCTCCAGATTGTTGACTTGCAAACCCCCCAAAGTCTCTCCAGGTTCTGTGTATGTGCACCAGTAACAGGGTCAACAAAAAAATCTTGATGGTTGACGGTCAGGTGATTGTACCCTTCGTCCTGAAGACGGCGGTAAGACCTCCATCCATCTGAGATGATTGAGCTTCCCCGCCGAACATGCTTCTTTATAAGGGGCATGAGATGCCTGGCTGAACGGCGCTGCACAATCTTAAGAATGGGTCTCCGCCTGTCGTCCTTGACGCCTAGCATTCCAAACACCCAGGTACTCCTGTTGCTTGCCCGTCCTCTGTTGTACTGAAATTCACAAGAAGCAAATATGTTAAAACGAGCACAGTGACACCCACCCACAATAAAAGTTTCTGCAATCAATGTGGAAAATAGCAGATAATATATCAGGGGTAAAAAATTTAGGAGTTCTCTCTAGCTTCGAGGAGTGGTGCAGGTTTACAAATACTGAACTGTCCTGGGGAGGACATTCCCCATTCATGGCACCAATGTATCTTATTCCAAAATGCACCAGTTACTTCTCACAGATAATGATACTGGAATAACTTTCCAAAAGGCAAAGTGAAGTGTGGAACATGACAGAAAAAATAGTACTTTGTGGTATGGGTAAACCATGTCATATTTCAAAAGTGGGAAAGAGGAAAAGATTCTACATTTCATTAATGTAGAATGAAGACAGTCTAGGCCAGGGGGGTGGGCAATTATTTTTCCTGGGGGGGCACATTAGAAACCCAGCTTGTCGCCCGGGGCCAATGCCATAACCTCTAATTTTATCACTTGATTAAATTATAGAAAACATCCCGTGCACTAATTCAGGAAGAAGCACACTCACACATAAGTGTTTCCAAATAAAAAGTCAAGATGAGCCAGACAGAACCACCATCTGGCCCCCGGGACGCATAATGCCAAGGTCTGATCTAGGCTAAAACATGGATAACTGCATTGAATGAGCACACTAGCATGGTTCTCCATAATGTCCTTATTTCACATGATTACCTGCATTTGTCTTTCTGCAGTTCATTGTAGACTAAACTGAGGATCCCTAAATGAAACACTATTAGTATGCAATTGTTTTAACTGATTATCAATACTCTTTGAGGATGAATACATTGTTTGAATGGATTTTGAATTAATGGATAGATGGAGGGTGGGTGGATCGATCAATGAATGAATGAGCGAGTAAAAAAGAACAGCAGTGAATTGCTCCTGCTACCTAAACATTTTATATTCAATTGAAAGTGTGTCTATTAAATGTGTGCATATTGTCTCAGTGGTTCTCAAAGTGGGGTTAGGGGTCCTTGAGAGGGTTTCCAGGGAGTCCCCAGTAAAAAGGGGGGTAATTATTTTCACTATAATTCCATCCATAAGTAACGCAAAGACAGAATGTAGGACTGTTTTTAAGTTAAGTTAAGTTATCCTTTATTTATCCCCATGGGGAAATTCATCCTCTGCATTTGACCCATCCTCTACTAGGAACCTTCCTAGAACTAGGAGCAGTGGGCAGCCACAGTGCAGCGCCCGGGGACCAACTCCAGTTATTTTGCCAGTGCCTTGGTCAGGGGCACTGACAGGAGTATTAACCCTAGCAAATGGGGTCTGTGGTCAAATTTTTGTCAGTTTAGGGGTCCATGACATGAAAAAGTATTCATGTATCATGTATTGGACATCAATGTAACATTCTACATACCTTTCTCTTATGGCCAAATTTGCTTTCATCTATCAGAACAAGTTCTCTTCTCCTTCCAACAGTCTGCTTGCCTCTTCTTCTCATTCTTTTCATTGCAGATTTGCAAACCCTTCGTAACTTGTCTGCAAGTTTAGTCAGAGTTGCAGAGCTCCGAGTGATCCCTTCCTGCAGCATGTCCACTTGTCGCAATCGAAGGCCTTGGGCAAATCTGTAATAGATCAACCAAATCATTTTTCGATTACACAATTTAGGAGTAGGGGTTGAAGTCAATATCTTAAGGTGTCATTGGTCTCTCCAACAACATGATAACCACAATTTCTCATTTGCAGACACAGAAATAAACACAGGCTGTGGAAAGACTGCTTTTAAGGCAGGAAAATCATTTTAACACCCCCACCTAAGCTACTGGCTTCTGTAGGGAGATTATTATATCTTCTCAACAATGTAAAATGACTCACCTGTAGATGAAATGCATCCACGTTTGCAGGTGAACATGAGAATTCTCAAACATGGAGCCAGACCGGATGGACCTTGAGACCGATTTCCCTTTGTGACATGAATCTCGGCATAGCCTGATGATTAAATACAGAGGTTCATTCATAAGATAAAAATGTGATGAAGAGATGGAGACAGATTCATGATTGCATGAGACAAGGATTGGCCTTTATGCAATTCACTAATTCCACCCCCCATGCACTCTCTAAGCACAACAGAACAGTTACATTTCTAAGCCTACTAGACAAGAATAATCTACATCTCTCATCTAACATATATCTCTATGCTATAATGTTATGATACCCGCAAAATATATACAGTAAATGAGGCAAAGGCCTAGTTGTTCTACTCACCAGGCTGCCTCCTTTTTGCCGTAGGGCAGTTTCAACTTCATAAAATGAAAGCAAGTGGGGCATTTCATTGCTTTTCGAAGTAGGCCTTGTTTCATTAACCACCTGTTGAACTTCTGGTTTTCTTTGGGGCACTGCCTAAAATGTATTCGGCTCAAAATCTCGTAACGCGACATCATGTCGATTTATATATTTTTCTTTTAATCTGATGTGCGACCAGGGTTCCTCTGCTCAGTCAGACAGACTCAGGAAATGAAAAAGGCGGAAAAGCACAGTATAATGATTGACATAGCGATCCACCAATCCGTGTTAGCATCCGTCAACTTGGGCCAGCCGATGCTACGCTGTGATTGGCCAATCAGCGTTAGAGGGATGGGACTTGGATGCATTCATCCAATCATTGACTGTTCCTATGCTATCAACTTCCGTATTTGCTGTCTTGGCGCCAGCGAGAGTGAACACCTGGAACACCGTCCGACCTGAGCGCTGAGAAGAGTTATTCAACTTTGCTAACTTTGTGCATCAACAATGGTAAGTTCATGTTCAGTTGTACTCGGAAAAACCTTTGAAATGGAAAACTACAATTGAATTCACCTCGGAATTCCAAGTAGGAAACTCGGGCAACATCCACCAAGCCCGAGTTTCCCTAGCTTACACACCTGGCATGACAGCAGGCCTTTTCATCCATTGTTACTTCACGTAGTGTTTGTGTTGTGAAACGAGCTGACCCCATTATCTGAAAATAGCTTTTGTTCGAGTAACAACCAATTTCCCCTATGCTAGTCTTGCTTGCCAGATTCTCCACACTTCGTTTTGCGCTGTACAAGCGCTAACGTTACAATGCGGCTAACGTTAGTGTAATAGCCCCGATCTTTTAACCATGCAAACCCAGTCTGCTAACTTGCTCCCTCGGCTAACTGGGGATAGGTACATGTAACGGTAGGCGATAGGCAACATTCAGTAGCCCCGCACTGAAATAGCTATCTTTAGCCTACTATTTATTTGCCAGTCCTGCAGGTAAAACTGTCGTGGTGGTATTTAGCAATAATCCAATAATTTAGTATGCTAAATACTAGCCGCAAAACGCGACTATTTCACTCGAGTACCTCTCCCATCATAGTCGCGCTCGCCCGACCCCTTTATCGAGGGAAAGTTGCACATTTAGCGATCTACAAGCTTCAAACATGCACCAATCACTAATATAAACTACGCACCTTGTTGCCACGGATGTTGTCGAGCAGGCCGCGCTGAGGCCGCGCTTTGTTAACCCGTATTTTAAGAAAGTTTGGGTTATTTGTGTGTCCGGAAACATTATTTTCCCTTCTCCAACGACTCTTCTTCTTTTTTGCTGCTCACCGGTTCAACTGCTCAACTGCGCCACCGCATCATGGGGTATTACATCATGTGTCAAGTATGGGGTTTGCCCTGTGTCGTTCTGTGTCCATGATGCGGTGGCGCAGTTGAGCAGTTGAACCGGTGAGCAGCAAAAAAGAAGAAGAGTCGTTGGAGAAGGGAAAATAATGTTTCCGGACACACAAATAACCCAAACTTTCTTAAAATACGAGTTAACAAAGCGCGGCCTCAGCGCGGCCTGCTCGACAACATCCGTGGCAACAAGGTGCGTAGTTTATATTAGTGATTGGTGCATGTTTGAAGCTTGTAGATCGCTAAATGTGCAACTTTCCCTCGATAAAGGGGTCGGGCGAGCGCGACTATGATGGGAGAGGTACTCGAGTGAAATAGTCGCGTTTTGCGGCTAGCTAAATACCAACCCACATATTCCTGTGATTGTGACGTTAAAGCAGATGAGGCTATTTGCTCAAACAAAAAGCAGTCGTAATAATAATAACATAAGTTATGACTGTTTTTGGACTAAAAACCTTTTAAATGGTAATTAAGTTATAGAATAAACAAGTGATTCTGATTCTCATTATTTGGTGGTTTCAACTACGGTAACTCAAAATAAATATATGCATCAAATGCGTAATGATAAGATAACTATGTTTCTATGTTGCCTACTAACGTCTATTTTTGCCTAAGGGTGTGTATGACTAGGGCCTAGTCATACACACCCTTAGGCAAAAATAGACTGAGTTGAATGGTATTGGGACCTAGCACCGTTGGGACTGGCAATACACTGCTTGGGTGCAAAAATAAAATCATTATAATACAATACAATAAATTCCTTAAGGCAAGATCTCAAACCCAAAATTTGCCATCCTGACTGTTCTCATATGTCCTTAACACTTTTCAGTTACGCATATTGTTCAAAGTATTTGTAATAAAGTATACAATTTAAATTTTATTGTCCTAGTTGTTTTCATATGGATGTGCCATGCTTCTTCTATGCCTCTTCCCTGTAGTCACACAGGGAAGCGGCATAGAACAAGAGTGGCAGCCATTTTTATGACAGCTATTTTAAAACAACTAGGAAAACTATAATGAGCCTGCAATAGACCCTTCTCATGGGGGGCATTTTGTGTGGAAAAGGCAGGGTAAACACAGGCGCAAGCAAAAACACTAATGAGGGTTTCCAATTTCCATTATTGGAATTTGGAAACCCTTATTTGTGTTTTGTTTGCACCTGTGTTTATTCTGCCTTTTCGACACAAAATGGACCCCGTGAAAATGGTCTATTGTAACTTCTGTACTAAGGAAATGTTACTGCTAATGCTAACCATTGGCCAGCTCGCTGCATTTAGGCATCACATTATAAAATGTAAAGTGTTGTACATTTTTCATAAACTCAGTTCTCAGTCTCTATCTGTGTCTGGGAGCCGAGACTACCTTACCTTTTACACAATAGGTTTTAACTTTATTTATTTATGTTTTACAGCCTAAGGCAAAGAAGAAGTCCGTAAGGGTCCCTCAAGATGAGTCGATGATTGAGTTGAACAAAAATCATACAGATGGTACATTTTTGTTTGTCAACTTTTGAGTAAAAGCTAAATAGCTACTAGCAAAGTTGATTGAAACATTTAGAGTCCTCTATTCATGTGGTGAGTTTGTTGTGCTTATTATGCATAGGTCCTGATGATAAAGGAAGCTCGGCCTTAAGTTGCAGCGGCAGCAGCCGTGGATCAGGTAATGGTTTCTCATTTTCTAGCAGCAGTGTTACTTTGTGTTGCTATTTTTTTCTTTTATTTATGTTTTTAGCACATGCATCTCTCGTTAATGATAAGTTCACCCAAAAATGAAAATTCAGTCATTATCTCTCATGCCAGTAGAAGGTTGGATTTTTTTTGTCCAAAAAACCTTTGTGGAGTTTCCCAGGAAACATAATTTAGTTACAGCGTTCCCCCAAACAACTGAAGTGAATGGTGACCAAGTTTCAAACGTTATGGGGGGGAATGCCTCTATACTGCTTTTTCAGGCATAATCAAAGTAGCCTAAATCTTCACTCTATCCAGGTAACTCAAGCGTGTTCACGTCCATGCGCCTGGGGTCTGAAGTGGGTGCATGAGCTCAAACAAAGGCATGCACATGCGCTGCATAGACGGTAATCCTCTCAAGTGTTCCCTATGCACCTGGACTCCATGGAGGGGTTCAACAGAGCAGTTGAGATCCAGATGAAGAGCGCATGGATGAGCATTTGATTTTGTGCACCCACTTCAGACCAGCTGTGCGTGGACATGCAGCGTTTTTTTTTTTTACATTTGAAAGTTGGTCACAATTCACTTCAGTAGTTTTGGAGAATACTGTCACTATGTTTCCCTGGGAAAATTCACGAAGGATTTTTGGACAAAAAAAAACGTCATCCGACCTTCTACCGGCATGGGGGTAGATAATGACTGAATCTTATAGTCTTGGGAGTCCACATTGCTGTTATTAGGCCCACACGGCAAATACCATTATTTTGTCAAATAAAAACGGATATTCATAGCTTCCATGTTGAAGTTAGGCTACTAAATGATAAATGGACATACTTATTTGACAGATTAGGATTTAATTTGACAGATTAAGTTGAGCACATGACAGATTCATTGGATGATGACAAGCTGTATAACCGATGTGGTCGGTGTTGATGAGGGAAACTACACCAGTGTCAATTGTACCACCATGACAACACTATTCATGAGGAGTTCAATATGATTATCTTTTGTCAGTTGATCCAATGTGAGAGGGGAAGTGGAGAATAGCTTTTTTTTGCTTTCTAGATCTCCTGCCACTATATGGCGAATCAGGTCTCAAAAGTCCTTGCAGGTCATCAAGTTAAGGCACATGCCATAATAAGCCATATAATAATCACAACGGCCTGGGTTTAAATCTGGCCCACGACCTTTGTTGCATGTCATCCCCCCAATCTCTCTCCCTCATGTTTCTTGTCAATACTGTAAATCATAATCTTTATGCTAATCTGCTCTCAAACTCTTTTTTTTAAAGCATCAATCTCCAAACTGGAGTTCCTAGAAGCCAAGATCGAATGGCAAGAGAGAATGATAAAGGATCTTGAACAAGAGCGCAACTTCCTACGCGAGCAAGTCACGGGGGGGAAGAAGTCAAGTGAGTAATTTGAGAGCAACTTATTTGCAAAATATAATTGTAGTGAAGGATGTCTTTTCATAACAAGCTTATCAATGTCTCATCTATCCTCTAATTAAAGCTCAAGCAAAAGTATCTACTTTGCAAGACGACGAAGATGATGGCGACATGGAGCGAGATTACTTTGCCCCATCTTCTCCAAACATCAGTGAGTCCTCAGGCAGTGATGTCGTCATACCAAGACGGAAGCCACCACATCGCACACGGTCACCTGCATCTGCAACTGTGTCTGGGCTCGGGCGAGCGAGAGGTAAGAATGCCATTACTTGAACTCCCTGCTTCGTAAACAAATGGATGTCATGAAAAGTATTAATTGGTAAAAAGCAAAAAGATAAGCCAAAAGTATACAGCTCTTCGCTTGTACATTCAGAATAAACTAGGGTAGTGGTTCTCAAACTTTTTGGGCTTCACTACCCCCTTTCCCCGATTTTTCAATCCAAGTACCCCCTTAACTCATCTACAACATTTTGCCATCATTTCCCATCATGCCTGCTGGACTCAGTAGTAAATAAATAAATAAATGAATATAGATAGATAGAGATAGTTGTAGTTCATGTTTTAAATCTTATTATGTAAAAATATATTTTCAAAAACCCCAATATGATCATGATGTATTCATACAATTTTCCTTTTCCCCTTTCTCCCAACTCCCCCCTGTAGTACCTCCATGTACCCCCATTTGAGAAACATGGTACTCGGGATGGGACGATATATCAAAACTTCAATATGTCACAAAACAAAAATTTGACAATGTATAATATATCATGGGTCAGAAAATGAATGCAAATATTAGCTCCATTTTATCCTGCTGTACTAATCACAAGTTCTCTGTGCAAATAATTTAGTTTTTCACTCTAATGACATTTTGAAATTGTTTACATTCGAACTGCTAATGGGATCTCTAGAAAGAGTTGTCTCTCAGAAATGAACATAATTCTGAACAGTACCGTAATCCTATAATAAATGGTAAATGGCCTGCATTTATATAGCGCTTTTATCCAAAGCGCTTTACAATCAGTAGGTACATTCACCCATTCAGACACCGATGGCGGCAGGCTACCACACAGGGTGCTTACACACCATCGGAAGCAATTTGGGGTTCAGTGTCTTGCCCAAGGACACTTCGACATGCAGACTGGAGGAGGCGGGAATCGAACCACCAACCTCTTTCATCCAAAGCGATTAGTGGACAACCCGCTCTACCTCCTGAGCTACAGACGCCCCATAATAATAATAAAAAATAATGAATAAATATTATTTTGAATAATAAATAATATAATAATAATTAATTTATATAATAAATATAATAATATATAATATAATTTATGCTATAATATGCTTTATAATGACAGTTGTTGAGGCCAGTCTGAGCAATTTCAGCTGAGCATAAGACTTGGTCTGTACTCATCCCTCGTTTTTTTCTTCCCTCTCAGTCAAAGGGCCAGCTGAGGTCATCCGCAGATATGAAAAAGTCCTGAAAAGCTTCAAACGTGTCCGCACGATGACTGAAGCCTTCAGGATCAATGGTGTGGATCGGGGAACTATCAAGATGACTGCTGCAGTTGCAGAGCTCAAGATTGTGGATCCCTCAACCTTCAACAGCCTGAAGTTTGATCCTGCAACTGAGACCCTGCTGTCCTTTGCTAAGAGGTGTGCAACCCACATTACCCCCGAGAAAAAGACCATTATAGAGGACATGAAAGCCAGGGGCCAACTCCTTCCCCTCCTAATGAAGTATTAAAATGCTAGTGAGTAGTGGGCTACTTTGTTCAGTGTTAAAAGTGAAAAAGTTAAAGTTATGTTGTACTGAAAGCAAGCTACAAAAGAGCAAGTTCCTGTTCTGTTTCCGGTTTTATGTTTGTTTTATCACTGGGATCCTTTTGTACGCAGCAAAAAAGCTCTGCCACGTGAAAATTATAGAGCAAGTTTACATTGTGAAAGTTAGATCTTTGTACAGTTTTATACTAATTGTTCAGAGCAGCTGTGACCGATAAAGTGAAGAGCACATCTTTTGAATCACAAGGCAGCATAAATGGTCAAAAAGGGTCTAAACTTAATTGTAGCCCATGCAAAATATATTTTTTGTTTGTTTTGATCTTACCACAGAGTGTATGTACCTCCAGTGCCACCAGAACCCTGAGATCAGGCCTAGCTTGAACACACGTGGGTTGTAGTTACAGAGCAAGTTCATATTGACCTGTATGTTTGATCTTTGTGCAGTTGTAGATTGGCAAATTGCAATGATTTTATTTTATTTTATTGTATTTTATGGCACTTTATATAGACTTTTAGTCTTGTCAGTAACTGTTTACTATCCCATGCCCTATGCCTGACGATGCAGGCTAGTATAGAATGTAGTCTCTTGTGCTGCTGCCTGGCCTGTCATCAGATATGGTATTTAAGGTGCTACTGTAAATGGTTTCAATCTGCGTGATCCTTTACACCTAAAAGCTCTTGTCAGTATAAATCGTTCTGTAATGTTTTAAAAAGTGGTCCATTAAAAAGGAGATATTTCTACTTGTGTTGACTTTGTACTTACACTACCACTGAATGGGAATAGACATTTGAATCACAGACCTAACAAACTTTCAAGGTGTAACCATATACCAAATAGTTTCTGTTAATTGTAGTAGTTTTGTGTTGTAGTCGACTTACTAACTATGAAGAGGAGGCAACTTTAGATTAGGGAACCTGTTTGGGTTAATAAGTGTCAAACTACTAGTGAATTATTTATGAATAAGACCTCACTTTAGATTGGGGAACATATTCTGAGTTATAAAGACTTAGTTTGGAGTTAATTGGACACTAGTAACACTTGTAGTTTTGTGTTTTCTTAAATGGGAATAGACCATATTTATTAAGAGTTATTAACAAAGAATAACTATTGTTGTGGTATTACCACCTTATAATGCCCATACTGAGCAAAGCCTATTAAGATCATAATTCATGCACAACAACTTGCTTATTTACTATCAATAAGCAGTAATTAGGAGGTTATTGAGGGAAAACTCGTAGTTAATGGCCTACTAGTTGTCGAATATGATCATGCAGAATAAGCCATTAATAAGTGCTTTATAATGGCTAATAAACAGCTAATATGCTACTAATATGCATGCTAATAAGCAGCTAGTTAGTGCTTAATAAGTGTACCTTAAAATAAAGTGTTACCATGTCACTTTATTTTTTATAAATAATTATGAGGGGGTGCCCCTTTTTCACACTTATGCACCAGCCCTAAAATGTCTGTGCACATCTCTGGATCGCAGGCAGGCTCTACTTGCACGTTTGAACGCCCACCATCTGCTCTGCTATTTCACTCGCGTCTTTCTCTTCTCCCTCCCTCCCTCTCTCTCTCTCCCTCTGTCAATAGTCACAGCTCACAGATGTATCTGTCGGTTCGCACAATAAAAATTGTCTGGGTGTTTTGTCAATGAAAGTCCACCTTATATGAATCAGCAGTCATCAGGAAATGTTTAAACAAGGCTCCAGACGACTGAAAGTGATCAGCATTAAACGCTAGTCTAGCAGATGTCAAACAGAAACAAAACTAAAAAAGAGGAAAACTAAAGCAGCCTAGCCTATACAGCCTTTTAAAAATGTAAGTTCCTGGTTCAGTTTTGACGGGGAGAAGAAGGAAGGTGAAGTGATTGTGAAACTCAGACACTCACCCACAACGTAGGCTACTCACCTGCTGCAGCTGTAGCTACTGACGCTGCGCCTGGATGCTGTCTGTGACAAGCGGCTTGTCCAACATCATATGTCACGTTCTGCACCATCGCCTAATTGCTAATAATAGACATCGGTTCGCGCAAACAGATGCGGGATTCCCGCAATCCTGCAGCCAATTTCAGGCACTGATTGTGCAGAAAAGGAGGGGGCGCCTACCAGCGATTTGTTTGTTTGTTTGTTGTTGTTTTGTGAGGGGCTACAGCGCCCTAGCCGAACTGGCGCCCCAGGCAGGATACTGTTTCGCCTGTAGGGTCGCTGGTAGGCGCCCCCTCCTTTTCTGCACAATCAGTGCCTGAAATTGGCTGCAGGATTGCCGGAATCCCGCATCTGTTTGCGCGAACCGATGTCTATTATTAGCAATTAGGCGATGGTGCAGAACGCGACATATGATGTTGGACGGTAACTGTCTGCCTTTCCGAAGCCCTGCCACTCCGAACGTTAACTTCCATTATTCGGACTGGCGGTCGTTCACCTTAGAAGCCGCAATGCCGACCTTAGGTTTAGGCGTGGGGGTGGGAGAGGTTAGGTTTTGGGTTAGGGTCTGGGGGAGGTTAGGTTTAGGCATGGGGGGAGGTTAGGTTTGGCGTGGGAAAATGGGGAATATAGAACCCGGGGAACATAGACATGATCCCTTTCTGAGTGCCGATATTTCGGAGTGGCAGAACGTCGGAGTGGCAGCACGTCGGAGTGGCAGCATGTAACCGATGTTGGACAAGCCGTTTGTCACAGCCAGCATCCAGGCGCAGCTGCAGCAGGTGAGTAGCCTACGTTGGGGGTGGTGAGTGTCTGAGTTTCACAATCACTTCACCTGCCTTCTTCTCGGAAAAGTGAACCAGGAACTTACATTTTTAAAAGGCTGTATAGGCTAGGCTGCTTTAGTTTTCCTCTTTTTTAGTTTTGTTTCTGTTTGACATCTGCTAGACTAGCGTTTAATGCTGATCACTTTCAGTCGTCTGGAGCCTTGTTTAAACATTTCCTGATGACTGCTGATTCATATAAGGTGGACTTTCATTGACAAAACACCCAGACAATTTTATACAGCTGTGAGATGTGACTATTGTCAGAGGGAGAGAGAGACAGAGGGAGGGAGGGAGAAGAGAAAGACGCGAGTGAAATAGTAGAGCAGATGGGCGTTCAAACGTGCAAGTAACGAGCCTGCCTGCGATCCAGAGATGTGCACAGACATTTTAGGGGCCAGGGGCCACATTACAGAAACTTCCTATCTTATGTCTTAAGTTAGGATAGGACTAGTTTAAGATAGGATTTTTTCTGATTTCGTATTACAGAAGCAAATCCTAACTAACTTTAGGAATCCTATCTTATCTTGCTAAATCCTATCTTATGTCTTGTTAGGAAATCCTAAATACTCATCCAGCATCGGTTATCAACTTTTCTGTCTGTTACCCTAGCAACCACTAGCAACAGACACCTCCTGCTTTCTCAACTCACGGGGAAGTAGGAGCGCTAGTAGCCTGCTATTAGCTAGTAGGTTAACGATGTGTGTTGTTGTTGTTAAACATTTTTGAGATTGTGGGGCAATGGACCAAAAACGAAGGGCATTTAAGTTCAAGGCAGATGAGTTGGAGGTCTCAGTGACCGCCGTAGAAAAGGTTAAAGACGTGCTTTTCGGAAAGTTTTCAGCCACCCTCACGCGGGAGGTGAAAGAGAGGGAATGGGCTAAAATAGCAGAAACCGTCTCTGCCGCATCAGGTCCAGGCATTCCTCCCCCCTTGGAAACTGTATGTACCGAGGAGCCAAATTGCTGATGGCTGTTGCTACCTCAGTTAAATTACATGACATAGCAGGCTGAGATATTTTGGATATGTCGGCCACTTCAGTTTGAAAATCTCCCTTCGCAAAAAACCGAAGTGCATTTGTATTGTAAGTTGTACTACAACCGGCAGAGCCCCGTGTCGCCAAGTCGGTCTCTCCAACACAGGTCTCAGCTCCTCGGCTAGCTGCAGTATTATGTCCCGGGGCAGTCTGTATCGATTAACGAGCGTCCTGTCATCAAAACACAAAACGTCATTCGGGTCCCGCATGAGCCTTTCGGCAAATACATTGCGCCTGTTGACATTTTGTTGGTTTTGCAAATGTAATAACAGCGCAGCCATAACGTAGGTAGGTAGACTATAAATAGGCAATAAATTATAACGAGATGCAAGATGGCTGTTGTTCCAGTTGAAAATAGCGTAAATTAGTTAGGACAGCATAGCTGGCATCTTAAAGTTAGGAGAGCTTTTTTAAGATTTGGGGAGTTAGGACGATCAGGGTACTAAAGTATAATTCAATTTTCCTTTCTAATTGACACTTGGAAAATGGTCAAAAATCGAAATTGAAGAATGAAAAACAGTCAAATAATTGAAAATTGAAGCTAAAAATCAATTTTCAAACTGAATCGAAAAACACAAAAACAAGCAAAGTCTGACCCTATTTTTCATTGTGGCCATTCCCTTTTTATCATTATTCATTTTGGATTGGAAAAATGCAGAATTAGCCAAGAGTACACTGAAAAGTCAATTTCAAACTTCAAAATACAAAATTGAAAATTGAAAATTGAAAAATGGAAGTCACGTGACCAGTTCAGAGTACGCCCACTGCAAGGTACGCCCACTTCAAGGTACGCCCACAGACAGACAGCATACGGAAATCACTTGCTCAAAGTCAAAATAAAAGTATATCACTCTGTAAACTTAGCCTTGGTTAAATTTGGCTAAGGTCACGATTGTTACTATGGATATACATTTTAGGTCTTGTTTTTCGGCCAAGAAACTGTCATCGACCAGCGCGGCATTATCAATAGTTAACGGGCATTATTGGCTAACTTAGTTAACGTACTTTCCTGTTGGCTCTGAACAGCTCGCCAAGGTAAGCCTATGTTAGCCATGCTAGCATATCTCTTAGATTAGCGTTAATGTTAATTATACAGTCCCCGTGGATGGTGTAACGTTAATACAAATAGGTTTGCTAAGAACATGTTGCGTTTTGTTTTTCAGTCACAGCTGTGGTGAAAGTGAGTGATAGCAAGTGCAGCCTACTGCCTAGCCTTTCATGTGTGTATACTGCTAATGTATATAATAGGCCTACAGTAGTCTGGACGGTGACAGTACGAATGTAGGTTTAATCACTGATCGTGTCCTCATAACTCTGACAGGCTAGCTGTTATTGATCAGATTAGTATAGTCGCAGCTCTACGTCTGATTATAGCCCTAGTACTGTAATCAGGTGTGTGTGTGTGTGTGTGTGTGTGTGTGTGTGTGTGTGTGTGTGTGTGTGTGTGTGTGTGTGTGTGTGTGTGTGTGTGTGTGTGTGTGTGTGTGTGTGCGCGCATCCACCTGTCTGAGCCTACATCAGAACGAGCACAGCTGGGAGCACAAGACAGTAGAGGCCCGAGCCAGTCTTTAGTTTTGAGTTTGACACTACTGATTCATGTGAAACACTGAAATGTCTCCTCCTGTATAATCATATAGCTACATTTACTATTGTAGCGTCTGCGTCTCTCAATAACCAGAGACGTCACTTTATTGTCACACATACCCAGGCTACTGTGGGCCATACCCAATGCCATCTATCCCTGTATCCAATTCATACTAAAGATTCAAGATCATTTAATAGATAGTCGTGTGTAGTCATTATAAACAAGGAATTTGGCTTTGTGCAGTATGCAGCACAGCAGTCAATAGCAGAAGATGGAGCAGACAGACAATCTTCAAATGATAAATTATAAAGTGCAGAGTAAAAGTCCTTTAAAGTCACATACAGTGGGGTCCATGAAAACAATTGCACTCTATTCAATTCCATGTCACATTGCTATAATCCTCATGCTTCCTTTGTGTTTTGCTGCAGTCTACCAGAGCAGAGTGAGCTGTTGGAGGAGTTGCAGTGTCAAGAAGAACCAGCAAATTGCCCCTACTCTGCACATTTTCTTTATGTTGAACTTCATATTTCTGAGGGGAAAAAAACAGTACAGTATGGAGTGTTTAACAGCAACTTGCTGTAGTTAGTATTGTACACAAACCTGTTAAGGTTATTATACTCCCTGCTTTGACCATTCAAATTGAATCAGTGTTGCTGTATGAAGTCATTTGTACTTTAGAAAGTTTTACAAATTCGAGTTTTTACTGTATAAATGTAAGATGTGTTTTCCACAGCCTTGAACAACTGTACAGATCAAAGATAAATAAAGCCATGAGCTTTGTTAATCAAACTGTTTGCAGGCTATTATCGTCAATGTCAGATTGTTTGCTGCCGTCTTTACTCAGGCATCACTAGCTGAAAGAGCAGCACTGTTTCCTTGGCTGAACCTGTTTTATGTTGAATTCCGTCATTTTGAGTCTAATTGAAAGGAAACTCTGACCATCCTTTAAATCACACACATTACAGTTACCAGAGAGAGCCAGCAGGGGGCTATATTAGTATGTAACTTTTGCCAATTCAAATTAGGCACTGGAGTCCACATCACCTGAAAATATATTGGCACTCTGCTGTAAACCTAATGTCTATTCACAATGTGTGAATGTTTTCATGCTGCTGTACCAACAGTATTTAGGCTGTACTTGTATTGTGCACCAGGAAAACAGGAATAAAATGTCCAAAAGTTCAGGAGGGTCAACGTCAGTGTTTAGAAGTCATCTTGATCATTAAGATCATACATAGAAAAGTCAAGACTTGTGTTTTTAACTTCTCTGGGCTCAACATAACACATCTGGAATAGAAAAAAGCCTATTCCAAAATGTGAGAATGACCAAAGAACCTCTATACATCAATAATGCAATAGAAATGCAACATAATTTAAATTCAATTTGCAGGAAAGAAAAATCTGAAAAGTACACAAAATGGGAAAGTACACTTGCTTGTATAAAAAAATAATCTGGTAAAAGTATCAGTACTGACTCAACTTGTCTACTCAATTAAAGTTTATAAAGTACAGGCTCTGAAATGCATAAAGTAAAAAGTATTTCCAGTGGCTAAAAAAGAATAGATAGTTACAGATATGGGTAAAAATGTAGGGAGTAAAATAAGTTTAATACTCAATGTAGGCTACGGATACCTGAAAATCCTACTCAAGTACAGTAACAAAGTATTTGTACTTAGTTGCTTCCCATCTCTGATTATAATTGTGAATGCAAAAATATAAGATCCAAACAATGTGCAGAATTGACATTTGGTGGCAAAGGGATGAACAAAATAACTGCAATGTCTCTTCAGTGGAGCTGGAAGTGTTTGGCGGCAGAAAACCCCAAACAGAAGAGATGTGACTGATGTGAACAGCACACTAACTGATTGGTCGTTGCCTTGGGCCACTGGTTGGCTCAGAGCTTCGGCGTCCGGCGTGTTCCCAGCTGGGAAGCAAATAAATAAGCAAGCAAAATTACAGAACAATGTTGTTGTTTAATGTAGATGCAACCAGTAAAACACTGTTTCCATATTGTCATGACATACAGAATTGTGGAAATGGCATGTACCCAGGAAAAGGTGAGAAATGTCAAATATTCACAGAACAGGAGTGCACCGCGGATATATGCCTCCGCCATGCCAACAAGTGAGCAGTCGACGTCAATGTCTGTGCAGACTTTGACGTTTGAGCCAAATAAATTTCAGTGATGGCTTTTCTGAGATATCACGTTAACAAGCTACAAAATGGCATTTGTAAGGTCACACTGAACTTGAACTTTGACCACTGAAATCTAATCTGTACATCCTTGAGTCAAAGTGTACGTTTGAGCCAAATGTAACAAGATTCAGTCAAGGCGTTCCTGAGATATCGCATTAACAAACATCGGACGGACGTAGTACATACGGACAACTCAAAACCATAACCATACACTCTCTCTCTCGCGCGCGCACGCGCACACACACACATACTTCCATCATTCACATCCTACCTATACTTCCTTGACTACTATGTAATGTATATTTTTGTTTCACGATGCATTTACACATGCCATTTTCATTATCCAGATAACTTATCCAGATACAGCTCACAGTTAAAAACCAGGTGTAAATGGGGTCCAAGTCTGCCTAACCAAGCAGGGACTTCATTACAAAAACTAACAAAACAAAAAAGGTCTATCTTAACACGTTCACTGCCAACAACGAGTTGAGTCGTCAAACAGAATCCAACCGTTCACTGCCAACGACGAGTTGAGTCGTCAAAAAAAAAAAAAAAAAATTTTGACGGTGCTACGTGGATCAATGCCCCCCGCGTCTCCTATGGAGATATTGGAAGTATTGAATGTGTGTAATCTATTTTACCGACCAGCTAGGTGGCGACGGTGCTCTCCCGACAGAGAGAAAGTCAACCAAAAGCAGCCGCCTCCCGCGGCTGCTTCCTCCATTCTCAAGGAAATGGCTTGGCGATTTTACAGTCATCAGTCACCAGACTCGCCCGAGAGCGGCCGCGCCAGCAGCAGCACACGGGGGATTGCAAATTTGCATAATAGATTATGGGTGAAACACACTTTGAAACGCCCGCAGAAAGGCCAGAATCGCACGCATTCCGAAAACCCAGAAACGAACGAGCCTCATTCTCATACTGTAGGCGGGGACGCTTTCGCGCTGCTGCGGTGGGGGGTTCCAGAAATGGACTGGGTGGGCAGCATAAAGCCTAGAGTCGCACGGGGCTTCATCGGGGCTCTCAAACCCAAGAGACGAGTGAGCCCTATCCACACTCGCTGCCAGGGAGGGAGGCTGCTCAAACTCGCTGCCAGGGAGGGAGGCTGCTCAAACTCGCAGCAGCAGCAGCAGCAGCAGAGCACTCGCTTGTGACAAACGCAGGCTGAAAGCCACTAGACACGCCCACGGAGGGAGGAGTTGAAGGAGAGGGCGTTCGGAACTATATTGTTTGGATGTCTGATCTCTCACTGATGCCAAAAATAAATGGTTAAAGTGACTGTTCTGCCTGTTTGATTGAATTTCACAAAACTGCGATTATCTCAGCTTTCACTCTCAGACGCTAAAACCATGCTGTACTCAACGGCTAATATCTACATAACTACTAACTCTACAAACTAACTATTTTAGACAGAGAAAGCACACATTCTATTAGTACTTTTGTGAACTTTGTGTTCACAAACTCCAAGCAGAAAAGAATCCTCGGCTCTTGTAAAATGAGCCAGAATCCTCAAAAAACGGCTTGGCAGAAGCTACCTACAGCAAAAAAAAAACGGCTGGCAGTCAATGTGTTAACAAGTCCGAGTCCATGTCTCCAACGTCCAAGTCCGAATGCATGAATGCTCGAGTCAAAGTCAAGTCATGAGTCCTGAAAATAGGACTGGAGCACTGCAACACTGGTTTCAGCCTTTACCGTCTTCGTGTAACAGCAATGAGGTCCATCAGAGCCTGTTGGAAAGGCCCTGGTCGTCTGTTGACAACATTGTCAAATAAATGACCCAAATCTGGGCATCTGGTGCTGAATTCCATCTCAGCATGTTGCTGCTCCTCCGGGGTCTCAAAAGGGTTGGTGCCAAATGTTGACACCCGTGTCAGATGTGACCTCTTCTCCACATCATATATGTCAGCAGCCTCTGTTGGTCCTGGCAGATATTCCGGGGCCACTTTGATTCGGCATCCACCCTCGGACAAAGAGTTTGGAATCCCTCTGCCTTAAGCAAGATAAAGAGAATGTTAAATTAGCTTAATTTGTATATGTTTATTGTGAAAGCAGTTGCAGTAGGCCACTTTTGCTAAAGTATGTAACATGACATCAGTTGATAGGTGGGTCAGAAAAATATAGGCACACTGCACAGTATGTCAATGCAATTGCTATAGAGGTTAATTTCATGCCATATTTGGGTATAATTTGTTTACACGTCATGTTGTGAGGAATGCTCGCTGCCTTGTTGGTGAGTTGGAGGCTGTCATGATCTTCTGTCGTAATTCCAGGAAAAGAAAGGCCATGGCAGGTCAGAGCGCCATATCTGTCATTTAGCAAGAAGAACCCAGCAGCAATTATTTGCCCAAATGTTGCTTTTGTACATTTAGTTCAGGGTCTGTAGCATGCGCGTAGCTACGGGTGCGCCTGGGTGTGCAAATGCCACCCACACAGGCAGCTGGCATACCCAAACAGAAAGGTGAAAAAATTAAGTTGTGTTTGTTACTTTGTCTGCAAAACAAATCAGCTGTCATGCACAGCCTGTCGGCCATTCAGACCAATAGCATTTTTGGAGCTGCCGGCTTTCTGCAATTCATTCTCTATGTAAGGACGCGCTAGACGTGCTCCTCTTTTAATGAACGCACCTGGCGTTTCAGCGCTGGTGGCGTCTGTTGTTTTTGGAGGAGCACTGTGGGCGTTTACTTTTTAAGCTGAAAAAGTTGAACATTGAGGAAAAGCGGCCTGATTGTCTTTTTCACTCTTCCTACTGTACCCTTTCTCCTCCCGAGGGATTTTCAACCTCTGTTGCTGCCAGAATTAGCAATAATCTGGCTTTCATGTGGACAGTGAACAACATCAAACAGACAAAACTAGCTGGCTACCGGGGCCGTGTGGTCGTTGTGTTCTGATCCGTAGCCTACTGCACGCGACTACAGGGGAGAAACAAACGGAGCACAAAAAAACACTCTGTGTGCTGTGTTTTGTGCACAATGGAAGCGCTCTCAACATGATTTTCATAGTGTTCTGACTGAAAAAAGCGCTTTGGGTGTGAACGCTTGGTGGTGGACAGTGGAGAGACAGACGATGATGAAGATGGTGCAGCTGAAACAATGACGTTAATAACAGCGGGGGGACGCAGCCAAAAACACCGCCAATCCTCACAGATTGGCGGCGGCCCTGTTCATGGTGTGATGTATTGTACCTTCGCATTCTCGATAGGAAAATTTCAACCAGATATCATGCTCTGACAAATTCATTGTTAGTGTGTCAGTATCAATATTTATTGTTTATCAATCTACCTGCACTTTCACAAGTCTTATGGCTGTGTTCCTGCATGCATCTCTGATTCTATTGGCCGTCAGGCTACTGTAATTCCATAGTACAGTATTGTTGGCACGCTTTGTTATTTAACATCCAATTGATGATGGGTCACAGACTACTACTTATCTAAATCAGACAATTAAGCTTTTCATTTTTTCTAATTTGTATTATATTTAATTTAAGTCTAAAACACAATAAAGTGTGGAAGGAGTAAAGGGATTTGAATACTTTCTGGGAGGTACTAGTTATTTCCATAGACTGTGTCGGGACCCACAGGTGGGCCGCAGGAGATGTTATTTGGGTCGCCAACTAAATTTGGAAAATTACTTCCATGATCATCATAAGGTGATGCGGAAATGGCAATAAAAATCATCAAGAACGTTCATTTCTGCAGAAAATGTGCTCTTTTCACAAGGTATTGTTGTGAATTGGGCACAACAGTTAGGTTTTTACAAAGTGGGTCCCCAGGAAAAAAGGTTTGGGAACCCTGAACTAGACAACTTAGTTTATTTTAGAATTAAAACCCCTCACTGGGAGCTGTGAAAGCTATGCAGGTAGACTAGAGGGAATCCTGAAAGCAAGTTTAGCAGGAATCCTGCCGAAATTGTCCAAGTGGAATTTATTTTCGTGCTTTGGAGAAAATTGCAAATCTGGATCAAATACCTCGAACTGTGTGGTAATTCCAGGCATCAACAAACCGCTGAAGTCCGATACTGGCAACCTTACAGGTCAGGCTTGAGACACAGTATTTTACTGTGTTGTCCTCTATGTCCAGGACCTCTTGGTCAACAAGGTTAACCAAGGCTGCCTTCAGCGGATAGGTGACTCGGTTGTTTACTTCTGGCCACACCCTTTCGATTCTGTGGTTCTGCAAAAACAAAGAAACTTTTGTTTATCAAAGAATGACAAAAGACACCGTTATGTAGGCAAGCCTGTAACAGGTTAAGTTTAACATGGTCTTATAAAGGGATGTACATGCACACAATAAATGGATAACTGAGAATAATCCGATAACTGGAAATAATCTGATTTCCGCTTTTACATGCACTTAGTCAAAGTCTGTGAGTGGACATAGACTGCAATGAATAAACCCGATGATTCAGCAGAATCCTAGGTGTGTTTATGGGTTTTCTCAAACTGATAACAACCTTTATCCGAAAAAGGATGCCGTTTACATGACACTTGAATAATCAGGTAATTCTCTAAAAATCTGCAAATAAACAGTTTATCCGTGTGCATGTAAAAACACTCAATGATCCATCAGAAAAAGGATAGGACTATAAAGAATATATTTATTTCTGTTGAACAGTGTAATATTAATTTAGGTTCAAATCTGCCCTTATACACATGTGAATGACATACTATGAAGGCAATAAATACGGTTTGATGTCTAGAAAAGCGTATTCTTTCAGTACCATTGTCGACGTTGTCTGCCGAGATGCCTCCTTGTCCTGGCAAAACCTAAACGCTGACAGTGTGTCCTGGATATAGGTGGACAGGTAGAACTCTCCTCCATGGTCCACTCTGAGCTGATCCCAAAGGCCGTATGTAAGAACAGCATTCCTGCATAAACAGTGCGGGGGGAGGAAACTTAACCAAAACATTTGTAGCCAGTTCATTCTGTCCTGAGTGAGCACACTCAATCAGATGAGCAAACTTAGGTGCAAGGCCGACTGATAAAAGTCCATTGAAAGGTTTAATGTGTGTGTCATCTGGAAAAACAGTTTCCCAGATGACACATTCAACTTTTCAAAGGACATTTTAGTGTGCTGGCCTGTTCTCTCTTTTATTTGTCTACTCTACAACCTAAAGAAATTCAGTTTACAGTCCCTTTTCTTGTCCATGCCAAGAAGACAGGTGAGTGAATTCCAGAAAAGAAGAACTTCACTCAGAATACGACTGGAATTCCTAGATTTGGAGGCTGTATATAGCCTCCGTAGCTGTTAGTCTGCATCCATCCCAGTGTTTCCCATACATAAAGGAATTTGTGGCGGGCCGCCACAATAATATTTTGACCGCCACAATAAGATGTTTTTTTTTTTTACAGTGCACCTGAACGCAACATGCAAGATATCCGCTGAATAAGTGTCCAATAAATGTTCATGTCATTCTGGCCAATACTTCTGTTATAGCATTTCAGTCTGGAATATGGAATATCTTTCAATAATCTATGATTTAGCTGCTAAATTGTCAAATACCGCCATCTGCTCGCTACCCAGGCACTTATGTATGTACTTAACCCAACTAACTTAACCTAACTATCCGGTGTGCACAACACTGTCAGCCTAAACTCCGGCTGACACCCCAAAAACCTACAATCCGCTACAGAAAAATGTATATTGTTTGTTTATTAACTGGCCCCTCGCCTTCTATCATTTCACGAAAGTGGCAAAGCAAGTTGAGTATCCCTGACCTATAGGGAGAAATTTAGTTTGTCATTGTAAACCCACAGCACAGTAATGATGACATGTTCTTCATAGATCTAGCCTTTTAATTTTGCTCTTAAGCTTTCTCAAAGTACACCAAAGTACACCAAATACGGCTTTAGCTCAGGAGGTAGAGCGGGTCGGCTAATGACGCAAGGGGTGGCGGTTCGATCCCCGCTCCCTCCCAGCTGCCGTCGTTGTGTCCTTGGGCAAGACACTTAACCCTCCTTGCTCCCGATGGTGTGTAGGCACCCTGCGTGGCAGCCAGCCGCCATCGGTGTATGAATGGGTGAATGTAGACTATCTACTGATTGTAAAGCGCTTTGGATAAAAGCGCTATATAAATGCAGGCCATTTACCATTTACCAAATTCATGCATTTTACTTTAAAATGTTTAAAAAAATCTCACGGGGGGGCATGCCCCCGCACCCCCCTAGGGGGTCTGCGGTCCCCCACCACAAATTCTCAAAATCCTGTGGGAAACACTGCATCCACTGAGTGGACTCTAAACCTTAAGGATCAAAACTAGATAACTAAGTAAATGTTTGTCCCTTTATCCCGATTAATTGTTAATCTGGATTGATGGAGCAAACATTCCCTTGGAGAACTATTACTAATAGTATTGAAAAATATTTTCAAACTGGTAAAATGACTCATCCTCCTTGGAAATATGATAGGCGAAAATATGTTTCTGCAGCCGACCAAGTTTCCACACAAATATGTGCATTGCCACTAATGGTGTGAAAGCCCTGTCAGGCGAAAAACTTTATTACATCTTCAAATACCTTTTGATAAAGCATGAAATGATTAAAGGAAAGCAAACATTTATTGAATAATATTGGGGTTCTTTACTAAAGAGTAAAGACAATGAATGACGAAACATGACATATCCTGGTTTGCATGTATGTTAAATGGCCTAAATGGTAAATGGTCTGCATTTATATAGCGCTTTTATCCAAAGCGCTTTACAGTCAGTAGGTACATTTACCCATTCATTCATACACCGATGGCGGCAGGTTACCACACAGGGTGCTGGCACACCATCAGGAGCAATTTGGGGTTCAGTATCTTGCCCAAGGACACTTCGACACGCAGACTGGTGAAGGCGGGAATCGAACCACCAACTTCTTTTATCCAAAGCGATTAGTGGACGAACCGCTCTACCTCCTGAGCTACAGCCGCTCCCATGTTAAATTGGTAGGGGTTCCTCGTATATACTGCTCACTACAGGTCCTTCCAATATTTCAATGTTGTTTGTGTACCAGCATCAACCGACCAACTACAAACTGATGCATGACTTCTCATTTAGCTATTACGATGTATATCTATTGCATCTATCTTTCTGCATGATTCCTTTGGCATGGCATGATCAAGCATATATCATTTTAATTATATCTTAGTACTATAGACCATTTCAACTTGACAACATAAACATTTCAAATTGGTCCTAGTCTTACTTCTTGTTGCAGTGGGCAAGGACATTAAAAAGAAGGGTAAGAAGTTGCTCATGTCGCAGCGCAAATTTTTTGCAATGGGGCCAGAACGCTTTGGCGCGAGTGTCGTGTTATTATGTCTTTTTTAGAGGCCTTTGCTAAATGCTAATACACAAAATAAACTAGAGTCCAAACTGTTCCCTAGCAACAGACTTCCGGTGAAACTGTCTAAAGCATTCCACCATAGCATGGCAAAGTTGGTAATAACTTTAATCGACAAAGTTAATTAATTCAACCAACAAATATTTGATACATTTGTGGAGGTTATCTAGGCCTCTACTCACCTGTACACTTCATCGTAGATGACCAGGTTATTTTTTATCGGCATGGTGGAATGGGCGACCAGATTGCTACTGTAGCCATCTATGGCCACAACATATGTGACTCCAAACATGGCCATCTTCTCATTTTGGTCCATATGCAATTTTTGGCCAAAATATGCCGCATTGTACGGGACAGGATTGAGGTTCCTTAATCCCTAGGATAGATGAGACAGATGTATGAGAATTAAAGACATATATGGTTCCAATGCAATTACACTGACTCTTCGAACTACGAGAAGAAATAACTGATGTTGCAGTGTTGTTCCCCACACAGACTTTACTTGGGCAGGCCATCCAGGTATATTAACAGCCGCACAAGTATATTTGGCAACCCATTTCTGCATTTTATTTTAATCATTTTTATATATCATTTTCATATCATCTGTCCGAGTGAATGATAGCATCTGCAATCGATGTACTGGTAGACAATCTCCTCTCACTCTTCTACGAGAGTTCCGGGATGACACGCCCTACTCGGCCTGATGGTGTTTAGGCATGAGGAGTGATGATTGGTCAAGTTTAGGGTAAAATATCAGGGTAAGCCAATCATCCCATTGGGGCCTACAGTTCTGCTATCACTCTCTGTCTACCGAGAATCACACATGCTCTTGAGAGAGAAATGTTCTCAAATATTACACCTCCCTCATGTAAATGCATATTACTTTATTATCATTATGGATTAAAATATTTAAATAAAATGCTGATGTGTAAAGTTTGTGTGTGGTAAACCTTGCTTAAGCTCAAGATTGCAGGCTATAGACTACTAGACCCAAAGATGTTGCAAATTACTATTTAATTCACAGCTCTAGACAAATAGGTGTTTATTTGCAAACTTACTTGTTGCCGTTCCACATGGTAAGGAGGGTTAACAGCATGCAGTGCAGCTCCAACTCGCTGTTCAGAGGCATGGATGCCTTTTGTGGCAAGGAAGCCTTTCATCATTGACCGACCCATAGTCGGCCCTGTCTAATAAAATTAGAATGCAAACCTTTAGTAGTTGAACAACAGTGCCTTTGCAGAAAAGATACACAAATGTGTTAAGATTATAAAGATACATAGGCTGTGGTCACACTAGTCTTTTGCTATGATTTCTGGTATCGGTATCCAAATTCAGATGACACCAGGCAAGATTTAAATGAACACGCCAACATTTTGGGAGATTCACCTATTTGCCATATTCCCAATAGTAAAATGAGAATATTATAGATGCTGATGCCCTCTTATGTGCAGTAGAAAGCAGACAGAGTGGTCATTCAGTTAGACTAATGTACTCAAGTTAATTAGCCTGGCTTTGAACTCTTTCCAAAATCTGGTGGACCCAATTAACACTTCCCTCTTTTTACCGTTTAAAAGAACACCCTGCTTGTTCCTGATGCACCGGTGAAACAGCTTTAATAAAAGATCTAGGCCTACATGAAAGTGTGCAATTGTGTATTCCCATAGACCAATTTGGAGTGGACGTCACGGCTTTACGTCTTGCCTGGTGGCAGGAAAAAAATTATAAGAACGGAAGGCTGATCAGATGTTCCATTGCAACATCGGCGCACAGCAAATCCGCCATTTTGACCTGAAGAAGACTGATTGGCTGTCATGGTTCTGTGCTGTTGTCCCATTGGCCACTGAGGCTTTTTTTCAGGCCAAAATGGCTACGCAACGCAAGGAGTACGGGTACGAGCATGGATTTATGGGTACGAGGCTCGCCCTGTTATGGGTCGCGTCCACTGACACCAAACTCAATACAAAAACCTGATCGTTTTACTGTTGTCTTGCTTGTCACCAAGTGCGCTCGACTGTTATAACATTACTTAAAATCTGTTACGAATCAGTTGGGTCTTTTGTTATAGCCGGGCTAAAAAACCGATACGTATCTTGTTTATTTAAAAAAAAATCACATACACTCACTGTTTGTTTTGGGCGGGTTACCCAGTTCCACGGTCCCGTGCTACTAAAGAATGTTAGCTTGTAAAACGATTTGGTTCAACTAGGCTACATCCATAAGTTAAATAACGTTACATCACGGAAATGTAATGTATCCCAATCTGAGTGTAACTAGCGGCTTCTAACTTTACATAAAACAGGCAACGTTAGCATGTTGTATAGTTTCTGACTTACCTGTTGAACCGCGTCAAAAATTGCGCTTTCCAGTTGAGCATCTGATACCAGCCCGTATTTTTGCAGCTGATTACGGGAACAAAACTTTTTTAAGTTGGGGACAGAGGCTCCTCTGTTCACCCCCATAGATATCAATGTTTCTGATATTTCAGAGAAAGTTTTTGTTTGCAGGAGCTCTTTGATGAGCTCGTAATGTGCCTCAAGCGCCATGCTGGGTCTCTGTGTCCGTGGACTGGAGGTCGAGAACAATGGGGTCTGGTCTTTTCTTGTTCTTCTTTAGATTTCCGGCAGACTAGGCACGGGATGGTGCATTGCTGCCTCACAGTGTTAAACTACGTCACTGCACATTGACCTATATCCTCTTATACAGGCCTGTAGACACAAGGAAGCGAACTACTTCCCTAACACTATTTATTTGTGCCACCCCATCACCCAACAGTGTTTTAAGGGAAAAGCTTTTAACTCCCAGTTTGCCCAGCTCAATAAATAATTCCCTCCTTTCCTCTGCATAGTGTGAACATTGCAACAGTACATGCTGCACAGTGAACCATGGTCTGCGCAGAAGAGATCCTTTTCGGGGCGCACCGCGCACAGAGACGCGCATGCGCATCATTCTTCTTTGGTGTTTTACGGCGGTTGGCATGCTTCATGTTGCATTACCGCCACCTATTGGCCCGTATCGGTTTGCAACACTTTGCCTGCCTGTGTCGTTTTCTGGGGGGCAGCTTCTTGATAGAAGCAGATTATTTTAAATATAATAAGACCTTTAATTTAGATTATAACTTTACTTTTAAATTATTTATTATTTAAACGTTTCTTTTAAAAATGACATAATCTAGTTATATCTTGCCTGCTGTTTTTCCCTAATAGACCTGACAATGAAAGGTCCTACTTTTTTGCCTTCCTCAGTGACTGAAAAATGGTATTACATTTCCCTCTGTGAATGAGTCCTATGTTTAATAGTTTCCATTTGGCTACAATGTATACATTTTTCAGTTGGGTGCTTGCCTTGGCATGCCTTCACCAATTGTCATTCAGACTGCTCAGCTAGTCAGGGCAGCAAAGACCAGCTAACTGTAGTACAATGTACTAGAACAGTCCCAAACAGAGTGGTTCTCTACCTTGCCCTACTCAGGAGCCAAACAGACTAAAACAAATGCTTTGCAAGAGCCACGATCCAAAAATAGCCCCTTTCCTCCTATCTTAAAATAAAGTTATTTGTCTGGTTTTCCCTGGGGGTCCCACTTTGGGAACCACCGTCTGTCTGGACTAGTTTGTGTTGGTGATACATGACCCAAAGCCTTATCCTCAGTTTACATTAGGCACTTAGCAAAAGGTTTGAGTCTCACCAACTACTGCATCCTCAACATTCACAACACATTTATGAAAGCCCGTTTTGTAATATCACAAATTGATGACTGAATAAGCCCACTTTGATGTAACATAAGGAACAGGACACTGGAATAATTAGTCAATTTAAGACAAGATCTAAACTGATAGTATAAATTCTTCATAAGTGCATCAGGGTCAGGGTCTGATCCCAAGAAAAACAAAATCATGAAAACTGAATGATACAGGACCTTTGAAATTAGTGTGCAAAAAGTAACATTTAATCCTGATTTTAAACAGATCTGAACAAATAACAAATCATTGGACATGGTTCCAAGTAAAAAAACAAACATGAAAACACAGGACCTTTGAAATTAGTGTGCAAAAAGGAACATTTAATCCTGATTTTAAACAGATCTGAACAAATAACAAATCATTGGACATGGTTCCAAGTAAAAAAACAAACATGAAAACACAGGACCTTTGAAATTAGTGTGCAAAAAGGAACATTTAATCCTGATTTTAAACAGATCTGAACAAATAACAAATCATTGGACATGGTTCCAAGTAAAAAAAACAAAAAAACATGAAAACTGAATTATACAGGACCTTTGAAATTAGTGTGCAAAAAGGAACATTTAATCCTGATTTTAAACAGATCTGAACAAATAACAAATCATTGGACATGGTTCCAAGTAAAAAAAACAAAAAAACATGAAAACTGAATTATACAGGACCTTTGAAATTAGTGTGCAAAAAGGAACATTTAATCCTGATCTTAAACAGATCTGAACAAACAAAGCATTGTCATGACATTGTTACCTATTTTTTAATTATCCTGCTGTCCCTCATGTGTGAGGATTCCCCTCAACAGGGAAATGATCTCCCCGATCCCTGTGACCTCATAGTGGCTGTTTGCGAAGTTGCGGTCGCGGCATCTCGGACAGCTTTGTTGATTCACCAGCCACTGTCTGATGCAGGCATGGCAGCCAACAAGGCTGCGGCAGCAGCTGCTTGTGACTGGAGAGGACATGATGTCTGCAGAATTAGAAAAATAGTACATCAGAACAACAACTGGATCAGTATAGCCTATCTTCATGCCATTTTGATACCTCTATCATGTTTGTGCAGAACAGAGGTCGATGGTCTATCCAGAAAATAGTTTTAAATAGCCCACTCAAACTCACAGGATATCACACATTATTAGGCATTTTGCTATAATTTGCATTGTTTACATTTTTAAGTCTTACATAACATACTTGCTAACAGAATCTCTGCAATAGATGTAACAGGTAGGTTTACAAACCGCGGCAGATGACACACTGTAAGGTGCCTTTGATGGAGGCTTTTTGCGCCTCTGTGAAGGACACACAGGAAACCCCATTTTCACGGGCCACTCGGCCGAGGTCCACTATTGATGCCGATATAGCTGGCAGTTGTTGAGCTGCCATTTGCAGCTCCTCGACCATGGCCAAGGTTTCATCTTCCAGTACACTGGGGGGATAAGGAGATGAAAAATCAAACAAACAAACAAACAAAAGGGTTACATAAAACAATACACCCTTGACTCTCCTATTTTCTTTTACAAACAGTACAATAACTCATGAGTGGATAACCAAACAGCTAATGTATCTGGATTATGTGCTTGGAGCTTGAAGTTACAATTTATTTGATGTAGTCTAGTACTTGCATACTTTACATTAGAATCAAGACAAATCTATCCTCACAAAAAAAGGAAACACTTTTAAGTAGATCTCTCCAACATTTAAATGTAAACATTTGATTAGCTATAGATAGAGTCACAGGTCACAAAACATTACTTCTAGTGTGGAACGTTGGTGAGATCAGGAATCAGGATGTTCTAACGGGCTAGTCCGCTCGCGGCTATTGCGTACAATTGTCAAAATGATGAGACATTCCCATTTTAACAGCAGATTTTAATCTCTATTAAGGAATTCATTTTCAGATGTTTGTTTACTTTGTGTAAATTAAAAGGTTATTACCTGGACTTCCTCCACTTTCCTTGGCCTAAAGCCTGGAACTGGCTTTCCAGGACTGCCACCACCTTTCTTGCACCGTTGCTCCAGAAAGCACAGGCTAAAGAAAAGATAACAGAACAAATTTTGAGTATCATCTGTATCCAAGAGACTGCTGGAACCTACAGAGAATTATGTCCTTGTTGTCTTTACCAGTAATAATCTTGTTACATCTCTCTTAAACTTTCACATTCCCAATTCAAAAAAAATCTGACCATTATTATTATGAGTTCTTCACTTCAAGTATGGGATTCTAGATCTAGTTGAATCAATGGTTTGACAAAGTAAAACTGTTTTGATAAGAATTTTACAAAATGTCAATTTAAAAAAAGAATGGTGTATGAAATCCCTTGGTTCAGATGCTGAACGCTGCACAGAAGAGGACATGACTTTGCCAAACCATACCAACAAAATAACATTTCTGGACCAAGCTGTGGAATTGTCTGAATGTAACAACGACTAGTGGATTGTACATGGCATTGGAAAATAGGTAAATTACCCCTTATAGCACAAGTACAACAACAACTTATGCTACAACTTGCTTGTAACAGATGAGATGAGGTATGGAGCTAGTAGCCGACTGTTCTAGGCCAGCCAGAGTATCGTACAGAATGTTTTGGCATTGACAAACATCATTACATAATTATTTACCATTGAACTACCTGTTGGGAAAATAACTGAAGCTTGAATTAAGATTCAAATCCCGCAACAAACAAAGGATCTGAGCTACAAATCATTCTATAATTGACCGACTTTGCAGAAATTAGGACTTACTGTCAGCTGGGCCAGAGGGAAGAAGCTTCTTCCCCGCAGAGTCGCAGATTACGACAGCCTCCTCCGCCCCCAGCGCCTGTTGGACTTTTTCCTTAATGGTGGCAAGCCTCGCCTCGCCCTCGGTGAACTCAACGAGGAGCGTCGAGTCCACCACAAGACGGTTCATCACCACTCGTCCAATCTGGATTTGCCTTTCAAGACAGAGAAATAGACCCGGGGGGGGGGGGGGCAGAAAGAAACAGAATAAGTTGTAACTATGAAATATACAAACAATTATGAGAATAGTCTTCAGTGCCAGACAGATTTGGCAAGTATTTACTTTTATTGTACAATATCAGTCTTTAACTAAAGGCTATATAAATCAGACTTTAATTAAGACCTTTAAACAGGGGAAGCACCGAACAACGACTTATTGTTTCGAAGGTACCAGTTAATCATATAGTTACCACCTTACATACGGCATTCGCTGAATATGCCATTATTCCAGCCTAAGCCCTATTCACCTTTTGTAGCCCCGCCCACTTGGTCCATTGTATCACGCCTACCTGCCGGCTGTTTTACCTGCTCAAACTATTCTAACTCACCTGGTCAAACCTAGTTTGACTCACATGAGTCAGACCAGGTTTATGAGTCACAGGAAGTGTAAACACAATTTGAACTGTCCTGTTTCATTATGTCCATAACATTCCAACAGGTTGTTATAGTTGTGTTTCTAGTAAATGTTTATTTTTCTTAGAAAAAATACCACCTTTAATTAGTCATGTGACCCATATGTATTTCACACCCCTGTGAGTGCACGTGACATTAGATTGAGCGAACCTGATGAAGATATACAGGCGAAATACATTCGCTAATAAAATCATTTTTGGCCAATATTCTTAGCTTTCATACTTGGTGAAGGTCCTCGCCCGTGGTGGAGGTCTTGGAAGTCCTGCCTGTCCCACAGCAGCCGGGATAGCCGCAGGAAACACCCGGAACCCGGGCTGAGCGGCTGGAGGTGCTGCAACAAGTATTCAATAAGTTGCCAACAAAGTGCTTCTGATTAAAAATAATAAACACAGCACTTTTGTTTTAGCTCCCATTTTTCATGCGTTGAACTAAACCTATCAAAGAAAGACTACACACAAACGGCATTAAAATGTGGGGGGGGGGTATGGCATAACACATAGCTGCATCTAGACTTGGTAAAGCACCTAACCACTGTTCTTGAAATGGAACTGCCTCCTGTGATGTCAGCGCCAGCAGAACGTCCAGTAACAAGTGATGTCACAAGTGGAGAACACCCATTTAGAATGACAACTTTTTCTCTAAATTTGTGCACTGGGTGCCCGTTTTTGGTGTATTTCTTATACAAATCATGAGCCCAAGATATCAATTGATTCCAAAATCCAAACATGCTTTTTAACCTAATTGGTTTGGGTTGTGGTCAAAGCACGACAAACATGTAAGAGGTCATCTTCTCGGGCTTTGGAATGGACTTTCACCTTGCGACAATTTTGATCATTTTCTGATTCCCATAATCGATACAGCGACCAAGCCTACTAATTGGCAAAGAAAATAGATTAATCAACAAAATAAATTATTTTGTAATACTTATTTGCAGCCCTACCTGGAGGAGCTTGTACAGGGGCAGGGTCCCCTAACACTTCCACCCGGCAGGGTCGGTCAACATCCCCGATAGGGAAGTAGCCGGCTGGGTCTTGGAGTACAATTAGCCCCCCCTCCGTGATCAAAAAAATTGATGGCTCCACAAGCTGAAATTATAGGGATGACAATATATTTCTACAGTTAATTATTTTTGATTTCTCTCTCTCTCTCTCTCTCTCTGAAAACCCCCTAACAATATCAATATATTCTCTGAAATCACATGTTGAAATTACAAAGCGTAACTTTATACTTTTCAATTGGACAATTGAAGATGCAGTAGATATTATCACTTAACATTACCTCGCTGATGCACTCTACAGTGAGAATGAAACTAGAGAAAAGACCCTGCAATGTCCAGTTACTTTAGTTCAGTTATGGTGTAGCCATTGACTGTATGGTGTAGCCAGCCTATTAGCTTGGTAGTAAAGCCAATAGCAGAACTCTGCTGGCGTGACTCGGTACTGCAGCATATATAAAGTCAATCTGCGTGCCTGGCTCTCGTGCCTGGTGTGAGAGCCACGACTTCAGGATGGATGGTTGACGGCTGTTAATTGATCTTGCTTGCTGTCTCATTATTGTGTGCATTCATGACGAGAAATGTAAGTAATTTCTTGCTTATAATGTGGTGTTCCCTATCTGTGTCTTTGAATTTCCGGGTTAGTACTACAATTTCTGTAGGCATCCCGTCTCAAATGGTTAATTGGCAGTTGCTTTCCATGTGCTCCATGGCCAACACGGCGCCACCTAGTTTGAGTTTTTGCTTCAAAAACATAGGTTACAACTTTAGTGTAATGCAAATATGGGAGAGATGTAGATTTAGCTGTCTGACCCTTGAAATAGGCCTAAGTGCAGTCATATAAGTGTATGAGCTTATTATACCAATGGTGTAGGCTAGTAGGCTAGATGACTTATTTGTCGTTTATTTCTTGGCTTGATTTCAGCCCACACACACACCCCAATCTAAATAGCCTAGGCTAACCGGTCAAGAAAAAGCCAGTGAACATCATCAATGTTTCATTAATCATGTTCTAACCATGGTTCTAAGCGGGGGTTGCAGGGTGGCACATGAATAATTGCTCTGTGATTATTACGCTATCTTAGGGTTGGTGGCGATCTACGTTGTCGTCGGTACAACTCGGAAACTCAGACGAAATGCTTCATTAATTAAGCTGCCTCCACATGATCTCTCACCAGAGTTAAAGCGAGATCAGCGGTAAATAGGTCAAACTAATAAACCAATGAACAAATTCAACTTTGAGCACAGTGCAAAATCACTTGGTGCATGACGAAGTTGGGGAGCCACGGCCCCAGGCGCAAGTTTTACCGTGCATGCTGTGTGGAAAGCTAAACACAATAATTCACTGATGTAGGCTATATCAACTTTTTTGCTTGCATGTCATTAGTAGTATTATTAACGTCTATGTTACGATTAGCGTTAGTTTCTTTCTCTCCACGTAGAAAAAAGTTTATTCGCATTTGGTTTCCACATTTCAATGCCATTATAGCCTACAGTTAAACATGTGCTGTAATTAAAATATAAAATTTAACCTACCTTAAAAATATGAGACAAGGAGGCAGCGGAGACGTCGATTTCTCTGAATCTGTATTCTCTGTTTGTGGCTCGGTGAATACAAGTGATGTCCTCCATTGTAGCGTTGGCTGTGTGGCAGAATAAAACGAAAGGATAGCCGCTAGCCAATGCGGACTTTTATAGTATTGGCAAAATTGCGGCAAAGTGTTGACCCTTCACCTGCCCTTCCGCTTCCTATAGCCTACACACCTTAAAAAAAAACATTAAAAATAACTTTTTTTC
>NC_139624.1:12980753-13163253 GCF_964638095.1 Poromitra crassiceps
GGTTAGACAGATGTATCAGGCTGTGTGTTAAACACCATCATTTTGATACAGAGTTAGACAGATGTATCAGACTGTGTGTTAAACACCATCATTTTGATACAGGGTTAGACAGATGTATCAGACTGTGTGTTAAACACCATCATTTTGATACAGGGTTAGACAGATGCATCAGGCTGTGTGTTAAACACCATCATTTTGATACAGGGTTAGACAGATGTATCAGGCTGTGTGTTAAACACCATCATTTTGATACAGGGTTAGACAGATGTATCAGACTGTGTGTTAAACACCATCATTTTGATACAGGGTTAGACAGATGTATCAGACTGTGTGTTAAACACCATCATTTTGATACAGGGTTAGACAGATGTATCAGACTGTGTGTTAAACACCATCATTTTGATACAGGGTTAGACAGATGTATCAGACTGTGTGTTAAACACCATCATTTTGATACAGGGTTAGACAGATGTATCAGACTGTGTGTTAAACACCATCATTTTGATACAGGGTTAGACAGATGTATCAGGCTGTGTGTTAAACAGCATCATTTTGATACAGGGTTAGACAGATGTATCAGGCTGTGTGTTAAACACCATCATTTTGATACAGGGTTAGACAGATGTATCAGGCTGTGTGTTAAACACCATCATTTTGATACAGGGTTAGACAGATGCATCAGACTGTGTGTTAAACACCATCATTTTGATACAGGGTTAGACAGATGTATCAGACTGTGTGTTAAACACCATCATTTTGATACAGGGTTAGACAGATGTATCAGACTGTGTGTTAAACACCATCATTTTGATACAGGGTTAGACAGATGTATCAGACTGTGTGTTAAACACCATCATTTTGATACAGAGTTAGACAGATGTATCAGGCTGTGTGTTAAACACCATCATTTTGATACAGGGTTAGACAGATGCATCAGGCTGTGTGTTAAACACCATCATTTTGATACAGGGTTAGACAGATGTATCAGGCTGTGTGTTAAACACCATCATTTTGATACAGAGTTAGACAGATGTATCAGACTGTGTGTTAAACACCATCATTTTGATACAGGGTTAGACAGATGTATCAGACTGTGTGTTAAACACCATCATTTTGATACAGGGTTAGACAGATGTATCAGACTGTGTGTTAAACACCATAATTTTGATACAGGGTTAGACAGATGTATGAGGCTGTGTGTTAAACACCATTATTTTGATACAGGGTTAGACAGATGTATCAGGCTGTGTGTTAAACACCATCATTTTGATACAGGGTTAGACAGATGTATCAGGCTGTGTGTTAAACACCATCATTTTGATACAGGGTTAGACAGATGTATCAGACTGTGTGTTAAACACCATCATTTTGATACAGGGTTAGACAGATGTATCAGACTGTGTGTTAAACACCATCATTTTGATACAGGGTTAGACAGATGTATCAGGCTGTGTGTTAAACACCATCATTTTGATACAGGGTTAGACAGATGCATCAGGCTGTGCGTTAAACACCATCATTTTGATACAGGGTTAGACAGATGTATCAGGCTGTGTGTTAAACACCATCATTTTGATACAGGGTTAGACAGATGTATCAGACTGTGTGTTAAACACCATCATTTTGATACAGAGTTAGACAGATGTATCAGACTGTGTGTTAAACACCATCATTTTGATACAGGGTTAGACAGATGTATCAGACTGTGTGTTAAACACTATCATTTTGATACAGGGTTAGACAGATGTATCAGGCTGTGTGTTAAACAGCATCATTTTGATACAGGGTTAGACAGATGTATCAGGCTGTGTGTTAAACACCATCATTTTGATACAGGGTTAGACAGATGTATCAGGCTGTGTGTTAAACACCATCATTTTGATACAGGGTTAGACAGATGCATCAGACTGTGTGTTAAACACCATCATTTTGATACAGGGTTAGACAGATGTATCAGGCTGTGTGTTAAACACCATCATTTTGATACAGGGTTAGACAGATGTATCAGGCTGTGTGTTAAACACCATCATTTTGATACAGGGTTAGACAGATGTATCAGACTGTGTGTTAAACACCATCATTTTGATACAGGGTTAGACAGATGTATCAGACTGTGTTACTGATGACCAGCAATGTTGCTGACTGAGCTGCTGATTGCAGAGAGCATAAAGACTTATTATACCCCCCCCCCCCCCATGGAAATATGTTGTACTAATACGGCTGTTTTCCATGTTCCCAGACGGCTGCAGAAATGCAGTAACCTTTGACATATGTGTATCCACCACATTTAACTGCACAAAATCTAACTCCACATGTAAACAATCCCCTCAGCTATGTCGATTCAACAAGAGTGACACTAGAGTGTTATATTCTTGACAGTTTTTGAATAATCTGCTTTCCACCTAATTGCACTGTTCAGTGCACTGACCCCTTTTAGGTGTTTGGGCTGTTTTTAAACAAAACCTTCTCTGTCACACACTTGCATGACATTAACAGTACACAATTAGAGAATGTAGAAGAATGACTCTTTTGATGCTTGATGTTTAGTCATGGTACTCAGGGCATCTAGAAATATGATCAGATTTATTTCTGAGAGACAAAATCTCATCAAATGGGGATCTGTTGTCCTTGTGAGGACTAAATTAGGGGTACTTGATATGAAAAAGGTTGATAATCACTGGCCTAGGGGACCTATAACTTAGAAATATGGAGTTTCTGGGAATTATGTTGTTTGGAATCAAGATTCCCTGTCAGTTATTGTAGGCTATTTATTAGCAAACAGCTGCACCATATAATACAGCAGTTGGAACTTTGAGATTTTTCTCAGCGCAGAATAAACACAGTTGCAAGCAAAAACTGTGACTTCCAATCCATTTAGGTGGGCCCTCATTAGTATTGGTTGGACCTGTGTTTACCCTGCCTTTTAATCACAAAATGACTGCTGGGGAAAGGGCCCTTCTTACTTCAGTCACACCTGGTGCGACTTGGTAAGTATGCAGCTCAATTGCTTGTTAAGCTGCAGCCAATCAGAACTCTGCCTCCCCTCCCCCACTCGCAGCTTCACTGGGAACTGCAGGCGCCAGCAACAGAGTGTGGCTGCTTCCAGCCATGCAGTATGTAGAGTCAAGACGGTGGCCGTGACTACTGCAACTGGTGAGTAAACACTCCTCTGAAGTTATCTTAACAATGCGAAACCGTTGACAGAGTTATTTAAATAAGAGTTGCCTAGTTAATGTAAAAATAAAAGTTTTACACTAAATGTTTAAAACAAAACAGGTTTAAAAAGGGAGCAGAAACAAGCAGAAAAGAAAATCACTACTCAAACATTGTCAGTCCATAGGAGGAAGGGAGTGAGGGGAAGGGGGGCAGAGGGCACACAACTTACTGTTTACACTCACACTGCAAGACAGAAGCAGCAAAATGGAGTGTGCAATATAGATAACCCAGACATGCACAACTACTTAATGGCATTGGCAAATGGCAACCCAACTGTACTGTAACTGGCAAGACTTTTTGTGACAAGTCCCTTGTATTTGGTGAAACAGTGTGGGCAGAAACAGGTCATAAGCCTCCAGCCACTATTGCCAAGAAAAGCCTGGCGAACACACCACCCAAGGTCCAAAGACTATTTCTGAAGATGATAAAAATATGAAATACAGCTAGAGTACAGCCCAGCTAAAGAAATGCTTGGGACAGATGTAATGTCCCATGAGCTGCAATGACGGTACTGAAACAAATGTCAAATATGAACAGAAATGAAACAGTACATGTGAATCTAGTCAAAGAGCTGCTGCAGTCTCAAATGAATTGTGGAAGATAATGGCTCAGGCTACCGCTGATGATGAGATCCTACAAAAGATAAGAGGCATAACCTGTAAATTCAATCCCTGCAGTATGGTGATTTCACAGATGAGTGTCGTTCATAGACGGTGTCTTATTCAAAGGTTTTACTACACTACGCTGCGAGATGTATCTTTATGTCAACAAGAATTAACACTGCAAGTAAAAGTTGGATAAAATACATGAGTCCTGCACATCCACCTAATGTTTCAGCAATAGCTTCTCAGTTTAAAATGTGTAGTTCTTGCAACACAGCAAATTACATTCTGGCATTCTTTACATTGAAATACGGTTTATTTGCAGGGACTAGGCATCTCGTGTGCTACGCGTGCTCGATTCCTAGGCTCGGCCACTGCGCGGGGTCGCCTGTCCTGCAGCTCGCATTCACAGCTCGGCCGCTGTGCGGCCGGCCTTGCCTGTCGCGCAATGTCTCACCTCTCTCTCGTCCTCAGTCTCTCCCCCCTCTCTTCTCTCTCCCTCCGTCTCCTCCTCTCCCTCAGTCTCTCTCGTGACTTTGTGTGTGTGTGTGTGTGAGTGAATTTATGACATCACTGATGATGTCGTCAGTGGGATTTATGACATCACCGATGTGACATCATTGATGTATCATCACTGAACTATCCACCTTATTTTTGAATGCCCCACTGTAAAAAATAATTGTGAGTACAAGGTCCGGTTTAACGTGAATTATTGTTGCAGCTTGCCATTTCCTTTGTTATAGGCCTACTCGGCTGCAGACCCAAATTATTACGTTATCCCAGCACCCGAACGAGCCACCCGAACAGCCATTCTGCTGTAGAGCAGAATGGCTCTGCTGTAAAATCCTCATGGACGTTTTTTTGTCAAGTTAAAACCATAGACTGTAAAACAGTCTATTACACTGGAAGCGGAAGAAGCACCCATCAGGCATCATGGCAGCTAGAAATAAGGTGGATAGCGCTGTGTGTGTGCGAGTGAATTCATGACATCACTGATGATGTCACAATGCCTATGTATGACATCACTGATGACATCAGCCAATGATTATGTCATCAGTGAAATCATCACTTGAACGTCGTAAGACCTAAAATGCGGTTACAACGTAAACGTGTCAAAATACACAATTTAGTTAATCATATTGTTAAAACGTTCGTTGTAGCTTGAAATAGAGACAATATTGATAGTGTGTGAATTGGCATTTGTCTGATTTATTGTGTAACAGAGTTGAAATCTGGTCTACACGAACACTACATTTCAACGCATTTTATGTCACATGAAATATCATAAATATGGGACTTAATAGGCTATGTGCTGTCAGCAAAAAGCTTCCAGGGCACAATTAATACTTTAGCGCTATAAAATAATGAATTGAGTTCCTGCAGTAACGCGCATATGGTATGCAAGTACTACTTAGTCGCTAGCTGTGACTGACTAGAGTCTAGTCACTAGTCCAAACAGTCTGCACCGGTCTACACCCCAAGTGCAGAAGGAGGTGCTCTGGGCATGCTATATTATTAACAGACTGTATAGGCTACAAGGCTCTGTTCTCCCTGAGTTGCCGGCGTTAAATGAAGCCTCTGAAGCCGTAGGCTACAGCCTACATAGACGCACACACAGTCAACATCATTTTATTGTTACATAATATAATAGTCTGGCACACATAATATAAAATATACCTGTTCCTGCTTGTTTAGCCTGTGGTGCCGTACAAGCATGTAGAACTTATGTACGAGAGATAGTAATAGACTATATATATGCCTGGAGCCCAGTACCTTTCTAGTGAACGTATAGCTCACTTCATAAAGCGTGTTGGCCTGAATGCCATCCCGTGTTCGCCATTGGATTTTTAATTGAAGATCCTGGTGAAATATGGTCTAAATCTGAACGTTCAATCAACGTCTGCAAATAGTGGGTGAAAAAACTTTCACTTTCAAACCTTCCTTGCACGTTTTTTCAACGTTGACCCTAAACGTATTTTAAAAGTCTTTTCAACCAAAAAATGCTTGCTGTGACGTCACAATCAACATGGCCGGCGCACAAATAGACACACACACTGTGATAAGTAAGCAATTACTTTTTCACAGCTGTTTCACTTTATGTAGTGTTTGTGTTATGAAGCAACTTTTAGTTGCCATTTCGATTCCCATACAGTTGATTTGTGCTTGATAGAAGCATGCGGTAGCCTACTAGCCATCCATGTTTGTATTTTACCGCGCAATTGCACTCGAACACATTAACACATTGAGTGCCACAGCGCTTCAGTAAAATTGTCTGGAGCCTGTGCCAGATTCACTTCCATTCAGTTGAAAACAGCTATAGAATTTTTTCTATTAGGGCTATATTGACAGGGCTGGACTCTAATGAAACATTGAACACTCCTGCTTCTTCCAAAGAAGAAATTTTGTTTCTAGACAGTTCCATTATGAAATGACAGCCTCTGAAAGAAGTGCACTTTCAAGGGTTTTCTGCTGTTTTTTTTAACTTTTCAAGATATAGTCACTTTTATGAATACTTTTTGCACTCTAATTTCGAGCACATTCACTGACTCTGGCTGGTGTTTTCTGATGTGGTGGCGTGGTGTGGTTCTGTGCAGCCTGCGTGCCCCCCCCCCCCTCCGAGCCAACTGTCCGCTGCAGACAGAGCAATCTATACGGCTCTGGCTGAAGCATGCATCGGTTTCCCCTTTGATCACGTCTTTCCCTGCTTTCTCCTGCACAAAGTAAAGGATCTGAGGTGGGTGGCGCAGCTCCCGTGTCGATGTTTAAGGTGGCGCCGTGTGATCCCTTGAAGGGATTCATGCTCACTGGCTAGGTATGACCTTAAACAGCAGAATTATGGAATAATATGAATTATGATTTTAGGACGTCCACAGACGTCCTTGGCACTCCTCGTTACTTTTTTTTAGGACGTCCACAGACGTCCTTGGCACTCAATGTTTTAAGAGCGGAACACGGAATACTGCGTCAGAGGTTCGGACACCCGACTTTCAATGGAAGGCACCATGTGATTTACTGATGTCATTTATGACATCACTGATGTGGGACAGAAATAGACAGACGGAGCCCTAGCTCCCATTCATGATGATGATGGGATGTAATTGTTCATTTGAATCATTGTTTCAAAGTCTACAATGATTCCATACATGTCAACTTCTCAAAGAAATGTAAGATTAAATGAAAAATGTCATAAAATAAACATGTAATGCCACAGTCATCGGAATGTGTTGGATCTGAATTTTTCACAATTGTGACCAGGCCTTGGCCAAATAATACTTGCAAATAATCTCTTTGTTACCTTTGCTCCATCAAGGTACAGTATATAGGTGTCTCGTCTGCAGCTCTGTCATCGCTACCATGAGCAAGATGGCTGCTGCCATGCAGGGGGAGTGTGATGCTGACAAACCACAGGGCAAGGTAAACCTATTTATGACTTATCTTTTCCACATTATGAATCACATAATGTAGGCCTGCACAATTAATTCAGTTTATTGAGAAAACTTTATAAAACTAGGCATCTTGCGCCCTACGCGTGCTCGATTCTTAAGGGCAGTTTAGACTCCAGCGATTTATCATAGCCCGACTGGCATAGCTGAACATGACGTCCGTTCCAGTGTCGCTCGACGCTGATTTTGGACGCTGTCGCTCGTAAAAAGTATAAACACCTAGGCGATAGGAGAATGCATCGCAGAGGCACAGTCAGGATGTGTTGTGATATTTTCACATGGATTAATGCCGGACGGACAGACAGAGAAGCTGCCAGTCAAGGTATAACCTTACCATTTTGATTGCAACATTACAAAACTGTCTGATCTGCTTGCTAGCATGCTGTATGATTATCCATGCTAACGATGTGGTAGCTGTTACTTACCCTCTGTGTTGAGAAGCCCAAAGGCACGGGAACCGTGTCATTGTGTTTATTAAGTTTTTGACAAATATGTTATCTTCTTCCATTGTTAATTCAACTAGCTAGCTAGAGTTAACTAGTGGCTTCAGAAACTGCGGTAGGAGAGAAACAATTGTGGTTGTCATGACAACGAAGCTAACGATGGGGTCAAAGTTGAATCCAGATGAAGTCTTGACGATGGTCACAACGTTCATCACAACGATGGCATATCGCCCGTCGCTGGAAGTATAAACACTTGTCACCATAAATCGCTGGACTCTAAACTGCCCTTTAGGCTCGCCCGGTGCACAGGCTCACCTGTCCTGCAGCTCGTCGAGCTGGCCCTGCAGCTCGCATTCACGCCTTGCCCGCAGCTCGGCTGCTGTGTGGCATTGCCTGCCCTATTAATCTCTCACCATATTCCTCTCCTTGTGTCTTGCCTTTCATCGCCTCTCTCCCTCCATCCACCCCTCCCTCAGTCTCCTTAGACTGCTCCAGTGGAGAGACGAGCGGCCGCCCACATGGCAGAGATGACAGAAGCCGAGGGTCTAGGCGTCTAACTGGAAGACCGAGAGACGGTCAAGAAGTCTGAAGATCAAGGTAACACACAGGAAAATGCATACAAAGAGACATTATGTGCTTTAGCAGAGGCAGTTATGTGTGCACGCAATGTCTCCCTCTCTCGCTCCCTCAGTCTCTCTCCCTCAGTCTCTCTCCCTCTCTCCCTCAGTCTCTCTCCCCCTGTCTCTCGCTCCCTCAGTCTCTCTCTCCCTCAGTCTCTCTCCCCCTCTCTCTCCCTCAAGTCTCTCTCCATCTCCTCTCTCTCTCCCTCTCCCTCAGTCTCTCATCCTCACCCTCAGTCTCTCTCCCTCTCCTCTCTATGCCTCTCCCTCAGTCTCTCTCCCCTGTATCTCTCTCCCTCTTCTCTCTCCCTCAGTCTCTCTTGTGAGCCTCAGACTGACGTCATCACTGACGACATCACTGATGACATCACTGATGAAATCATCACTGATGTCATCAGTGACATCATCGTATCAGCCTTATGGCAATCTGCCTTAGGGCAGTTAGGGCAATTAAAAAATCCGGCTCAGTCAGGTCACCCGCACGGGTGCTCGTTACACCTCCTGAAAGTTTCAGCCCCATCACACGTAAAACGGCATAGCTGTGGCCAGACAAAATTCTGTTCACACACATGGACACTTCACAAATTATAAGAAAGATAGATTACACTGGGAATTGCTTTCATTTGTTCACTTGTATGTAAAAGTTTGGGTTGAGGTTTCCCCACATGCATTTTGGTGTTGTCAGGATGGGGAAGACTCACATATCTTTCCTCTCCAGGCCGAGGAGATGAGAGCCCAGCTGGCCTCCCTGCCTCCCCAAACTGCTAAAGAAGACTCCTCTGCTCCAGACTGACTCAACGCTCCCATCTACCACAAAACCGCTGGCCACACCGCTGAAACTCAGCGCAGAGGTTAAAGTGGTGGACATCATTGGGAAGATATCGGGTGGGTGTATGTTTGAGTTTTGAGTTTAACTTTATTGTCCCATAGGGAAATTTGTCTTAGGCATTTGTACAGCAGCAATAGAGCGTGACAAACGTAACAGACAGTACAGTACAGCTGAAGACAAACAGCGCGTAGACAAGAGGACAACATAGTCAGACATGATGCAGCCTGGGCTACGAGTTAACAACTCTACCTAACCACGTATTGCACTTCAATATTGCACTTCAAGTATTACACAATCCCAAAACCGCATTTCAAACCAATACCATCATAAAACCATGGTTCCTTAAACAAAAAACATTAAAACCACTGACTGTAAGGATAAAAAGTAAAAAGATAAAATGAATATATAAAACTAACTAAGGCAAGATAAATATAAATATCACATGACCAGACAGGCTGCAGGGACAGCTGAGCTCAAAGTGAGCTACCATGTATGCCCCACCAAACACCAACAGAGATTTCTCGGATCATCCGGCTCTTTAAAGGAGCGTTCCAGAATCACAGAGCTCTGTCTGCTCGCAACCAGGAAACGTTAATCCAGAGGGTTCCTGGGTCGTCAGGCTCTTAATGGAGGGTTCCTGAGTAGCCGAGCTCTGACCTCTCAGAGGACAGAGCTCTACCCCCTAGTGGGAGGACAGGCAGTTTGTTTAATAAGGCTATAGATGTAGGGAGGAAGGAGCGCTTGTAGCGGTTACTCTTAAAGCTACAGGCTCTGAAGCGCCTTCCGGAAGGTAGTAGCTCATAATCAGGATGTAGAATGTGGGTGGGGTCGTCCAAAATTTTAAGAGCCAGATTCACTGCTTTTTTATCGAAAATGGTCTGGAGGGGGGGGGAAGTCCCTCTGCCCTATGATCTTCATAGCAGTTTTTATCATTTTGTTGATTTTAGACTTGTACTGGACAGAGAGGGTGCCGAACCATGCCTCCATGCCATACCTTATTAGGCTACCCAACACTCCATTGTAGAAAGTTAGCATGATCTTGGAACTTACTCCAAACAATCTCAGCCTTCGGAGAAAGTGGAGTCTTTGGGCTAATTTGCCGCACATATAATCAACATGTATATTCCATTTGAACAGGTTGTCGATTTTTACACCCAAGTATTTGTAGGAGCTAACTTGTTCAATGCAGCTCCCCCCTATGACCACTGGGTCGTGGACTTTGACCGCTTTGGGATCGAAGATCATTTCTTTTGTTTTAGATGTGTTTAGGATTAAATTGTTTTCCTGACACCAGGCCTCAAAAGCCGAAATCTCCCTGTGATACACTGAGGGACAGTCATCTGCACACAGCAGGCTCAAGATTATTGTGTCATCTGAGAATTTTGTCATCTGAGAATGTGTGTGTGCATGGATTTACTTGTTCCATTAATAAGATACTTTACAGCTCCTACAGCTGCTGATCCCAGTTCTAAAACAATTGGTACCCCAAAAGTGGCAATCCTACCCCCCATCCAAACTGGCTCCAGTAAAGTCTTATGCAATTTCATGTTTGTGTAAAAACAGCAGGACACTGAAACCTAACAAACTGAAGCTAACCAAGTCGGATGCACAAAATAATAAACCAAACTGATTCTAATCTGTTATATTTCAGATCCTACAGATGAAAGAGACCACTAACCCAAAACCTCAACTTCCTAACATCTCTTCATGGCTTTGGGCTGGTGTGTGTGTGTGTGTGTGTGTGTGTGTGTGTGTGTGTGTGTGTGTGTGTGTGTGTGTGTGTGTGTGTGTGTGTGTGTGTGTGTGTGTGTGTGTGTGTGTGTGTGTGTGTGTGTGTGTGTGTGTGTGTGTGTGTGTGTGTGTGTGTGTGTGTGAGAAAAAAAACTCATGTCAGTTTCATGATGGCCAAAGTTAGCCTGGGTAAACCCATCCCCCACGTGACCTGCACTCAGACCTGGGAGATGTGGGGGCTGGGTTTACCTAGGCTAGGCCAAAGTCATCATTCAAGTCCCACCTGTTCAAACTGGCCTATTCACTGTAATCACTAACCCCCTCCCATACTGGTCTTTCATTTAAATTTTCTTCTCTGTCGCTGGTTTTATGTGGATTGTTTTTTATATACATGTACGCTTTTAAATGCTGAACTGTTTTACATGCACTGTAAGGTAACCTTGGGTGTCTTGAAAGGCGCCTCCGAATAAAATGTATTATTAAAGTAAAAATTTATTTGGAGTCACATGCTATGATGTTAGTGTGCAGTAAGCATCACATGAAATTGGCATCTATAACTGATTATTCAACTATAAGCTACCTACCTACTGTTGGACACTGAGGCAATGCCTTTTGAGCACAGGTAGGAGTTGAGACTGTTAAACATGAAGATAACAATAAGATGATCCCATTACTGTCAGTCAATGTAACATTTGTTGAAAAACTCAAGCTGTGTTATGTCAGTGCTGTGAAACCAGGAGTGGGAGGAAGGAGAGACTCACCTGTGGACAGGGGAGGCGTTTGAGAAGGGGAGATGATATAGGAGCTGCGTGTGTTTACTCATTCCCTTTGTCTGCCACCATGTTGCAACACAATGTTTGTTCCAAACATTTTGTTTCCTATCCTTTGCATGAGACCATGCTGTGATGCCCACCAGTAAGTGTTGATATTATCGTGTGTAGTCTTTATGTGAATGACATTGTTGTGAGTTACATTTAACTGCTGCTATACATCCCAAATGAATGTGTATGTATGTATCTTACTTAACAGATCCTGGTGTAATGTATGGAATTGGTCATCTTTGCTATCTTTTACCTGTTTTTCCCATATAAATAGGATAATGTGGGAGACTTGAAGACCCTTAGTTTACTTTAGTGGCTGTATTAGAAATGTAAGCTGAGCTCATATACCTTTGTTTATTGTTAATTTCAGTTGTAGTTATAGTGGGCACAGCAATGTATTGATCCTTTGTTAATGCACAGAAAATCATCCATCCAACCTTCTTGCCTTAATCAATAAACATCTAGATCTATTATATAGTATATATTTAACTATAGTGATCTTGACCAGAGGCATATCCTTGTGTATTCTCTATCTAAAAGACAGACTCAAAGTCCCAAGTCAACTGAAGGTGTTTACAAATAATAAAACCTGATTAAATGAAGCAGTGTGGGATGGCACGAGAGCCATGGCCAACAATTACTATTGATGGGTTTGATTCAAATTCAGAGGTTGAGAATGCAATGAATGATTTGAGTGAAAGATTAACTGTTTTTAGACATTAGGTTTACAGCAGAGTTCCAATATATTTTCAGGTGATGTGGACTCCAGTGCCTAATTTGAATTGGCAAAAGTTACATACTAATATAGCCCCCTGCTGGCTCTCTCTGGTAACTGTAATGTGTGTGATTTAAAGGATGGTCAGAGTTTCCTTTCAATTAGACTCAAAATGACGGAATTCAACATAAAACAGGTTCAGCCAAGGAAACAGTGCTGCTCTTTCAGCTAGTGATGCCTGAGTAAAGACGGCAGCAAACAATCTGACATTGACGATAATAGCCTGCAAACAGTTTGATTAACAAAGCTCATGGCTTTATTTATCTTTGATCTGTACAGTTGTTCAAGGCTGTGGAAAACACATCTTACATTTATACAGTAAAAACTCGAATTTGTACAACTTTCTAAAGTACAAATGACTTCATACAGCAACACTGATTCAATTTGAATGGTCAAAGCAGGGAGTATAATAACCTTAACAGGTTTGTGTACAATACTAACTACAGCAAGTTGCTGTTAAACACTCCATACTGTACTGTTTTTTTCTCCTCAGAAATATGAAGTTCAACATAAAGAAAATGTGCAGAGTAGGGGCAAGAAAGATATTTGCTGGTTCTTCTTGACACTGCAACTCCTCCAACAGCTCACTCTGCTCTGGTAGACTGCAGCAAAACACAAAGGAAGCATGAGGATTATAGCAATGTGACATGGAATTGAATAGAGTGCAATTGTTTTCATGGACCACACTGTATGTGACTTTAAAGGACTTTTACTCTGCACTTTATAATTTATCATTTGAAGATTGTCTGTCTGCTCCATCTTCTGCTATTGACTGCTGTGCTGCATACTGCACAAAGCCAAATTCCTTGTTTATAATGACTACACACGACTATGTCTATTCAAATGATCTTGAATCTTTAGTATGAATTGGATACAGGGATAGATGGCATTGGGTATGGCCCACAGTAGCCTGTGTATGTGTGACAATAAAGTGACGTCTCTGGTTATTGAGAGATGCAGACGCTACAATAGTAAATGTAGCTATATGATTATACAGGAGGAGACATTTCAGTGTTTCACATGAATCAGTAGTGTCAAACTCAAAACTAAAGACTGGCTCGGGCCTCTACTGTCTTGTGCTCCCAGCTGTGCTCGTTCTGATGTAGGCTCAGACAGGTGGATGCACACACACACACACACACACACACACACACACACACACACCTGATTACAGTACTAGGGCTATAATCAGACGTAGAGCTGCGACTATACTAATCTGATCAATAACAGCTAGCCTGTCAGAGTTATGAGGACACGATCAGTGATTAAACCTACATTCGTACTGTCACCGTCCAGACTACTGTAGGCCTATTATATACTGTAACGTATCGGGTAATTACGTGTATTGGGGTGTTTCCGTGCTTGGCTAGGAACTGATATGTGTGGGTGTGTTCCTAGGGGGAAGGGGATATATGTGACCAGCGGCCGGGGCGGAGGCCAGTCAGGCCAGGGTGGGCGAGCTGACCGGGTGGTTTAGAGCTAGCAGCTAGGAGCGTGTATTGTGAAGACAAGAATAAAGAGCCTGTACCAACTTCAAGTCTCCAGTTCCTTGGACGAATACCCACTTCGTTACATTGGTGCCAGACAGTAAAGCGGTAACGCCTCTGATTCGGCCGAGAGGGGAGAGGGTGAGAAGGAACGGCAAAAGAGACGGGTGGTGCGGCTTTTTGGCTCTAGAAACTAGCGCTAGTAAGTTAGCTACCAGGGGTGCTAACTGCTAACTGCTAGCTGCTAAAACCACGTGCGATGGTGCGCGGAGAATCAAGTATCTCCGGAGAATGGCCATCGGTGAACGGGAGGAAAGGAGAGCTGACGGCGGGGATCAGCTCGATGCTGGCGGGCATGGAGGCCCGTGTGTTGAGAGAGGTCGGACGGCTGGTAGAAGAGACTCCTGCCTGGGCAGTGGAGGTGATGCGGGCGCTGCGAGAAGTCATGCAGCGGGTGGACTTGATGAGCGCGGAGTTAATGCAGCGCCCAGAGCGGCTGGAGGAGCCACGGAAGAGACTGTGTTGGACCTGCAGAGAGCCGGGCCACGTGGCGAGGTGGTGCCGATGCGGTTCCGGGAGACGGACCGGGTATGCGGGACAACGACATGGACAGCAGGGAGCCTGCTGGACATGTAGCGAGATTGGACATCTAGCCAGAGAGTGTCCAAAGGCTGTCGGAGATCGGGGGACAGCGGGAGAAGAGAGACGTGCAGGCGGCAGACAGGTGAGACTCTGCTGGACTTGCCAGTCACCGGAGCACTTGGCCAGGGACTGCACTGAGAGTGTGGAGGCCGGAGGTGAGACGCAGGCTGGGAAGAGCGTGAACAGCCAGAGAGAAGAGAACGACATCGTCTGCAGCGTTGTTACAGTCGGGAGAGCGACGCTCGTGTCTCCGAGTGAGCGAGAGGGGTTACCGCCGGGGGAACCGGCCCAGCCTAACCGCTATACACCCCCTAACGTTGCACTGCGGAGAGCCGAGGGGAAGATCGACGCCGGTGGTGTTCGCTCTGCTGTCCTCAACCCTGGAGGAGGGGGACGGAAAAACGAGCGGAGAGCCGAGGGGAAGATCGACGCCGGTGGTGTTCGCTCTGCTGTCCTCAACCCTGGAGGAGGGGGACGGAAAAACGAGCGAGTGCGAGGCCGGGAGGACGACGCCAGGGTCAGCTGGAGAGTCGACGGGCGCGAGTGGAGACCGGAGGACGAGGATGTCGATCCGGTGCTCGTTCGTGCATTTGCTACTGGAACAAAGGGGGGACCGAAAAGAGTGCTTCAGGGGAATTGGTGAAGCTGGGAAAAGGGGGGATGGAAATGGGGTTTAAAAGAAAAGCTAAGGAAAATGTGGGGGCTTGTGTTTGAATTGAATGTGTGAAAAAGAAGGAAATAATGAAAAACTAGACATTATGGAGTGCCTAATGGGAAACTAGACATTATGGGGGTACCTAATGGAAAACTAGACATTACGGAGTACCTGATGCAAACTGGACATTATGACGGGGTGTTGGGAAAAAAGAAGGGACTAATTGTGGGGAATTGAAATGTTGTGGGGTTTGTGGGGATTAGATTTTGATGTGGTGATGGGAAAAATATTGTGTTGGGTGTGTTTTGGTACAGGGGGATGTGTGTGGGTTGTGCATGTCGCGTGGAAGCGACATTAAATTTGTGTGGGGGATGTGTAACGTATCGGGTAATTACGTGTATTGGGGTGTTTCCGTGCTTGGCTAGGAACTGATATGTGTGGGTGTGTTCCTAGGGGGAAGGGGATATATGTGACCAGCGGCCGGGGCGGAGGCCAGTCAGGCCAGGGTGGGCGAGCTGACCGGGTGGTTTAGAGCTAGCAGCTAGGAGCGTGTATTGTGAAGACAAGAATAAAGAGCCTGTACCAACTTCAAGTCTCCAGTTCCTTGGACGAATACCCACTTCGTTACAATACATTAGCAGTATACACACATGAAAGGCTAGGCAGTAGGCTGCACTTGCTATCACTCACTTTCACCGCAGCTGTGACTGAAAAACAAAACGCAACATGTTCTTAGCAAACCTATTTGTATTAACGTTACACCATCCACGGGGACTGTATAATTAACATTAACGCTAATCTGAGAGATATGCTAGCATGGCTAACATAGGCTTACCTTGGCGAGCTGTTCAGAGCCAACAGGAAAGTACTGTAGCATTGTCAGGAACGAGGCGAGTCAGGATCTAGTCACCGCACTTTATTCTTTATCACACACAGGTCCGGGGCTACTGTCAGCCGTAGCCCACGCCAAAACAACCCCACAACACACAAAACCCCACTAGCTTCCTCCTAGCTTCTCCGCTCTTCCCACACACAACCTTCCCTCTCAGGTTCCACACTCCAACTCTCCGAGCTGTTCCCCTCTCTCACAGCTCCCCTCCCCCCAGCCAATCACAGGTGAATCCCTCTCTCACCCCACCCACTGGCTACATGTCGCCTTCACAGACCCCCCGTAACTCCCCATGCACAGAACAGTACAACACACAACAGCAGCACACAAACCCAACCCGTTACACTTCCCCCGCACATCAAAGCTTCTGGCCCACCAGAAGCACCCAAGTCCCTCTCCCCCCCCCAGTGGGGTCACTCCTCCGCCAGGTGACTCTCCTCAGCCCCCCCCTGTGTCCCACAGTCATCACACGCACTGCAGTAGTTCCGCACATCCCCCTCGTACTGGTTCCAATAGAACCGTGCCCGAACACCGCGGACCGCCTCCTCAGTCCCCTGATGACCGGGTCCCGGGCCCCTGTGTGCCCACCGTAATACCAACTCCTGCAGGTAGCTGGGTACCACCGCCCGGAACCCTCTCTTCCCCTGTTCCCCCCTCCCCAACACTCCGTCTTCATCCAGATGCAGGTCGGTAAACATCTCCCACAGTTCCTTTGTGACACCGGAACACCTGTGAATCTCCTCCACAGGGGGCCGGCGTCCGGCCACCACCCACGTATACGCGGGACCGATATCCGCGTCCTCCACCTGCCTGTATTGCCACTCATCCGCGTCGACATCCATGATGGTCATGTTGTTGTCCTCCAGGTCCACATCTGAACAGAACTCCTCTTCATCTGAACAGTACTCCTCTTCCTCCGCCTCTCGCACTCGCCCGTCCTCCCGTCCCCCTCCCCCAGGGGGCGGCGTGTTCAGGACAGCAGGGATAACACAACCGGCCGCGACCGCGACCACCACCTCGGCTTCCCGTCCAGCAACCGTGGGGGGCGTAGCGCAGCTCGGCTGTGCCGGTCCCTCCGGCGTTAGTGGCGACACCTGCACACTTGGAAATATGAGCGTCGCTCTCCCGATCCTAACAAAGTTCTCTTCCCCCCGGCTTTCCACACTCTCCCCAACCCGTGTCTCTTCCCTGACCCCCACTGTCTCAGTGCAGTCTCTGGCCAAATGTCCAGGCCTCTTACACGACCAGCAGAGTCTCACCTGCCAGCCGCCTGCACGTCTCTCCTCTCCCGCCGTCTTCTGCTCCCCGACAGCCTCCGGACACCCCCTGGCGAGATGCCCGAAGGCTCCGCACGACCAGCAGACACCTGGCCGTCCCCAGTATCGTTGCTCCGCGTACCCCGTCTGTCCCCCGGAACCGCTGCGGCACCACCTCGCCACGTGGCCCGGTTCACCACAGGTCCAACACACTCTTTGCGGCTCCTCCGTCCGCTTCTCTCCGCGCTGCGCGACTTCCCATAGTAGCTCCATAAGCCCCTCTGCCCAGGCAGGCGTAGCCTCCAACAGCCGTCTGACCTCCTGCATCAAGCGGGCCTCCACGCCGGCAAGTACCGCGCTGAGCTCTTGCTTCAGGCGGCCCTCCATGCCAGCAAGCACCGAGCCAAACTCCGGGGTCGGTAGCTCCTTTTCCCCCCCGTCCACCGACAGGCGTTCTTCATTGTGCACCATTCCACGTGGTCCTTGTAGCAGCTAGCACACAAACAGCTAACTGCTAACGCCAGGTCGCGCTCGAGCCTTCCAGTCGTTAGTTTTTCTTCTGACGCCAGTGTAGCATTGTCAGGAACGAGGCGAGTCAGGATCTAGTCACCGCACTTTATTCTTTATCACACACAGGTCCGGGGCTACTGTCAGCCGTAGCCCACGCCAAAACAACCCCACAACACACACCAAAACCCCACTAGCTTCCTCCTAGCTTCTCCGCTCTTCCCACACACAACCTTCCCTCTCAGGTTCCACACTCCAACTCTCCGAGCTGTTCCCCTCTCTCACAGCTCCCCTCCCCCCAGCCAATCACAGGTGAATCCCTCTCTCACCCCACCCACTGGCTACATGTCGCCTTCACAGACCCCCCGTAACTCCCCATGCACAGAACAGTACAACACACAACAGCAGCACACAAACCCAACCCGTTACAGTACGTTAACTAAGTTAGCCAATAATGCCCGTTAACTATTGATAATGCCGCGCTGGTCGATGACAGTTTCTTGGCCGAAAAACAAGACCTAAAATGTATATCCATAGTAACAATCGTGACCTTAGCCAAATTTAACCAAGGCTAAGTTTACAGAGTGATATACTTTTATTTTGACTTTGAGCAAGTGATTTCCGTATGCTGTCTGTCTGTGGGCGTACCTTGAAGTGGGCGTACCTTGCAGTGGGCGTACTCTGAACTGGTCACGTGACTTCCATTTTTCAATTTTCAATTTTCAATTTTGTATTTTGAAGTTTGAAATTGACTTTTCAGTGTACTCTTGGCTAATTCTGCATTTTTCCAATCCAAAATGAATAATGATAAAAAGGGAATGGCCACAATGAAAAATAGGGTCAGACTTTGCTTGTTTTTGTGTTTTTCGATTCAGTTTGAAAATTGATTTTTAGCTTCAATTTTCAATTATTTGACTGTTTTTCATTCTTCAATTTCGATTTTTGACCATTTTCCAAGTGTCAATTAGAAAGGAAAATTGAATTATACTTTAGTACCCTGATCTAGGACGCTTCTGTAATACGCTTTTCCCATTTTAAATTAGGATGAGTATATTGACTTAGGAACTGTTGTTCTGTAATGGGTGTTTTCCTAAATCAAGTCCTAACTCTAATTACCATGGTTACCAATCATTTAGGATAGGATTTGGAATTTAGGAAGTTTCTGTAATGTCGCCCCAGGTGCATAAGTGTGAAAAAGGGGCACCCCCTCATAATTATTTATAAAAAATAAAGTGACATACAAGTCAGGCCCGGATACCAGTGACACACTTGAAGTGCTCCCCTGCTATCAATTTACATATAAATAAAAATCTCTTTATTTTCACACAATTTGAAATCACACAATTGATCAGTGAAATACTGTAATTTATAGATTCATTATGCTATAACTTATTTGTACTGATACATATGCTTATATTAACCCAGTGGCACTCATATTCTGGTTTATTTCAAGAAAAACATTTTGGCTAGTGGAAATGAATTGGCTCGTAACTTTAAAATCTAGCAGCCATATTGGCTGGTGATAAAAAAAAAGTTTAATCTCAAACCCTGCAGGGAGAGCAGGTGGTGACAGTGGAGTGAGTGAGAAAAGGAGCAAATATATGATTGTTAAGACTGAACACTGACATCACAACCGTCTAATCCTAATGTTAATTTAAAATTAACATATTCCTATATGAATCTGGCTTCAAACGACCAAAAACTTTATATGATGATAATAATAATAATCAATGATGGTGGTTCACGGACGTGTGGGGGGGCGCCAAATCAAATCTCGCCTGGGGCACCAATATGACTAGGGCCGGCCCTGGGTGGGTGTGTGTGTAGGTGTAGGGGTCTGTGTGTTATCCGGCTTGGGACTTGAACCCGTGGCCCTGGGCGTGCGGTCCGTGCTCTTGGCCCCGCCCCCGTGGCTCAGCCTGGGGTAGAGAGTCAGACCTGATGCTCGCTCCAGCTGCGCCAGGCTGACCTGTAAGCAGGACGGGACAATAGAAGATATTATTTAAGCGGTTTCTGAAAATCATGTTAAAAAAACAAACGCATTTATGATTCAAACGTCATCAAAGTGATGCACATTTGTGAAGATTATCCTGCTGAACACAAATTCACACTCCCATAAACTTGTGTTAACCACAGAGCTTATTTCATACATTTAACTGAAATCCACATTTTAAAACCCTGTTCACTTTTCCCCATAAGCTCCAACATGCTACTTCCAGACTCATTCCTGCAGTCAGTGCTCTATAAAGCTGGAAATAAGGTCCAGGTTGTAACATTTTTAAATTCTCCTTTAGATCTTATGGGTTGAAAAATAAGGAATGACAGAAAGACAAGGTTTCCACCTGCACAACCTGTCTGAGGAAGGTCTCCGAATATTGGTTTCTTAAAGGAGAATTTAACTCAAAACAATGCTGAATGTGGACCAGTGATGTCATTCACTAACTTAAATTTAACCAAACTGAATATGGCTTCAAACATACAAACCTGACTTTGATCAGTTTTTCCGTTTTTTGCGCTATGGATAAAGTTCAACATTTTAAGAAAAGCAATAAACAGTAGTGCAAATGACATTTTGATATAATTTATCTTCACATTGGCATGTACTGTAGCCTACTCATTCAAACATTTTCTTTCAACAGTGAAAACAGCAGTGGTACTGTAGCTGGCTCACCTGGCTTTGCCATGGCATCCCTGAATCACTGCCGATCTTTTGGAAAAGACTAAAGACACACCTTTTCAGGCTCCATCTGGGCCCTTCTTGATCTAACTTATTTCTCTCTTTCTAAAAGAAGAAGAAAAAAAGAAAAAAACTACTAACCTAAACTTGTACCACTATTCCTTCAGAATTTGTAGTTGTCATAGACTGTGCTCCATAGTTGATTGCTCTATTGCTGACAAAAATGTGTTATTGTAAGTCGCTTTGGATAAAAGCGTCTGCCAAATGACGTAATGTAATGTAATGCATCCCCTCTCTCTCCCCCCACCTTTCCTGTTTGCTTACTGTCCTATATAAAAAATAAATAAAGTCAAAATGCCCAAAAAACAACAGTGCAAACAGCAATTTTATATATCTATTCTTTTGAATAGAACAGACCTGCAAGAGTTTACATCATTAGTGCAAAACATTTTAGATTTCAGATGAAATCTTTCTGAATAAAAGGACACTCATCATCATCAGTACATAAATGGGAGCTGGGGCTCAGTGATCATCAGTGATGTCATAAATTCACAGTGATGATGTCATCAGTGATGTCATAAATTGTGACATCATCAGTGATGTCTGAGGCATTATGACATCATCAGTGATCAGAGATAAATTGTGACATCATCAGTGATGTCTGAGGCATTATGACATCATCAGTGATCAGAGAGACACACACACACACACACACACACACACACACACACACACACACACACACACTGATGACATCAGTGATGATATCTTCAGTGGCATCACTGATAATGTCATCAGTGATGTCATAAAGGATGATGTCATCAGTGATGATGTCATCAGTGATGTCATCAGTCTGAGAGACTGAGGGAGAGGGAGAGACAGAGGTGGAGAGAGACTGAGGGAGAGAGAGGAGAGGGAGGAAGAGAGAGGAGGGAGAGAGAGAGAGGGAGACATTGTGCACGGCAATTATAGGGCAGGCAAGGCCACACAGCAGCCGAGCTGCGAATACAAGCTACAGGGCCAGCTTGGGGAGCTGCAGGACAGGCGAGGCCGCACAGTGGCCAAGCCTAGGAATGGAGCGTGCACAGCGCGCAAAGCGTTGACTCAGACCACCACACCTGACCATGTCTTCCATATGGCTCATGGGTAGCTGCCAAAGTGGCTGCTAGGTAAGACCGCCCCCATCTGGCAGCATCAGGTTATAGGCCTGCGATAAACAAATACTGAAGTATGCATATTTTTGTTATACAGTTCCTATGTCTTTCTGCTTTAATACTGCTAACATAGACCCCAAACATTGAATAGCCTACAAGCATGGCTCTCTGGTAGCGACTCTTAGCTGAAACTATGCACAGTGTGTTTGGGCTTTGGCTGAGGGGCAGAGTCAGTGTAACGCTGCAAGGGAAAGGTGTGTGAATGAGTGTGAATGCATAGCACATGTAAATAAAATGTTTTTGTTATTCATTCCATTCCAGGCAGTCTTTGCAATGTGTTCTGTTCATTGCAGATGGTCAAATCACAATGATGATTAAAATACGATTTATTATTGTGCAGCCCTAACAGCAAATAAACAAATGCACACGTTAGGAAAAATCAGTCAGTAGCCTATTACTCATTACTCATCAGATCCTAATCCTAATCCAACATGGCGCTGCCCTGCAGGCAACATGGAGGAAGGCTCTTGCTGCAAATTGTCTGTCTGTTTGTGGCGTCTTCTTATGTTGTTTCTTGTCGTTTGGCGCACTTGGCACTGCATCTACTATGTGTGTGTGTATGTTTGGACTCTACGCTGAACGTTGGTGGAATTAAATGGGGAAGAATGAAACTGTTACTTGTAACGTGGCTATCGAGTGTTTTGCCGGCGAGCTCTCCAGCACTGGACAACTTAAATACAGCGGGTCTGAGCTTTTAGACTTGTGGGACTGCAGACTTTTACCATCGCCAAACTTGTTGGGAGACGTCCCCGTGGAGCTACTACGGCAATCCAGACCAGCGCCCGACCGTGCCAGGAAGACCAGGAAGCGGGGCAGGAGAGGAGGCGTCAGGCAGCGGGTGCGAAGAACTGTCAAACTTCCACTACCGCCCATCCTGCTCTGATTGCAACCTACGCCACTGGCAATTTGGTCCCCCTAAATTTTTTTTTTTTTTTTTTTTTAAATCTGAGGGGGCAACTGCCCCTGACGCTTAAGCCCTTTTCCCACATGCGCTTTGTACCGCAAAATGACCGGAACGTGGTCAAATGCCTGTATGTGGGAAAGGCGCCGTGCCGGTATAAGCGCGACCCCGTCGTCGCGGCCATTTCACCAGTTTTGAGCCAGTCAGAAGACCGGTATGCCGCGATAGACAGACAGGTGAGAAAGGGGTCCAGTCATTTTCCGCTATCAGTGGGCTGTGACTTCGCGGACCAGGTTGCACACAGTAGACAGTCCAACACCAAATACACAGCTGATTGTTCGATATTCCCCTGGTGTTGCGTACCACCAAAGGACTATTGCCAGTCGCAAACGCGCTTCGAGTGGTTTTCGCCACCGGGTGATCTTGCGTGTTAGTGCGGGTCGGACCAGACTCAGCACGTAGTCGAACGTACACATGCGAAAATGACGCTTCCATTCCACGTCGTCAAAATTGTTCAGAGCATCTTCCCAAAATACATTCCCTCCTGGTCTCTCTCGCTTCCAGACGATTCTAGTCTCACGCAGCAGCGCAGAGGTACATAACACTGTCATGATCTGTCCCCGGTTTAGTCTATCTTCATATTCTGCACGATGTTGAGCGGAGAAGACTGCGAACATTAATCTGTTTCTGTTCGCACGTACAGTATATCCCTTTCCATTTTCGCCTTAATTTGTCTGCGTCGCTGTCTACGTTTGAGGAAAAAGCGCGTCAGCAATATTATCAAAAGAGTGGACGCCGGCTCCATGTTTGTTTGTTGTTTTTTTCTGACTGGCCTCAGTGGCCTGCAGCACAGACCCCAGGCCACTCTCCTCCGCCCCCCGCCCCCCGCCCGCTCCGCCGCACCCCACCCCACCCCCCAACATACCGGCTATTTGACGACCTAGATTCTCACATGCGAACGCTGAGGTGTGAAGGGAAATTCAGGGAAATGTCCGATATTGACTTACAGGTAATTTTCCGGTACGCATGTGGGAAAAGGGCTTTAGAGCCCACTTTACACTGTTTACACAGCCTGTGATGCTTGTTAAAGCCGTGATCGTTGTGGGATTATTACACCTGAGACAGACAGACCCAGGGATCAAGTTACAGAGAGCCCACTTTACACTGTTTACACAGCCTGTGACACTTGTTAAAGCCGTGATCATTGTGGGATTATTACACCTGAGAGACAGACAGACCTGGACTCTGTACTGCACTCACTGTCATTGGCTGCTGCTATAATCGTATACGGTTATTGTTATTTTATTTTTGTGTTGAGATGACAAGTTTTGCACTGTGTTTCGAAGTGATAATAATAATAATAATAATAAGTTCAGTGTTTCTGCCTATGTTGTGTCTGTTGTAGTGTAATTATAAAATGACCTAAAGGGAGAGCAGGTCACCAAGTGAGTGAGAAAAGGAAAAATACTGAATAATTACATTACTACAGTATAATCCTAATGTTAATTTAAAATGAGATATTCATCTAAATATGGCTAAAAATCATCCAAACGTCCCTTACGGGCGCCGAAGAAAAAAAAAAAAAAAAATTGTGTCCCCCTTATTGCAAACTCGTTCCGGCGCCACTGACCCACGCTCACTGAAGAACAAGCTGGACGAACTGCGCACACAGGTTGGTGCGAGTTATGAATACCGTGAGTCTGGCATGCTGGTGTTTACTGAACCCTGGTTTCACGCTGACGTCCCGGATAATCTTATACAAGTCGATGGATTTACTCACATACGCGGGGACAGAGACGATCGATCCAGCAAAACGAGAGGGGGAGAGCTCTGTGTATACCTACGTGAGAGCTGGTGTAGGAACTTTACAGCTAAAGACAGTTTTTGCAACCCTGATCTGGAGCTGCTGTGCTTATGCCTGTGACCGCACTACCTCCCGAGGGAGTTTACCAACATATTTGTGTGTGTCGTTTATGTACCACCAAACGGGAACGCCGCGAGAGCAGCGAGCCAGATCACAGACTGTGTCCACCGGCACTTACAGAATAAACCCCACGCCCCCATGTTGATTCTAGGTGACGTAAATCACTGCAATTTGGATAAATCACTGCCTGGCTTTCAGCAGTATGTGAAGTGCGGCACGAGAAACAACAATATCCTTGATAAATGCTAAGGCAATATTAAGGATGCTATACTGCTAGAGCCAGGCCGCCCCTTGGTAACTCGGACCATAACGCCATATACCTTCTTCTCACCTATAGGTCAGCCTTTAAGTCCAGAAAACCAGAAATTAAAACTGTGGACGTGTGGTCAAACGACTACATAGAGGAGCTCAAAGGAAGCTATCTCTGTACGGACTGGAGCGTTGTCTTCCAAGATGCTCATGTTCATGAAGCCGCAGAGGTGCTAACAGGATATGTCTCCTTCTGCAAGCACATTATCCCTCAAAACACTATAAAGACATATCCTAACAATAAACCTTATACTACTAAGGGAGTTATAGAGTGCATCAGAAGGAAGAAAATAGCCCATAGACTAGGAGACACTGCAGCCCTGAAGATGGCCCAGAAGGATCTCAACCGGCAATTAAAGACAGCACAGATTAAATATAAGGAACGGGCAGAACAGGCTCTGTCCAACTCCAACACCAAGAAACTGTGGGACTCAATTGGCACCATGACAAACATGGACTCTAAGAAGAAAAAGCCCCTGTCGGCTCATGATGAAATAGCTAGAGCAAATGAGCTGAATCATTTTTATATGCGTTTTGAAGTTGATACCTCTAAAGAGTGCAATGAAGTGTTGGACAATCTACACTATGATTTGAATGACAGAGTGATAATTGATCCAGATTCTGTTACCCAACGGCGCAGGAAGCACGGTGCGGTGGGCGCTGCAGCACCCCCTGGTGGCAAGAGATGTAAAAAAAAAAAAAAAAAAAAAAAAAAAAAAACCCGCTGAATAAGTGTCCAAATGTTCATGTAATTCTGGCCAATACTCCACTTCTGTTATAACATTTCAGTCTGGAAGATATAATCTTTATGACTAAAAGGCTAAATGAATAGCTTAGAAAATGAATAGCCCCGGGGGCCCATGGTACTATTAATCCAGCCCTGGATATATGGGAGGAATAGCAGGTAGGCTATCACTGTCCCTGATTCCTGAGGGTAAATTGAGTAATGCTGCAGAGAAGAGGAGAAGACACCGAATAATGACATCACAACAGTATAATCCTAATGTTAATTTCAAATTAAATATTCCTCTAAATATGGCTAAAAGTCCAACAAGGGTGGGAGAGAGAATGAGGATTCCAACACAGCAGTGGGAGCAATGGTGACATGGAGGTGAGTGAGAAAAGGTGACTGAATAATGAAACAACAGTCTAATCTTAATGTTAATATTCCTCTAATCTGGCAACAAAGTGGCCAAAAAATTTAAGGTCGCCGCCAAGTTTTCCGGCGCCCGCATGTTGAGTCGGTGGCTACGGCCTTGCAGCACCCCCTACCTAAAAGTACTTCCAGCGCCACTGCTGTTACCCGTGTTTTTAAATCACTGTGTGTTAACAAAGCTACTGGACCAGACAATATGTCTGCTTATTTACTATAAACCTTTGCTGAGGAACCCATGCCGGCCTGGCACCCACTTTTTCAGCTCTCAATAGACACAGAGGTGCCTGAGCTCTGGAAAAAATCTATCATAATTCTCCCAAAAAAGGCCTGTCCCCAGGAGGACAACGATTATAGGCCAGTGGCCCTATAACTTCCAATGTAATGAAAGGGTTAGAGAAGATAATCATAGAGAAATTAGATCAATATCAATTTGCTTATAGTAAAAATCTCTCTTTCCACCATTCTGCACTTTATCTTGAGGCATCTTGAAAGTGCAGTGACATACGCCAGATTGCTCTTTGTGGACTTTAGCTCCGCTTTTAATTCAATTCATCCACATATTTTGCTAAAGAAGCTAGTTCAGTTGAATGTTAATCCATTCTTTGTTAAATGGTACCACTCCTTTCTAGGCCACAGAGAGTGAGATTTAACTCTGCACTCTCAACCAGTAGCGGGCGGCTCCAGACAATTGTGGCTGGGGGAGCTAAGGGGGAGTTTAATTATTTACAGGGGGGGTTCTCAGTGGTTCTCAACCTGTGGCACGGTGCGGGTACCACTGGTGGTACGCGGGACCCCCTCCCTCTCATACATTCATATGGTGGTTATTTCTCAGGTGGTACTTACCACTGATATAAGAAGTAATAATAATATGATAGGCTAGGGTGCGAATGGCTATACTGCTAGACAAGGAGGGCCACTGTTTTTCAATTGAGAGCCAAATCTCCAACCCAACATTATGCATATGTGTACTTCAATGAGCTGAAGACTGTGGCCCCTATCGTTGCATCGGCGCAGTTTCTAGGCCGAGCGGCAGGCGCAGATCAAAGCAGTGGGCGTGGAAAGGCGCACTTGATATCGTCGTGCTGGCGCTAGATGCAGCCCAAAGCATTACAATCACGCCTTTTAGGCGTAAAATTATGCACCGTCATGCTCATTGGATAAGTGCAATAAACGAATCGCACGCTTGCCTTTTTAGCTCCAATTCCAGTGATCCCGCAAAACCAGACGAAAGCCAAACGCTCTGCCCCCCCCCCCCTCCCTTCATCCAGCCTGTCTGTCTGCATTATAGGCTATTATTCCATATTATTATGCTTCTCAAAGCAATCTAACTGCAGTTTCAATACTGCAAGCATGTAAATACGCTACACTATAGCAAGATCAAAGTGAAAATAATGTTCTATGCATCAGCTAGAAAAATATAGCCTATTAGATTGGTGAAAGTTTGTCCAGAAAGATATCATTTTCTCTCGCCTGCTGCAGGAAGGATGATGCACATAAATATACCCTACATTATGTCAAGTCATTGCATAAATGTGTTTTTATTGTAAAACTAAATGTGAAATAGGGCCAAGTTATTGGAGGGACATCAGAGTATAGCAGATGCCATTAGAAGCGCGTTCCGAAGCGCGTTCCGCTGTTACTTCTCTAAATCACGTTAACTCCACAAGGGGTAGGCTATATATAGGCTCAAGAGGACATATATGTTTCACATAGGGTGGTGTTTTCATTTCGAAGTTTTATTTGGTCCAATATTGAAATGTTGACAATGGCAGGCTGTGTTACCATTACACATTAATTTAGAACTACCTTTTATATCTATTTTGGCTCATTTGGTGGCTATTTAGTAGCGAAATGAAGAAACACAATGCATGCTGGGAACTCAGAGAGAGAGAGAGAGAAGGGTGACAGAGAAGAAGCAGTGAAGGCAGAGAATAGGCCTGCTTTTCAAAAGCGCAAAGCGCTAAATGTAGGCCAGCTCCCAAGATATAACTAGGCTGGTATTTAGCGCCGACACGCCCACTTTGGGACTGCGCCACGCCCATTCGGCCTAAAGCGCATTTGGCAGCCTAAAGCCTATTGCTATCTTGCCGAAACAGGCGCAAGGCACGTTTTTTTGCGGTTAAGGCCCGTAATAGCGCCGATGGCCTGTGGGAGAATAGAGCCCTGTGTGTATTTAGACCTATGCCACACTGTGTATGTTAAGACTGAGTCCAGTTAGTCAAGGCTATGCAGCACACCATTTTTTTTAAATCAATTGTTTATAGTCACAAGTTACACCAAAAGTTTAAAATGTGCTTAGAGACAAATTACTCACTGTATTAGTCATGTAAACAAACAGTGCCACATTACACTGGCACATCCATTCACCATACAGTAGCCTATATCTGCATAGAGTAAAAAGAAATAGAACCATTCATATAGAATGCACTATACCTAACAGCCACATGTGACAAGACTGTATAGTGAGCTGGACAACAGGTGTTTTGATACTTTTATCGGGCTATACTAGCATGAGAAAAAAATTACATTTTGTAATTTGATCCCAAGGAATTATTTAAAGATATTAAAATGCTTATTACAGAATTTGATTTGATGACTAATTCAGAGCCACCTTTAATAATAACCACTCATTGTTTATTTAAACTTGAGGATCTCCTCCTTGCATGCAAATGCAATTTCTGTTAATTGAATTTCGTTTTTTAATGCTATCAAATCAATTAGTAAAGTGGAGATGCCTATATAGTCAAAGTGCCTGTGTGCATTCATTCTCCAACATCACATTATCTTCCAATCCTTTACTAGAAAATCGAGGGTCTCATTACCATCGATAGCACACAAAAGGGGCCTGAAAGTGGTGTATGCCACTTCGCCAAGCAGAAGTTGTGATCTAAAACAACTTTAATGGGAGAATGTGGGTGGCATGCGTACCTGTGCGTTAACTTTGATCCATGCACATTTTGGAGACAGTGGGAAACGGTGACTGGAGGGCAATAGGCTAAAATAAAGCAAACAATAACTTTACATTCAGTTCATTTCCAGGCCGACTCCAGATCAAGTTAGCCTACCTCTCTAATAATAGCTAAAGTTTTGTCGGGAGAACGTCTAAAATAGCGTCTTCGTTGCTTTAGTTCCCATCAGCTGTCCAAAAAGCGTCTACAAACATGTCATTAGCTGACGTGGTGTGAATTATAGCCTATAGTCTTATATAGCCTACATTACCATCTTTTACAGCAGCCCCCACCCCCTGCCCCCCAGGACTTATATGTCCAGTCTACTATTCTGCAGGCCAACAACATCTTGATGACCTAGATGACCCCTCGCATGTGCTGAATTCCCAATTTGAGCTTCTAAACTCAAGAAGGAGGTACAGGGTCCCTCTCTGAAGGAGGTACAGGGTCCCTCTCTGAAGGAGGTACAGGGTCCCTCTCTGCAGGAGGTACAGGGTCCCTCTCTGAAGGAGGTACAGGGTCCCTTTCTGAAGGAGGTACAGGGTCCCTCTCTGAAGGAGGTACAGGGTCCCTCTCTGAAGGAGGTACAGGGTCCCACTCTGAAGGAGGTACAGGGTCCCTCTCTGAAGGAGGTACAGGGTCCCTCTCTGAAGGAGGTACAGTGTCCCTCTCTGAAGGAGGTACAGGGTCCCTCTCTGCAGGAGGTACAGGGTCCCTCTCTGAAGGAGATACAGGGTCCCTCTCTGCAGGGGGTACAGGGTCCCTCTCTGAAGGAGGTACAGGGTCCCTCTCTGAAGGAGATACAGGGTCCCTCTCTGAAGGAGATACAGGGTCCCTCTCTGCAGGGGGTACAGGGTCCCTCTCTGAAGGAGGTACAGGGTCCCTCTCTGAAGGAGGTACAGGGTCCCTCTCTGCAGGAGGTACTCTGAAGGAGGTACAGGGTCCCTTTCTGAAGGAGGTACAGGGTCCCTCTCTGAAGGAGGTACAGTGTCCCTCTCTGAAGGAGGTACAGGGTCCCTTTCTGAAGGAGGTACAGGGTCCCTCTCTGCAGGAGGTACAGGGTCCCTCTCTGAAGGAGGTACAGGGTCCCTCTCTGCAGGAGGTACAGGGTCCCTCTCTGCAGGAGGTACAGGGTCCCTCTCTGAAGGAGGTACAGGGTCCCTCTCTGAATGAGGTACAGGGTCCCTCTCTGCAGGAGGTACAGGGTCCCTCTCTGAAGGAGGTACAGGGTCCCTCTCTGCAGGAGGTACAGGGTCCCTCTCTGAAGGAGGTACAGGGTCCCTCTCTGAAGGAGGTACAGGGTCCCTCTCTGAAAGAGGTACAGGGTCCCTCTCTGAAGAAGGTACAGGGTCCCTCTCTGAAGGAGGTACAGGGTCCCTTTCTGAAGGAGGTACAGGGTCCCTCTCTGCAGGAGGTACAGGGTCCCTCTCTGCAGGAGGTACTCTGAAGGAGGTACAGGGTCCCTTTCTGAAGGAGGTACAGGGTCCCTCTCTGCAGGAGGTACTCTGAAGGAGGTACAGGGTCCCTTTCTGAAGGAGGTACAGGGTCCCTCTCTGAAGGAGGTACAGTGTCCCTCTCTGAAGGAGGTACAGGGTCCCTTTCTGAAGGAGGTACAGGGTCCCTCTCTGCAGGAGGTACAGGGTCCCTCTCTGAATGAGGTACAGGGTCCCTCTCTGAAGGAGGTACAGGGTCCCTTTCTGAAGGAGGTACAGGGTCCCTCTCTGAAGGAGGTACAGCGTCCCTTTCTGAAGGAGGTACAGGGTCCCTCTCTGCAGGAGGTACAGGGTCCCTCTCTGAAGGAGGTACAGTGTCCCTCTCTGAAGGAGGTAAAGGGTCCCTCTCTGCAGGAGGTACTCTGAAGGAGGTACAGGGTCCCTTTCTGAAGGAGGTACAGGGTCCCTCTCTGCAGGAGGTACTCTGAAGGAGGTACAGGGTCCCTTTCTGAAGGAGGTACAGGGTCCCTCTCTGAAGGAGGTACAGTGTCCCTCTCTGAAGGAGGTACAGGGTCCCTTTCTGAATGAGGTACAGGGTCCCTCTCTGCAGGAGGTACAGGGTCCCTCTCTGAATGAGGTACAGGGTCCCTCTCTGAATGAGGTACAGGGTCCCTCTCTGCAGGAGGTACGGGGTCCCTCTCTGCAGGAGGTACTCTGAAGGAGGTACAGGGTCCCTTTCTGAAGGAGGTACAGGGTCCCTCTCTGGGGTCCCTCTCTGAAGGAGGTACAGGGTCCCTCTCTGAAGGAGGTACAGGGTCCCTCTCTGAAGGAGGTACAGGGTCCCTCTCTGAAGGAGGTACAGGGTCCCTTTCTGAAGGAGGTACAGGGTCCCTTTCTGAAGGAGGTACAGGGTCCCTCTCTGGAGGAGGTACAGGGTCCCTCTCTGAAGGAGGTATAGGGTCCCTTTCTGAAGGAGGTACAGGGTCCCTTTCTGCAGGAGGTACAGGGTCCCTCTCTGCAGGAGGTACAGGGTCCCTTTCTGAAGGAGGTACAGGGTCCCTCTCTGAAGGAGGTACAGGGTCCCTCTCTGAAGGAGGTACAGGGTCCCTTTCTGAAGGAGGTACAGGGTCCCTCTCTGCAGGAGGTACAGGGTCCCTCTCTGAAGGAGGTACAGGGTCCCTTTCTGAAGGAGGTACAGGGTCCCTTTCTGCAGGAGGTACAGGGTCCCTCTCTGCAGGAGGTACAGGGTCCCTCTCTGAAGGAGGTACAGGGTCCCTTTCTGAAGGAGGTACAGGGTCCCTCTCTGAAGGAGGTACAGTGTCCCTCTCTGAAGGAGGTACAGGGTCCCTCTCTGCAGGAGGTACTCTGAAGGAGGTACAGGGTCCCTTTCTGAAGGAGGTACAGGGTCCCTCTCTGCAGGAGGTACTCTGAAGGCGGTACAGGCAGGGGCGCCGCCAGGGATTTTGGGCCCCATGACAGGACATAGCATGGGCCCCACTGATGCCGGCGTCCGAAGGGCGCCGGCGAAAAATTTGGGCTGTTTGAAGCTGATTTAGAGGATAATATTGCATTTTAAATTATATTAGGATAACACTGTAGTGTTGTCATTATTCAGTCTTAACCATCAATATTTGCTCCTTTTCTCACTCTCATCCCTGTTGAATCATCATACTCTCTCTCTGCTCTGAATACACCAGAGGGAACAAAGAAATACTATCAACTAATGACTAGAAATAATATTGATACACATGTGGAGTCCAACAGGAGTGTTTAGCATGAGACTGTTGTGATATCATTATTCAGTCTTAATATCATTATGTTCTCCTTTTCTCATTGGCTGTCATTTGTGGGCTGCTTTTCCTTTCATATGATGGTCATTATGTGGACAAATAAATTGTGTTGATCCTTCTTATTTTTTTATTATTATTATTACTTATTATATACAGTAGTTAAGAAAAGTTGAATAAATGTTCAGATGGCGCGGGACAGACTAGACAGTTCTCTAGGTTAACATGGCAGGCAGAGTGATTCACGTAGTGTAGCCTATCTCTCACACAGAGACAGGCAGACAGCAGCTGCACCATTCCAGCACTCACCTCACCTGCCTTCCTATAAAACTGCGTGAGGAACTGTTGTCCTTTCTTTTCTCTCTCCTCTCTTTCTTTTGGCATGTTGCTGGTCTCTCCTCTCTCCTCTCATCTGATTGATCAGCGCGCAACTCTGCCCACCACGCTGCCTGGATGGGAGGCGTGCCTATTTCTCAGCAGGGAGAAACCATTTCTTGAAAATCGAAGGGGTGTGTGTCTGCAAGAGGATTTTTTCTTTTTTTGCCAAAAAGAAGCAATTCGTTTTACTAGTACATTGAATAAAATAGTATATTCATTACAATAGGTTAATAATTTAATACTGCAAAAAATTGCCTAGTGTCCAAGCTTTTAGGGCCCTTGAAGCTGACAGGGCCCCTGTCAGCTTCAAGGGCCCTTAGAATCGTCCTACCTTTCCCCCCCTATACGGCGCCCCTGGGTACAGGGTCCCTTTCTGAAGGAGGTACAGGGTCCCTCTCTGAAGGAGGTACAGGGTCCCTTTCTGAAGGAGGTACAGGGTCCCTCTCTGCAGGAGGTACAGCGTCCCTCTCTGAATGAGGTACAGGGTCCCTCTTTGAATGAGGTACAGGGTCCCTCTCTGCAGGAGGTACAGGGTCCCTCTCTGAAGGAGGTACAGTGTCCCTCTCTGAAGGAGGTACAGGGTCCCTCTCTGTTTGAGCTTGAATGAATGAATGAATGATTTGTCCGTTAGGAAAATTGGTTTGTACATCATGGTCATTGGCAAAAAGGACATAAAAAACAACAGACAAGACAACAACACAAATTATTGGCAACATCAACACATCACAAGATTGGGCTAGGGGAGGGGTTGGATGGGTGGTGCTGGGGGGGGGGGGGGTATCAGAGTCTGTTTATTAGTCCAATGGATCTGGGGACCAATGTGCACACGTCGCCGCAGACCAGCGCCGGAAGTCGTAAACTCAGTCGTAAACTTGTAATCTCAGGAAGGAGGTACAGGGTCCCTCTCTGTTTGAGCTTCTAAACTCAGGAAGGAGGTACAGGGTCCTTCTCTGTTTGAGCTTCTAAACTCAGGAAGGAGGTACAGGGTCCTTCTCTGTTTGAGCTTCTAAACTCAGGAAGGAGGTACAGGGTCCCTCTCTGTTTCAGCTTCTAAACTCAGGAAGGAGGTACAGGGTCCTTCTCTGTTTGAGCTTCTAAACTCAGGAAGGAGGTACAGGGTCCCTCTCTGTTTCAGCTTCTAAACTCAGGAAGGAGGTACAGGGTCCCTCTCTGTTTGAGCTTCTAAACTCAGGAAGGAGGTACAGGGTCCCTCTCTGTAAACACAATCTCTATAAAAACTTGTTTATCCCTCAATCGAACAAGCTCATTAATGAGAAGCTTTAGGGGAGGGCAGACGGACACATAGGACCTGAGAGCTCCTTGAATAGTGTGATATGGGCATAGCCTACGAGATACACATTCATGTATCTATAATGTGTGTGTGTGTGTGTGTGTGTGTGTGTGTGTGTGTGTGTGTGTGTGTGTGTGTGTGTAAGAGGAGAGGGGCAGAGAGAGCGGCGGTGGCTGTCTTTAATCAGAGCCTCCGCAGTCTGCATGTTAAGTCTGCATCACATGCAGCACAGAGAGAGAGAGAGAGAGAGAGAGAGAGAGAGAGACATGGGTCATCATATGGTGATATTAACTTCGGGCTTCGGACAGGCTCGGGCTCACTTAACCCCTCGGGCCGGGGTAGGGCCTGGCCTGAATGCCACAGACCTGGGTCGGGCTGGGGCCAAAATGTCAGGCCCGTGCAGCTCTCTACACTGTTTAATATCGATTTGCTTGCTGTCCTTTGAAGAACATAGGCTCAATACCATAACTGACCCCTGCGGATTGTCTCAATTAATTTCCCAACCAACAAGAATTTCTGTGAATAACATCGGTGTTAAAACTTCTAAATGTATTGATCACATTCTCGCAAACACTCCTGATTCTTGCTTTTCACCCGTTTCAGTCCCAGCTGGCTTCAGTGACCATAATGTAGTTGCTGTCACCAGGAGAACAAAGCTAACAAGCCTGTCCCAAAATTGTAGTCTCAATATCATTTAAGAAATTTCATGAGGATCAGGCCCGTATCTAGCCTGCCACACTAGGGTGGGCTGGTAGGGGGCAACTTTGGCGGTAGGTTGCCAGAGGTTGTGGGTTCGGGGATGGGGATTAAATTGCATTATATTCAGTGGCGCTGGAAGTACTTTTAGGTAGGAATGGACTCTCGGTGCTGCCTGCAAGGGCAGCGCCGAAGAAAATTTGACGTTTTTTGGACTTTCATCCAAGAATATTTTATTTTAAATTAACATTAGGATTATACTGTTGTGATGTCATTATTCAGTATCTTCTCCTTTTCTCACTCACTTTCATGTAACCACCTGCTCTCCCTTTAGTCGTTTTACACTACAACAGACAGCAACACAGGCATAAACACTGAACCAAATTGTTCCAGTAGGAGTCACCATTCTGTTTTGGGTCACCAAACTGTAAGTAGGAACTTTCACTCAGGTGACAGGCCAGTGTTTACATTATTATTGTCAAAACTATTAGCAAACTATGTACAAACTAACTATTTACAAAACTATTGCTATATTTCCAAGACGTTTAGTCTTATTCAAATTCAAACTGAAAAGTGACAAAGAAAACTACTTTGAAAGCAGATTGATTTACCCTAAAAATAAATAAAAATACTTCATCCAGTTTAAAATAATCAACTCCATAACATTTCTTTTCATTGGATGATCTTATTTCTCAAATCAAATTAAAGACTAGTGCAGTGAGACTTAACCATAGCTAAAAACTATTTGCCATTTAGCCTTCAAACCTATATTTACAAGACTTTTAGTCTTATTCAAACTCAAACTGAAATTAAAACTTTGAAAGCAGATGGACTTTGTTACCCTAACAAATAAATAACAATCCTTCATCCATAGTTTAAAATAATCAACTCCATAATATTCTTTGCATTGGATGAGCTTATTTCTCAAATCAAATTAAAGCTATAACTACTGTTAGGTGCCCTAAACTAACTAACCCAGTGGTCTCCAACCTTCGGGTCGCGACCCTAAGTGCGGTCGCCTGGAATTCAAAAAGGGAGATACAAAAAAAAAAAAAAATCTTTTTGGGTGGGCAAGATTAATTTTTGGGTGGGCATAGACCACCCCTGCCCCCCCCTAGAATCGGCCCTGATGAGGATGCTTTTCTTGACGATGTTAAGAATATGAAATGAGCGGATGTATGCTCCATTCATGATCCTGAGATCTCTTTGAATTTATTTATGAAGTATTTCATGAAAATTGTCAACATTCATGCACCATTAAAGAAATTCACTGCTAAAGCAAAATGTGTGCCTTGGATAGAGATCACATTGAAGAACTTGATGGCTCAAAGAGATGAGGCCAACAAGTTTGCTGCTCTTTCTGGTTCTCTTGTTGATAGAAAACATTGTAACACTTTATAATAACATTCAGTCGTAAGTCATTTATAAGCCTTTATAATGATGAACTAACCATTTACAAAACATTGTCGATGATTAATAAATATTATGTTAACATACAAATGTGTTGTAAGTTATCTATAAACCTTTAGCTAATGAAGTGTTCCGCACCTGTTGTAAATGACGTGTAAATAATTTACAATTCATTTACAAGGCTTTCTGCATCCCGTAATCTAAAGTGTAAACCATTCATGACACATAAATGTGTCAAGCTGGGAATATGCTTGATGTTTGGCCCGGCCGCACGGAAATGAGAGACACGGAATCCTGAGGAGAAAAGGTGTGGAGCTTTTATAATTTGTGCGGGTTTCTGCTGGCGGAAGTGAGCGGGAGTCTTGAAAACTCCACTTTGTCCGCCCAGCCGCGTCCGTAGTTACAAAATTTGGGGTGTGCACAGCCAGGCGAAAACCGTCCGCACAGGAGCCTTGCGGAGGGGCGTGTCTGCTGATTTGACATTACTTTTCGGCACGGACACTCGCAGTCCTCGCCGATGCGGGAAGCATAATTCCAGCTTTACATACAAGGGGGTAGCTCTGTTTGTCCAAATTGAAGCCAATGCGGAAATGTCCTCTTTGCCTGCAGGGGGCACACCCATTTTTGTGGACTTCTGTTTTGAAGCCTCAAGTATGGCGTCGGTAAACACTTTCCTAATGAGTTCATGTCTCAATCACTAGTTGCAGACTATGTTGTAGTTGCAAACTATAGTTTGGGGTGTGATTGACAGGTCACTTGTCCACTGATCACACAGCTCGCCGATCACAGACCAATAGCAGGCCGTGCTCTGTGGGAAACCCGTGGCCTTGTGTCGAGATCCAAGATGGCAATGGCCAAAATGTCATATGTGAGGCGTCAAAAAACAGAAGTCCACAGACCAATGGGTCGCCCCCTGCAGGTCATTCGAAATAATGCAGGTTTAAGTGCACTTCCACATTGGCTTCAATTTTGACAGAGCTACCCCCTTGTATGTAACACATACATTGATGTGTGATGAATGGTTTACACTTTAGATTAGGGCATGCAGAAAGCCTTGTAAATTAATTGTAATTTACAAGAGGTATGGATCACTTAATTTACTAAAGGTTTATATGACTTACAACACATTTGTGATATGTTAAAATAGCATTTATTAATCATAAATGTATATTCATGTTTTGTAAGTGATTAGTTCATCATTAACTAAAGTCTTATAAATTACTTACGACTGAACGTTATTATAAGTGTTACCCCTATCATGCAAGCTGCTGCTATATAGCTGTAGATGCAGTTAGCAGGTGTAATTTGGTCGAAATAAAATAGTTTGTACTCAAACTGCTTACTGGTCTGTGGATTATCTTGACCGAGTAATCGGGTCATGATCTCTGGAAAGAGACATTGCTGTTTTTCAAATGTATCTTGCATCATTTTTTGGCAATTAGAGCACCACCACCGCCGAGCACCAACCAGTTCCATTGGACTTGAGCCAGGAGTCAGAAGTCATCTTAAATGAAGTATTTATCATCGATCTTGGCCAAGAGATGCATTCTTGCATATTCACGAATGGATACACAAGTTTTTCCTTCCAATGAACAGAAAGTCAGACAGACTTATAGGACACACATCAGATTACATCTGTCTCGACGCACATTTGAAGCAGGCGCGTAGTCACGGGTGTGCCAGGGTGTGCAAATGCCACCCAGACAGGCCGATGGCACACCCAAAAAAAATGGGGTAAAAAAAGTTTTTTGTTTGTCTGCAAAACACATGTCAACGCTGTCATGCACTGTGTCCAACTTGCGAATAGAAATCACGATCCGCTGACCTATGTGCCCAGGAGCATCATGGGAAACTAGTTAAGCTGTCGTCCACGTAAAGTAAACAAATGCACGCACAGCTGCAGCAGCAGCAGCAGTGCCAAATCAAGAAGACCCCTCAACAAGTGCGGATTGTAGTGCACCCGTTCCCGCACCTGTATTGGTGGTGTACAGTGGAGAAGAGACAGACGATGATGAAGAAGATGATGCAGCCGAAACAATGTCGTTAACACATTGACTGCCAGCCCTTTTTTTCTTGCTGTAGGTAGCTTCTGCCAAGCCGTTTTTTTGAGGATTGTGGCTCATTTTACAAGAGCCGAGGATTATTTTCTGCTTGGAGTTTGTGAACATACAATATCTCAAAAGTACTAATAGAATGTGTACTTTCTCTGTCTAAAAGAGTTAGTTTGTAGAGTTAGTAGTTATGTAAGCATTAGCAGTTGAATACAGCATGGTTTTAGCGTCAGAATAAATATTCAGAGATAAACGGCTTTTTGTGAAATTCGATAGTACTGTCACTTTAACCATTCATTTTTGGCATCAGTAAGACCTAAACAATAGTTTGAACAGTAATTTCCTCCATAACAGCAGTAAACTTCCCTCTGCTCAACTCCTCCCTCCTGTGGGCGTTCTTTTTTGTTGCAGCGCCATGTCACAAGCACTTTCCTACCTTTGCAAATGCACTTTCTCATACTCTCGACCTCTCAAATAAATTTCTGAATAGAAATTAAATTACTCTAAATTATAGCGAAAAAGAAACAAAAAAGAATGGGTTGAAAATCCCATTCTAAAAGCCTTTTAGAATGGGATTTGTTTCCAATTTGGTGTCGGACTAGGGGGCAGTCCCCGCTTGTCACCATTGCTTTGCTGCTGCTGTGCGGGTGTGTGCCTGTCTGTGCAGCCGCTCTTTGAGGAAGTCTGGTTGGACTCGCTCGCGTCTTGGAGTTTTGGTTGAGGGCTTTGATGAAGCTTTTGCGATTCTGGTCATATTATGCTGCGTGTTTCAAAGTGTGTCCCACCCGCAATCCACTATGCAAATCTGCAATCCCGCACCGCCAGCAATCAGCGTGAAAATGAAAGCGCCTTCGCCAATCCACCTTCATGAGAATGGCTTCAGTCACACTGCTTTTTGCTTGCCTTCCTCCTTCCTTGTCGCCACTTAGTGGGTCGGTGGAATGGGTTGTACACGTTGTACACGTCCAATACCTATATAAGAGATGTAAAAGGCTTAGATGCACAACCTACCGTCAAAAAAAAAAAATCGATTTTTTTTTGACGAGTACACTCGTCGCTGGCAGTTAACAGCTGGATTGTGTTTGACGAGTACACTCGTCGCTGGCAATCAAGCTGTTAACAGCGTGGAACGCAGCCAACAACACACCGGAGGTTTGTGCAGAGCCAGAGGACACTGCTACAGATCTCTCTGAGAGAGAGAGCCTCCAAAGATATATAGCCTACTGTATCCTCACTGTTTGTTTTTGTAGAAGAGAAATGAGACCCTCCCTGCACTGCAGCAGCAGACTTTTTTGAGATACCAAAGTAGTTTTACATGTTGCCAAAAAATACAATTTAATTGACTGCTTCTATCTGCTAATAATGAGTGCGAAAAGGAGCAAACATTGATGGTTATGGTCATGGACCTATCTTAAAGCCACTATGTAGTGATTTTTTTTGTCCACTAGATTTTTCCATTTTTCCTCTAAATCTGGCTTGAAAAGGCCCAATTTTTTTGGGGCGGCGGCACCCTCTCTTTCTGTGGCACACCCAATGTGCCAAGTCTGGCTACGCCACTGATTTGAAGGCTAATCTGCAGACAACCTATCTGATATTCTGGCTCTGTACAGGACATAGTGACACAGTGACAGAGTACAGTATTCTGGCTCTGTACAGGACATAGTGACACAGTGACAGGGTACAGTATTCTGGCTCTGTACAGGACATAGTGACACAGTGACAGAGTACAGTATTCTAGCTCTGTACAGGACATAGTGACACAGTGACAGGGTACAGTATTCTGGCTCTGTACAGGACATAGTGACACAGTGACAGGGTACAGTATTCTAGCTCTGTACAGGACATAGTGACACAGTGACAGAGTACAGTATTCTGGCTCTGTACAGGACATAGTGACACAGTGACAGGGTACAGTATTCTAGCTCTGTACAGGACATAGTGACACAGTGACAGAGTACAGTATTCTAGCTCTGTACAGGACATAGTGACACAGTGACAGGACATAGTGACACAGTGAGTGACAGGGTACAGTATTCTAGCTCTGTACAGGACATAGTGACACAGTGACAGGGTACAGTATTCTGGCTCTGTACAGGACATAGTGACACAGTGACAGGGTACAGTATTCTAGCTCTGTACAGGACATAGTGACACAGTGACAGAGTACAGTATTCTAGCTCTGTACAGGACATAGTGACACAGTGACAGGGTACAGTATTCTGGCTCTGTACAGGACATAGTGACACAGTGACAGGACATAGTGACACAGTGACAGAGTACAGTATTCTAGCTCTGTACAGGACATAGTGACACAGTGACAGAGTACAGTATTCTAGCTCTGTACAGGACATAGTGACACAGTGACAGAGTACAGTATTCTAGCTCTGTACAGGACATAGTGACACAGTGACAGGGTACAGTATTCTGGCTCTGTACAGGACATAGTGACACAGTGACAGAGTACAGTATTCTGGCTCTGTACAGGACATAGTGACACAGTGACAGAGTACAGTATTCTGGCTCTGTACAGGACATAGTGACACAGTGACAGGGTACAGTATTCTGGCTCTGTACAGGACATAGTGACACAGTGACAGGACATAGTGACACAGTGACAGAGTACAGTGTGAGCTGCAAATGTGCGCTACAGGCTAACTGAATATGACGTCTGTCTATGTATGTACAATAACTATGTGTAACTTAAATGAAAATGTGTATGAATTTAGTGATTGTCCAAATAAAGGCTAATGTGATTAAAATGATCCCTATCAGTCTCCAAACATACAGAGGAGAAAGATCAGTTATACTATCACTATTATACACTGATGAAGGCTGGAGGCAAGCAAACATTTTGTCCATTATGAAATGAAAACATCTTTTAAAGAATAGTTTGGTATTTTGAAAATAGGCTATAACACGTTTTCCCTCATGGGGTGTCTGCTCCGCCTGTTCGGTCACAACGGGTGCCCCCCTCCCGCTCTACTGCTGGAGAAAGTTAGGGGCAAACGCCAGTGTTTGAAAACTATGATAAACATCTGTATACTGTCTGTGTTTTCAAAACAAAACACTCACAGTATATAATCATCACCATAGTTCCTATCAAATAGAACACAACTATAGAGAGCCGCAGGAACGAGTCTGGAAATCATTGACGCCAACACTCCTGGTTCTTCACTGTTTTTGCCTATGGGATTTTTTAATGGGTTTTTGGCGCGATGCTTCTAATAAGGTCTCTGGGCAACACTGGCTTAATCAAACGCGAACCAGTGTTTAGTAATATCATCTTCACACATGAGGACCACTTTTATGAGTTTTGAAGCTTTTACGTGCCGTTAAAAGGGCGGCTCACTAGCAAACGGCTAAATGAGACTACACTGTTGAGTCGGCGGGGATATTATACGTCAATAACGTCCAAAGGCCGGCCCGCCGAAAAATTTGACATGTTATTTTACTAAAAATAATGCATTTGACCATCATTTCAAGTAGAATGATACCACCCAAGCAAGAATATTTCAAGTGTTTCAAGTGCTGAAATATTTGGACCATATAATGATAATACAATTATCTCAACCTTAAAAGGTTACATATAGGTGCCAAAAGCCATAAAATCACATCAAAGAACAAAGAAAAACAACAACTATAATTCAAGTTTAAACAGTAAGCTGTAGCATTTATAAAAAAAAATATATATATACTTTTCAACTGAGCATGCAGACAATTAAAATAAGGGTGCAATGCATGCTTTTGCACCCCCGTAGAACCGGGCCTGCCTATGCGACACTGTGTGTCGTTCTGGATTAGCTTAGCACGAGCTTTTTACTTCGAGGGCTCGCATTTACGCTTCAAAACTCATGAAAGTGGTCCTCATGTGTGAAGATTATCCCGCTGAACACTGGTTCGCGTTTGATTAAGCTTGCGTTGCCCACAGACCTTATTTGAAGCATTGCGCCAAAAACCCATTCAAAAATCCCAAACAGTGAACAACCAGGAAGTCCGGGACTTCCGCGTTCTGACTACAAAAATACGTCATCCCTGCGGCTGTCTATTGACAGAAAGCTATTCTTTTTCCAAAATATTGAACTCTTTAACTCTCTTTCCAATCCATCTTGTGTGACTCCATCCATTCAACTGCATCATCTAATAATTGGACACCGCACTGTACTGTCTGTTAATTTGTGTTTGCATATAAATGTATTATGAATGAGTATTCTGGTGTGTGTGTTACTGATTTATTATGTGAAATACAGTCAGGTGTTATGCATTGTTGTTAAGTACGATGCTGAACAAGCTCCTGGAGGGTTTTTAGGCGATTATCCTTCACATTCACTTGCTAATTATATATTGTATCCCTTTCTTTTAGATTGTTGTAGCATAATGTGTAAGTAAAGGAACTAAATGAAGCAGTCTGAGCCCATGCAGTGGCCTCTGTGACTCATCTTCCCCCCCGACCGCCTCACAGGCCAGATGGTTACACTGCAGGAAGTCTGGCTCTGTGCTCTGACAAACAGCTTTCCTTTCTGCCATGTTTCTGTTTCAGCTCAGTCTGCTTGTGCTTCTGCTGGTGCAGTGAGGTCCTCCTCAGCGGCAGCGGCTGAATGAAAGCTGCGGCGCTCACACGCTCCTGCGGGTTCAAAGGTCAGCGGCTGCTCAGTCAGTGACTGAGTGACAGCGGCCTGTTTGTTTGGTTCAAGATAGATAGATAGATTGAGTACTTTATTCATATTGCTAGAAAGAAGCAAGAAACAATACAATACGTAAATATGCAAACTACAATATACAACTTTACTTCCACCGCCGTTACATATTGCGTTTCCCGGAAACTGTAAGTATAATAAATAATACTATTATTTCTATGACTAAAGCTGTACACTGTTTGATTATTTATATTATAATTGCAATGACTATGCCGTACCCTGTATGGTGTATTATATTACATGGTAATATAGCTATGACTATGCATTGTGAGTGTGCAAAGTGCAACGTGTGCATGAGTGTGCACTGTGCATGTGCAGTATGGATTCAACATTCAGGAGGGTCATTATAGGAGGGTGGGAGAGGAGGGGGGTGGGAGAGAGGGAGGGGTAGGGAGAGGAGGGCCCTCCTCTCTCGGCATGTCCAGGAGTTATTGTATATTGTTATTGCGGTGGGCACGAAAGACCTCCTGTAACGGTCCTTGCTGCAGGGGAGCTGACGGAGTCTCTGACTGAAACCGCTCCGTTGTCCAGCCAGCAGGTCGTGTAGGGGGTGTGTCTTGTGATCCATGATTTTGAGTATTTTTTGTAGCATCCTTCCCTCCACAACCACCTCCAGGGGCTCCAGAGTGGTCCCCAGCACAGAGCCTGCTCTCCTCAAGTGGGCGGAAGCATTGACTTTCTGCTCAACTCACACAAATTCAAGTTTAATTTCAAATTGCATTAAGATTATAGATTAAGCCCTTGAGATATATTATCATCTCATTTTCGAGGGCGTACCAACATATATCACAATCAATATACAACAGAGGAGTGTAAAAAAAAAAAAAAAAAAAAGATGGCCATACAATAATCAATACAGATCGACACACAATAATCAAGATGACAACATAAGGGCAGGCAAAACAAAAGAAAACAAGACTTGGTCGAAACCTATATGGCATAGTCTCGGTTTCCAGACGTTTGGTGAGCGGCGCCAACAGCGCCGCCTAACCACCAAACGTCTGGGAATTTCATTGTCAAAATCTGTCTCTTCGAGCCCGGCGAGAACGGCCGGCAGCAGACACGCCTACATTTATTATTCAAATTTTATTTGGTAGCGGCAATGCAATGTTTCCAATATAGAGCAAGACACTGATGTGCTGCAAAGAGAGTTTATACCGGTTGTTTATTTTACAATAATTTTTCCTACCCGGAAGTGGTCCGCTTGCTACTGTGAAGTCATCAGCAGGCTCTGTAATGTTAGCCTCGGGAGTCGGGCTTATCGCTGGGGGAAAGATCTCTAGCCGCCGGGGCCGGCTTAAACACGTCCTATTAACCGGTTATGTTTGTTTCTAAGCAGGGGTGAAAGTGGTTTGAATTTCTTACAGGAACTATAGCCTACTACCCCAACCTTCATCGTTTCATATTGTCCTCCTCCCGCCCCCAGCTTCATGCATCCCTGAACACACACATCCATTTTTTGAATGCCTGTAGCCTATGGTGTAGAAATTAGAAACACTTGACTATATGTAGGCTATAGTGAATTATTTAGGCCTGTTTAAACATTACAACAGACTATCCTATGTGGACTATCATGTGTGATTTCAACTCTCCTTTTTGACCAAAACATTTACCACACACTGAACAATTAAATTGTTTCTCTCCTGTGTGAACTATTATGAATAACCGCGGTAGGCTACATTGTATGCTTTGGTGCGATGTAGGATTTTGTCTTTCAATAATAATATCCTCATTGCAGCCTTGCTGTAGTTGTTGGTGTTGTTGCGGTTATTTGACTTTCTGACCACCGCATCAGTACTTATTATGAGGCCAGAATAACAGATGCTGCCCTTGGCCATTGGGAAGGCTAACCATTTACTTTTGGCTTTATTGATTGTGTATGATTCAACTTTGTATCTATGATTTTATATTATTGCATGTTTTTGTAGATTGTTGGGACTTCACTGGCCTGGAACAAACTGCTGGACTGGGGGGAATGAATAGCTGTGCCAAAAAAAGAAGAAGCTAGGCCTATGTGCTGTAGCCTATTGTATTTTTAATTTTATATTTTTTATATTTTTAATTTGCAAGTTCAACTGTCAGCTGAGCTCTGTTATTGAAGCTTTGGCTAAAGCTGTCAGGATCGGGGTTAGACGTGTGGATCTAATCGCGGGTAGTTGATGACCACGGGAAACTTGGTAGGTCTGGAGAAGCTGGGGTGTTGTGGAACTAGATAGCTAAGTCTGCAACGCTCGAAGTAGGGAACGGTTTGCAGAGGTTGACCTGATATTAGTTTAGGTTATGAATCACTGGCCAAGGCCTGCAGGAGCAGGCCCTTATAGATGTGAATATGACGGAATATGACATCACCTGTGTTATGACATCACCGGCGAAAGGCATGAAAGACGCCTATGAATCACGACATCATCAGTGATCGATGACATCAAACGTCATGACATCAGACGTCAAAGTAGGAATGATGACGTCATCCTAACAGTACCCTCCCCTCAACGGATGCCACCTGGCGTCCAATGAGGCCATCAAGGATGGCCTCTGGAGAACAGAAAATCTGCAGGCGCCTGGAGACCATCAAAAGGGTCAATGTGTTGGCCACTTCAGCTGACCGCATGGTGGGTCTGCTGAAGCGGCCGGCGGAGAAACTGGCGCCTCAGGGTCTTCTGTGTTGGCCACTTCAGCTGACCGCGTGGTGGGTCTGCTGAAGCGGCCGGCGGGGAAACTGGCACCTCAGTGTCTTCTGTGTTGGCCACTTCGGCTGACCGCGTGGTGGGTCTGCTGAAGCGGCCGGCGGGGAAACTGGCACCTCAGGGTCTTCTGTGTTGGCCACTTCAGGTGACCGCGTGGTGGGTCTGCTGAAGCGGCCGGCGGGGAAACTGGCACCTCAGGGTCTTCTGTGTTGGCCACTTCAGCTGACCGCGTGGTGGGTCTGCTGAAGCGGCCGGCGGGGAAACTGGCGCCTCAGGGTCTTCTGTGTTGGCCACTTCAGCTGACCGCGTGGTGGGTCTGCTGAAGCGGCCGGCGGGGAAACTGGCACCTCAGGGTCTTCTGTGTTGGCCACTTCAGGTGACCGCGTGGTGGGTCTGCTGAAGCGGCCAGCGGGGAAACTGGCACCTCAGGGTCCACTTCAGCTGACCGCGTGGTGGGTCAGCTGAAGCGGCCGGCGGGAAAACTGGCATCTCGGGAGCCTCCTCCTTGATTGGCGGAAATGTACCCGCTAAATCCACCTGCTGAGTGATTCATACTGTCAGGATCGGGGTTAGACGTGTGGATCTAATCGCGGGTAGTTGATGACCACGGGAAACTTGGTAGGTCTGGAGAAGCTGGGGTGTTGTGGAACTAGATAGCTAAGTCTGCAACGCTCGAAGTAGGGAACGGTTTGCAGAGGTTGACCTGATATTAGTTTAGGTTATGAATCACTGGCCAAGGCCTGCAGGAGCAGGCCCTTATAGATGTGAATATGACGGAATATGACATCACCTGTGTTATGACATCACCGGCGAAAGGCATGAAAGACGCCTATGAATCACGACATCATCAGTGATCGATGACATCAAACGTCATGACATCAGACGTCAAAGTAGGAATGATGACGTCATCCTAACAAAAGCCCTGCATTTTACAATGATGTTTTGAAATAAATATGTTTAAAAATCATTTGTGTGTTAAAAGCTTGTGCTACGTTTTCATTAGCGTTAATATATTACAGTAATTTATTTTCAATGTCCGCGCAAGAGCAATTTGGTTAGGCCTAGTAAAATCGCTGGGCTGGGCGCAGTGTTTGTGGTGTGGGAAATGTGTTAAAAGCTTGTATTACGTTTTCAATAGCGTTAAATACACTAAGGAAGTGTGACCATCATTCATTTCAATGTCCGCTCTCAAGAGCAATTCAGTTGGTTCATGAAATCGCTGGGCTGCGTGCTGTGCAGTGGTTGTGGTGTGGGAGATTCCAGCTGTCAAAAGAAGACAAAGTACGGTGGCCCTGAAGTGCAAAACAACGACATTAACCAAAACACAACCACATTAACCAAAACACAACACATTAACCAAAACACAACCACATTAACCACAACACAACACATTAACCACAACACAACACATTAACCACAACACAACACATTAACCAAAACACAACACATTAACCAAAGCACAACCACATTAACCACAACACAACACATTAACCACAACACAACACAACACATTAACCACAACACAACACATTAACCACAACACAACACATTAACCACAACACAACACATTAACCAAAACACAACACATTAACCACAACACAACACATTAACCAAAACACAACCACATTAACCAAAACACAACACATTAACCACAACACAACACATTAACCACAACACAACACATTAACCAAAACACAACCACATTAACCACAACACAACACATTAACCACAACACAACACATTAACCACAACACAACACATTAACCACAACACAACACATTAACCACAACACAACACATTAACCAAAACACAACACATTAACCACAACACAACACATTAACCAAAACACAACACATTAACCAAAGCACAACCACATTAACCACAACACAACACATTAACCACAACACAACCACATTAACCACAACACAACCACATTAACCACAACACAACACATTAACCACAACACAACACATTAACCACAACACAACACATTAACCAAAACACAACACATTAACCAAAGCACAACCACATTAACCACAACACAACACATTAACCACAACACAACACAACACATTAACCACAACACAACACATTAACCACAACACAACACATTAACCACAACACAACACATTAACCAAAACACAACACATTAACCACAACACAACACATTAACCACAACACAACACATTAACCACAACACAACACATTAACGACAACACAACACATTAACCACAACACAACACATTAACCACAACACAACACATTAACCACAACACAACACATTAACCACAACACAACACATTAACCACAACACAACACATTAACCACAACACAACACATTAACCACAACACAACACATTAACCACAACACAACACATTAACCACAACACAACACATTAACCACAACACAACACATTAACCAAAACACAACCACATTAACCAAAACACAACCACATTAACCAAAACACAACGACATTAACCAAAACACAACCACATTAACCAAACCACAACCACATTAACCACAACACAACACATTAACCACAACACAACACATTAACCAAAACACAACACATTAACCAAAGCACAACCACATTAACCACAACACAACACATTAACCACAACACAACACAACACATTAACCACAACACAACACATTAACCACAACACAACACATTAACCACAACACAACACATTAACCAAAACACAACACATTAACCACAACACAACACATTAACCAAAACACAACCACATTAACCAAAGCACAACCACATTAACCACAACACAACACATTAACCACAACACAACACATTAACCACAACACAACACATTAACCACAACACAACACATTAACCACAACACATTAACCAAAACACAACCACATTAACCAAAACACAACCACATTAACCAAAACACAACGACATTAACCAAAACACAACACATTAACCACAACACAACACATTAACCAAACCACAACCACATTAACCACAACACAACACATTAACCACAACACAACACATTAACCACAACACAACACAACACATTAACCACAACACAACACATTAACCACAACACAACACATTAACCACAACACAACACATTAACCACAACACAACACATTAACCACAACACAACACATTAACCAAAACACAACACATTAACCACAACACAACACATTAACCACAACACAACACATTAACCACAACACAACACATTAACCAAAGCACAACCACATTAACCAAAACACAACCACATTAACCAAAGCACAACCACATTAACCACAACACAACACATTAACCACAACACAACACATTAACCACAACACAACACATTAACCACAACACAACACATTAACCAAAACACAACACATTAACCACAACACAACATATTAACCACAACACAACACATTAACCACAACACAACACATTAACCACAACACAACACATTAACCACAACACAACACATTAACCACAACACAACACATTAACCACAACACAACACATTAACCACAACACAACACAAAACACAACCACATTAACCAAAACACAACCACATTAACCAAAACACAACCACATTAACCAAACCACAACGACATTAACCAAACTTTTTTTTTTTTACGTTTTTTATTTTTTTTCTTAAACCATTTTTTTTTATTTTTTTTTTACCAAACTTTTTTTTTTTAACCATTTTTTTTTAACCAAACTTTTTTTTTTTACTTTTTTTTTTTTTTTTTACAATTTATTTAGACTTTTCATTTACAACTGTAAGGCAATCATCACAAGTGTATACAACTTCGACAAGCATGAACAGACACATGGCAGCACATTCACACATAATACAGGACAGACAGGGGGAAACACAAAAATAAAAAAATTAAAATACAATTTAAAATAAAAAAAACATAAGATGGCTAGAGACTTATTAAAGATAAATAGAGGTCTTTGGCAAAATTCGATTTAATTAATTTCAGGGACTTCATGTAGAGTTGGGTTTCATTAAAGTAGCAGGTAAAGATGGGTGGAGTTTTGATAAATTTGGCCTTATGAATAAAGAATTTAGCTAAGAGTAGTAACACATTGATCATTAGGTCCAATTTTTTGTCTTGTTTATTTGCTTATTCGTTTCCTACTGCTCATGTCGTCCTAGCAGGAGCTCATTTAGAGGCAACGCTGGTAGCTAGAGGGGCTCTCTGGCTCCCATTATTAGTGAACGTGGGTTAGTGCCGGCCCATAGTTTGGAGTGGTCCTGTTTAAATTGTGTGCAGTGGTTTGCTGTGCTCCTTGTTGATGGCCCTACATTTTTATACTGTTCTAGTGTGCAGTGGGTTGCTGTGCTTTTTACTGTGTGCAGTGTTCTGATAGGCTGTGCCATCCTGATCCACGTGCAGTACTGGCTATTGGGAGGAAGGGGGGCCGCTGGGCTTACTGGGAGTTGACCTCTGGGTGGGGACATTTGCTGGGGTGTTTTAATGAATTAGTGTCTTAATAAAATCTATATGATTGTACCGTTATCTGTTTCCAGTTGCATTCTCTTCATCTGACACCGGACCAGACCGGGAAAAAAAAGGTGGTGGCAGCATTACGCTATCTTTACAAACTTAACAAACCAGGTTTATTACAATAGTATTGTTTTTGGTGTAATATTAGAAGACAAAAAATTGGACCTAATGATCAATGTGTTACTAATCTTAGCTAAATTCTTTATTCATAAGGCCAAATTTATCAAAACTCCACCCATCTTTACCTGCTACTTTAATGAAACCCAACTCTACATGAAGTCCCTGAAATTAATTAAATCGAATTTTGCCAAAGACCTCTATTTATCTTTAATAAGTCTCTAGCCATCTTATGTTTTTTTTATTTTAAATTGTATTTTAATTTTTTTATTTTTGTGTTTCCCCCTGTCTGTCCTGTATTATGTGTGAATGTGCTGCCATGTGTCTGTTCATGCTTGTCGAAGTTGTATACACTTGTGATGATTGCCTTACAGTTGTAAATGAAAAGTCTAAATAAATTGTAAAAAAAAAAAAAAAAAAAAAAAAAAAAAAAAGTTTGGGTAAAAAAAAAAAAAAAAAGGGTAAAAAAAAAAAAAAAAAAAAGGGGTAAAAAAAAAATTGGTAAAAAAAATAAAAAGTTTGGTTAATGTCGTTGTGGTTTGGTTAATGTCGTTGTGTTTTGGTTAATGTGGTTGTGTTTTGGTTAATGTGGTTGTGTTTTGGTTAATGTGTTGTGTTGTGGTTAATGTGTTGTGTTGTGGTTAATGTGTTGTGTTGTGGTTAATGTGTTGTGTTGTGGTTAATGTGTTGTGTTGTGGTTAATGTGTTGTGTTGTGGTTAATGTGGTTGTGCTTTGGTTAATGTGGTTGTGCTTTGGTTAATGTGTTGTGTTGTGGTTAATGTGTTGTGTTGTGGTTAATGTGTTGTGTTGTGGTTAATGTGTTGTGTTGTGGTTAATGTGTTGTGTTGTGGTTAATGTGGTTGTGTTTTGGTTAATGTGTTGTGTTTTGGTTAATGTGGTTGTGTTTTGGTTAATGTCGTTGTTTTGCACTTCAGGGCCACCGTACAAAAGACTTGCTCCTGGCCAATCCTGGCGCTTGACTGCTGCGTAGGCGGGCACAGGGCGTGGTTTTGGCTTAACCTATGTGGGTTTCGAAATAACGCAGTATGGACAGACAGCCGAGCAGCAGCGCAATCGGATTTTGATTGACAACAGCTGCGTGTCTTCCAGGAACGCCGTTCAGGCACAGAATTTCTTAACGGAACTGAGTTCCGGACGGTTCCGGCCCACTTTCACCAGTGTTTCTAAGGGATTAATATGTTTCTCCGCAAACGCGGCGATGTTTTGCGAGACACCGGTTCTGCATGAGCGTCACTGCCCCCAGAAAGCAGGCCCGCCCACAACACTCATGATTGGTTCTCCGATGCAAGGCTTCCAACAGCACCACCTAACGTTATGAAAATATTTAAATAATAATATTCTCAGTCCTAAGGTAGTGAAACGGATTAAGACTGAGAGCTGAGTCTATATGGCCAGGCCTTGAAAAATATTGTTTCCAAACTGTCCATTCCTACTGCATAAAGTGATCCGGTGACGTGACGGGTCTGTTTGTATGTCTGTATTCTGCAGCTGAAAAGGAAGACTCCCGCACACTGACTACCACTTAAAGGCTTTTATTAAATAAATGGAACGTTTCGGTCAAGTGACCTTCATCTGGCATATGGTATGACAAAGGCTAGAACCTGTTTAAATAGGAACCAGGACAAGAACAATCATCCAATGGGAGCAAGGCAATTATGTCGTAGACCCATGGAGCAAATCAGTGCAAATCACACTGCAGGTGTCACACAATTACAATTACAGTAAATTGACAAGAGGAATATAGTTTTACACAATTCCCAGTGAAAAAAGCTAAAAAAGAACATATACAAAAGTATACAGCATAGGTACAAGAGTACTGTAACAGCTATAAATGGTGCTGAAATACAGAAAATATATAAGTAATCATAACCTATGTCATGTCAGAAGGGCTTTAGGTGCTTGCATAATTATAAGGGGATGTGGTGAGACACGCCAATGCACCAAAGAAGCACTCAAGACAAGAGGAATGGTCTACAACAGACCCTGGAATAAATAGAAAAAGTAGGCTATATGAAAACAATAATAATCAGAGCATGACATTCAAAAGGAGCTCATCATTTAGGCGATAAGGTTTGTAAATTAAAAATCCAAAAGGCTTCTCTTCTTTTCAGTAGAAGGTCATGATCCCCACCCCTAGGTGGCGGGGCAACCCTTTCAATGCCACAGAAGCATAGGGAAGAAATATCATGCTTCATATCATTAAAATGGACAGCTACGGGGTAGTCCCTGTCATTACGCCGAATAGTACTCTTATGTTCACTTATACGCAAATTAAGACAATGCATAAGTGAACATAAGAGTACTATACGTTTCTGCCCTTGTTTGTCTCCATAATGTGGTTAAGGTGTGAGCAGAGTGCGTGTATTCTCTACACCAGGGGTCTTCAAAGTGTCTCACTCATGACCCGTGCTGCACTTGGTTATATTTAGGCAAATAAAACAACTTTGTTATGTTCAGGCAAGTAAAACAACTTGGTTATCTTCAGGCAATTAAACCAACTTTTGGTAACGCTTTAGAATACAGCCCGCAAATAAGCATGTAACTAGAGGGTAACAAGATCTGTACTTATAGGCTAATTACGGGGTACCACACTGTAGTTATAGTGTAACTACGGGGTACAAGGAGCGAATTTAGCCTGTAACTAGAGGGTAACAAGATCTGTACTTATAGGCTAATTACGGGGTACCACACTGTAGTTATAGTGTAACTACGGGGTACAAGGAGTGAATTTAGCCTGTAACTAGAGGGAGAAGCACTGCCTTACACACGTTTTTGGTCTTCTGAGAAGGATCTACGAAGGATGTAGCAACTGCTCTCTGTTTACTTTCTTAGATTTATTAGCTACCTCAATTCATTTCTCATATCCTCTTGGATGAACTGTTCTTACATTTAATTGGCATTAAGTTTTAAACATTAATAATTAATAATAATTTCAGTGTTTGAAAACACACCTACACATGTAAAACAAACAATGTTTGAAAAGATTGTCCATAGCTTCAGGCCTCATATCAACAGGTCAGTAAATCACTTTCGGAGGGAAATTCCACTGACCTAACATGCTTTAAAGGCAAATCTTCTTAAAGACTTAATGTTGATAGACACCTGTTTCTGTTACCACGTTTCAACATCCACCTCAGTGCAGTTCAGTTCTCATTTCTGCTTGAGGTCAAGTTCAGCTCTTTGGAAAGGCAAGGGTCCTGCTTAGAGAAGACGGTGATCATAATTAAACTGGCTTTTTCTCCTTTCTTTTGCACCATGTCGATCAATTCTTGTGCTTTGTCTCGTCTGGATTTTGATCTGGCCCACTCAATTTCTGGACCATTTAATACCTTCCGCCGCAGAAGTTCATCCAGCATGCTGTCTAGAACAGGTTCAGACACTCCATTGATAAACTCTGGTTGAGCTAAGCGGCTGCTCAGTCAGTGACTCAGTGACAGCGGCCTGTTTGTTTGGTTCAAGTGGGCGGAAGCATTGACTTTCTGCTCAGGTCACACAAGTTCAAGTTTAATTTCATTTCAAATTGTATTAAGATTATAGATTAAGCCCTTGAGATATATTATCATCTCATTTTCGAGGGCGTACCAAGATATATCACAATCAATATACAACAGAGGAGTGTCAAAATGAATCAAAAAAGATGGACATACAATCATCAATACAGATCGACACATAATAATCAAGATGACAACGTAAGGCAAAACAAAACAAAACAAGACTTGGTGGAAATATGGCCAGGCCTTGACAAATATTGTCCAAACTGTCCATTCCTACTGCATAAAGTGATCCGGTGACGTGACGGATCTGTTTGTATGTCTGTATTCTGCAGACATACACCCCCCCCCCCCCCCCAAAAAAAAACGTAACGGCGTCTTAATAACCTTTTCTTTTTTCAGTGAAAGGAGTGTCAGTCACAATCCATATCAGTGTGGAGTGAGACAGAGAAAAAGTGTAGCAAACTACATAACTCTGATATTGTAAACTAATTCAGTAATGATGAAAAGTATGAGCTACATTAATTTAGTAGAACAGTTTAAATTTAAAACAGGCTTTTCCTGTCGAGAAAGCTGCAGCAGATCCAACAGTGGACTGGTGCCGCCACCTGTGGGCCAGAATACAGTAATAAAACTATACTGAAATACTGAAATAATGTTTGTACTGTGTTGTACGTACTGTATTTATGTGATGTAATGTGATGTTTTACTGATGCCTGCAGGGAATCTGCAGCAGAAGCTTCATGCCCAGAACAAACTGGTTGTAGAGAGGGAGGGGTTGGAGCTCAGAGCTGAGGCCAGAGAGAAGAACTGCCTTCCTACACACGTTTTTGGTCTTCTGAGAAGGATCTACGAAGGATGTAGCAACTGCTCTGTTTACTTTCTTAGATTTATTAGCTACCTCAATTTATTTCTCATATCCTCTTGGATGAACTGTTCTTACATTTAATTGGCATTAAGTTTTAAACATTAATAATTCATAATAATTTCAGTGTTTGAAAACACACCTACCACCTAAAGCAAACAATGTTTGAAAAGATTGTCCATAGCTTCAGGCCTCATATCAACAGGTCGGTAAATCACTTTCGGAGGGAAATTCCACTGACCTAACATGCTTTAAAGGCAAATCTTCTTAAAGACTTAATGTTGATAGACACCTGTTTCTGTTACCACGTTTCAACATCGACCTCAGTGCAGTTCAGTTCTCATTTCTGCTTGAGGTCAAGGTTCAGCTTTTTGGAAAGGTAAGGGTCCCGCTTAGAGAAGAAGGTGATCATAATTAAACTGGCATCTTCTCCTTTCCTTTGCACCATGTCGATCAATTCTCGTGCTTTGTCTGGTCTGGATTTTGTTTTGGCCCACTCCATTTCTGGATGATTTAATACCTTCCGCCGCAGAAGTTCATCCAGCATGTTGTCTAGAACAGGTTCAGACACTCGCTCGATAAACTCTGGTCGAGCTGAGTGTAGCCTCTCCCCTGCTGAGAGACTCAGAGCCCTTGGACTGCCGGGACAAGGATCTGGAAGGCAAGTTGAAAAAAAAGACTTCTAATCAACAACCAGCATTCACATTGCAACAGAGGCCTCTTTAGAGATGAGCAGAATTTGAGCAGGACCAAATTAAAATAATACTCTAGTATGGCTCCATCCCGCCCCCCTCCCCCCATGTAAAATGGCAGGACTTTTCTATTACTTTGCACAACTAAACTGGAGTGCTTCCATGACCTGAAATGTCCTTCCTGGTTTGTCAATGCTTATTTTCTATGGGATGAACAGACTGCTTTCAACTTGAATTAATTCCTACATTCCTACAACTCGTACGCCTACAGTATATGCTGTCCAAAATCGATGCCCAAAACATCTGTTGCTCATCTGTTGTTTATTTTTCAAGATTCAAGATTCAAGATTTTTATTGTCACTCCGTGGTACAAGTATCACGTGTGAAATTCTTGTGCTGTAGACTCCGTTTACAACATAGTACAAATATAACAGCGCATATGAGTGCAAAAACAACAAGAGACACAACAAGCAATAAGGCAGTAGAGTGATAAGACAAGTCAGAGACAGTGGCATATCCACTGCACATAGGTGCACATGTCATGTGCATACTTTAGACGTGCTTAAACATTTTAAATTCGACGTATATGACGTACAGGTGCTAATAGCATATACCTAATTAAACATACAATTAAACATTAGACATACATATTTTTGATCTCTTGAGACGAAGAGGAGCCTTCTAATTTTTGTATCAGACTGTGGTCATTTGTGTATTATTTATTGCTCCTAAGGGTCGCTGATGAAAGGATGAAAAATGCACTAGTATAGACAAGTTTCCTGGGCACTTCCGGTTTGCTTCCGGACTCGGCCGCGATATGTCTGTCTCTTCCGGTGTTTGTGAATACAGAGAAGCGTAACGTACTAGCGTAGTAGCCATAGCGACCGCCGAAAAAATGCAAACTTGGGATCATTCTCCGAGTCTCCTGTCTAACGAAAGAGTGTCTATCCCACACCCGTTGACAGTGGACACATGGGAAGATAATATGTGTAAATGGCCGAACGTAACTACAGGCAGGATTATAGCGTATTTTGAGGAATCAATGGCGGTGGACGGCAACGCGATGAACAATCTCAAAAGCTCCGAAGCGTACCAATATCTCCACAGCCCTCGTCACAGATGAAGAGAGAGAGGGAGAAGGGTGGAGAGAGAAGCAAACTATTTTTTGCAGATCTCAAAAGCAGGTAAACACTGTTGAATTAGTGAGAATGTCAGAATGATGTCAGAAGGAGGAGAGAGCAATGAGCGCTTCGTCAGTGCGCCCTGCAGCCTGGAGGCTTGGGGCGGCTGGGTGTCGTGATGTGCTCTTCAAAGTGGATTTGGAAATAAACACATGGTTAATGTTGATTTTATCTACCTGATGTCTGATCAAACGCATTCCGCAGCGAAGCACACACACAGCTGAACACCTGCTGCAGCCACAGTGTCACAGTGAAGTGAGTGCAATGACTGCCCCGCCCCTCTGCTGCTCCTGTCTGAGCACACAGCTCAGATGTGCTCTGTGACCATTTCAGAATGATTAACACACCCAGCGAAACAATCAGCTCATACATGTTCTATAGTTTTGTTAACTCCGTGTGTGCTGTCATTACTTTTTCTTCACTGGCTCATTTGGTCTAATCTCTCTCCCTCCCTCTCATGTTCATCATGCACACGCATGCACACGCATGCATACACACAATGATGAAACAGTAGTTTTTACCGTGTTACAAAAATGCATTTTTTTTTTTTTTTTTTTTTTTTTTTTTTAACCTTTATTTATACAGGTGAATCACCTTGAGACCTAGATCTCATTTTCAAGTGCGACCTGTTAAATGAAGCGGTCTAATTGACGATTGAAAAGTATCAATTAACGTTAGTCTTTACTGTCCAACAACATGGCAGTTCGGAGAAATTGTTTCACAACAACGGATTGTTTGTAGACTGCATTGACAACTGACAGCTGCGTGCGGAGTGCGAACTCGTCTTTATAATGTTGTGGAGCCCTGTAAGACACAGAGAGCACAGCCCTCCTCGCGTGTGTGAAGAGAGAGGAAGAACGGGGTGGCTGCGTGTCAATTGATGTGCCCTTAACTAACTTAACCTAACTAACTATCGTGTGCACAAAATTGGCAGACTAAACTCCGGCTGACACCCCAAAAACCTACAATCCGCTGCTGCACAGAAGAAATAATATTATTGTTTGTTTGTTTGTCTGTTTGTTAACTGGCGCCTGGCCTCCTATCATTATACAAAAGTGGCCCCAGAGCAAGTTGAGTATCCCTGCATTACTGAATGGTGGGAGGAAGGGAGTTTGGATTTGGAAAAACCACATGCTTCCTGATTGAGAAAATCTGCGCCTCAGGCATCTGCTTCATCCATACATATTTGTCCCCTCTGAGGATTACGGCTGTCTTCTCAGCGACATCAGCATGCACTTTGATCAGGATATCCAGTAGGCGAGCCTCTCTGGTGAAAATGAAACAGTGAGATAATGAGTTGGAAACTATGAATGTAACTTGTAATTATTATTAAGGCATTATTTTTAATTAATTATTTCGAATTAATTTAATTGTTCTCTAATACAAATCAAAGTCTTGGAGCCAGAGGGGCATAAGCAGGTTTTGACAAACTTTACATAAGACCCAAAACAAAATGTTTTCATCAACTGTTGTAAATATCTTAGTTTTGATAATAATGTCATCATATAAATTCACAAGGATACTACAAACTAGATCTCCTCAAGGGCTTTTACTTGATGTATAAATTAGATCTCCAGATATCCAAAATGTTATGCTCTTCTGGCTCAAGCTTTTGATCTTTTTTGTATAGGCCTATATACAGATCTGCAATTAGGCCCCGCCCCCTTTTAGGGGGAAAACACAAGCCTCTCCCTGTTGACTTCAATGTAAAATAGCACTACCCCAAAAATGTATAGAAGAATAACAATCAATCTCGTTTATTAATGACCACAAACCACCATGACATGACAATATATTACAACTCGTCTGGCCCAGCCCAGTCGCATGCGAGAGCATATGTATGACACGTGGGGTGTTATCTCGTGTCATGCATACACATAAACGCAGTTTGGCGTGCAGTTTGGAGGCAACAATGGCGGACAATGGCGGCAAGTAACGTTAACAAACTCACAACCACTAACCCAAACCTTAACCCTTAACCTAACCCTGACCATAACCATAACCCTAAATCAGGGGCGTTTCTACGCGTTTTTTTCTTTTCTTTTTTAATTGGTTGTTTTCTAGAGGCAAACTTTCTGCTGCCTTGCTAGCTAATGGTTTTGTAGCTTAAAAACGCAGGGCACATCATCTCCAGAGGCATGACGACTTCATGACATCTAGGAATTTTGCGCGCTTCGTGAGCAAAATTTCATCATGCAATTGCCCCACCAATTTTATCCAGGCCCACCCAATTTTATCCAGGCCCACCCATAATTGAATTTGTGCCTACGCCACTGCCCTAAACCTAACCCCCATAACTTCCACGTAAAGTTATTATGCATGTTAGATTTCTAATGTAAGTGGACGAGGCGAAGTTGCGTATGAACTGCACGAGAAACTGCGTTTATGCGTATGCATGACACGAGATAACACCCGCGTGTCATACATACACTCTCCCATGCGACTGGGTTGTCTGTCCATAGAATGGGTAAGATAGACCGGAAATATTACTTTGACCCATCTAAAATCATGTGACTCATGTCTTACATTACAGCCCCGAGCCAAGTAGCCTACAACGACGCTGGGCTCCACTACAACAGCATTTCATGTCGGAAGACTATTCGCAACAGGCGGACACCGGAACTAGGTCAGAGACGGGTTATGAGTTACATGATTTTAGATGGGTCAAAGTCATATTTCCGATGTGTGGCCGGCCGAGTTGTAATATATTGTCATGTCATGGTGTTTTGTGGTCATTAATAAACTAGATTGTTTCTGTTATTTTTCTATATATTTTTTTGGTAGTGCTATTTTACATTGAGGTCAACGGGGAGCTTGTGTTCCCCCCCTAAAAAGGGGGGGGGGACATGTGCCACCAGCAGCCGCCTACAAAATGACGTATCTGGTGTATACTGCGGATATATTTCACGGCAATAACTGAAATGCACATGATCTTAGCATATCCAGATAGATCATATTTCCTTTCACTAACCTGGGCACGAACTCGACCAGGTTTCGGCACAACGCCTGGATGAACCAAGTGCCTTCCTCTTCTCTCATGGCGACATGGCCAGAAACAGTGGCCATGCACATGAAGAAATCTGCAACTCCCAGAATGGGGTCAGCATCAGCAGGGCCATCAGTGCTGATTGCAGGCCCGTCGGCCTCGATGTGGACCATCTGCTGTACGTCGGGGCCCTGGCAGGCCTGGATGAAGAAAAGCTTGGGTTTTCCATCCAGAGTTCCACACTTCTCTCCACTGAAAGGCGCCTTGAGCTCGCTGATCTTGACGGGGAGGCCATCCACACCAAACACACTTCCCTCCTCGCCGTGGCTGAGAACGATGCACCACACAGTCCATCTGACTGTGGTCCCTCTCGCCAAGCTTCTTCACCACAGACAGCATCTTAGTACTCTCACAATCATTCTTTATCTGCATCTTGAATCCCAGCCAGGTAAACACTTTCACCAGATTTTCTGAAATACACAACAAAAGAAAAAACACCCCCCCGACACACACACACACACACACACACACACACACACACACACACACACACACACACACACACACACACACACACACACACACGAACACAAACGTTATGCACATGTAGATAAGGAATGGAATATTGGCACAGTTTACATTTGAAAAGGAATTATTTCCAGAATGAATTGAAATTAGCCTCACGTTCATCCATCTGGGTTCCTTTACGAGTTTTCATTTTGCCCTTGAAGTCTTCGTTGTTTATGATCAAGCACACACCTCTCACTTCTCCTCGTCCCATATGATACTTTTCAAAATCTAGTCAGAGATCAACAAGAAAAGAAGACAGATTACACGTTTTGTTCAGAAGTGTTCATAATAAAGCATAATTTCATAATTGTGTTCATAATTTGCAGGAAGAAATCAGCCACCTCTTCCTTTGTGCTTGTAGTTTGTACTTGGCCAGAGCTCCCTTGTTTCTCTATGGGACAGATGATCACAGTAAGGGGAGGGGGGGGGGGGGGGGGGGTACTGATTAGAAGAAATGTAGACATTGATCACATCATAGAAATGAAAACGAGAGACTGCATGATATTTCTTGGACTGTAGACATACTTCTGTTTCCCTCATGTTGCCACAAGGCTAATCACAGTGTCAGTTCCCTCTAATTGATCAGAAAAATAGGTACAGGGACTGGATTTTATGACGGGTCTAGGCCTATATGTCCATCCCAAGAAAACGATAATTTCCAGGCAGGAATGGTCAAATTATGAATAATTTCAAATTAAAAAACACTGCAACTGCTACAACAATTGATCTGCAGTGTTCAATGTTCACAAAAAAGAAATCCACTCACCGGCGCCGGAATCAGGTGCAGTTAGGCCCAATTCAATGGTCGCTTTGGCTGCAGAAATACAGACGGAGAAATGTTGAATAGCCCTGAAATAATTTGATGACAGACGTCTTACTTCTACAGTATAACCTCATCAGGAACATCTACTTCCTTCTCTATCCCAGAGGACTGACCAAGATTTAAAATTCAAATTGGTTCTCATATTGATAGAAGTAGCCTTGAGGACCACAGAGAGAGACAGAGGGGGTGGGAGGCAGAGAGAGGGAGTTTTAGTTTTAGGTCAGAGTAGAAGAGTACTCCATGAACCTATGTACGATTCGGAAATCGATTATATCGCAACGGTGTGGTCTTGCAAAAAACAGCTAAATAAGTTTTGTGCAGGACAGTCCACACACGCTGTGTGATGTGGGTTGGTGAAGATTGGACAAATTTTGAAGGAGAAATAGTGGGGGAAAACGCTTTTGGAGAAAATGGCGTAAACTCTAGTTAGACGGAGATGGGGAGGGCCTCTATCAGCAGATGCGGAATAACCCAAGGAATTCAGGGAAAAAATAATTTTGATTGTAGATGCTAGGGCTCAAAAGTTATGGACCAAAACGTAAAGAGGGCTGTTATAGCGCCACCTAGTGGTCCACTAATGTAATTTTTCCGCCCATAGGGTGACTCTGTGAACCTACCTACCAAGTTGGGTAGCGGCAGGTCTTGGTTTCTGAGTGGGACCATTACAAAGGAAGGAAGTAATGTGCAGGCTTGCTGCAGCTGCTCCGCTCCGTTTTGCACTCTTTTGTTAAGTATATTTTTATCCATCGCTCTTTTCCCCCCAGTTATAACGTGTGTGTTAATAAATAAGTATGGTGCCTTCTGAAACCATGTGGTTTAGAGGAGTTTTGACCATCTTTCTGGCAGAACCTGAGGAGGGCCAAGACCCCTGTTTCCATCCAGGGGGTCAGTGTGGACATAGTGGAGGACTACAAGTACCTTGGAATGTACATAGACAATGAACTGGACTGGCCTAAGAACACAGAGGCCCTCTACAAGAAAGGGCAAAGCCGTCTCTACTTTCTGAGACGGCTGAGGTCTTTCAACATCTGCCGGACAATTTCAAACCTGTGTTTTAGGTGCGGTAGCCTATTGATAAGGGCACAATGTTACATTGCACATGGCAGTGTGTTAAAAGTCACAACATGTTGGTGTGATTTATGTGACACTCTAACAAAAATTATGAACACATCAATTCCATTCGACCCAGAGCTCTGTCTCTTGGGAAATGTATCAAACTTGAAGTTGAGTCAAAGTACCAAAAAATGCATCGATATAGCCCTTGCTGTTTCCAGAAAGTGTATTGCCCTAACCTGGAAATCGGATTCCCCTCTCTCTATATCAAAATGGATAACAGAGATGACTAATTGTATTCCTTTAGAGAAAACCATGTATGTTCTGAAAAACAGATTTGATGTATTTCTAAGTATTTGGCAACCTTTTATTGAGTACATGAAAATATTACCCCTACCAACTGTGAACTTGCTATGACTCCTGAACTGATTCCACTATCCTCAATAATATCTAAAAAAAACTTGGTTGAGATATCTCATTGTACTTCATGAAATCTTTTTTTCTTTCTTTTTTCTTTTTCTTCTATTATTTTCCATTACTGTTTTTTCTTTCTTGTCTTTAATGGGAATGAGTTGCATTATGTGTTGTTTCTTGTCTACATCGAAACTTCCAATTAGCTTATGCATAGGCCTACTTGGCTAACGGCCAGCGACATAAAGCTTCTGGCATACTCTTCGCGCACGCGCTGGAGGCGGGGCTCATACTCTTCGCGCTTGCGCTGGAGGCGGGGCTCCGAGGAGGGCGCGCGCACTCTGCGTGGGGCAAAACAGAACACTCAGTGCAAAGCTCCAGGCGCCAGGCAGTCTGAATGAAATTGAATGTAACGTTCCCAATTCTATGTATTCAATTATAAAAACGCCCCTGAACATTTGGGAAGGCTAAGCCACACAACTAGTTCGTTATAATCGAACGTCATGCTTCAAAGGCGACTTTACGACGGTGAGGACTCAATCACAGCAGATATCCACTGATAGCCTACCACGGAGATCTCACAGGCACAGGCAGCAAAACCCGACAGCAAAAGCTTTAAGCTTCTGGCATATCTTCGCGCACGCGCTGGAGGCGGGGCTCCACGGAGCTTCTCGCATACTCTTTGCGCCCAGCCAAGCGCATAGGGCGCGCGGCGATTATGACGTAATTGCACGGGGCGTGTCGGGGGGCGAGGCCTGAGCGCAGCGCGGCGCGTCCATGGAGATTTTTCTATCAGCGCGTCGGGTTTTGCTGCCTCTGCCTGTGAGATCTCCGTGGTAGGCTATCAGCGGATATGTGCTGTGATCGAGTCCTCACCATCGTAAAGTCGCCTTCAAAGCATGCTGTTCGATTATAACGAACTAGTTGTGTGGCTTAGCCTTCCCAAATGTTTACGGTTGTTTTTTAGAATTTAATATAATTGGGAACGTTACATTCAATTTCATTCAGACTGCCTGGCACTGATCGCCGCCATTTCTGGAGCACTCACTATGTTCTGTTTTGGCCTGCGCAGAGTGCGTGCGCCCTCCGTGGAGCCCCGCCTCCAGCGCGTGCGCGAAGAGTATGCCAGAAGCTTAAAGCTTCTGGCATACTCTTTGCGCCCAGCCAAGTGCATAGAGCGCGCGGCGATTATGAGGTCATCGCACGGGCGTGTCGGGGGGCGAGGCCTGAGCGCAGCGCGGCGCGTCCATGGAGATTTTGTTGTAACGATTGTAACGATTACCTAATTTTTCCAGAATTTGACATATTTTTTATAGTGTCCCCCATAATATTTTTTTGTGTGTTATTTGTGATATTTCACATTTAAAGGTCCCAATTCGTGCAGCTGTAACCTCATAAAAACGTGTGTCTCTGGTCCATAAAACATGATTCTGGATTAATTTGTCGAAAATATAGCAACCCCGTTTGTTGTGACGGAGTTCTCACTTCCTCATCTCGTCGCTTCCCAAGAATGGCCTGTTTCTATAATATATTCAGAACTAACAGTTCCCATTGGCCGCTGAGGGAGAGCCCGCCCCAGGCTCCCAGCGGCCAATCAGATTAGCGTCTGTGGACCAGCACGCTAGGTTGCGAGTTATCGTTAACTTAACGGTTACTACGCTAAAGAGGACATCTCAAAATGCCAAGACTTACCGAATGCACCTCTGCAGTTGCTGGATCACGTACAGTTGGCGTCGCTCCAGCTAGAAGTGTTAATTTTGTGGCTATAGACAAAATGGTGCAGGTAGCTTGTGTGAGAGAGACCCGCGCAGTATGCGTGAGGAAGCTCGTGACGTCCCAAATCCCCCTCTGGGCAAACGAAGCGTTTGGGGGTGTGGCTTGAAGGAGACTGCAGGGGGAAGCTGGATAGGGACAAATCCAACTGTGGCAGTTCTGAGGTTGTGACCACTCATTACAGGGAGGGCTGACAGCAGTATATATGCATTTACAAGTAAAAAGAGCTTTTGCACGGAATGGGACCTTTAAAAATAAAAGAAGAGTAGCCTACCTCAATTTGCCAATTTACCAATTTACTTTAAGATATTTTGATGAGAAGTAGGCTATGTGGGGTATATTGCATCGGGTGAAATACACCCGACGTTAGTGATGGTGTGATTTTAAATCACGTTGGTGTTCTAGGGTTAATGCATGAATCAATTAGCTATACAATTGATATTATATAGATTGATATATGCGTGCAAACAGGCTTTCGCTTTACATCTAATGATTCAGAGCGCTACATTCCTCTGCTAAACTCACCGAGTTCCGCTGCCTGCGGGTTGCAGTTAATCTCTTTCAGTATCTTCAGAGACACTTCACGGGCTCCAGGCCCCTCGAAGGTATCGAACAAAACCTTCGCGATGTGGGCCGGTTCCCTTCCACCTGGTTGAGTTTGACCCTCGGCCCTTCCTCAAGCTCCGTCAGCTCGGTGATGAACATCCTCAGCTGTTCCTGCGTCAGGTCCGCCAGCATGTCCCGTAAAGCTTTCTTAATGGGGGCCATTTCTAATCAATATGATCTCGTCAGAAATAGGCCGAAATTGTCGTCCTGTATTGCAACAGTTTTCTATTCTCTGCCAACTACCTAACCGTGAAAGAAGTGAAACGCACCCAGCATAGTCTCTTAAAACAGACTGTCTCATCTACATCCGGCGAATGCAGCTATACACAGTCTGTACGTTACACCCCCAGAACATGCACAAGGAAGTTGGGAAAAAAACCTTCAGACAGGAAAGAAGTTCGACGGAATCCGACCAATCACGACACGTGTGTCCACGAAAAATGCGGCATATTGGATTCTGATTGGACTAATGAGCGGAAGACCCGCCTTTCTACTTCCCATTCCGGTTGGTGCATGATTCTCCCCCACGAAGTACAGACGGTATGGCGGAAGCATTTGAAAATTGCGGAAGCCAACTCGTCTGTTCTAAGAGACTACACCCAGCAGCATCTGTTTCCTATAGTTATGGGCGGATCCAGGCCCCTCCCCCTCCAACTAGGGCCAACTTCTTGAAATGGAAATAAGGAATGTGGGGCAGTAAAATAAGATCATCCTTTATTTGTCCCACAAGGGGAAATTACAGTCCGGGGCGGAGGGGGGGGAGGGGGTGTGTAGGGGTCGGTAGTGAGTTAATAGCAATCACATAACTGCAATTGCTTCAGCTTCAACCATTTACACATTATTATTAATAACACAAACAGTAGAGAGAAGGAGCCAGCACTCGAAAATGTCCTTTTGAGGGTTTTATTCCTGTTTCAAACAACAACGTACGCGTTTAAGCAAGAAGCCTTCGTCAGCGTTCACAACGAAGCCCTACAATGACGAAGGCTTCTTGCTGAAACCCGTACGTTGTTGTTTGAAACAGGAATAAAACCCTCAAAAGGACATTTTCGGGTAACACTTTACAATAACGTACACAAATACTATAGTAGTTACTAGTAAACTAACCATTAACTAATAGCCAGTTAATGAGTAGCTAATGAAAATGTTGGCATTAGTCAATCACTAATTAATCATAATTAATGAGTAGGTAGTCATTAGTTAATGATTAGTATCTAATTTCCTGAGTAGAGTAGTTAATCATTACCTAATGATTACTAAATGTCAGCTTGTGAATAGAGTAGTTAATCATTACTTAATGATTCCAAAATGTCAGTGCGTGAATGTATTAGTTAATCATTAGTTCATCATTAGTTAAGGTCACATTGTGAGTATAGTAGTTAATCATTAGTTCATGATTAGTTGTTAGTTCCTTAGTAGAGTAATTACTCATTAGTTAATGGTTAGTCAATGGTCAGTTTGGGAGTATATAGTTAAGTGTTAGTTATTCATTACTTAATTACTTAATTATTACCTGTCCATTAGTTACTCTTTTTGTGTACCCTATTGTAAAGTGGTGCATCATACTCAGTAGTTTATGAATACTGAATCATTACTTAATTATTATCTGTCTATTAGTTAGTCTTTTTGTGTACCCTATTGTAAAGTGGTGCATCATACTCAGTAGTTTATGAATACTGAATCATTACCTGTCCATTAGTTACTCTTACTCTTTTAAAGATAGGTCTTGGTCTTGATGGGGAAGCTTCTGAATCTGAGATCTCAGAGAGGACTGGAGGAGAATGGGGTGGAGGCGGGTCGCAGGAACGCACTGGGAAGCAACAGATCACACAGAGAAAACGGAGAGCTTTTAGCTTTGACAGCTTGATGGTGATAGGCTGAATGGGAAAAGGTGTCTTACTCTGATTGGCTTAAAATAAACGCTACCTCCCACAAACAGTGGGATAGAAGCGGAAAAAGGGTGATTGATGACATAATTTTATGAATGAGTGGGCGTGACAATTAGAGGGTTTCTCTTAAGCGGGAAAGAAGTGAATGACTGAAGAGCTGAATGAGTGCCCGTGACGGGCACTCTCATTCTCATATAGGCACACTCATTCACACAAGTGTCCCCATATCTTTATCCTAAGCTGCTCTGCCCTCTGTTTCCACAACATCAGCTGCAACTGCTTACCCACGTGAGAGTGTACGAGCACACATGCACGACGCACACGCGCACACACACACACACACACACACACACACACACACACACACACACACACACACACACACACACACACACACACACACACACACACACACCAGGGATGTATTACCCAACGGGCCTACCGGGCCCAGGCCCAGGAGCCCAAGAGCTCAGGGGCCCCATAGCCCACCGGCTGAGGTGAAGACTAAATGCCAAACCATTACAGAGCATGAGTTAAAACAAACATTACACAGAGATCTAATGCAGCTTCAGCACCACACAGACAAGGAAGGCTCCATACCACTAAAGGCAAGCTCAATAACTGTAGCAACCAGTCACTTCAGGTGAGGTGATGTGCAGTGGTGTATAAAGTACTCGAAAACCATACTTAAGTAAAAGTAAAGATATCTTCCCAGAAAAAGACTTTGGTAAAAGTCAAAGTCACTCATTAGAATATTACTTGAGTAAAAGTCTTAAACTACTTGATATTTTCTGTACTTAAGTATCAAAAGTAATTTTCTGATATTAAATGTACTTAAGTATTGAAAGTAAAAAGTACAAGTAAATGCTGCAAAAAAAATCAAGCAAAAGACATGCCTGGGCTTGAGTGGAAGTCTATTTCTTCTTCTTGACTTTTATAGCCGCTGGCAAACAACGTTATGTTGCATTACAGCCACCAAATGGAATGGCGTGTGGATCGTGATTAACGTAACTTGCAAACTAGGAGCACTGATTTGCCAAACCTGATTGCTTGCAGGCTACGCAATTTCTTCTGATTTTACTTTGTAACTAAGATGCTTGGGGGAAATGTAGTGGAGTAAAAGTATCCATTTTATTTGGGAAATGTAGTGAAGTAAAAGTGAAAGTTGACAGAAATATAAATACTCAAGTAAAGTACAGATACTCAGAAAAAATACTTAAGTACAGTACTTAAGTATTTATACTTAGTTACATTACACCACTGGTGATGTGACAGTGGGACCTGCAGAAGGTGAAAGCAGCAGCACATTGAGTCAATGCGATGAACCTGAACTTTAGTCCAGACCAGCCCACCACAATCAGGCAGACACCATCCATCCCTGTTGATTATTTCACAACACAATCGGTCAGCTCCATGGCTCAGACTAAACTGTACCCGGTTGCCCATTGTGTGGGCCTGGCTTTCTTAAGCACTGTGATTGGCTCGAAGGTCTGAACACCGCCAGCCAGCAAAGTTAGTGTAAAAACTAACCAACTCAGTTGTTTAAGCCACCAAATTATTACTGCTCTGTAATTATTTTTTTCAGATCAGCGCGGCCAACTGAATATATTGCAATGCATAGGCTGCTATCCGTTATTATGTTGTTATCATCACAAACCGCACGTCCAGTTCAAAGAGAAAACCTTTCAAGAAGCATCAACTCGACCAGTTCGTTCTTCACTATTTTAAGTTGTGATAATGATCTCTCACCCTTAGTCTACAGTTAGTGACAGGGTGAGAGATGTTTAAATTGTGAAGATCTCTCACACAGTTAACAGGCAGGGTTAAGAAAAGCCCTGACTGTGGTGAACACACTTGGGGAAGTAGTTTTCAGCCTCCCTTTTCTTAGCAGTTCCTCATGTTTTCTCTCACCACACAAAATGTTTGAACTGGATCGACCAGACCAGCACATCCGGGTAATTTGCAAAACATGAAGGCCACGCCCCTTTGTAGGGGACAACACAAGCCTTGACTTCAATGTAAAATAGCAGTACCAAAAAAATCTATAGAAAAAGAACAGAATTAATTTAGTTTATAAATGACCCAAAGACACCATGACATGACAATATATTTTAACTCTACCGGCCATAGAATGCGCAAGATACATCGACATGAGGTACTTGCGTTATATGAACGCTGTATCCAGTTTCCACCAGGTTACATGCATCGGCCAAAATATATATCGCAGACCTGTTTTTTGTTTTGTTTTTTTTGTTAGTGAAACTATAACAACACAGCAACTCTTCGGCATATCTCTATCAAATTAAACCGTTTTAAATAGTTTGTTTGAGGGGGTTTCGGCTTCTTGTACTGTCTTTTACTATGGTGGGCCTTGGCGCTGGACGCTTGAAGACAGTTGTTGCAGTTCTGGTCTATACATTCAAATGTGATGGAGGGGGGTGGGGTGGGCACCTACACACCAATCACCATTCTTTCTCATTATGCATATTCTTTTAGTAATGAAGATTAATTTCGGCCGCAGAGTACGTCTAATATATAAAGAAAATATGACGAAGCTTATAAAGAATTGAATTTGAATGTGTGGTGACCCCCGACAAGGCAAATTGGCTGGTGCCCCCGGGCACTCGCTCGATGAGATAGGATAAACCTGTATTCTGGCCTTAATTGTGATGGGGGCCCTTTATGTATCCAGGCCCAGGGGCCCGTCATGTCATAATCCGCCTGTGACACACACACACACACACACACACACACACACACAAGATAAGCCAAAAGAGGAATTGAGGCAGAACGTGACACCAGAGGAACACCTCAAGGCGGGCTTTCCTTCCTCTTGTGCTGTGTTGAAACATGCGTGACATCGTATCTGCTCTGCCACCTGGGCTGTTTTGAAACTTTCCACCTGCCTCCGAAGTTCTTGCATCGCAAAGACGTTGTAACGTTTATGAACTCTCAAAAAGGAGCCAATTAGCTCTGTATTGTACCGTGTTAGATTTGGTCTGTTCGTTAAAGCCCCAGACCCCAGCTGCATAGTCTGAAACTGGACATACACAGGACCTATACAATTGGGTAAATTACTATTAGTATTGTGGAGAGTCTTGTGTGATGTGGCATCATCCGTCTGTATGAGTTATCATGTTGTCACAACGGCTCTGTGCATAAGTGATTTATGACAGACATTGTCTATTTGTCATATAGAGATTGTGACATGATCAATAATGATATCATCAGTGATGATGTCAAGTCAAGTCAAGTTTATTTGTATAGCACATTTCATACACAGAGGCAATTCAAAGTGCTTCACATAAAATGGATGACAGGAAAATAAAAAGAATAAAACAAGAGAATAAAATGGACATTTAAAAGCATCACAACAAAATGTTAAAAAAGAGTATAAAGGCGCAGCAGTTGCAAAAAGAGCTCAAAACTTAGAGGATTCATTGGGTTTGCATAATAGAATAAATCAATTTATCTATATTGAGTCCCCCGACATCATGACTATAAACATGACTACACACACATAAAACTCAGGTCTGGGTACGGTGTCCTCTTTTCCTCTATACTGCAGTTTGGACCCCAAGCATACCCCCGCTTGTACCTTGCGTCATCTGTTGCCCGTCAACAGTTATGGTAGCTGGATGTCACCACCAATGATGTCACAATGTATATTAACTGATGTCACTTATGTCCCAAACGGTTTCTCATGTGGCCACCCGGGAAAAATAATTGCCTCTAGCCTACTAGACGATAAAAAAAAAGTTATGGGATGTCCAGGTACATTAAGATAAGTGGGAGTTTCTGAGCCATTTTCAGAAAAGAGTGATTTGATTGATTGACATCTTTATTGATAGTGATGACATATAGGCACACCCCATTATCAAAAGGATAAAAATGCAATAAAGCTAGGAGCTTATTTCCAATGCGGTCCTTAAGGTGTCAGTGTGAGATATGAACTGGTGAATGAATGTATGGGTGCGTGTGAGAGTGTAAGAATATAAGTGCATGTTTTAAAGTGCACGTGTCAGACTATGGGGAATGCGTGGGTGTGTCCACCACGCTGGGGGATGGAGAAAACAACGGGAGACTAAAAACGTAATACACAAGAAGCAAGGGGAAACTAAAAACATAATGCACATAATACACAATAGTAAAAACAATATAAAAGGCCTAATGAAAACAGTCAATAAAATAATGTATTAAACCCAGGATCAGCTGCTCCTGATCCAGCTCTTTACAGAAGTAGGCCGGCTGTTCCACAGCACAGCTGCTTGTCATCCAATCGTCAACATTGTCAAAATTGAACAAATCTCCAATTTTCAGAAGTTATTGGTACTACCCACACCCACCCCCAAGGTCGGGAGGTCTTCAGGTGGTGTTTTGGAGAGATTTTAACTGATTAACCTTATTATTTTAGTTAAATTAGTCATAGTGTTTATAGATATATTGGGATTTTTGGTATATTTACAGTAGCCTACATTTGTGGACAGTGAACAAACCCTCACTTATTGTTTTCACAGCTTCTGAATATTCACTCAAAGGCCATGTAAAACATCTCAGTGAAACATGGTTACTGCTGTTTTTATGTGACAGATGAGCATTGAACACATTGATCAATTAATCAATCAAGTTTATTATCAGACATAAGGTCCATATTAAAAACAGGCATAACATTTAAAAGAACACACACAAAAACTCAGTACAACTATAAAAGGCACTTATACCAAAAATTCCACATCTGTGATTGGTATCTCACAGCACTGATACCAGGATTGGTCCGCAGCATGACAATGGAATTGAATGAGTACAGTTGCTTATTGTTTTAAGGACAGTGTAATCCAGGGGTGGCCAAACTTTTTTGGTTGTGGGCCGCATACAGAAAAATATAAGGAGTCGCGGGCCAAACAATATTAAGCGCGTCAGTTTTCGCGGCAAAAAAATTGGACCAGAAAACCCTTGTGCCATCAATAATTTAATTTCTACCTAAGTGAGGTCTCCAGACCATAGTTCAAGCAGAAGGCCACTCACGCATAATCCGATCATCCCCTGACGACAGTCAAGTTCTAGCATAACGTGGTCAGTCAAAAGTCCTAGTATGACGTCTGCTATGACGTCAAACATGACGTCAGTTAATCCTCATATATATAGCAAGGGTTCTACGTCACCTCTCTCTCTCTGGCCGATCATAGCAGCAGCAGCTCACGGCAGCCCATCTCCCTTGAAGCCGGCCTCCGAAGCGTTGTTTTGCACCAGATCCGCAGACCGAATCAGCACCCACAAGCCTTCTCTACCCGTGGATATTCCCATTCCTGGCATGTCGAGTTCCGAGCCAGAGCAGCCCATGGACTGTGACGGCAGCTTAGTCATCGGTCCCCTGTCCCGGACCGGCCACGGAGCGTACTTGCCTTCCGAGGTGTCTGACGAAGACGTTGGCGAAGCGACCGGACCACAGGCTGCCAGCATAGCCCCCCGCGCGCCACTGCGACGGCCCCGGTAGGAGAGCAGAAGACGAAGCGCCGCGCCGTGGACGCCCAAGAAGAACGCGTGCGAGCGTGCCGGAGGGAGAGGCCGATCGGCGCGGATGTGCGAGAGGCCGCGGGCGAAGACCAGTAGAGGCAGCCGCCCCGAGAGCCGGGAGCCGCTTGGGAAATGCAGGCCGCGGGGCCGCCGCGAGACGCCACGTACTTCCTGGTCGCACTGACCTCCAGGCCGCCGGGCAGATTCACGGTGATTGACGGGAACCGGCTTGGAGAAGCGCTGAAGCCGGAGCGCCGTAGCATCTCGGGCACTCTGGGCAGACCGAAAGGTCCATGGGGCGAACGGTTCATTCTGGCGGCAACAGCTGAAATGTAGTGCAATTTGCTTTCCCTTCCAAATCCAGTGACGTAGAATAATCCATTCACGAAAAGAATAAGCACTCCCAGGAATTCATGGACGATAAAAGTTTAACGTTACATGCAGTTAAGCAGAAAGTCGCACTCGGCAGTAAAACTCGCATCCATGTAACGTTAATCCATCGGGTGTCCCGTTCTTTCTGTCACGAAGACTATAATCCACCAGATCACATGACGTTTTGTCATCAAGTCTTTAATCCACCGTCACACTTCAGGACATCCTCTTCATCCAAAACAGAGTGTGAAAAGTAGTTGTCTCTCTCCTTGTTGTGGTGTTTGTGAAACGGAGGTTCACGGTAACCAGAGACCTTTTATCGTAAAGATGCGACAGCACACAGCCAATCCGCCATTTTGGAGACTAAACTTCTGCCCCAGCAAGGAGCCGTATTTCAGGCCAAAATGGCCGCAGCGCTGTTTTCAAAAAGGCACTATATACTCTTGCCTTCTCATTCTCAATTATCTTTGCTGTTACACGCAGCTGAGTTTGTTTATTTTCTACCTCTGGGTCCCCAGTGACCCCATGTGACTGATGGTGACTGATAAATTAAATTAGGAAGCTTCTGTGATGATGACAATGATAACTTCTTAACTTTAGCCGATCTGAGGGGGTTTATTTGAACAACAATCTTAAAAAATAACTCCACTATCACCCCCCTTCCTGGAGCCCGACGACACCTTCATAATACCAGACTCGCTGTTAGTCGTCTTGGACATGGACGAGGGGACGTTAGGTTTCATAGTGGACGGACATGACCTAGGGGTGGCGTTCGGAGGACTTAAGGGCAGGAAGGTGTACCCCGCAGTGAGCGCCGTGTGGGGACACTGCGAAATACGAATCCGGTACATAAACGGACTCGATCCGGATCCCCTCCCTCTGATGGACCTGTGCAGGCGCTCCGTGCGGGCGGCTCTAGGAAGGGACCGCCTGAGCGGAATCCACGGACTGCCCCTGCCCGCCTCTCTCAAGAGCTACCTGCTCTACCAAGGACGGGGTTGACGACCACAGCACACCGAGCATACCCCGGAGGACCAGTCACCCGTGGACGCGAAAGGACCCATGAGGAAAGTATCAGTACTTCAGCATTTAAACGGGCAATCTACCAGTCCAGTAAAATCAATTCAATAAAAAAAAAAAAAAAAAAAAAAAAAAAAACTTTATTAGTCCCGCAAAGGGCAATTTAAGGCATGAATACTGCAAACAAGCTGTACTCTGTACACATCCAAAAACAATACAAAAAACAAGACAATAAATACAATAAATGACACTGATAAAGCAAGATCCCTGATTACAGTGTATCCAACACCACAAAGGAATATAGGTGTCAGATCAATACAAATTAATTTCAGTCAATACAATCCAAGTGCATATTAGACTTGTTCAAGGGTTCAAATCAAAAGGTCAAGGTACAGACCTAGTCTAGATAAACTGACCACTTCTCGTACTGTGGCTGTTCACCAGTCGAATGGCCTCTGGAACCAAACCAAACTTCCTTCTGCTTGTTTCGCAGGCAGGCTGTCTAAAGCGCTTTCCTGATGGCATTAAGTCAAAACAGACATGAAGGACACGCGTGGAGTCATTGATTACCTCGTGCGCTTTCTTGAGCACTCGTGCACTACTAAACTGTACTAGGGATCTTTGTGTTTTGCCTATAATGCCTATAATCAGACGTATTCTCATCTCTTTAATACTCCGTCTGCCCGCAACGGCCCGCCCCACCAAACAGAAATACTGTCTTACATTGCTCTGAAAACACCACATGTACCGTAGGTGTCCCTCGTGCTTTGACTAAATAAAGCGAAGCTGACTGACAAGTTATTCAGCCTGTGATCTGACTATTCTACCCAGCGGGCATCTCAGCCTGCCTATTTCCGACGCCTAAGCGGAAATCGCTTTCTGGCAAATGGCCAGCGGGAGTCACAATAATAATAATAATAATAATAATTATAATAATAATAATTACAACAATAATAATAATAACCACGCAAGGGGCCATTCTAACACCCCTGGCCCACGGAGCTTGTCTGAGCATCAGCTAGAATGAGTGTTACTGCATAACTTCGGACCGAAGCCAGACGGCCCAGGGAATGCTGACGTCTTTCCGTGTTAAGCTACCCGGTCTTAATACACCACTTCCTGTTCTTAACGAATTTCAAAGTAAAATGCCTCTGGCATTTCTTCAGAAGCAGAATCAGAATGACTTTAATGATCCCCGAGGGGAAATCGGGACAGGTTACAGTAGCTCGCTCACAGTACACACATAGCTTAAAATAAAATAAACAGTAGTAAATGCAACGCAAATGCAATATTAAGCAATAAGCAGGAAAAACACAACATAGGATAGAATAACTAGTAAATGCGCTAGAAGCAAAAATAAGTGGAATGTCTAAGTAGCAAAATACAAAATACGTCAGGTAAGTATACATTCCGTGTCAATTATCATTATTGCACCCTGGACTATATTAAGTCGGCTTGCCCTATACGCCACACGTGGCTCAGCCAGGCACAGTTAACCTATCGGCTGGCTCAGTCTCAGGGAGACTGAGCGTCTCCGAGGTGCTCTTTAAGAGAGGCCTTAAATAGACCAATGGCCACAGGCAGGAATGATTTCCTGTGCCTCTCCGTACTGCATCTAGGTGGAATCAGTCTCTCACTGAACGTACTCCTGTGTTCGACTAGCACGCCGTGGAGTGGGTGCGAGTCATTGTTCATGATGGAGCGTAGCCTGGACAACGTTCTCTTCTCTGACACCGCAGTCAGAGAGCCCCGCTGCCCCAGCACACAATAGCATACAGGAAGGCACTAGCCCCCTTCTGCCCTTTCTCGTTCATGGCTCACTACGTCAAGCTCAGGCCTCGGACCGGCCCCTCGGCTCCCCTGCTCCTCATCGCACCCTGTCACCACATGACAAGATCCCGGTTCACCCTGCACCTCAAGCAGACGCTCCAGCAATGCAACCTCCCGACGAAGGACTACTCCAGCCACTCCTTCAGGATCGGAGCGGCCGCCGAGCAAGGAGTGCCCTCCGCCTCCCTCCAGCAAATGGGCCGCTGGCCCTCATCGGCATTCTCCAGCTACATCGGCCCGAAGCAGGCGGCCATACTGGCGGCCCAAAGAACCCTCCTCCCTTAATCGGTGAGCATGGCAACAAACAGTGTCCCGGACTTTAAAATGTCTCGTTGGTGGCGGCTCCCCGTAAGCATGGCGCCCAGTAAGGCGCAGTAAATTCCCCGGCTCATTTTTGGGGGGATAGAGTCGGAGAAAGTCAGGGTAGTTGCGCCAAGGCAGCCAAGTAGGCCAAGCCGGGAAGCGCCAAGCTAAACTTTAATGTACCAAGATCGAAGGCCCGACCGAGTTGGGAGCGCCAGCCGCAAATAGCTGTAAGTCGCTAAAAAAGGTCGAAGGCCGGAAAAGTACAATCGCGAAGCGTCAAGGCGGCCAGGTAGGCCAGGCTGGGAAGCGCTATCGCGAGGTGCCCGACCGAGTTGGGAGCGCCAGCCGCAAATAGCTGTAAGTCGCTAAAAAGGTCGAAGGCAGAAAAAGCACGTACCAAGGCCCGACCGAGTTGGGAGCGCCAGCCGCAAATAGCTGTAAGTCGCTAAAAAGGTCGAAGGCCGGAAAAGTACAATCGCGAAGCGCCAAGGCGGCCAGGTAGGCCAAGCTGGGAAGCGCTGTCGCGAGGTGCCCGACCGAGTTGGGAGCGCCAGCCGCAAATAGCTGTAAGTCGCTAAAAAGGTCGAAGGCAGGAAAAGCATGTACCAAGAACGAAGGCCCGACCGAGTTGGGAGCGCCAGCCGCAAATAGCTGTAAGTCGCTAAAAAGGTCGAAGGCCGGAAAGTACGATCGCGAAGCGCCAAGGCGGCCAGGTAGGCCAAGCTGGGAAGCGCTATCGCGAGGTGCCCGACCGAGTTGGGAGCGCCAGCCGCAAATAGCTGTAAGTCGCTAAAAAGGTTGAAGGCCAGAAAAGTGCAATCAACTACTGGCGCCTGCAGATCTCAATTAACCTCCGGTAATCAGATCTTCCTTTTGGGGGATCTCCTAGCCTATGCAGGCGCCCTCCTCTGCCTCAAGAGCAGCGCCACTGGCCAATGGAGTCAAGCGCCAAAGCATTTGCCATGCATGCCGATTGCTAAATAAAGTTTGTCTAATCCTACCAACTGGCCTCTCCTGATTGAAATAAATATATGACACATAGTTTATTGATGCGCTCACCTATTACAATGGGTATTTCTCTATGTTATCAAATTTTCTTTTCCTGTGCCAACAGGTTAAGACAGAGATAATTTAACATAACATTTAAACATTAATTCAGTATATATATATTTTTTAATAAATAGACCAGGTCAGGGTGCCCAAGTATAACCCATTTTCAATGGTTTTAAATTGAAAAAACGAAATGGGGGGAATCCGTTTTTTTGTTTTTGTTTTTCAGTTTATTTTTCTTAATGTTTTTGTTTTTCCGTTTTTTCCCCCGTTTTCGTTTTCGTTTTCCGTTTTAAACTTTGAAACAGAAAAACGGAAAAAAGTTTTTAGCAACGTTAAAAGGGTCGTAGTTTGGCCACCCCTGGTGTAATCACTTATTTAACCACAGAAGATGAAAAGAGAGTTTATTGTGGATGACATTTTGAACGAGATAAAGACCCTCCAAAAGTAAATGACCACAATAAAAAAAAGAAATAAAGGCAGACTTTATCAGCACATTTTGATATATATTGTGGGCACTTGGTTTAAATCAGAGTATCAGACCCACTTTGCTCAAGTTTCCTTTTTTCCCCCCCAAGGCCAATGCGTTTGGGCATGTGCCTTCATCAGAGCATCATACAGAATTATGCTATCAGCCTCTTTTTATAATGCAGGTAAAAAGAATCATCCCCACCTGTGTAAGGGGGAGGCACTTGTTTAAAATCAAGACAACATAGAAATATAGCACTTGATAGAAAAAAGTACATGTGACAACAGTGACTTCATGAAAAGCATGAAGACAGTACATTTTTATAATAGTGACATTAGGCTATATTCTAGGAAAATCACGTTTCACAAGAATTCTGAAATTCAGGGACACTTGAAGTGTCCCTGAATTTCAGAATTCTGACTTGGGTCAACAAGGCATACAGACAGCAAGGAACTGTAGACAATACTATAATAAATCAAGGACAATGTGCTCAGACTTAGGGATTGACAAGGAGCTGCTGCTGGTCAATGTGAAAGAAAAGTGAATGTGGTGGCTTCCATCATGTGGCCATCTTTTCTTTTCTTTTTTTGCTGCAGTCAAACCGGCAAGTAGAGTACGTTTCTTATTTTGAGAGAGATTTAGTTAGTATGGACAAATCATTGAGAATCAAAACAGAGGGAGAAGGGGGTACAGTTATAGACAACAGTGTAGAAAGTTATACGAAAAAGCAAACAGTATGAATGGAAACCGTATGAAAGACGCTTGTTGTCTCTGAGCTGCAGATGCATTACGGCAGTGAACTTGTGGCCTGGGGGCCAGATGCGGCCCGCGATAGGGTGCAGAGTGACCCCCCCCCTGACCATTTTATAATTCACAATGAAAACTAACATGAAATAAAGTTTGACTGAGCTCCAGCTAAATTGTCAAATACTGGCATCTGCTCGCCACTCAGGCACTTATGTATGTACTTAACTAACTTAACCTAACTAACTATCTTGTGTGCACAAAATTGGCAGACTAAACTCCGGCTGACACAACAAAAACCTACAATCCGCTGCTGCACAGAAAAAATAATATTATTGTTTGTTTGTTTGTCTGTTTGTCTGTTTGTTAACTGGCGCCTGGCCTCCTATCATTATACAAAAGGGGCCCCAGAGCAAGTTGAGTATCCCTGCATTACTGAATGGTGGGAGGAAGGGAGTTTGGATTTGGAAAAACCAAACGCTTCCTGATTGAGAAAATCTGCGCCTCAGGCATCTGCTTCATCCATACATATTTGTCCCCTCTGAGGATTACGGCTGTCTTCTCAGCGACATCAGCATGCACTTTGATCAGGATATCTAGTAGGCGAGCCTCTCTGGTGAAAATGAAACATTGAGATAATGAGTTGGAAACTATGAATGTAACTTGTAATTATTATTAAGACATTATTTTTAATTAATTATTTCGAATTAATTTAATTGTTCTCTAATACAAATCAAAGTCTTGGAGCCAGAGGGGCATAAGCAGGTTTTGACAAACTTTACATAAGACCCAAAACAAAATGTTTTCATCAACTGTTGTAAATATCTTAGTTTTGATAATAATGTCATCATATAAATTCACAAGGATACTACAAACTAGATCTCCTCAAGGGCTTTTACTTGATGTATAAATTAGATCTCCAGATATCCAAAATGTTACGCTCTTCTGGCTCAAGCTTTTGATCTTTTTTGTATAGGCCTATATACAGATCTGCAATTAGGCCCCGCCCCCTTTTAGGGGGAAAACACAAGCCTCTCCCTGTTGACTTCAATGTAAAATAGCACTACCCCAAAAATGTATAGAAGAATAACAATCAATCTCGTTTATTAATGACCACAAACCACCATGACATGACAATATATTACAACTCGTCTGTCCATAGAATGGACAAGATAGACCGGAAATATTACTTTGACCCATCTAAAATCATGTGACTCATGTCTTACATTACAGCCCCGAGCCAAGTAGCCTACAACGACGCTGGGCTCCACTACAACAGCATTTAATGTCGGAAGGCTATTACACCGGAGCTAGGTCAGAGACGGGTCATGAGTGCCTCAGTTGCATTGTAACTGAGGGGGCAATTGCCCCCTCAGTTACAATGGGCATGACACTTCTGGGTCTAGGCCTATATGTTCATCCCAAGAAAACAATAATTTCCAGGCAGGAATGGTCAAATTATAAATAATCTCAAATTAAAAAACACTGCAACTGCTACAACAATTGATCTGCAGTGTCCAATGTTCACAAAAAAGAAATCCACTCACCGGCGCATGAATCAGGTGCAGGTAGGCCCAATTCAATGGTCGCTTTGGCTGCAGAAATACAGACAGAGAAATGTTGAATAGCACTGAAATAATTTGATGACAGACTTCTTACTTCTACAGTATAACCTCATCAGGAACATCTACTTCATCCTCATCCTCTATCCCAGAGGACTGACCAAGATTTAAAATTCAAATTGGTTCTCATATTGATAGAAGTAGCCTTGAGGACCACAGAGAGAGAAAGAGGGGGTGGGGGGCAGAGACGGATTGCAGCGCAGAAAGGGAAGTTGATGGGGTACATCACCCAAATATGTCATATTAATCAGATTAGTAATGTTGCATGTGCATCCTGGATATAGTTTGTTACAATAGTGTTAGCTCAAATGGTAACGTTAAACAGTAAGTGGATGGACAATGCTAATGCCATTAGCGCCATGTTCTGGGATGTAGGCTACAGTCAAATAAAAACTGATTATTTCTGTGGGCTAACCTAACCTAACCAAAAACGTGCGTCTTGTAAAAAAATATATATATAATATATATATATATAATATATATATAAAATATAATATATATGTATATGTATATATACATATATATATATATATATATATATATATATATATATATATATATAATATATATGTATATGTATATACATATCATCTTTTTTTATTAATTGAAAAACAGATAAAGATATAGTTATATATCATTATTAGGGCTTCAAAATCGGTAGTGGGTGGAGAAAGGCTGCAGGGAGGGCTGCGGCTCCCTCCAATTAGGGCATACATGGATGACATGACGACTATGACGTCAACCGCTCCATGTACTAGCAGATTGTTGGATAAGTTAAATAGTAATCTGCAGTGGGCTAGAATGAAAGTGAAGCCAAGTAAGTCCAGGAGTATTTCAATCATTAAAGGGAGGGTAGTAGGTAAGAAGTTTGTTATAAATGATGAGGTGGTGCCTACAGTGTTAGAGAAACCAGTCAAGAGTTTGGGAAGATGGTATGATGACAGTGTCAGATGTCAGTGATAAGGGACAGTTTGAGGAGGTGAGGCAGGAAATGATTCAAGGTATTTCAAGTATAGACAAGTCAGGGCTCCCAGGAAAGTTAAAGTTGTGGTGTTTGCAGTTTGGATTGTTGCCTCGGTTGATGTGGCCACTGACAGTGTATGAGGTTCCCCTTTCAAAGGTAGAAAAGCTAGAAAGGATGATTAACTCATTCATTAGAAAATGGCTCGGAGTCCCACGCTGCCTAAGCAGTGGTTAGGAGTGTAGCGCCCACAGTTAAAACAGGGAGGAAGTGGAACCCAAAGGAGGCAGTACAGCAAGCACAGTCAGCTCTTAGACACAGGGATATCATAGGTCAGGTGCAGCATGGGCGTGGAGGCTTAGGGTTGTGCATAGGGAAACCTGTGTGGAACAAGGCATCAGTAATAGAAAAGAGGAAGATGGTAGTTGAAGAAGTACATAGGCAAGAGGAGGCAGTAAGATGTACTAAGGCAGTGTCGCAGGCAAAGCAAGGACAGTGGGTGAACTGGGAGAGTGTAGAGAAGAGAAAGTTGAAGTGGAGAGAGTTGTGGAGCATGGAGGCCAGCAGAATTAGATTTATTCTAGGGGCTACTTATGATGTGCTGCCATCTCCCCAGAACTTAAATCAGTGGTTGGGCGAGGATGGTGCCTGCCCGTTGTGTTCTAGTGTATGTACACTGAGGCATATACTGTCAGGGTGTAAGGTCAGTCTCTCCCAGGGGCGATACACCTGGCGTCACAACCAGGTGTTGAAATGTTTGGCAGCTGCAGTTGAGGAAAAGCGGCTAGAAGTAAATTCTTTAGTTGCTAGCAAAGAGACTAGACAGATCAAATTTGTACGTGAGGGAGAAAAGATTAGACCAATTAAGGTCAGGCACAAGTTAGGGCAGCTAAGTGTAGGTGGAGCCTGGGAAATGAGGGTTGACTTGAATGAACAGCTAGTCATCCCAGCATATATAGTTAGCACCCAGCTACGTCCGGACTTGTTACTGTGGTCTGAGGTAGAGAAGAAAGTTTATTTTATCGAACTCACAGTCCCGTGGGAAGATCGAGTTGAGGAGGCTTATGAGCGCAAGAAAGCTAGGTATGCTGAAATGGCAGCAGAGGCAGAGCAGCGAGGTTGGAGGGCTCGAGTGCGGCCTGTAGAGGTGGGCTGCCGTGGTTTTGTGGCAAAGTCCGTTATTGCCTTACTAATGGCTCATTTCCACCGCAGGTAGTAGCGCGATCCCGCTCCGCTCGACTCGATACATTGTCTCATCCCACCGGTTTAAACTGTCCCAGCCCGGGTTGTATTGTTGTCGAGTCGTGCTACTTTTCGTACCTGCCTCGTCGGGGTTCTATTCTGTCAACCCGGGTTCATACGGTGACGTGAAAACATTGTAGACGACTGATTGGCCAGGCAGAATCGTGTTTACTCTATCTACTGACTGTCAATGCGCTGCATACCAGTTTAGTGGGCTTACATTCTCTTCTGTTATGTTATTTCCATCAGTCTTTGTGTTGCTGCCTTCGCCTTTGTGAAATAAAGTCGTGGCGGTGGTTTCAATTGTTTTCAGAGTGAAAAACGTCCGCTGCTCAGCAAGCTCCTGTAGTTAGTTGAGCTGCAGCGCTCCGCTAGGCCGCAGCGGGTGTTTGGTGAAGCCGCGGTCTTGCCTGAGAGGCCGCGGGGTACAGGGCAGGCTTCACTCTGTTGCGCCTCTTCCGTCCGCGCGCAGCGCAGCGCATGCCTGAGTTTAACTACAAAGTGATATCCATTTTCCTGGCCGATTGTCACATTCGCCCATGTCCACTGTAGGTCATTTAGAGGCACCAGTATTTCATAAACAGTTTAAAAGTTCTGTGGATGGATTTAATTGTAACGTTATGTCTACTTCGGCTATAAGCGAAGGACAGATATGCAGGGGCGGGGGTGGGTGGGGGCAGATGATCCGCGGTGGAAGCAAAACGTCCATCGAGCCGAAACGATTAGAGCCGAGTGGGGACGAGCTGTGCAGGGCTGTTAAATGTGGTGGAATTGAGCCATAACTGAGTTGGGCATTCGGGGACGGAGCCTGAAACTTGCGGTTAGCAACATGTCTCAGGCAGCAGAATGAGCAAGTGAATGGCTGTGGATAAGGAGGAAACATGCTAGCTGGGGAGCTCGCTAAGGTCAGATTGATTGTTTGTTGTTGGTCATGATTAACGGTCCGCATCAACAGGGCTGAATCATTGACAGTGGTGGTGTAGTCAGGAATGTCATACCGAACCGACCTGGATAGCTAGGCTTAGATAGTGAGGTAATATGCAGTTGTGCGGTGGTAGCATGGAGGGGGGTGTTTCCAGGACGCTGGATTACACCGTTAAGCCTTCTTGAGGTGTCGTGGGCCTAACTTAACGAAACGTCGGTGAAGGAAGGTGCCCACTTGAAAACCCCAATGACATGCTTCATACTGCTGTTGGCTAGGGTAGGTAACTGGTGATTTGTGTCTTGTTTATTAGTTTGTTAGCCTGTTAGCTTGTTTTATTCTGGATTGGGCTTCTAAATGTGTTTTTCCTCGGATTTTGGCACAAGGGATAGTAACATCTTGTCCTGTGTATTAATTAATAGTAGGCCTACAAACATGAATATTTCCGTGATCATATAAAATTGTTCCATGAATGTATAGAAAATATTTGGCCCAAGTAGATCTTAAAGGGATAGTTCGGATTTTTTCATGTGGGGTTGTATGACGTACTTGCAGACAGTCAGTGTACTGGCTGCAACGCTCTGGACCCCCTCGCACTCCAATTTAGAAGAAGTGCAGTCCAGCCGTGTCAGGGGACTATGGGGACTATTGGGGACTATGAGCAAAAATGTAATGTCAGGAAAAATACAGCAGAAATTGTTTTTTTAGTGAAAACTGATCTCATTAATTTATTTTTATTTTTTTAATTCCTCAAGTGAATGCAATAGGCTTCCTTCCGTACACTCGTGACTCCTTCTTTGTCACCTCTTACCACCAGTCAAATGCTGGTTAATCTCAGCTGTGGCTGGTAAAGTACTGAGCACTTTTTCAGGTCAGTAGCTTGTTTTCAACCAATCCATCCTGTTCTGAAACTATTGTGATGGTTAAGAAAGTAATTTGACGGGTAAAGATGGTTTGAATTTGTGTCATATTTTGGTGGCAGTTGGCTGGTGGTTAGGAGGCTGTTCAGCCTCTAACTGGATGCCCTCATGTGACCAGACCTACTGAAGTGTCTCACAAAGAGCTTCACATGTCTGTTTTCACACATCTATTATCTATGTAGGATAACAAAAGAGTACGAGTCAAAATGATACAGCCCACACTTTAAATAAGTTGTTGATGCAAAGTGTTATATTATAACTACATTAATGTGATGATGTCTCTGAATAATGTGGCAGTTCTATATTTCCACTTTTCATCACTTACCTTTAGCCAACTGGTCCACTAGGTCAATCCTGGGGACGCTGCTTAAAACCTGCTTGGTCACCTTATACCAAGCAGAGCCTTGGATATATGTATGCACGATCAAATCAACTGTTTGAAGCATGTTTGCGTTCTGCAGATCGCACAAAGGGATGGGTTGGATGGGGCCTTTGGGGCCTTGGATTTTTTTAGTCTTCTGCAGGTACCACTTGAAGGTGTTAAACTGTTCACCTCCCAAATTCTTCAGTATTTGCAAGAGGAGTTTTGATACCTCATCTTCATCCACTGCCGCTGCCATTGTTGCTTCCTGATCAAATCAAAGGATATTGTATTATTTCAAGGTTAGCGCAATTATGCAGTTATTAAAGATTCCTCTCTTTGCATTTTATAATGCCACTGTTTTAGATATTTGGGTCTTACACTAATCAGCTCAGACAACACAAGGTGGTAAAAAAAAAGTTATATTGTTTGATCATAATGCTACACCATAGTACAGCCTACATTTCTTCAGCGAGGTCTTTAATAATGGCCCTCTGCCTCTCCCATCAAATAGGCTATTTCTCTCCCATAGGGTTTAGAGACCTTTGCTTCCTCATTTATTTCATGATGTCCCACCCCAACATCCATGTTTCAAGAAGAAATATCAAATTAAGGAAGTAAAGCTGCCATTTGTGGGTCTTAAAGGTAAGAAAGTCTCCAAAATGACATAGGGAAAATAGCCAAATGCCCTATCCTTTTATGTCTGTTTGTGTTTTCCCACATCTAGCCCACACAAACACACAAAAAAACTAAAACAACACTAGTTCCCTAAAATTCACTATAAACAAACGGTGCAGTGGCTCAAAATAGGCTCAGTGTCAGTTTACTGATGTATCTTAAGTTCAGCCCAACAAAAATATTGTTTCCAGAATAAGAAGTGAAATTAATATTAGCCAAATATGATTAACTTCTACTTTGTTTTAGAAATGTGTAATAGGTTAGCCTTTTAGGCCTGCCATGGGCCTGCTGATTCTAAGCGTAGGCTATGCATTATGCATCTATAGGTTAGCATCTCGTGTGCTATGCACGCTCGATTCCTAGAGCCCGCCCTGCAGCTCGCCAAGCTGGACCTGCAGCTCAGCTGTTTTGCATCTGCTGATAGGATTATGAACTAAATTAGATGACCGACAGACAATTCAATTGCCCCCCGACCTCCAAAGTCATCATCATCAGCGATTGCTCCTCCTCTGTCCCTTTGCTATATGTTCTGAATCTGCACTGCACCACATGTTGCACATCATTTCATTTTTCTCGTTTGAGATGGCTCTGGCAGGCTCGCAGTTGCCTGGAAAGCAGACGAGAGCAGATGTGGAGCAGCCAGTCGAGTGAATGAGCCGACTGCAGTCACTGTGCACTCAGCCAATCAGAGGAAGAGATGGGCGGGTCATGCCTTCGCAGAAGTTCGCACCATCATGGGGGGAAAATATCACAGAACGGATGCAGACTGGGGCTCCATCCGAATAGTCACTACTCCTAACTCATTTTCCTACCTATTCCTTGACCTCGCTGGAAGTAAAACACGCAATGTTTCTCCCCTCCCCACGTAGGCTAATAAGCTCCTCCAACTTGCTAACAAATGAATGTTTCGGTCACCAGTGGCGTATTGCGTATTTAGCCCAGAGAAGCTTAATAATGTAGCCTACGTGGGGCAAAAACAAAACAAAAAAATACTGCATGTGTTCATAATAAAGCATAATTCATAATTGTGTTCATAATTTGCATGAAGAAATCAGCCACCTCTTCCTTTGTGCTTGTAGTTTGTACTTGGCCAGAGCTCCCTTGTTTCTCTATGGGACAGATGATCACAGTAAGGGGGGGGGGGGGGGGTACTGATTAGAAATGTAGACATTGATCACATCATAGAAATGAAAACGAGAGACTGCATGATATTTCTTGGACTGTAGACATACTTCTGTTTCCCTCATGTTGCCACAAGGCTAATCACAGTGTCAGTTCCCTCTAATTGATCAGAAAAATAGGTACAGGGACTGGATTTTATGACGGGTCTAGGCCTATATGTCCATCCCAAGAAAACGATAATTTCCAGGCAGGAATGGTCAAATTATGAATAATTTCAAATTAAAAAACACTGCAACTGCTACAACAATTGATCTGCAGTGTTCAATGTTCACAAAAAAGAAATCCACTCACCGGCACTGGAATCAGGTGCAGTTAGGCTCAATTCAATGGTCGCTTTGGCTGCAGAAATACAGACAGAGAAATGTTGAATAGCGCTGAAATAATTTGATGACAGACTTCTTACTTCTACAGTATAACCTCATCAGGAACATCTACTTCCTTCTCTATCCCAGAGGACTGACCAAGATTTAAAATTCAAATTGGTTCTCATATTGATAGAAGTAGCCTTGAGGACCACAGAGAGAGACAGAGGGGGTGGGGGGCAGAGAGAGGGAGTTTTAGTTTTAGGTCAGAGTAGAAGAGTACTCCATGAACCTATGTACGATTCGTAAATCGATTATATCGCAACGGTGTGGTCTTGCAAAAAACAGCTAAATAAGTTTTGTGCAGGACAGTCCACACACGCTGTGTGATGTGGTTTGGTGAAGATTGGACAAATTTTGAAGGAGAAATAGGGGGGGGAAAACGCTTTTGGAGAAAATGGTGGAAACTCTAGTTAGACGGAGATGGGGAGGGCCTCTATCAGCAGATGCGGAATAACCCAAGGAATTCTGGGAAAAAATAATTTTGATTGTAGATGCTAGGGCTCAACAGTTATGGACCAAAACGTAAAGAGGGCTGTTATAGCGCCACCTAGTGGTCCACTAATGTAATTTTTCTGCCCATAGGGTGACTCTGTGAACCTACCTACCAAGTTGGGTAGCGGCAGGTCTTGGTTTCTGAGTGGGACCATTACAAAGGAAGGAAGTAATGTGCAGGCTTGCTGCAGCTGCTCCGCTCCGTTTTGCACTCTTTTGTTAAGTATATTTTTATCCATCGCTCTTTTCCCCCCAGTTATAACGTGTGTGTTAATAAATAAGTATGGTGCCTTCTGAAACCATGTGGTTTAGAGGAGTTTTGACCATCTTTCTGGCAGAACCTGAGGAGGGCCAAGACCCCTGTTTCCATCCAGGGGGTCAGTGTGGACATAGTGGAGGACTACAAGTACCTTGGAATGTACATAGACAATAAACTGGACTGGCCTAAGAACACAGAGGCCCTCTACAAGAAAGGGCAAAGCCGTCTCTACTTTCTGAGACGGCTGAGGTCTTTCAACATCTGCCGGACAATTTCAAACCTGTGTTTTAGGTGCGGTAGCCTATTGATAAGGGCACAATGTTACATTGCACATGGCAGTGTGTTAAAAGTCACAACATGTTGGTGTGATTTATGTGACACTCTAACAAAAATTATGAACACATCAATTCCATTCGACCCAGAGCTCTGTCTCTTGGGAAATGTATCAAACTTGAAGTTGAGTCAAAGTACCAAAAAATGCATCGATATAGCCCTTGCTGTTTCCAGAAAGTGTATTGCCCTAACCTGGAAATCGGATTCCCCTCTCTCTATATCAAAATGGATAACAGAGATGACTAATTGTATTCCTTTAGAGAAAACCATGTATGTTCTGAAAAACAGATTTGATGTATTTCTAAGTATTTGGCAACCTTTTATTGAGTACATGAAAATATTACCCCTACCAACTGTGAACTTGCTATGACTCCTGAACTGATTCCACTATCCTCAATAATATCTAAAAAAAACTTGGTTGAGATATCTCATTGTAGCCTACTTCATGAAAAAAAAAATCTTTATTTTTTATTTTTCTTCTATTATTTTCCATTACTGTTTTTTCTTTCTTGTCTTTAATGGGAATGAGTTGCATTATGTGTTGTTTCTTGTCTACATCGAAACCTTCCAATTAGCTTATGCATAGGCCTACTTGGCTAACGCCCAGCGACATAAAGCCTCTGGCATACTCTTCGCGCACGCGCTGGAGGCGGGGCTCAGAGGAGGGCGCGGGCCAAAACAGAACATACTCAGTGCGCAGCTCCAGGCGCCAGGCAGTCTGAATGAAATTGAATGTAACGTTCCCAATTCTATGTATTAGATTATAAAAAACGCCCCTCAACATTTGGGAAGGCTAAGCCACACAACTAGTTCGTTATAATCGAACGTCATGCTTCAAAGGCGACTTTACGACGGTGAGGACTCAATCACAGCAGATATCCACTGATAGCCTACCACGGAGATCTCACAGGCAGCAAAACCCGACGCGCTGATAGAAAAATCCCCATGGACGCGGCGCGCTGCGCTCAGGCCTCGCCCCCCGACACGCCCCGTGCGATGACGTCATAATCGCCGCGCGCCCTATGCGCTTGGCTGGGCGCGAAGAGTATGCCAGCCCATACGGAAGAGGCATATATACACATATATGTAGTAAACATACATGTAGTATATGTTCATATAAGTATTCAACATATATCCACCTATATATCCAGGATATATGTGCATATATGTGCATATGTATCACAATATATGAACATGTATGGAATTGGAACGTTTCATATATGGTCCATATATGTTTGTCCTATATAATTATATATGTGCATACACGTATAGATTGTATATGGACACATATGGCAATTAATTATATGTACATTTGTATGCATTGACACTATACGGACATATATGGTTAATACATATAAAACTATATATGAATAATAACTATACATACATATATGTTTTATTTTATATGAACATATATGACTATTACCTGTGTATAACTGTATGTATTTATCTGTATTCGACATATATCCACCTATATATCCAGGATATACGTGCATATATGTGCATATATATCACAATATATGAACATGTATGGAATTGGAACGTTTCATATATGGTCCATATATGTTTGTCCTATATAATTATATATGTGCATACATGTATAGATTGTATATGGACACATATGGCAATTAATTATATGTACATTTGTATGCATTGACAGTATACGGGCATATATGGTTAATACATATATAACTATATATGAATAATAACTATACATACATATGGTTTATTTTACATGAACATATATGACTATTACCTGTGTATAACTGTATGTATTTATCTGTATTCGACATATATCCACCTATATATCCAGGATAGATGTGCATATATGTGCATATATATCACAATATATGAACATGTATGGAATTGGAACGTTTCATATATGGTCCATATATGTTTGTCCTATATAATTATATATGTGCATACATGTATAGATTGTATATGGACACATATGGCAATTAATTATATGTACATTTGTATGCATTGACACTATACGGGCATATATGGTTAATACATATAAAACTATATATGAATAATAACTATACATACATATATGTTTTATTTTATATGAACATATATGACTATTACCTGTGTATAACTATGTATTTATCTGTATTCGACATATATCCACCTATATATCCAGGATATATGTGCATATATATCACAATATATGAACATGTATGGAATCAAAACACATATCTCTTAATTAAAAGAAATCTAATTTTCCAAATTATTTTTGATTGAACAACATCTGAAACAACAAGTGAAACCCACCATAAAAATGGTTAGTTTTGTGCAAGACTTCCAGCACTACTGGATATTTTCAAGGTTAGTCCAGTGTGCATGAGATTGAAAAATAAGGGTTTTTTGACAGTGGTGTCATTAAAATACCCCATAGTCTATATTATGGTTTTAGTGTAAACATTATATATTATATATGATTTAGAAGCTCATCGTAAAGCTGATTCCAAATATATAATTTAAAAACTTCATAAATTAAATCCTGTGGAGTTATTAACCATATTAGATCCCTAATCTCTGCCCCAAATGCATCATGGGACTTCCATGCAAATTCTGGAGAAATGTTCACGCCCCCTCCAACCAGTCTCTCTGCTGCACCCTGGATTACTTACATGAACATAGATGATCACATGTATGAGAATACTCATATGTTAATTGCTTATATGAGCATACCTGCTGACATATGTAAGTAAAGTCTTCTATGTTAATTGCTGATATACACATATATGTAGACATATGTAAGTTTAACCCTTGTTCAATGCGTACACAAACATATATGATTACATGTATGAGAATATCTGCGTATGTTAACTGATTATATGAGCATATAAGTTGACATACATAATAGTAATCATATATGTTTAATGCTTATACGAACACATATTTTGATATGGAAGAGAATAACATATATGTGTGTTGCTTGTATTTGCATATATGCGAAAATATGTAGAAATATTCTTATGTTAATTGCTTATATGTACATATATCTAAACATATGCGAGAATAACCCTGTATGTCCATTACTTGTATGAACATATATGATCACATGTATGAGAATACTCATATATGTTAATTGCTTATATGAGCAAACATGCTTGCATATGTAAGTAAATTCTTATATGTTAATTGCTGATATGCACATATATGTAGACATATGTAAGTTTAACCCTATATGTTCAATGCTTACACAAACATATATGATTACATGTATGCGAACATCCGCATATGTTAATTGATTATATGAGCATATATGTTGACATACGTAATAATGATCATATATGTTTAATGCTTATATGCACACATATTTTGATATGCAAGAGAATAACATATATGTGTGTTGCTTGTATTTGCATATATGCGGAAATATGTAGAAATATTCTTATATGTTAATTGCTTATATGTACATATATATAAACATATGCAAGAATAACCCTGTATGTCCATTACTTGCATGGACATATATGATCACATGTATGAGAATACTCATATATGTTAATTGCTTATATGAGCATACATGCTTACATAAGTAAATTCTTATATGTGAATTGCTGATATGCACGTATATGTAGACATATGTAAGTTTAACCATATATGTTCAAAGCTTACACAAACATATATGATTACATATATGCGAACATCCGCATATGTTAATTGATTATATGAGCATATATGTTGACATACGTAATAATGATCATATATGTTTAATGCTTATATGCACACATATTTTGATATGCAAGAGAATAACATATATGTGTGTTGCTTGTATTTGCATATATGCGGAAATATGTAGAAATATTCTTATATGTTAATTGCTTATATGTACATATATATAAACATATGCAAGAATAACCCTGTATGTCCATTACTTGCATGGACATATATGATCACTTGTATGAGAATACTCATATGTTAATTGCTTATATGAGCATACATGCTTACATATGTAAGTAAATTCTTATATGTTAATTGCTGATATGCACATATGTGTAGACATATGTAAGTTTAACCATATATGTTTAATGCTTACACAAACATATATGATTACATGTATGCGAACATCCGCATATGTTAATTGATTATATGAGCATATATGTTGACATACGTAATAATAATCATATATGTTTAATGCTTAAATGCACACATATTTTGATATGCAATAGAATAACATATATGTGTGTTGCTTGTATTTGCATATACGCAGAAATATGTAGAAACATTCTTATATGTTAATTGCTTATATGTACATATATCTAAACATAATAGAATAACCCTGTATGTCCATTACTTGCATGAACATATATGATCACATGTATGACAATACTCATATATGTTAATTGCTTATATGAGCATACATGCTTACATATGTAAGTACATTCTTATATGGTAATTGCTGATATGCACATATATGTAGACATATGTAAGTTTAACCCTATATGTTCAATGCTTACACAAACATATATGATTACATGTATGCGAACATCCGCATATGTTAATTGATTATATGAGCATATATGTTGACATACGTAATAATGATCATATATGTTTAATGCTTATATGCACACATATTTTGATATGCAAGAGAATAACAGATATGTGTGTTGCTTGTATTTGCATATATGCAGAAATATGTAGAAATATTCGTATATGTTAATTGCTTATATGTACATATATCTAAACATATGCGAGAATAACCCTGTATGTCCATTACTTGTATAAACATATATGATCACTTGTATGAGAATACTCATATGTTAATTGCTTATATGAGCATACATGCTTACATATGTAAGTACATTCTTATATGTTAATTGCTGATATGCACATATGTGTAGACATATGTAAGTTTAACCATATATGTTTAATGCTTACACAAACATATATGATTACATGTATGCGAACATCCGCATATGTTAATTGATTATATGAGCATATATGTTGACATACGTAATAATGATCATATATGTTTAATGCTTAAATGCACACATATTTTGATATGCAAGAGAATAACATATATGTGTGTTGCTTGTATTTGCATATACGCAGAAATATGTAGAAACATTCTTATATGTTAATTGCTTATATGTACATATATCTAAACATAATAGAATAACCCTGTATGTCCATTACTTGCATGAACATATATGATCACATGTATGACAATACTCATTATGTTAATTGCTTATATGAGCATACATGCTTACATATGTAAGTAAATTCTTATATGGTAATTGCTGATATGCACATATATGTAGACATATGTAAGTTTAACCATATATGTTCAAAGCTTACACAAACATATATGATTACATATATGCGAACATCCGCATATGTTAATTGATTATATGAGCATATATGTTGACATACGTAATAATGATCATATATGTTTAATGCTTATATGCACACATATTTTGATATGCAAGAGAATAACATATATGTGTGTTGCTTGTATTTGCATATATGCGGAAATATGTAGAAATATTCTTATATGTTAATTGCTTATATGTACATATATATAAACATATGCAAGAATAACCCTGTATGTCCATTACTTGCATGGACATATATGATCACATGTATGAGAATACTCATATATGTTAATTGCTTATATGAGCATACATGCTTACATAAGTAAATTCTTATATGTGAATTGCTGATATGCACGTATATGTAGACATATGTAAGTTTAACCATATATGTTCAAAGCTTACACAAACATATATGATTACATATATGCGAACATCCGCATATGTTAATTGATTATATGAGCATATATGTTGACATACGTAATAATGATCATATATGTTTAATGCTTATATGCACACATATTTTGATATGCAAGAGAATAACATATATGTGTGTTGCTTGTATTTGCATATATGCGGAAATATGTAGAAATATTCTTATATGTTAATTGCTTATATGTACATATATATAAACATATGCAAGAATAACCCTGTATGTCCATTACTTGCATGGACATATATGATCACTTGTATGAGAATACTCATATGTTAATTGCTTATATGAGCATACATGCTTACATATGTAAGTAAATTCTTATATGTTAATTGCTGATATGCACATATGTGTAGACATATGTAAGTTTAACCATATATGTTTAATGCTTACACAAACATATATGATTACATGTATGCGAACATCCGCATATGTTAATTGATTATATGAGCATATATGTTGACATACGTAATAATAATCATATATGTTTAATGCTTAAATGCACACATATTTTGATATGCAATAGAATAACATATATGTGTGTTGCTTGTATTTGCATATACGCAGAAATATGTAGAAACATTCTTATATGTTAATTGCTTATATGTACATATATCTAAACATAATAGAATAACCCTGTATGTCCATTACTTGCATGAACATATATGATCACATGTATGACAATACTCATATATGTTAATTGCTTATATGAGCATACATGCTTACATATGTAAGTACATTCTTATATGGTAATTGCTGATATGCACATATATGTAGACATATGTAAGTTTAACCCTATATGTTCAATGCTTACACAAACATATATGATTACATGTATGCGAACATCCGCATATGTTAATTGATTATATGAGCATATATGTTGACATACGTAATAATGATCATATATGTTTAATGCTTATATGCACACATATTTTGATATGCAAGAGAATAACAGATATGTGTGTTGCTTGTATTTGCATATATGCAGAAATATGTAGAAATATTCGTATATGTTAATTGCTTATATGTACATATATCTAAACATATGTGAGAATAACCCTGTATGTCCATTACTTGTATAAACATATATGATCACTTGTATGAGAATACTCATATGTTAATTGCTTATATGAGCATACATGCTTACATATGTAAGTACATTCTTATATGTTAATTGCTGATATGCACATATGTGTAGACATATGTAAGTTTAACCATATATGTTTAATGCTTACACAAACATATATGATTACATGTATGCGAACATCCGCATATGTTAATTGATTATATGAGCATATATGTTGACATACGTAATAATGATCATATATGTTTAATGCTTAAATGCACACATATTTTGATATGCAAGAGAATAACATATATGTGTGTTGCTTGTATTTGCATATACGCAGAAATATGTAGAAACATTCTTATATGTTAATTGCTTATATGTACATATATCTAAACATAATAGAATAACCCTGTATGTCCATTACTTGCATGAACATATATGATCACATGTATGACAATACTCATTATGTTAATTGCTTATATGAGCATACATGCTTACATATGTAAGTAAATTCTTATATGGTAATTGCTGATATGCACATATATGTAGACATATGTAAGTTTAACCCTATATGTTCAATGCTTACACAAACATATATGATTACATGTATGCGAACATCCGCATATGTGAATTGATTATATGAGCATATATGTTGACATACGTAATAATAATCATATATGTTTAATGCTTATATGCACACATATATTGATATGCAAGAGAATAACATATATGTGTGTTGCTTGTATTTGCATATATGCAGAAATATGTAGAAATATTCCTATATGTTAATTGCTTATATGTACATATATCTAAACATATGCAAGAATAACCCTATATGTCCATTACTTACATGAGCATATATGATCACATGTATGGGAGTACTCATATATGTTAATTGCTTATATGAGCATACATGCTTACATATGTAAGTAAATTCTTATATGGTAATTGCTGATATGCACATATATGTAGACATATGTAAGTTTAACCCTATATGTTCAATGCTTACACAAACATATATGATTACATGTATGCGAACATCCGCATATGTGAATTGATTATATGAGCATATATGTTGACATACGTAATAATAATCATATATGTTTAATGCTCATATGCACACATATATTGATATGCAAGAGAATAACATATATGTGTGTTGCTTGTATTTGCATATATGCGGAAATATGTAAAAATATTCTTATATGTTAATTGCTTATTTGTACATATATCTAAACATATGCTAGAATAATCCTATATGTCCATTACTTACATGAGCATATATGATCACATGTATGGGAGTACTCATATATGTTAATTGCCTATATGATCATATATGTCAATTTATATTTGGATCACATATATGATCCTCACATATATATGCATATATCTCAGGTGGGTTTGTATGCAAAGTGCATACATGTACATGTATGGTGACATATATGTGGACCTTGTGTCGGATGTATGTCCATATATGTGTACATATGCCTCTTCCGTATGGGAGAAGCTTTAAGCTTCTGGCATACTCTTCGCGCACGCGCTGGAGGCGGGGCTCCACGGAGGGCGCGCGCACTCTGCGCGGGCCAAAACAGAACATAGTGAGTGCTCCAGAAATGGCGGCGATCAGTGCCAGACAGTCTGAATGAAATTGAATGTAGCGTTACCAATTCTATATATTAAATTCTAAAAAACGACCCTCAACATTTGGGAAGGCTAAGCCACACAACTAGTTTGTTATAATCCAACATGACATGCACGCAGAGGCAGGGCCTAGCGGCACTGGAAGGGGGCACAGGAGCGGAGCTGGCCGTGGTGCTGAAATAGCTGGAGGACGTGCGACTCGGGCACGCGGAGTGTGTCCCGTCGCTGTCCGAGGTGCTGATCTACCTTCCCGCCTCAGGAACGATGGCGGGAGACAGGGCAGCGCCAGAGCCAATAGAAGGTCAAAGACAATAATTCAATAACCCCACTGATTCTGTGATGGTCTGCACCTGGTCAACTGTCTATTTAAACACGTGTCATTCAGACCCAGTTGCTGATTATTGTCGTGTGCTGCTGTGGTCCTGGCCTGCTCTGAGTTCCTCCCGTGCCTGTTGGATATTCTACTCCTTGTGACTTCTCCTGTCGAACTTCCTGAGCTGTGCTTTGGACATTTATCTTTGAGTTAGTTTAGTTTAGTTGGCTCCACAGCCCTGTTTAAGACAGTGTATTCTGCAGCCATTTGTGGCAAACCTTTGTTTATTTATTTTTGATCAAGTCAAGTAAAAGACTTAAAACTGCTTTTTGACTCCGTGTCTCTACCTTTGGGTCCACACACACGCACAGCCTTACAGAACAGCAAAACCCGACGCGCTGATAGAAAAATCTCCATGGACGCGCCGCGCTGTGCTCAGGCCTCGCCCCCCGACACGCCCCGTGCGATGACGTCATAATCGCCGCGCGCCCTATGCGCTTGGCTGGGTGCAAAGAGTATGCCAGAAGCTTAATGCTGCCTTCCAGACACCTGAGATGTGGGTGTTTCCCAGTGGAAAACACCCACCCCCCACCTTCAAAGCATTCCAGAGCACAAAGGCAAAACGCAACCAAGAAACATGGCGGACCGCGACAAACTTTTTTTTGTTTGGCAAATAGCAGGACAGCTTAAAGTGTAACTTACCCCCAAACACTTTTTTTCATCTTTTAACCAATATACTGTAGCCTATATGGCTTTTGTGCTGGTGAAGGATTCTGGTCAAAATCTCCACATTTGAGACCAATCTGTTAGAATTGTACAAACTCGCCCTAGATGGGTTCAAACCTGTTTTTTTTGTGGCCTCAAATGAATGGCCTATTTGGTACATGTTACTTCACAGTGGTATTTGCGTGTGCCCTTTCCCACTCATGAGAAAAATGTTTGTTTTTCCATGTGATTATTAATGTAGTTACGACGCCTACATTAAAAGTTTCTAGCTCAACTCAACTCGAGCTTTTGAACTGAAATCCATTTTTTAAGACCATTAACCCTAGAACACTAATGTCGGGTGAGTTTCACCCGGACAATTGAATTCACGTGATCACCATGCGAGTGCACCTATCCTCCCTGCTCAGCGGACTAGGAGAAGGAGGGAAGTCTTGTTGTTGAATGAATTCGTTCATCATACAGTAGCCAGGCTACACTAACCTATGAAAATATTCATTTGGGCTAGGAGGAGCTGGAAATCCCTCCCTCGCCTTTCAATCCGGGAGCAGGGGATTTCACCTGAAAGTAGGCCTACACTGCAGCACGGGAATGTAGCCGTGCTGCTTGGCTCTGTGTGAAAGCAATTTCTGTGGCGAGGCAGCCAGGCTTTGCGGGCTTCCCGAACTACAATTTTGCGTGATCTGTGTGTGAAAGAGCCCATTGTCTTGCTGCTGTCTGAGGTGGGCGGGTCCTTAGGTACCTTCACGATGCTCACTGACGTCATTGAATGTAGGTTTGTTTCCCTGCTCCCATACATGGTTTCTTCTGGCTACATGTTTGGGTGATTTTCACCCGACGTTAGTGATAGAGGGTAAAATATCTTCGGGTTAGGGTTAATGTTATTGTGGTGACTTGTGTGGTGATTTTCACCACACAAGTCCCATGAATGGGTGGACCAAAGGAGAAGTTAGGAGCTCCTGGGGTGTCCTGGGGGGGGGGGGGGGGGGGTTGTAACGATTACCTCATTTTTCCAGAATTTGACATATTTTTAGGCCGGTGCTTGCACTGGCCTATGGGAGCACGTGTGTCCCAATCGCTGCATACACGACTCCTGGCACCCTTTCGTCAAGATGGGCTTTTACTTTGAAATTTGTTTCATTTGACGAATGTCCGGTTTCGGTCTTCCTGTCTGCCCCGATCTGATCTTGTTCAGCTTGACAGAGTCATTCACGGACGCAGAGGAAAATCACGCGACGCAGAGGGTCCGCGCCCATGGTCCGCGCAGAAAAATAGAAATCGATCCTGGTTTTCCGGCCAATTCCGGACAACAGAAATATCGATTGTGTGAAAATATCGAAATTTAGTTTATACAGTTTACTGTGTACTGTATAAACGGTTCGGTATTGGAAGTTCCCAAAGTTCGGTACCATCACTAACTGGTCGTTGTTGTGCTTTTGAAATGAAGTTGCGGGATTCCTCGTCTCGTTACACGCGACGCAACAAATAAACAAACACATTTCCCAGTGTCTCTGCCATCACACTGGACATCAACAGTAGCGGGAGACGTCTCCCCTTCCAGCAAATATACATGAATGTTATGTGTAAGGAACATTAACATCTTACCGAGAGGCAGAGAGCTAAGCTAAGTAGCTAACAGCTGAGCTAAGTAGGCTAACTAGTGTTAACCGATCTGAAAAGCATGTAAACAGCGGTGAGATTAGTGAGAGTGTCGGTGAAAGGAGGAGAGACCCGCGGGTGCTTGTGCAGAACTAGTGCATGTTGTGTACAGCGGGTAATGATCGAGCCGCTGTTATGAAGATTAAAGCGATATTCACGGAGTTGAGAGCAGACAGACAAACTCGCATTTGCATCCTCTCTCCCTCCTGCGATATTTTCTTTTGGATGATGGCGAAGGCATAACCCGCCCCTCTCTGTCTCTGATTGGCCTAGCATCAAACTTCCATCCAAACACATTCGCTTGGCTATGTCCTGAATTACATCTCTTTCGACAGTCTGTGGTCAGACTCAGACAGACAGCAGTTACGCTTGCTAGCCTGCATGAAACACGCCAGTGTGTTTATGTTTTTAATATAGTCATATATCTATGGTTTATAACGCTGCCGCTACTCTTGGCAGTGCACGTATGTAGCCTATAGACAGAGAATTGATCAAGGGTGATATAAAACAGGGTTATTTACAGGGAACTAGCAAGCATAACTGCTGTCTGTCTGACCCACTGAGTCTGATGGTCTGACCACAGTGTAGAAAGAGATGTAATGCAGGATAGCCAAGCGAATGTTTGGATCATGTTTGGATGGAAGTTTGACGCTAGGCTAATCAGAGCCAGAGAGGGGCGGGTTATGCCTTCGCATAGCCTTCGCCATCATCCAAAAAGAAATATCGCCTCCCTCCTGCACATGACGCATTCAGGAACCGTCGGGAAAGCGTGACATCTGTAATGTCACAACAAAATACATAACCTGGGTTACCCTATGTTTTCGTGTGTTACTGACAGACACACTAATAACTTTTCAGTCTGAGCCATTTTACATAGTCTATAGTGTGCTGTGCCAGTGCTGCAGTTTATATTTTTCTATTCGGTTTTCAATGAGACAGGCAAAGGACCTGTCTCAAACATTGACTGATATCACAGGTTGTTGTGAAGACCGAAGAGTGCAATGTACATGGCTATATAATTTGTAAAGAGTGTAAAGAAAAATATTGTATTAAGAGATACATAGCGATAGCCTACATCAGTGGTTTCCAAACTTTTTGTGCCCATGGCACACCAAATGGCATGACAAAATCTCAAGGCACACCTATATAGCCTAAGTCTATCAGTGCAAAATAGCCTCTATTACTCTTATCACTCTAAATGCTTTTTGATTTACTAATGTCAAATACAATTTGACAAAATATATTACTCTAGGAATTAATTTGAAACTTTGCTAAATTACTACATCAAAGCAGCAACACACCCACTTTTTGTATAGTTTTAGGCTATATTTGCAATTGCAATAATGCAAAATCCCACGGCACACAGGTGTGCCTTGGCACACCATTTGGGAACCACTGGCCTACATTATGGCGTTGTTCTATCACAGAGAGACATTCAGTTAATTCAATCCCACAGTGACTGTTAAGGGTGTTACTAAACCTTGAATTTGTGAATGTGATCAACCTTGTGGACCTTCTGTTTCTTATCCATTAGGTATCGAGTATCGTATCTGTATCGAGTATCGAAGCAGATATTTATGGGTTATCGCAGGGATACTCAACTTGCTTTGCCTGGGGGCCACTTTCGTGAAATGATAGAAGGCGAGGGGCCAGTTAATAAACAATCAATATACATTTTTCTGTAGCGGATTGTAGGTGTCAGACGGAGTTTAGTCTGACAATGTTGTGCACACCGGATAGTTAGTGATGGAGAAAATTTACATCACATTAGCCTTTATTTGGACAATCACTAGTTATTAATATATTCATATACATTTCCATTTTAGTTACATATAGTTATGACACAGACATATTTCATAGTTAGATGACCTGTGTACATACACAGATAGACGTCATATTTAGATAACTTGTACCATACATTTGCAGCTCCTCTCGATCGCACACTGTGCCCTGTCACCTTGCCACAGTGCTCTCTTTGCAGGGCCAGAATAACAGATAGATTGAGTCTACTGAATGGCCTTCCAGTGTGCGTCAAGACAATCTGATGTGCGTCATGTCATGTAATCTGATGTGCGTCAAGACATGTTATCTGATGTGTGTCCTATAAGTGTCTTTGACTTTCTGTTCAATGTATGTAAGCCTGTGTATCCATCCGTGAATATACAAGAGTGCATCTCTTGGCCAAGATCTATGTTCAATACATCATATCAGACGACTTCTTCTGACTCCTGGCTCCATCATTTCATTACAACTGGTTTTCCTTCAAGTGGTTCACTGTTTACCTTTTGGCTCTGGAATTTCATCCTCCATCAATTGGCGTCACGAACAGGATATCTACAAACAGTTCGGTAAGTTGAATTAAATTTAATAATTCCTTACCTAACTGTTTGTCTGATATAAAAGAACCTAAGTTAGTATTTTGTGGGCTTCTTGAGACAAAGGGGGGACGCCCCAATGTAAATAATACAGATGACCTCAGGACCATTACAAACTCTCTTGACCGGCTGTATTTTGCAGTGACCAGGATGGTCCAGTGTTAAGCTGCACGGCAAGAGAGCCTGAGAAGCGTTATCAATATTGCCTCAAAAAGGCCATAAGGCTGCATTAGCAGCGACTAGCATAGTCCAGTTTGGAAACTGCGGCAAGATGAGCTCTCTTTTTCAAAGCCACAAGGCTGCATAGCAGCGACTAGATAGTCCAGTTTAGGAAACTGCGGCAAACACGTGAGAGAGCCTAGGCAATAATTGATACGGTCTGAAGGAACCCCACAACTATACTAATGAAACCAAAAGCATTATAAACAGCAAAAGTGAACAAATTCATACATTTCCAAATCCATACATTTCTTAAGAGCCTAAATTAAAAGGAGTACAATAATTGTAAAATATGGAAGTTCGCAATGAAGTATTCCCTAACTGTTTGTCAAACTAACAAATAACATCTGGGAAAAGAACAAATTATCTGTCACAAGTTTTTTTTGATTCACAGACAAAACGGGCTCAGTCAGAGCCCTGGACAAGGCCTCCGCCCCAACAAGGAGGTCAAGCGAGATATTGCAGACCCAAAACTACAACCAACGCCAAAATTCCCTGGAAAAAGCACCTCCACCCCACTAAGGAGGTCAAGTAAGATACCGGAGGACCCAATACTACATCCAGCAAAATTCCACACATCCATCCCTACATCCAGCTGGTAAGCTCATTCCAAACGCACACACAACAAGGACAGATGCCAGTTCCAGAAACACAGGCCCGAAGGGAAATAGAAAACATAAGATAAGAAAAGCTGCAGCTATTCTCTCTGCTCCTCACCCGCTTTTGAGACAAGAGTTCTGACACCCTGAGCGCTTAAATAGAAGCATGATGATGAGACTGATATATACAATATAATCTAGATGGTGTGTTGACTCTGTGACAGAGAATCTAGATAATGGGTAAAAATCAGTCCAAATGTGGGGAACCGGAACCTTGTCCACTGCCAAAGGCGGAACGCTTGAGGGCGAGAGATATTCGCAAACAGCTCACAAAGGCAAAGGTCCCTTTGGTACCACCGGGTTCATGTGCCGACATAGTCCGTTTGCAACTTGGAGAAAACTATGTCATACCTTTCACCCATGACCTGACTAAATGTAGCCAGGGACTCTGGCCTATAGGAGGCTCATTTGATAAAGACAAAATGATGTACATGCAGACTGCAGCCAGACAGTCAATCAACCTCGGCTGGTCAGAGTCTTATGTTACAGAATGCATAAGAGGATGGAAGCGGGTAGCTAAAAAGCACCAGCCTCCCCAAAACAACACAGCGAGAGTGCCTTGCTCTGATGTTAAAAAGAATAAGGCTCTAGCGCCAGAAATGACAGATATGATTGATAAAATTGTCAAAACAACGGCACCCGACAAACTCAGTATAATCATATCTATCCTGGAACTGAAACAAACAGATATAGTCCGGATCTCAGCAAAATTCCCTGAAAACACTGCAAAGCAAGCATCTGCCCTCATGCACCTGCACTGTGTGAAAACAATCACGTGACTCCACAGTCTTTCATTAGACATCTGAGAAACAGCGGTATCAATTGTGATAGGTTTGCAAACACAGAGCCCACTGGCGCGCGTTTATATTCTAAACAATGTGTTTCCTCAGAGTCAGAGGAGGAAAATGATAATGACCAAATGTTAGAGCTAATTGCATGCACAGAAGCAATTCGTTTAAATGATAGCGCGGCAGCCAGACCCCATGAGCAAGAAGGAGGAGGAGCGAGCGGCCAACCATCCAACCAATCACTCTCCTCCACTGAAGCAGCAGAACAGCACCCAAAATACAGCCCAAATGAAGCAGGTGCTAAACCGAAGGACAGTAAAACAAAACATAGCATCTTAAAGAGACTGGATATAGACCCAGATGAATTCAGTAAGAGCAGTCTCTCACGCCATCACCGATCAGGAAAGGATTATGGCACACGGCCACGATCCTCCTCACAACCTGACATCAGAGATATTGATGGAATAGAAAAACTATATAAACGAAGGCAAACAAAAATAGACCCGAGACATAGACTCTCCCGTGAGGATTTGTCCAAGCTCATGACTCGGGAGGAATGGGCTAGATCATTGTTACACCCAACAATTGATAAAGAACAACTCCCCACCACCAGCAGAGAGTCTCTCACTGACAAAACTGACCATCCTCATTTTATTGCCCCCAAAATCATGGTCGGTGAGACACCCATTCTGAAACCTTGGACACCCCACGAGGCAAGACAGATGCTCAGAGACAGTCCAAATCCCCTAAACAGACCTGGTGCCTTTCATGAATGGCTAGCACAAGTGATTTCTCTCTATAACTGCATAATTCCAGATGTAAGACAATTATTGGCATTGGCTTACAATTTGGAGTGGAGAAGTGTACAGACACATTTCTCATTTCCAGTGGGTAGCGGGAATGGAGATTGGCTAGCAACAACAGACGGGGAAAATTATTCCCGAGATGATTGGATAACGCAAAAATGCCTAGAGGCTATCAAGAAATCAGCCAGAAACACAGGAGATTTTAGCAAGGTCACTTCCTGTATCCAAGGCAAAACTGAAGAAACACTCCAATTCCTTCAGAGATTTCAAATTACTTGGGAAACTTCAGCAGGTGTTTGTGTGAGTGAACACAATTTGTTGGCGGTGCAAACGCTCATGAATTGTTTACGTCCCGAGGTCGCAACGGCCTACAAAATATCTGCAAAAGATTGGCACACTGCAGATTTTGCTCAGACAGTAGTTGCACTGTCAAACCTATGCAGAGACGGTGTATTTGACAGGACCAGCAGACAAAGTGTTTTAAATATGTCGCAACAAGAATCTGGAAACATACAAATTGACCCTAATGATTTACTCAAAACAATGGTTAAACACTTCATATCTGCTGATCACATTCCGGCACAAGACCCAAACCTCAATAAGCCTGGGTTTCCCCCCAATACAAATACAGCGGGGGGTGCATATCAAAAGCGCTCACCTAGCACGGACAAATGTCATGTTTGTGGTAAGCTCGGGCACTGGGCCAGTAGATGTCGGTTAAGAAAAAAACGGAATAACCAGCAGACACAAGGCCAGCCTGGTTGTCAACAGCAGAGCCAATCCTGGACCCAGGGTAACCAGCAGACACAAAGTCAGCCTGGTTATCAACAGAATCAATCCTGGACCCAGGGTAACCAGCAGACACAAAGTCAGCCTGGTTATCAACAGAATGGCCAATCCTGGGCGCAGGATAACCAACAATCACAAGACCAGCCTAGGACTCTCTGGGCTCAAGATAATTACCCGCCGCCGATGCAACAACCAATTGAGCACTAGGGGTGCCACGGAGGAATAGAAAAAACATGTGTGCAACAATTTCTTAAAGTCAAGCTGTCAGAAAACCCAAAACAAGACCCAATGTTAACAGTACAAATAGCTGGAAAACGTATTGCTATGCTTGTTGATTCAGGTGCTACTTTGTCAACAATTAGAGAAAAAGAAAATGCATGTATCAAGGGCTCAGGCACAGTAAACACAGTGGGGGTGTCAGGCGTAGTTATGAAAGAAAATCTATCTCAAGCTACAAATGTTGTGGTGACAGACAGTCACAGTTTGCAACAGGAATTTTTAATTTCAGCCAATTCACCTGCTAATTTATTGGGGAGAGATGCATTGTGTAAGCTAAATGCTGTCATTTACTGTACCCCTGAAGGTCTGTATGTTGAAATCCCAGAAGACAAAATATTACAGGCTGTGCAAATTTTGAATAATGAATCAGAAATGTATTATTGGCCTTTACAATCTGATACATTAGGTTCCCTGTTGGAGTTTCAAACTGTGAAGTCCATCTCAAACCATGCACCGGCCCTAGCTGCTCAGATTACACAGATGAGGCAACACTCTGCGTTTCAGTGTGTTGCTCTATCAAGCCAAAACAAAGTGGAAGACGACCTTGCAGGCACACTACAATCTGCCATGAAGACTGTCTCCACCATCCCCCATTCCACAGAAATATATTTTACAGCAGAGGGCTGTTGGGCACTAGTGGTTTTGCCTACGCCTCTACAGGCCATCTGTAAAAGCATTTCCTGGGTTCCGATTGCAGTAACTCCAAGTCACCAGCAACACTCGCTAAGCCCATCACTAACAAATTTGCAGGACATGACAGGCACTTTGCTAGCAGACCTGGATTGTGGCTCTCTTTATGACTTAACCCAGGATTGTTACAAACTCGTCATACCTGCACACTCTGACATAGAAACAAAATTACTTCACGTGTCTCCAATTCCGACACCAAATTTTAAACCTGAATTGGCATTATCTAAAGTTCCCCAGGAGTTATGGAGCAGACATGCAAATCATGTTGGCCTAATCCATTCAGCGGCGCCACATAAAGTACAATTAAGAGCTGGCGCCCTCCTGCCACGTATTAAACAATATAACCTCCCCCCGAAGGCTGTATTGGGAATACGACCGGTTATTGAATCACTGTTAGCTCAAGGTGTATTAGTTGAGACCACTAGTTGTTGTAATACACCCATTCTACCAATTCCCAAACCAGGCAGACCTGATGCATGGCGTTTTGTGCAAAATTTGAAACTCATCAATGAAGCTATCATTCCAAGAACGCCCCTGGTGGATGACACAAATACTATTCTGACAACATTACCTCCAGACTCTAAATTTTACACAGTAGTGGACCTATGCTCTGCATTCTTTTCAATACCCATACATGAAGATAGTCAATATCTCTTTGCATTTACCTTTCAAAATAAACAGTTTACCTGGCGGAGGCTTCCGCAGGGATTTTCAGATTCACCGACAATATATGCTGAGGCCGTGAGAAAAGATTTGCAATCATTGACATTGCCAGGTGGAAGTTCTTTGTTGATATATGCTGATGACCTGCTGATAGCATCGCCAACTAAGGAGGCGTGCGAAATTGACTCTGTTACACTGCTGACCTGCCTTGCTGAGAAAGGACATCGTGCATCACTTGCCAAGTTACAGTTTTGCCTACCCACTGTAACATACCTTGGTCACCTGTTGTCAAATGGACAAAGACAGTTGTCCCCAGAAAGGGTCAAAGTACTGTGCTCCCTTCCTCCACCTGCCACAAAGTCAAGCATGACATCGTTTCTGGGGATGGCAAACTACGTGAGACACTGGTTGCACGACTACAGCCGCAATGACTCGATCCTGCGAGCATCAACACTGAAGCACATGCCACAAAGGATTACTTGGTCACAAGAGATGAACACTGCTTTCCAAGCCCTAAAGCAGTCAATTATCAGCGCACCAGCCCTAGGTCTCCCAGACTATCAGCAAACCTTCCACTTGCATGTCCATGAAAAGGACGGTTTTGCCACAGGCATCCTTACACAAAAACATGGTTCATATTTCCGGCCCATAGCCTATTATTCGGTGAAACTGTGTCCTGTGGCAGGCGGTCTGCCTTCCTGTTTAAGATCTATAGCGGCAGTAGCCACAATGATTGATAAATCCTCCCTAATTGTTTTAGGCCATGAATGCATAGTATATGCCCCGCATGCAGTTGTCCACCTGCTAACAACATCAGCAACACAACACCTGTCGGTTACACGTCGATCGGGTTATGAAGCAAAAATATTTGCGAGCACAAATGTGAAAATAAAGAGAGCCCCACCAGTGAGTCCAGCTACTTTTGTGCCATTATGCGATGACACAGATGAATTGGTAACACATGATTGTGCATTGGTGGTAGATACTTGCACTTCACCACGCCCGGATTTGATGCAAACACCAATTGAAAATTGTGATTTAATCCTCTATACAGATGGCTCCTCTTCCAGGCCCAATGACAACGAATGGTATGCAGGATATGCAGTGTGCACTGACTTCTCTGTACTAGAAGCAAGGCCACTGCCTCCTGGCACTTCTGCACAGGCAGCTGAGGTCATAGGACTAACGCGAGCATGCATTTTGGCCAAAGATAAAACAGCCACCATTTACAGCGATTCAAAATATGCATTTAGTGCAGCGCATGATTTTGGCATGTTATGGAAAATGAGGGGATTTGTCACTTCTTCAGGTAAACCACTCCAACATCAAAAGTTGATTCAGGACCTGCTTGACGCTATTTTACTACCCAAGAAATTAGCTATCATAAAATGTGACGCACACACAGGTGGTTCCGATCCTATATCGAAGGGCAACGCCGCTGCGGACGCAGCGGCCGGACAAGCTGCCCGTTCCACCTCCTCCGTGGTAAACCAACTACTACAAACTAGGCCTACTCCTAATATTATGCCCGTTCCTACTCTACATGACGTCGCCCGTAGCCAATCGGGCACTGAAGCGAAAGAGAAAGAATTCTGGGTTAAGAAAGGCTGTAGTGTTGACAAAGAGTCTGGCTTGTGGACTCATCCTGATGGGCGCGTCGTCTGCCCTCACTCTCTCCTTGATGTTTTGGCACGTGTGGCTCATGGCCACACACACATATGCAAAATGCAGATGATGCACATGATACAGTCTCAGTGGTTCGCTCCGGGCATAACAGCCGCAACACAAACAGTAGTGAGCCGCTGTATCATCTGCTTGCAAAACAACAGGGGTAGAGAGAAGATAAAATACGACCATTTGCCAATACCATCGGGCCCCTTTGTAAATTTACAGGTTGACTTCACTCATATGCCACCTGTTCAAGGGAAAAAGTATCTTTTGGTATGTGTTGACAGGTTTTCCAAATGGGTTGAAGCCTTTGCCGTCAAAAAGGAAGATGCGGCAACAGTGGTGAATTGTCTCTTAAAGGAAATAATACCACGATTTGGCATTCCTCTGAGCATAGACAGTGACAGAGGGACCCCATTCACCGCAAAGATTACACAAACACTGTGTAAAGTGCTGGGGATAGATTGGAAATTACACATACCATACAATCCCACCTCATCTGCTCAAGTTGAAAGAATGAATGGTGTTGTTAAAGACAAATTAACAAAAACAATGCAAGCCACTGGCCTCAAGTGGCCCGAAGCGTTACCACTTGTGCTATACTCCATCCGAAGCACTGCTAACCGCACCACAGGTCTCAGTCCCCATGAAGTTCTGATGGGGCGGAGCATGACCACAAGTGTCACTCCCCCTTTAACAACCCATCAGGCCACCCTAATTTGGACAGAGGAATATATGAGGGAGTACATACTCTCTCTGGCTAGCCTGCTGAGGAAGCATCATTTACAAGTTTCCTCCAGGCTACCCGCCCCGGGCGAAGGGCCAACCCACCCCTTTAAGCCCGGGGATTTTGTTTTAATCAAATCACTTTGCAAAGTCTCTCTCGTTCCCAGGTGGTCACAACCATGTCAGGTTCTGCTGACAACAAGGACAGCAGTGAAAGTGGAAGGAAAGAAGGAATGGATACATGCAACTCGATGTCGCATGACACCAGCAACAGGGCACCTCCCAGGAGCAGGGAATCCAGTACCTGCACTTATGGCATTATCACTGCCCTCATATGTGCAGGGCTGGTCCTCCCTATCTTCCTAGAGGACCTGCATCAACTAACCACTCCCAAACCATCACCTACCAAGGCCACTAAACCCACCACGGCCCCACGCTCTGCCCAAGAGGCGGAGAAACAAGATAGGTTTTGCCGCTCGGCTCTAGATATTAACCCTTCACAACTAGATGCCAACGGAGTTCCCCATGACAATCTCTACATGAGGTTAATACACGATTTTGCAGCTTCCCTGAACCGCTCTGATTGTTATGTTTGTGCGCCCATCCCCCGTACGGCTGAAGGGGGCATGCCCCTGATTCCAAGCCCATTCCACGGCCCAGACATGATAGGATGGCTACTGGCCATGCAAATGCTTCCCAATGCCTCCTATGGTGGTAAAGTTGACTGCACATTTGATATATACAACCTCACCCTAGTAACCGCAACTAATTACTGCGGATACACTGTGCGACAGATTAACTTCACCAAATTGGCTAAACGCAGGTCTAGTTTCCCTGCATTGCATCGACCGGTGTTAACTATAAACCCTTCATACGTTCCTGTTGGCAAATACTGTTTCATTCGTTATAGACCAGGTATACCATCACAGTTTTTCCTCGGGAACAGCACATGCGAGCACTACCTTCCGTCTAGCTGTGGTATGTATGAAAACAGACCAAAATGGTGTCCTGGAATGTCCCAGCCATTTTTGCAAAATGTACTGATAAACTCAACCTTAAAACAGGACACCTCGACACCCGCAGTTTTTGTCACGCGTGGGTTATGGATTCCTAGCAGCGACGGTGCAAACACACTAACATCCACAGTATTTATCTGTGGCAATAAAGCCTATGCTTTTCTTCCAACAAATTGGACCGGTTCGTGTTACATTGCTCATCTCATCCCCCACATGTATATTAACAATACACTAATCCACAAGCATGCTTACTATCCCCACCGAGTGAAACGCAACAAAAGAATAAGCGCGAGCACCAAATTCATTTCAGGCCTTCTGCCTTGGTACGGGACTGTTCAAAATGCACATGAAATTGATCGCCTGGCCGCGGACCTCGAGAATCTGACCGCATTGGCAGAGGCCGGATTTGCGGCCCTCAATGAGGAACAGAAAGCAAACCGTTTGGTAACCATACAGAATAGAGTGGCACTAGATTATGTCCTGGCCTCGACAGGTGGCGTGTGCCATCTTATTGGTCAGGAATGTTGCACCTACATTCCGGACGCATCCGATAATGTTACGCATGTGGGGCAGCACTTGAACGACCTACTTAAAGACATGGGGTCACATGATTCGGCTGCCTCCGAGGGGTGGGACATATTTGATTGGCTCAAACGCACGTTAGGTGCCAAGCTGTGGGCTATTTTACAACCAGTATTGGTTACTTTTGTCGTTCTCGTCAGTATGATCGTTGTCGTTCGCTGTGCCATCTCTCTTATTCTGTATTTAATGCGAAAACCGGTACGCCAATGCACAGTCCAATATGTACAGCCCCTATCCGACTCAGCCCCAGTCACGCCCTATGACCTGGCCTGGTCCCCATACTTCATGGAAGACACCGACTCCGAGGAGGATCTTCAAAGCACCGACATCTGACTGCGTGCACAGCCACGTGCATTCTGGGGCTCCAGGATGTTTCCATTCAGCAAATATTACAGTTGATTTGTTCTCTTAAGTAGTTCTCTTAATATAGAATATTACAGTTGATTTGTTCTCTTAAATAGTTCTCTTAAATAGTTCTCTTAATATAGAATATTACAGTTGATTTGTTCTCTTAAATAGTTCTCTTAATATAGACTACTACCGTTGATTTGTGTGATTTTGAAATAGTGCATTTGATTTTGAGATGTTCCCCTCTCTCTCTCTCTCTCTCCCAAACCCCCCATTTTTAATGTGTTTTATCCACAGAATGTTTATATAGAAATCAGTCACATTGCTATGGAAGGCCATGATTTTAGATAACTATAATTGTATTTAAATTTTCAATGTTGTTGTTACAATTGAAACAGTAACAATAGGAGGGACTGATGGAGAAAATTTACATCACATTAGCCTTTATTTGGACAATCACTAGTTATTAATATATTCATATACATTTCCATTTTAGTTACATATAGTTATGACACAGACATATTTCATAGTTAGATGACCTGTGTACATACACAGATAGACGTCATATTTAGATAACTTGTACCATACATTTGCAGCTCCTCTCAATCGCACACTGTGCCCTGTCACCTTGCCACAGTGCTCTCTTTGCAGGGCCAGAATAACAGATAGATTGAGTCTACTGAATGGCCTTCCAGTGTGCGTCAAGACAATCTGATGTGCGTCATGTCATGTAATCTGATGTGCGTCAAGACATGTTATCTGATGTGTGTCCTATAAGTGTCTTTGACTTTCTGTTCAATGTATGTAAGCCTGTGTATCCATCCGTGAATATACAAGAGTGCATCTCTTGGCCAAGATCTATGTTCAATACATCATATCAGACGACTTCTTCTGACTCCTGGCTCCATCATTTCATTACAACTGGTTTTCCTTCAAGTGGTTCACTGTTTACCTTTTGGCTCTGGAATTTCATCCTCCATCAGTTAGTTAGATTGAGTTAGTTAGGTTAAGTACATACATAAGTGCCTGGGTAGCGAGCAGACGGCAGTATTTGACAATTTAGCAGCTAAATCATAGATTATTGAAAGATATTCCATATTCCAGACTGAAATGCTATAACAGAAGTGTGAGTATTGGCCAGAATTACATGAACATTTGGACACTTATTCAGCGGGTATCTTGCATGTTGCGTTCAGGTTTTTTTTGCAATTCCGCGGGCTGCCAGTTGAGTATCACTGGGTTATCGTATTGTTTAAAAAACTCCATAATATCCTGCATCCCTAAACACAAACAGGGAAAAAAGGTGGAAAATCAGACGACGGCTTATATGTGTTCTGTTTGTAGCCGGCAGACTGTCCCTCTTGGGCTGCCATACAAGAGTAGTCTGGCCTTGGCACCACCCACTTCCTGGTTCCCAATTAGTTGCTTGCTATAAAGCTGCCTTAGCAGGCTGCGTATTTCCTTTTGGGCTCCTCTTCGAGACGGTTAGCTGCATTGCGGGTAGGTGCACTGCACATCTTGTTTTGTGCTTACAGCCCCTTATGCTGTAGGTTAGCAGTTAGTGGCTATCTTCTCACCCTCTTGTCTCTCATGCTTAGGAGTAGGCCACTCTCCTCCCCCCCCCCCCCCCCCCCCCCGGTGTGACCAGACATATGGTTAGGCTCCGTGCTTCTTGGTAGGTTTTATTTCTGGTGCAGCAGTTCAATAAATGTTGCCCTGTGTAACCTGTTGTTCCATCTGCCTAGGCCCCGCTGATAGCGACCCGGCCTTCCAAGTCCTTGTCGAGAGCTGCCCACACGGGTATTGTGCAATTATCAGACAGAGGTAAAACCTGTGGCCTTTTATTTATTCAATGTAATTTGATGCTTCGCAGTGTGTGATTCATGTAATCTTGTTTCCTTATAGACACTGACTGCCACTGCTGTTTTGTTTTGTTCTGTTTATTTTCTTTGTATTTGGTTCCTTCAGTTGTGTTTTAGCCCTGTTACCCTTGAGTTTCCCCCAAGAACTAACTGCCTTCTCTTTCTCCCTCTCGCTAGGCTCTTTCACACACAGATCGCGCAAAAATTGCCGTTTAGGAGTCCCGCAAAGCTCGCACCCTAGCCACAGAAATTGCTTTCACACAGAGCCAAGCAGCACGGCCACATCCCCGTGCTGCAGTGTACTTTCAGGTGAAATCCCCTGCTCCCGGATTGAAAGGCGAGCGGAGGGATTTCCAGCTCCTCCTAGCCCAAATTAATATTTTCATAGGTTAGTGTAGCCTAGGCTACTGTATGATGAACGAATTCATTCAACAACAAGACTTCCCTCCTCCTAGTAGGTGGGCGGGCAGATCGATATACGATACACGACCGCCCGCATATCAAACAGCTGCAGTCTGCATAACGTTCGTCGGGGGAATAGTATAGGCTATAGATGCACATGACTACTTAACGTTAGTAGTTTTTGTAAGGGAATGCACAGAGCTGATTTCGAGAGGGAATAACCTCAGACCAACTCGCCACAGACAGCTATAGCCCTCTGAAGCTTATTATTATATCCGTTAATTGTACCTAATGTCAACATCGTTTGAGCATAAAGCCTAACCGCACGGAGCATTCCTCCTGGCGTCCCTGCAGTCATGATTGTATAGGCTACTTTTTTACTTTCACTCCTGCACTTTCTTGATACATGAGGTGATTTCCCCTGTAATTTTTTTATGAATGAGCTGACCATTCGCACCTTTTCCGGCTTGCTGCGACGATGCTTTCAAATGGAGGCGGGTTGCCAGGTAACCCGGCGCTGTTACTACCTACCGTCGCGGGACAAAAGGCGTAAAACAATTGTCCACCAAAGCGCGTTCACGACTTTCACATCGGAGGCGCGAATCCTATTTTCCGTGCATTTTTCGGCTTTCAAGGCCGGTGTGAAAGAGCCTGCTGTGTATGAGAGGACATTGTAGGACTGGAGCGTGGCCGTCCCATTGGTGGTGGGTTTGGAGATAGAGCGCCCCACCTCCCCGGTGTTCCGCACTCCTCCCCTGTGTGGTGTGTGATCATTTTGCACGTTTTATTTTGGATTATATCCCCTATTGAGTTTTCCCCTCACCTTGCTGTGTGCGTTGTGTGTGTGGAGGCACCGGGCGTGGTGAGTGCTCTATCCCTATAGCCTATTCCCCCCTCCACTGCTTGCGGCCACGGCCCATCCATTAATATGCAATGTGTGCAGCTCTAGCAGCCCATCTGACCACTCGTTCAGGCGTTTCTGTGTATTGTGACAGCCACGCACTGCACAATGTGTTCCAGAATAACCCATTGTTATTCTTAAAGGACCTTTAGTTACGTCACACGTAATGTGCAATTTGATTTAATTTAATTCCAGTGTGCAATAACTGCAATTTGACATGTACTGTACATAGATTGTAACTGTAACTACTTATTGAATGCTATTCTACAATTCTTACTTTTACTATCCCATTGACCCTCTTTTATTTTATTCTATTTTATTTTATTTTATTTTATTTTATTTTATTGTATTGACTGTTTTTACGTTTAGGGAGATACTGTGTGATACTGTGTTATGCTATGTTGTGTTATGAGGATATTTCATGCCTGAGTGCGAGCAACTGTAACTTGTCCCAATTTCCCCCCGGGGATCATTAAAGTCTTTCTGATTCTGATTCTGAAAAAAGGTCCAAATACCTTATGAAAGTGCCTTTGATTAGAGAAAGTAGCAATGAGCCGCTTGGGCGACGGTACCACAGAAGAAGAATATACCATGAAGAAGAAAGGCCCTGTAAAACTAGCCCAGGCTACTGCAAAACTACGCTAGCAGCATAGACGTTCAGATAGGACTGGTCGCATTTGGGGATTTCAGCTCACAGCTTTTTCACCAGCAATAAGGTCATTTCCCAGACTCTGGTAAGGAAACAGCTATAGTGAATGATTCAAACAAGATGTCTCCAGAAAGAGAAGAAGTTTGACTTGTGCTTTCAGCCATTAAACTGAGTGGAAACAGCACGTGATCATTTGTAGCAGCAGTTGAAACAGAAGTTTGATAGAATATTGGCAAAAAAGTGGTTGGGTTTGGCGTCGGTGACGCTAATCATTTTAGCAATATTTGAGAAAGTAAAGAGAAGAATGTGAGATGAGTCTGAGACTTCCATGAGACAAATCTGGGAAGTATGATCCCTATAGGAGAGTATAGATCTTGTGGCGGTTCCACAAAGAACATTACAGACACATTCACCTTAATGTCCATGCGCCCTTTAAGGAGTGAGGTTAGGGCCTCACGTGAGTTGAGGAGTAAGTTAGCCCTTGTTCACAGTCTCCTCGTTCCTGTGCACCCCACAATTGGGGTGCGCAGGAACCCCCCCTGGGTAAGGGGTAAGCTCCCCTTGTCTCAGGTCCTGGCTAATATGAGCTCACCTTGTCTTACGTCCTGGCTAACATGAGCTCACCTTGTCTTACGTCCTTGCTAACATGAGCTCACCTTGTCTCATGTCCTGGGTAACAGATGAGCTCACCTTGTCTCACGTCCTGGCTAACATGAGCTCACCTTGTCTCATGTCCTGGGTAACAGATGAGCTCACCTTGTCTCACGTCCTGGCTAACATGAGCTCACCTTGTCTCACGTCCTGGCTAACATGAGCTCACCTTGTCTCAGGTCCTGGCTAACATGAGCTCACCTTGTCTCACGTCCTGGCTAACATGAGCTCACCTTGTCTCACGTCCTGGCTAACATGAGCTCACCTTGTCTCACGTCCTGGCTAACATGAGCTCACCTTGTCTCACGTCCTGGGTAACAGATGAGCTCCCCTTGTCTCACATCCTGGCTAACATGAGCTCACCTTGTCTCACATCCTGGGTAACAGATGAGCTCACCTTGTCTCACGTCCTGGGTAACAGATGAGCTCACCTTTTCTCACATCCTGGCTAACATGAGCTCACCTTGTCTCACGTCCTGGGTAACAGATGAGCTCCCCTTGTCTCACATCCTGGCTAACATGAGCTCACCTTGTCTCACATCCTGGGTAACAGATGAGCTCACCTTGTCTCACGTCCTGGGTAACAGATGAGCTCACCTTTTCTCACATCCTGGCTAACAGATGAGCTCACCTTGTCTCATGTCCTGGCTAACATGAGCTCACCTTGTCTCACGTCCTGGGTAACAGATGAGCTCACCTTGTCTCATCTCCTGGCTAACATGAGCTCACCTTGTCTCACATCCTGGCTAACATGAGCTCACCTTGTCTCATGTCCTGGCTAACATGTGCTCACCTTGTCTCACGTCCTGGGTAACAGATGAGCTCACCTTTTCTCACATCCTGGCTAACAGATGAGCTCACCTTGTCTCATGTCCTGGCTAACATGTGCTCACCTTGTCTCACGTCCTGGGTAACAGATGAGCTCACCTTGTCTCACGTCCTGGCTAACATGAGCTCACCTTGTCTCACGTCCTGGCTAACATGAGCTCACCTTGTCTCATGTCCTGGGTAACAGATGAGCTCACCTTGTCTCATGTCCTGGGTAACAGATGAGCTCACCTTGTCTCAAGTCCTGGCTAACATGAGCTCACCTTGTCTCACGTTCCTGGCTAACATGAGCTCACCTTGTCTCATGTCCTGGCTAACATGAGCTCACCTTGTCTCACGTCCTGTGTAACAGATGAGCTCCCCTTGTCTCACATCCTGGCTAACATGAGCTCACCTTGTCTCACGTCCTGGCTAACATGAGCTCAACTTGTCTCACGTCCTGTGTAACAGATGAGCTCCCCTTGTCTCACATCCTGGCTAACATGAGCTCACCTTGTCTCACGTCCTGGCTAACATGAGCTCACCTTGTCTCACGTCCTGGGTAACAGATGAGCTCACCTTGTCTCACGTCCTGGCTAACATGAGCTCACCTTGTCTCACGTCCTGGGTAACAGATGAGCTCACCTTGTCTCACGTCCTGGGTAACAGATGAGCTCACCTTGTCTCACGTCCTGCTAACATGAGCTCACCTTGTCTCACGTCCTGGGTAACAGATGAGCTCACCTTGTCTCACGTCCTGGGTAACAGATGAGGGCCCTGCCGCTGCTCCGCTCTCGGTGGCTGATTCTGAAACTGAGGGCCATGTGTTTCATGATGTTAAAAGCTTTGCAAATTAATGTTGTCGCTGTGATGCAGATTAATTTACCATACTGATTAATTTATGTTATATCCTGAAAATCTGCTCCAAGGGAGCTAGATTCCTGTCTGCATACGTGTGTGTGTGTGTGTGTGTGTGTGTGTGTGTGTGTGTGTGTGTGTGTGTCAAACACACACACACACACACACACACACACACACACACACACACACACACACACACACACACACACACACACACAGAGCAGAGATGCCACAGCAGACTGTGAATGCAGCCAGACTGAAAAATGATCTAGAGCTGAACTACCATCACCTTCTCCATTCTAACAGACTGAGTGAAGCTGTAGGAGGATTTAAGTCTTTACCAGGCAGATCAAGCTCATGCGTCCAGACTGATGTCCTCTCTTCATTTTGGATGATCAGAGTCACTTCCTCTGTTCTTGTATCCAGGCCAACCACAAATGTTGGGTGGTAATTTGGTCCATATTTTGGAGAAAATGGTAAGACATCCTGAAACCAGGAGAAGTGTTGTTGTTTTTGCTCCCAAAAATATGATATAATTGAATGTTCGTGTTTTACATGTAAAATAACTGAATCTGTATTACGCACGCACGCACACACGCACGCACGCACACACACACACACACACACACACACACACACACACACACACACACACACACACACACACACACGTTGAAGCATCATTAAAAGATATTTTGCAGGAAGTTGTATTTGACGTACCTTAGGCTTAGGCTGTACTTTACACTCCTCAGGAGTGCAGTGGAGACTGTAACTTAGAGCTTTGGAGAGAAGACAATCGGACGGAATGTACGGGATGTACTCAGCATTTTCTTGTTGACCTTTCACCTTAAATTATATCACAACAGTTGTATTTGAAAGATTGTTTCACTGTCGTGTTCATGATGACAATCTTCTCAACAGTTTGACATGTTTAAATACAATATAACACCGTAGTGCATGTGTGTGTGTGAGAGAGAGAGAGAGAGAGAGAGAGAGAGAGAGAGAGAGAGAGAGAGGGGGGGGGGGCGGGGGGGAGAGAGAGATTTGGTCAGCGGTCATTTTTGTGTGCATACTATCTGCTATGGGTGTTGTTAGTCCTGGCATTTGGGGCCCCAAATATTTTATGAAGAGTGTATTGTATTGATCAAAAATGCAAGATTTTGCTTCCCCTCTGTGTGCAAGTAGTAGCCTCACCTATACTGTAACAAAAGGAAGAGACATCACTCTCATCACAGCGTTAACATTTTGCATTGGGGCTAGACTTTAGGGACAGTTCTATAGATACAGTCGGTCTGTGTGGGAACACCCACAAAACGTTACTTCCGCTAGCGTTGTGTCAGTAGGGCGTGGGGGAAAACCAATAATATATCTTAATGACCTGACTCACCTGTGGAAGGTGCTGCAGCTCTACACTACAGGATCGGGGATTCAAGAGCAGGTACACATACTGTTCAGATGTGCGTTTCCTGCGGGGGTTAATGTTGCATTCCTTTATCGCAAAATAACTGGGATGTGAAGGCTAAATTACGTCACATCCGTTTTGTTAGCATTCCATTTGTAGAAAACTTGAGCTGGGAAGTTCACTGTTCACTGGTCAGATCCAGTCACTAGCCAGGCTAGCCATTGTTAGCAATAACAGTTGATAACAAGGCATTTCGCGGCATTTTGCGCATACAAACCCTGCAGCCTCATGTCCACACAGATAGAAGTTAGGCAGTGATGTGTGTACAGCTGATTTAATGAGACACAAACAAGACAGAAGTGCTAATAAAAAACATTTACTATGATTATAACTACTGTTGTCGCAGCCATCTTGGATTTTTGAGGTCGGGGCTGCTGAGGCTCCTACGAGTTTGGAATGGAAAATACCAGCTCTGGTGACGTCACCATCCCAGCTCATGACCTTTGAACCGTAAGATTACCAGTCCCAGTTATAAAGGAATGCACGATTAATCCCCAATCCTGTCTGCCTGGGCTGGGCTAGCAGCTGAATGCTAACTCTGCTGCTTGCAAAGAACGGGAAGATTTCCCCCACGCTGATCCATTGAACATGCATCTATGACAAGACGCTGCCTGAATGTATTGAAGTGAATTGGGCAGGCATGGAAAGTCCCACTATAACCCATCTGTGTTGATTCACCTTCTATCTATATTTTATTGATTGATATATATATATATAAATATGGCAATGTGGGTTAGAGAGCTGCAAGCCAATACGGGCCGGGGCCGGGCTTTTTATCTTCTTTTTGTAATTAATAGGGCCGGGCTTTTTATCTTCTTTTTTTAATTAATAGGGCCAGGCCGGGCCGGGGTCGGGCCGTTTCAATAATTAAATAAAATAACGTTGTATTACTCGCTTAATTTTACACAGCAGAGCACAGTCAGACAAAGAGGAGGAGTGCACAGACACTCCCCCAGCCACACAGTCACACACAGACCCTCACGTGACGTTAGTCTGCCATTCATACTCATGTCATGACATGTAGCTTTCTGCTCAGTCAGCGACAGACAGCGTGCTGTCTCTTAGTGTGTAAAAAACAACAAAACAAGCTGTGTGTGCCGTGTCCGTCCGTGTACAGAGGACAGCTCCCGAACAGAGAGAGAGAGAGAGAGTCAAATAGAGAGACAGGCAGAGAGGCTGCAGGAGCAGGACGGCCGTGCTGCAGCACACACACTGAGGAACAGAGAGAGAGGGAGAGATTATATGGTAATATTGGGATTCGGACCTCGCAGCTCGGGCCAATTATTTTCATAACTCATCATAACTCATTTCAGGCCCGCGCAGCTCTCTAATGTGTGTTTCAATTTAGTGTCCCGGTTGTCCCGGAAGTGACGTCATACACACACACACACACACACACACACACACACACACACACACACACACACACACACACACACACACACACACACACACACACACGGAGGCATTGTGACATCACTGATGATGTCATAAGACTGATGATGTCATCAGTGATGTAATAAGGGGGCACACACACTGATGATGTCATAAGGGGGCACACACACACGGAGGCATTGTGACATCACTGATGATGTTGTCAGTGATGTCATAAGACTGATAGTCATTAGTGATGTCATACCCGTGCGCATGTAAACTTAAGGGCAATAACGTTTTGTGAGCAACACACACTCACACACCTGTGTGCACCAATAGGGCAGGTGAGGCCACGCAGCAGCCGAGCTTCGGGCGAGAACGCGCAGCGGGCGAGCTGCGTATGCGAGCCTTAGGGCCAGCTCAGCCAGCTGCAGGGCGGGTGAGGCCATGTGGCGGCTGAGCTAGCGAGCCCGCGCAGCGGGCAGGCATAGGAATCGAGCACCCGTATAGCGTGAGAGATGCCTACTTGATTGAAAAATGCTTCCACCAGATTGCAAAATTTGAACAATGCAACGTGAGTGAGGTATTCCTAATATACAATAATAATAAATACCAGCACAAAAACAATAGGGTTTCAGCCCCGAATGTGACAGGGAGCATTACCTCCTGAACAGGAATGTTGTCTGGCAGCAGAAACACGTTGAGTTTTGGCTTTCTGTGTGGTGGTCGGAGGAGGAACAGCAGAACTTGGCATTGGATATTGTTGAACAATGCCAGAATGTAGTCCCACACTAGACCAAAGGCAGAGAGGTGGGGGACATTCACACCCACATGAGTTTCTGTGATCTCCAGTGGCCGGAGGAAGCTCATTCCCTCATCAGTGATGTGGACAACAGACAGGCTTTCACTTTCAGGAAGTGGTACTGTGAATACACATGAACATTTAGTTTCACTTGTGTCAACTCCATTAAAATGGCATTACATTTAATTTAATTATTTGTAGAAAATGTTCAGCAGTAATCAATATATAATCATGACTGAATAATGTGCCTACCAGGGGTGGTTTCACAGTGTGGGAGGTGGAGCTGACGGACAGAGTTCTGAGGACACTGGATGTTGAACAGCGGGCCTGCAGGTGTCTTGCCAGCTGATTGGAGGAGGCCCTCATCCCACTGGATGGTCCTGTACAGCACCTCCCCCTCCTCAGCCATAGTAAAGACCAGACCAGTCAAAGTACACTGGAACACACCTGAACCAGGGCACTTGAACCTGTAGGACACACAATACAGCATGTATCTGTATATAGTCTGTAGCACACACAATGTTGGGTGATAGTAGCACTCCACTAGCATCTGTTAATGTAAGAAGGCAGACCTTTTAGAAATGAAAAGTTGTGAGCAGTTTTCATTAGCTGGCCTGTGAATAATAGACTATACAGGAATTAGTCCGGAAGACCTGGATCTTAGCACTTGCTGTTCCTTCGTCTGAAAGTCAATAGACAAAAGTCCCTCTTTCTCATCGAGGCCTATGTGAACCAGCCACGGAAAAAAATTGAAATGGCGGTGAATGGCGAGAGACACTCATGTTTTGATCCCGCAAATAATGTTTTGCCTGTTCCTAAGTTGGTCTAGCAGCTGAATATTGATATTCATACTTATTTTTTATATTCACAATTATTTATTTGTTTATTTTGTATTGATTCTTATCCATTGGTAACTTCATCCCTCATACCTCATAGCAACATTTCATGCTTACTCAGAATTTTAACCCCTGAAATGCCAGTTTACTGTAGCTACTTACTGTACAATAACATTTACAGTAGAAAACACAAAATGTGATTTCTCAACCCCCCCCCCCCCCCCCCCCCCTTCCCATGAATGCCACCTGGATCTTCCCCGCTGGGATTATCATAGCCTTGGATTTGTCACATTTTTGGTGGAGGAATTATTTTCTTCCATCTTTCATCTTTTGAGAATTGCACATTTGTTCGGACTCTTGCGGCCCTCTACGTACAGCAGCTGGATATTGATATTCATACTTGTTTTTTATATTCATAATTATTTATTTTTTTATTGATTCTTATCCATTGGTAACTTCATCCCTCATACCTCATATCAACATTTCATACCCAGAATTGTAACCCGTCAAATGCCAGTCTACTGTATTTAATGTACAGTGGAGTTACAGTGTATAAGGAGGTGTGGATCTTACCTGTCAGGTGTCATACCGACACCCAGCCGTACCTCCGTCGCTGGAAGCTTTATGACGTCGACGGTGGCTCTGACTACGTGAGACTAACTTCCACAGTATATCCCTTTCTAGGCATAGTGATCTGACCTTCCGTTTCCCAGAAAAATGATCCAGACACGGACCGCAGTGATAGCCGCTGAGCTGCGGGGAATAGTCATGGAGAAACGGAGAAACTGGTTGACTCTTTGATACGGAAGGCCACAGAACTACGCGCATGCGCATCTGGGGCACTACCCAGATGCTGGTCATGACCAGAGTCATATAATAGAAGAGTTCCGACATCATTCACTCCAATGGACCAGTTTTTTTCCAGGAAGTAGAAAGTGGAACTCTTCAGTAAAAAAAGCAGCACTGTCGAGTTGCATCAAAATAGACAGTGTTGTACTTTGAAAGGGTTTTTCATCCCTTGAAATGAATCAAATTGTACATTATCGGCTTTATTTTAGCATGCAAAAGTAGCGCGAGACCCATTCCTGGCTGTTCATTGGCTAATGATTCTTGCATTTTGGTCCTCCGCTGACGCCACTCTCTTACTAGAGGACACTAGTCATGACCAAGGGGCAAACCCGCCCCCTTTCTCCTGAAGACGCGGAAGTCTTTATTTAAGGTGTAATTCCTCAAATGGTCACTTGAGGCAGGGCTCAGTAGTCCCGTTGTTCCTGTTTAAATGCCCCACTTCTAACTGTAATTAAACATATTACAGCCCGGGCCTCAACACGGTTTTGGTCTATATAGCTGATTTCACCTTTTCATAACATGTGTGGGGGGGTGATATATTTGGGAACTTGCCCGTTTACATTTGATAAGGGTTTAAAGCAGGGCTGTAGTGGTGGCTAAACGCACATAAACGGCGTTTACGTACCTTTTTCAATGCTCTGCAGCGTTTAGGCACCTTTTAAGATCGTTTACTCACATGTTTAAATCGTTTATGCACACTTATTATTGCACGAGTTTTAACACGTTCGCGTAAACTCCGTTGATGCGGAGACCACGCCAAGCACGTCACACACCAAAAGAAAAGAAAAAAGATTACACATGGGCATGGCCAGGGCCGTAACCAGGGTTCTGAAATAGGGGAGGTCCAGCAAGGGGAGGCGGATTCGGTGGCGCCCACAAGGGCGCCGCCGAAAAAAATTTGAGTTTCCCCCCCCCCCCCTTTTTTAGCCATATTTAGAGTAATATATCATTTTAAATCAACATTAGGATTATACTGTTGTGATGTCATTATTCAGTATATTCTCTTTCATGTCACCACCTGCTCAGCTCTCCTGTCAACATAATTGTAACTAACAAACACAAACTGTTTTAGCCAAATTCATATCAAAATGACACCTACAGGTACACAACCCAAGCCGTACACAACACACAGTCATCATCGATAATAAAAAAAACATACAGAGGGACATTTATTTATTCCTGATAGGAACGATTGAAAAATAAAATAAAATATATTATGTTGTTTTTAACTTTACACCACCTCTTTTTGTTACTTATTGGGTCATGAAACTGAAACCATGCATATAGCCACCTGCATACCTGACTTCGGGAGCTTGGCAATTGGCATCATGCATGATTAGCCAGTAGCATCCCAACGTGTCACACAGGTAACATTACTTAAGAGACAGACTAGACACTTACTTTCTTGGTTGTTGCTAAAAAATCTGTCAGTGTCACTCACTGTCTGTCGTTCACTCGCTCACTGTCTCGCAGCTCGCTCACCTTCAATTATCTCGCCAGGCAGACAGACAGTCATCACTCACCACCATGCTGCTGCTCTCTCGGAATCAAGTTACCGCGGACGCGGCGTCAGATGACTTCCTGCCTGACCTGCCTTTCGTTTCAAAATAAAAGCGATCCCGTGTTTTTCATGCTTTTCCATGCAGATTGTTTTATAAAAAATTTTTTTTTTTTTTTTTTTTTTTCTGAAATATTAGGGGAGGTCCGGACCTCCCCGTCCTCATAGCTAGTTACGGCCATGGGCATGGCACTGACCAGGATCTCCGCGAACCGTAGCCTATTTTTGTGGAGCGCTCCGCGGGAAAGGTACACGGCCCCGGTCACGTTGGTGCCTTTATCGAGCTGTGCTTGCCTGCCCAGACAGCGCTCCCTTCAAACAACTTAACGGTGCCATTGTGCCAGCGATGCGCAATGCGCATTTGGAGAGCTGAACATAGGTAAGGTTGGTTAAAAATGTGTGTCCGGAGTGGGGAAAATCATATAGGCTCACCGTTTTACAACTGAAGAGTGAATCACTGGTGTAAGAAACATGATTGATTTCCCTCTGATCAAGTAAAGTTTGTAACATTAGGTGCGTGCGAGTCGACTTGAATAGTCCAGGTGCTACTGTATAAAGCCAATATAATACGACCATGTTGAAAACTATCTAGAAACATACTGGTGTTTGTTGTGCCGAGATCTGTATAAATAAATATTGGCTGACTAAAATTTAGTGGCCAGAGTGGCAGAACCACTTTTATTTCCATGTACAGTATGTTGTCTACCTATCCTTGCCCAATGTGTTTGTGGACAGTTTGAATTATATATTGGTATTCAAGAATCACAGATTAAATCTGTCTACATACTTTTAGCTATAAAGCTGAAGCTGACAATCACAGGTACAGTGTGTGTGAGAGAGAGAACTATATTACTCTTCAAACTGTATATACTGGGTTCATACAAGGTCCTTTAAAGTAGGCTACCTACTGTATAATTTAACTTTTCATACCTGGAGAAATTCAACAAATGTTCAATAAATACATTTTATATTGATTGTTTAGGCCTAATTATTTGTAAAGTCACAACACATTAGAGATGTGTGTAGTTCATTTTGCTCTCAAATGCACCAGGTTGATGAATTTTACTTTAAAATGTAAAAAAAAAATCTTCCGGGGGAGAATCCCCCCGGACCCCCCTTGAGGGGCAAGGCCCATCCCATAGCCAGCTAATTTTTCTATCTGGCTGGCTACTCAGAAATGTGGGGGAACCCCCTGATATACCTTATAGGGCTATATGATTCAGATTAAGTTGTTCTATATACTCTCATATTTTGTCTTGTATATCGGTCACGGAAGCTTATTTATCCGCCGTTATAACACTGCCGGTGCCGCGTGAGAAAGCTGCCTCGAGTCAAAAGTATAGTTTACCCACCTTTTTTTTTACCACTACAGCACTGGTTTAAAGTTATGCATAATTGAAGGCGTGCCGAGTGAGTGAGCGCTGCTCTGCTGGAGAAGAGCCTGGTGACGCGAGGTTAGCTCTGCTGCCACAGCACAGCACAGCCTGTTTGCTCCACGGCCATCATGGTCCACGGGCACCACAGAGCTGCACCGCAAGTTATCTGGACTGCTGACCCGAACCACCAACCGTTGATAATTACAGTACGGGTCCGAGGGATTTGAAACAAAGCGTTCTGGGCACAACTGGTCGTGACATCAATCTGTACCAGATGGCCGATGTCTATTTGGAGATTTTTAAGGAAGGGTAGGCTACTGTGGCTAAAGGCTAATTGTCTGACCTGGTGGTCGCGTTTGTGGTGTTGCGGTCTTTTTGTCAATATTATACAGTAAATATGTTTTCTTGCGATGCAGTTGGTTGTATTAACCGTACCTCAAAGAAAGGTGGTTTCCACTTTTTTCGGTGAGTGAATGAAGTCGGTGGTCACTGCTAACGTTGTACCATGGACTGTATACATTCTGTGCTAATAATGCTAGCATGCTAACATCCTTTTCACACACACACTGAATATACCGAAATGCTAGATTTGATCATGGACTTAACGCTAATGTTAATCAAAAACGGCCGCACTCATAATGGTAAGGTGTGTTTGACCTAATTGAAATATTAACGTTAATGCCCTCACATTTCAGCGTGGTTACAGATAAACCTATTTAACGCTAGCTAGCTACATGTGAATGTCATGACCTAGTGAGCGTAGTATTATACTGTATATTATACATAATCCAGATGTAACCTAGCTATAGCTAGACGTTAAGAGGTTAGCGTGAATGCGACTGAGAACTGACATTACTGGCTTGATATCATATTCCAGATGCAACCTAGCTAGATAAGCTCCACACTGCACAATCAAATGTATCAAGCCTTGATATCATATTCCAGATCCAACCTAGCTAGCTAGATGTTAAGAGGTAGGAATATACCGAAATGCTAGACTTGATCGTGGACTTAATGTTAATCAAAAACGGCCACACTCATAACGTTAAGGTGTGTTTGACCTAGCTAGAAATATTAACGTTAATGCACTCGCATTTCAGCGTGGTTACAGAATTAGCTGACGCTAGCTAGCTACAGTAGATTTTTGGAGGCTATAGCGTTAACGTGAATGTCATGACCTAGTGAGCGTAGTGTTATACTGTATATTATACATAATCCAGATCATATTCCAGATGCAACCTAGCTAGATGTTAAGATCCACACTGCTGTATGAGTACAATCAAATCTATCAAGCCTTGATATCATATTCCAACGTGAATTCAGCTGAGGGGTTCGCTCCAGAACGAGACTGTTGCATTCAATATTTGTACATGTTACTGTGCAGTAGTTAGTGCAGGCTAGTTAATTGTTGGAAGTAAGGTTTTTGAATTATAAAAGGCTCACAGCACATGTTGTTTCTGACTTGGATTGATTAATCAAAATGTTCAAAATCTTTAGTACTGTACTGTCCATTAATAGTGACATCAGGTGACAAGCTGAAATGTCAATTCTTATAGCAAATCTAGGTAAATTTCAGACTTGAACGTAGTGTCCTGTCTTGTCTGAAGTGAATACAAGTGACCTATATTTTTAAATCCTGTCTTTGAATAAAAGTTGTACATTGTGTTATACTTGAAAACCATGTCTCTTATTTGTGTTCACAATTACAACAAATCTGTATGGTTTATCTGTTGGCATTAAACCGTGGTATTTCCTTGGGTGATATTCCATATTTGTCATTAAACCTAGCTGTTCACATCTGCATTTTCTACAAAATGGGCTAAATTTGCAATGATTTATCAAAGCCACGTGAGATATCACAAGTACTTTTATTAAAACACAAAACTAAATAAAATGCAAAGAGAGGTTTCCTTCTCTAACTATTGGTGTGTTCACAAAATATTTACACAATGAGATTTTTTATAAATAATAATCAATAACGTGCAGCTGCTGGACGAGAGACAGAAGACCAGTCCACTTGAAGGAGATCCACAAGACCTTGCAGCACGCCACAATGCCACACTCACCCAAGATAAACGCTGCTGTAGGGGTAAAAAAAAAAATACAATGTATGCTTCAGGGAATGACGTGAAAAAGTGACATAATGGGGTGGTTATACATTGATTCACAATCACGTTAATATTGTTTCACTAGCTAATATCTGGCCATAATTCTGCAATTGCCCACTATATGCTTAGTACATTATAATAGCGATAATATCAATATCAGATCAATCTTTGGTTAAACTTTTATTGTAGTTTAGTGTTAATTTAGCCTACCTCAACGTAACGTGAATGTGGAACGACGACTCTTCACCTCCTCACGGGCCCGACCGGAGCAAGGAGAACAGAAGTGGATGTAGCCTGTTAGCTAGCTTGCTAGCAGTCTGACCTAGCTTCAGTTAGCTTGAAGAGAACTGGCGTGTGACAAACACGCCCACGGCGTGGGCGTGTTTGTCACCGCGTAAGATCACCCCCATAGGTTATGCTAATCGGTGCTCATCTCACGCTCCACCCTCTCAACCCCCACCTTCGCACTAAAACCAAAATGGCAACGTCCAGTTCGTTTATGACTTGAACTCAATTCAGAAGAAGAAATTCAATGGGGTAACGACGTCCATATTTTTACAGTCTATGGTCATGACCGAGTTTTGACATCCGGTTCAACACTCACACCTGTTGTCGGCCGAGATGAGGAAGGACATGCAGGGAACCACCCATGACGCTCATGACAGCCGACAGAGTTGCTGTGCTCCGGTGCAGAGAACAAGCATATGGAAGGCCCCTATAAGAAGGCCCGATCGCCATGGCTGTGATGAGATATATTCACTTTTCAATGCTGATTTCAATCATGCCAGCCGCAAGTCTCTACGACGAATGGTTGCTGAGATACGATGTACATTCAAAAGAGGTACATTTGAACGGAAAAAAAAGACCAAAGTGCCAATTTTCGACTCACAGCTAATTTTCACAAAAAACACACAAAAAAGCTTCATTCCTGCATCAATTTCAGTCTAAATGCTTCAAATTAGTAGTTTGCACTGGAAAATCCGGGTTCCCACCTTATGTGACATGTTGCCATGGCGATCACTGTACTGTATATTTCATGTCAAACTGCATGGAATAGATTGCTGTGCCAACACTGAGCAAATACGGGGGGTGGGGGGGGGGGGTGGCAAACACAATACAAACTACAAAGTTGATGTCTTGACTCGGCTGAGATGTGTAAGATCAGAGAAATATTTTTTTGGGGGGAAAGTACCTGGGAGTCGGAATTTGTTTTTTGTTTTTGTGCAAAATTAACATTGAAACCAATGAGAAAACTATGCAATGGAATTTGGAAGCCTTGTAACCAAATTTTCAACCAACTCCAAAGTTAGATTTTAAGGTCAAATTTCAAGGTATTTGGTCCAGGATGAGAGCAGAAAAAATGTAAATGCATGAATTTTGTCAAGATTTCCTGGTGGTCTCAAAAAGGAGGTTATAGTGAATCACCGGCTACTGTACCTAAGGAGGACCGATGTTAGTAAGTCTATGGGTGCCAGGATGGTTTTGTTCTAGTGGTGGGAGGGTGAATTTCCAAAATAAAATAAAAAAATACCTGGCCTTAATTTCAGACAATTCGTGCCAAAATTGTCCAAACGGCCGCTACGTGAATGTAAGAAATATCCATCAGCTGGACCAGGGGGGTACAAGGTTTAGATAACTTTGCAGGCCAAGAAAGTCACTGTTTGTGGTAAAACTGTTGCATTATAAGTTATAAATTGGAAAGACTACAACCGTGGTAAGTGGCGTGTCTCCCACCAGGCCATGTGGACTTCATGGCACTATTCTAATTAAACTAGAACAACCACACCACAGATTTATGCCTCCGCCATTAGTTCATACTTGAGTCCAAATCGCCATTTGAGGCAAATTCGAAGAAATTCCATCAAGACTGTTAACAAGCTTGAAAATGGCATTCGAGAGGTCACAGTGACCTTGACCTTTGATAACCAAAATGGAATCAGTTCATCCTTGCGTCCAAGTCGCTGTTCGAGCCAAATCAGAAGAAATTCCATCAAGCCGTTCTTGAGATATTGTGTTAACAAACCGCGTTAACAAACCGCCATTCCCAGTTAACAAACTGGGAATGGCGTTGGAGAGGTCACAGTGACCTTGAACTTTGACCACCAAAGTGTAATCAGTTCATCCTTGAGGCCAAGTTAATGTTTGAGGCAAATTTTATGAAATTCCGTCAAGGCATTTCTGAGATATGGGGCTCTATTCTACCCCTGGCCTTAGGCGCTAAACTGGCCTTAAACGCAAAAAAAACATGCTTTACGCCTGCCTACCGCTGACTCGGGAAGATAGCGTCATGTTTTTACGCCCCGAAATGCGCTTTACGCTGAAGAGGTGTGGCACAGTGCCAGAATAGGCCAGGAACGTTTCGGCCTTAAATACCAGCCTAAAGCGATCTTCCAACTGGCGTTAATTTTGCGGTTAACGCTTTTGAAAACCAGGCCTTATTCAGTGCGCCGGCTCCCCTACCAAACGCCACACAAGACATACATTTGCATCTCTCCCAACATGCATTGAGGCTTAATACATTTTGACAAGAAAAAGCAACCAAATCAGCCTAAGTAGGCTAAGTGGTAGATATAAATAATATTTATGTTAACACAACATGCAATTCTAGAACATTTCGAATTTGGACAAAGAATCCTGAAACACAATCAACAATCAAAACACAACCCGATGTGAAACATACATGTAATCCAGGTCGTATATATATCCGTCGCAAATACGTGTTATAGTCGAGTGACAACCGTAACACGGTTGTACTGTGATGTCCGCTCCAACAAGACTTAGCTTACTTGACACATACTTTTTCAATAAAAACACATTTATGCCATGACTTTACATAATGTAGGCTATATTTATGTCGCATCATTTAGCCTGTGCTGTGATGTGCAGGAGCAGCAGGTAGCCTACAAGTTATAAAACTACCTGCCCTGAATGAGCTGAGTGGGGGGGGGCTTGTTCACTATTGTGAAAGTTATGTGTTTACAACAAATAAAGATCATGGAAGTGGATGGTATCAGGAATGTCACCGATAGTTAACGTTCTATATTGTACAGGGAGACCATCAGCCCTGCTGAACAGATCTGTATTTGCCTGTAGGTTGAATCGTTTTATTCAGGCTATGATCTGTGATGCGCTGAGATATCCAAATTGGCATGAAGAGATGACAGCATGCAGCCGCAACCGGGGTTACCGGACTGGAGTATCTTGGGACCTTGTATGGGAAGAATGTGATTGGTTTACTGGAGACCACCAATCCAACACTTGTGAATAATTCTATGCTTAAAAAGGCGTGGTTAGCGCCGCAGATTCTGCTGTTTAGCGGCAAGGAAAAATTAGGGAATGCGCCTGACCAGTAATAGCGACGGGCAAAGCCATGAATGCAAATTCAAGGCCAGGGGAAAGATAGAGCCCATGGAGTTAACAAGCTTGAAAATGGCGTTGGAGAGGTCACAGGGACCTTGACCTTTGATCACCAAAATGTAATCCGTTCATCCTTGCACCCAAGTCGACGTTTGAGGCAAATTTGATGAAACTCCGTCAAGGCATTCCTGAGATATTGCGTTAAAAAGCTTGAAAATGGTGTTCGTCAAGTGACCTTGACGTTTGACCACCAAAATATATCGAGATATCGGGCCCTATCTTCCCAAAAGCGGTAATTTAGCGTTTGCGCTCGTTTTACGCCGTGCGCAATGCAAATTGGGGGCGGGCACAAGCGCATGCCTGTTATAATTGTACTGGGCATAGGCATGCCACATGCCAAAGCAGGCGTTTCAGCGCTAAAATGTGAGGATAGATGGCATTATCCTATCGTCAGCAGCGCGCAATTACTTTGCGCTAAGAGCTTTGAAAAAGGACCTCTTACGCGCCAAATACCTCGCTGCGCTGAAGCGCACTATAATCTCCGTGCTGCGCAGCGCAGTGCAAAGTAAAATCCCTTTTGGATATGTCATTACGGACAGCCTTGCCACGCCAGGACATCAAATTCTGCTGCTAAAATTGGGTATTAGCAGATAATTCAGTGAGGCAATCAACTATAACTCACTGAGAAACTTTTATCACATCGCAAAGAGGGAAATTAATTGAGAAAACTTGTTGGACAATGGACATAGGCTATTTATCTTCATAAACCGGAGGGTCGTTGGCACCACAGACGATCTGTCAATATGCTCTCTCCATCTCTCTCTGTCCTCGCACGAGTGAGTACACTCTAGAGACACTGCATGAAATAGGTCCCGCCCATCACGGGGGAAAAGCTCCGTTCATTTCCACACACCAGCGTCATTTTCCTTGAATTAAACATAGCTAAAAGCTGTTGTGTGGTGGGCTGCGCAGACAACAAATGTAAAAAATCGCCAGTTAAAGTTTTTTTGTACTACTTGTGAGAAGAAAAATGTTGATCTAGCTGTCAAGGAAGTAAGTTGGAGTGTTCATCTTCCGTATATACGATCTTTTTGTGCAACACACAACCATGCACATGACATAGGAGAACGCTAGGATTGGAGGGGGGATTTCTGTTTTCCCCCATCTTGGGCGTGGTTTCTGAATGATGACGCGTTACGCAGTGTCTCTATTACGCATGGAGAGAATTACAGCATATTGCATGCCTCGCGCAAACAGCCATTGCGAGACGGGAATCTGATTAGTTTTGATTGACGTAATGCCCAGCATTGCCTGGCCACACCTGTGAATAATTCTGGTAGTTAAGACGGCCCAAATCCCGTTTGCGCAGGCATTTTGGGGCGCAGATGATTTTGGCAACGCTCTAATTTGCGCCTGCGACGTGAACGTTTCCGCATCCCCGCCGAGAATTGCATCCCCAACATATTTCGGGGCTGTTTTAACTTATAAATCAGGGAGGTCACGTCTACCAGACAATTATATCACTTTTAAACAGTTACATTTCTGTATAAATCATTACAATATGCTCCCGTGAGGTGGGGATGCTGCCGGCGCTGGGGTGTAAAACTCGGCATAACACCTGGACAGCGGACTGCAATCTTCCCTGCTTCAAGGCACGCGCAAACAGGTGCGCAAGCGCTAATAGGGGATATCGCCTGTACGAAGATAAGGCCCATCGCATTAACAAGCTTGAAAATGGTGTTCGAGAGGTCACAGTGACCTTGGCCTTTGACCTTTGACCACCAAAATCTAATCAGTTCATGCTTGAGTCCAAGGTGATGTTTGAGGCAAATGTCATTAAATTCCGTCAAGGCATTCCTGAGATATCGCGTTAACAAGCTTGGAAATGGCATTTGAGAGGTCACAGTGACCTTGACCTTTGACCACCAAAATCTAATCAGATCATCCTTGAGTCTCAGTCATTGTTTGAGGCAAATTTGATTAAAGTCCGTCAAGGCGTTCCTCAGATGTCGCGTTAACGAACATCGGACGGACGGACAACCCGGATCCATAATGCCTCCGGCCTGGCTATCACCGGCAGAGGCATAAAAATATAGATAGATAGATAGACAGACAGACAGGCAGAAACAGACAGACAGATAGACATACAGAGAGGCAGAGACAGACAGATAGACACAGACAGGCAGATAGACAGACAGACAGATAGACATACAGACAGGCAGAGACAGACAGATAGATAGACATACAGACAGGCAGAGACAGACAGATAGACACAGACAGGCAGATAGACAGACAGACAGACAGACAGGCAGAGAGAGAGAGAGAGAGAGAGGCAGGGCTTAAAATTTGGCGCATCTTTTTGGAAATTCCCGCATATTTTCAATTTATAAAGGGGGAGTAATCCCGCAATGGTTTACGCCAGGGGTTTCAAACTCACGGCCCGCCACGCCACTTGATTTCAAGTTATAGTGAAATCAGGCCCGCACCTCCGCTCGTTGTAAAACACAGAGCGCGTTCCCGAGGCAAATGCCTTGTTGATCCATCAATAACTTAGTTGCTCGTTTGTAATGAATAAGGATTTGTTTATTTCATCATCAGAACTCTGTACAGAGCGTCACAATATCAAAGTCATTGTGCCCCGAACATAAACATTACATGTCAAATATAGTCAGCCCAGCCCCCTCCCTCTGATGACTGGTGACTGGTACAATTCCATGGGATGTTTCCCATGAAGACAAAATAAGACCCTGATCTTTACAAAAACCAAAACAAAACCTTCTATACGCCAGAAAGACAAAACACTATGTTATCCCCTCCTCTCCAGGTGGGGCACCTTTTCGACATAACAAACTGCTTCCCAGCAGAAGAGACACTCAAAGTGAGTGCCTAAGATGTGAGCTATGCATGTCAGCTAGATCATAATTAAACAAAGTCTACAATGATCAACAATCAATCAATAAGCAGTCAATCAATCATTTTACTCTGACAGCGTGTGGACACTCTTCACACCAGGGTTGCCAGATAAATTTCCATGTGTAGTTCCTTGGGCGGTTTTGTGTGCATTTTGGTGGGTTTTGAACTCTTTGTGCTGGAAACCGTCAGCAGTATCTGGCAACACAGCTTCCCATTCCAGGCCAGGTGATTTGGTTCACCCGAGTGAAAAACCAAGTGGAAAGAAAAACATTTGCACGCTAAAATGTTGTCTTTTGTTGAGAAGTGAACATGTCGCTGTCAAAAGGCAAAAGAAAGGTTGATGACGAGCACAGACAGTTTCAGGAGAAGTGAGAGAGTGATTATTTTTTTGTCGAGTTCAAAGGGAATGCTGCCTGCCTCATTTGCAAAGAGAAAATCGCCGTACTAAAATAATATAACCTGAAGCGAATAAGAATAAGCAGGGATGCAAACGAGTCACCTAACAGTGAGTCACCTTTTTCATCCCAAAATAGGGCACTTAAGTGAATGATTTTGTGTCTGCCCTGGTATCTGTCACCTTTTTAACTATCCATGACTTTGCATCCCTGAATAAGACTCTAATAATTACTATGTCTTTTGTCATTGTGTTTTATCTGGAGACTAAGCAGCAGCCATAGGCTACGTTCAAACAGGGCACCCAAGCCTTGCCTATGCCTTGCCTTTACCCACGCTTTTAAATAGGCGTCCTTTCTAGTCAATGAGGCTGTGTACACAGGGCGCCTCAGCGTGAACCTTGCGTGTACCCACGCCTTGCCTGACCTGCGCCGATTTTATCGTTTAGGTGTGAGTTCTATTTTCAAGCCGACTAGGCACGTGAAGGCAGACTTCTTCTGTCAAGCCATGAAGGAAAAACGCGACAATATCCGTGAGAAATGACAAAGTCAACTGAATTTCAAAATAAAATGGTGTTACTACAACAATGTTGAGCAGAGAGAGAGAGAGAGAGTGATTGACGGGTGGCTATCACATGGGGCTTTCTCCCCGTCAGTAAACAAATCTTCAGGAGAGAGAATAGCGACCGAAGAAGCAAGATGGACAATGAAAAGTGAATCCACTTAGTACAACAGCATCCAGTTCTCTATGACAGCAGTCACCCATACATATCTAGCATCAATAGCACATTAAATATATCCGATTTATTTTACCTACCCATGATAATTCGGGACCACACGTGACCAAAAAAAACACTCTGGAGAGAGGAGAGGCGCTTGTGACTCGGCTCAGGTGAACGTGGAATAGGCGTGCAGTGTGATAGGTTCACGCGCAGCTCAAGGTCTGTAGGCGTGGGTTGAGGCAAGGCAAGGCGTAGGTGCCCTGTGTGAACGTAGCGATAGGCTTCCGGTTGTATTAAAGCCTTTATTTTTTGTATTGAGTGATACACTTTACTAAAACACTCATATTATAATACCCCAGGTGTGCATAAACTACAGGTTAAGTAAAAACAAAAATGTGAAATTATTATTCGGTATCGTATCTGTTATCGGATAGGAGAAGCAGATATTTACCGGTTATCGTATCGGCTGAAAAAAAAAAAAAAAGTCTCTAAATCCCCCCCCCCCCAGTTTGCAAAGTGAATTTTAAGCCCTGGGGGGAGGGGTGGGGGGGGTGGGGGGGGGGATACGTGTATCATTCGTTCATTCGTTTTTCAAAATAAAACCAAAAATAAATAAATGAAAAAACGACTCTTTTTCTCAGTATTTGTTTCCAAAACCAAAATGAAAAAACGGATAACGACTCGTTTTTTCAATTTCCGATTTTGTACTCAAATGAAAAATGAATAAAACGGATAATGAGCGTTTCCCGTTTCATTCAATTTTAATACAGCAAGTTGAGTGACCCGGAAGTATTGCAAGTCACGTGACACCATGCAGCCAAGAAAGGAAAATTCTCATCCACTTGCATGGGGACCCCGGCAGCTGTTAAACCCAGGGGAATGTTTTCCGGGTGTCACTCAAAGTATAAAACGACTCTTAATTATCAAATAATTTTTTATGGGGCATTTTTTCTTCAGAAGCCACTAAGAGCCGGATACGGGTGTATTTTCTGGGGCTTCATGAACGCGCATTTCATGAATGCGCATTTGGCCACGGGAACGTGGATCGTCAGCGTCATCACTTCCTTGTTGTGAACTGAGCTAATCCTCCGTTAGCTGTACTATACAGTCCGATTTTGGATTTTATTAAGATATGAAGTAGTTATTTTACACGAGTAGCCCACCGCAACATGTGTACAGATAAGTAGGCTACTGACCGAAAATGGAGGTTTGGGATTAGGTGTGTTTTCTGTGGTTATTATGACATGGAGATATAGACAGTAAGCTAACACTATTAGCTTGCCTTGGTTTATAAGGTAGTGTTCTGTTGTGATTGTCTATTGTCTAATAAACAATTTTAAATTGTTTGCCCTGTGCTTGATTCCAATTCAATTCCCTTGACAGTATTACCAGTGGCTGCTGTAAGCATAAGGGGGGCAGACAGTGATAACTGATTTGTTGAGTATGATATGACATCTCAGTCAAAGTGCTGTAATGCTAAACATTTTGCCAGCTATTCATAGCTTTCAAGGGGCGTTACGTGCTGCCGGGAACGCCCACCTGACGGTCAAAAAAAAACTTGTTTATTCCGCTGCGAGCCGAGTCGACTAGTTTCTCACGCTGTGTTTGTTCAGCCGTTTGTACACACGTCTTTGCGGCCAACATTTCATCAAAGGTAAGCTCAAGTAACGTTACAATAATGATTAAAATACCCCGTTAACGTTACTTGAGCTTACCTTTGATGAAATGTTGGCCGCAAAAACGTGTGTACTTTGATGGTAGAAAAAAAGCCATTTGCCCTCCCCAGCGACTGAACCACGTCTAATCACACAAATCCACAACCTCCTCCTGTCTGAGTTTTCTTTCTCCGACGGGATTCTGTAAAAGCACAAGCCAGGCGTGTCTCCTCGTCGGTTAGTGCAACCGATAGCACAACAGGTATCCGGCATTTTGGCTGAACAAACACAGCGTGAGAAACTAGTCGACACGGCTCGCAAGTTTTTTTTTTTACCGCCAGGTGGGCGTTCCCGGCAGCACGTAACGCCCCTTGAAAGCTATGAATAGGTCCTTGTCAGGCAATCATTCAATTATTGCTTTTATATTATTTTGGTTGTGATCAAGTCAAGGGAACTGGCATCCATGCAGTGTCAGGATCGGAGTTAGACATGTGGATCTATTCGCGGGTAGTTGAGGGCCAAGACACTCTCCAAGAGTAGGGGAGTTGTGGAACTTGATAGCTTGATAGCTGGGGTGTTGCACTGTTCGAGGTTGGGAACAGTTGGTTGCAGGTTGCAGAGGTTGTAGAGGTTCGTGTGATCCTTGATGTGAGTTTATGAATCACTAGCGAGAGCCTGCCGGAACAGGCCCTTATAGATGTGAATATGACATCACCTGTGTTATGACATCACCAGCGAAAGGCATGAAAGAAGCTTATGAATCATGACATCATCAGTGATCGATGACATCATAGTAGGAATGACGACGTCAAGGTAGGAATGATGACGTCATCCTAACAGTACCCTCCCCTCAACGGACGTCACCTGGCGTCCAATGAGGCCATCAAGGATGGCATCTGGGAGACAAAAAATCCGTAGGTTCTGGTGGAGGTGCTCTTCCGCAGGTGGTTAAACGCAGGTGGTTAGGCCCCAAAGGGGGTGTAAGAGAGTGAGGTGCTCTTCAGCAGGTGGTTAGATGCAGGTGGTCAGACCCCAAAGGGGGGGTAGGACAGTGGAGGTGCTCCTCCCTAATACAGGATATCGAAGCCATAGATGGACCGATACGTAGATAGAACTTCCACCGGGTCCGGTGGATCCTCTGGGGCCGGCCATCCCCCGGGGCACGATCCAAACACGGGAGGCTGGAGACCATCAAAAGGGTCAAATGCCGCCGTCTCCGAAGGCAGAGCCGCAGGGGGATCTGACACAGCGAGGCCTGCCCTCCCGACCTGTAGTTTGGGGAGGTCACCCACCGTCTCCTCCTTTAAACGCCTCTTATTTCTTCTTGCTCTTGACCGAGGGCAGACGACACTACGGGAGCCTCCCAGCATGAGGCTGGAACCTACGTGTTGGTCAGGGACAGGAATTGGCTGCTGCTGGGGTACGGGTTCAGGCTCGGCGAGGGGAAGGTCCACAGGTTGTGCCTCAGGTACGGGTTCAGACTCGGCGAGGGGCAGGTCCATAGGTTGTGCCTCAGGGCCAGCAGACTCGGAGGCCCCCTGCGGGGGGACGGAGCCGATCTGCAGGCAGCGATTGAACTTCCCCATGAGACGATCGACAGTCCTCTCCAACTCCCTAACCCTCTTGGAGACACACTGCCACTCCTGGGTCCTGCAGGGAACGCTACCCAACCGTACAGATTTCTTGGCTGGACACGTAGAGTCTTGATCCACTGAGAGTACCACGGGCCGGCGAGCGGTGGGACCACTTACTGGACGCCGGGAGCAGGAGGAGAGGTAATGCCCGGCTCGGCCACAGTACAGGCAGCTCCGGGTGTCCAAACGGCGCTGCCTCTCCTCTGGTGTGATGCGAACCCTGCCGGTCAGATCACGGTACAGATGGCTGCTGGGACTCGAATGTGGCTGCCCCTGCTCTGGGATGACGCGAACTCCCCCCCAGAATATGCCCTTAGCAGCTGGAGGCGGCCGAGAGGCAGAGCTAAAAGCAACGGCCGCTGTGGACGGGGGAGTAGCAGGTCTGGAAACCTCCGGAACGGCGGTGCGCTCGGAAGCTGGGGCAGGAGGGGCAGAAGGCTGCGGAATGGCACCCTGGGGGCCTAGCCCGTCGAGACGATCTAGCCGGCCAATCAAGAGGGCGTGCCGATCAGCGGCTTCGAAAGCCAGAGCCTGGATTGCTTTTTCCTGGTGGGCAATCAGGCGTCTTGACTCAAGTGCGAGGTCTTGCAGAGGCTGCGGGGTGACACCCTGGGGGTTTAGCCCGCTGAGATGATCTAGCCGTTTTACCAGGAGGGCGTACCGATCCTCGGCCTTGGAAGCCAGGGCCAGGTGGGCCTTGTTTGCTTCTTCCTGTCTGTGGAGTAGTTCCTGAAGATGGAGCGTTTGCTGCATTTGCACCCGTTGTGCCTCCGTGAGTACCACACCCAGGCCGGAAGCAAGCTCTGCGGTCTGTGTTTGTCGGGACTGCCACGATGACATCGCTGCCAGCAAGGTCTCCAAGGTGAGAGGACCCACAATTGATTCGCCTGGTGGTTCACCTGAAGCGGCCGGCGGGAAAACTGGCGTCTCAGGGTCTTCCTCCTTGATTGGGGGGAGAAATTTGCCCGCTAAATCCACTTTTGAGTGATTCATACTGTCAGGATCGGAGTTAGACATGTGGATCTATTCGCGGGTAGTTGAGGGCCAAGACACTCTCCAAGAGTAGGGGAGTTGTGGAACTTGATAGCTTGATAGCTGGGGTGTTGCACTGTTCGAGGTTGGGAACAGTTGGTTGCAGGTTGCAGAGGTTGTAGAGGTTCGTGTGATCCTTGATGTGAGTTTATGAATCACTAGCGAGAGCCTGCCGGAACAGGCCCTTATAGATGTGAATATGACATCACCTGTGTTATGACATCACCAGCGAAAGGCATGAAAGAAGCTTATGAATCATGACATCATCAGTGATCGATGACATCATAGTAGGAATGACGACGTCAAGGTAGGAATGATGACGTCATCCTAACATGCAGACGTTCTACATTAAATTGCTCCATTTAAAAAATACGTTACCATGATCCCTTTTCCATAAACCTTGATGTGTACATCACTGATATTAACCTTTTTCATATCAAGGACCCCTCACTTTTATGGCATCAACATCTAAGCAAAACAGTCAGTTGAACTATGCTGGCCTGTATCCTCTCTAATCTGTTAATCCTGCCTCCATTGGCTCTGTTAAACAGATCTATAATATTTCAGTTTAACTCAAAGATAATAGTAATATTTAGCCTACTTACATTTAATCAAACAACAATAGATAGCCACATAATGTCATTAGCAATAATTGCACAGTAAGAGGAGATTTAGAAGTGGGTATAGGCCTACTCAATGACTGAAAAATAAGTGCTAACATTGAAATGAATAACAGATAGTCAGTAGCAGGTAAGGCATATCTATATAAGGCCTGTCAAGCAAAGTCATGGCATGAAGTCAGACCAGTAGCCTGTACTACGAAGCTAGTTTAATGCCTTATCCGAGTAAGTTTGAGTTTAAACCTGGTTTAGCCGTACTACAAAGCAAGTTAACTTTCAATCACCATGGCAACTGACGCTGCAAAGCTAACCTGGTCGCGACCAGGTTAGCTTCAGAGGATAAGATCAAAATCCATGAGAGACCCATATAATATCGGCTCTCTGGAGTCACTCACCATTCATAAGATCGCCATATGAAAAATAGATTGCAGTCAACTGAGAATAGAACAAGCAAAACATTTGTGGCTCTGTAGGCTACATAATTAAATTAAGCCTACTTACCACTTTATGTCTTGACAGCTCAATGATGCGTGGAGAAATATGATCACTATTAATCACCGCGGCGCATGAACGGACCCTCAAATGGAGTGAGGGTGATATTCTCCTACATGCCAGAAAAGCCTATACATATAATATAGATATTAGTTTAAATATGGGATAGCCCCAATACTAAATATGCAGGCTATTCTTGCATCTTTCAGCTGGAACTGTGTCCTGTAGGCTGTATGCCAATATATAAGCAAAAATAGGCTAGTTTTTATCAATGATAACTATGCCCGCATCGTCTCAATTCAGTTCAGCAGTTTTCTCTTTTATAGTAGGCTATTAGGCTTTATACTAGGCTATTTTATATATGAATTATTCGATCAGTGCAACCACACACATGAGTGATAGAGATCATTATTCATTGAGCATGCGTTTCTAAATCTATGGTCTAAATAGGCTTACAGATTGTGGAAATGTATAGACTGAGATTACACTTTTACATTTGTTGCTGCTGCCTGTATCAATGCAGCTGTATCAGACAGAAATCGCTGATCAAAGTAAATCAAATGACTGATGTGAATACAAGCTGCTGCTTTAGACAGCCCTTCAGCAGACTATCCAACGCGGATTATCATTCTGACATTAAATCGCGGATACATTAAATATCCGCAAAAATCTCTGATCACACTGTGGCTGCGCTGAATGAGGAAATGGGTGTGGAAATGGGTGTGGGCGTGGATCAACTCAGCTGTTCATAATGTGATTGGCTAGCGCACCTCTTTCGCGTGGACGCGTGCCTGTGCACGAGCGAAAAACGTGCGCGTGCACAGGCAGATCCCAGCTCCAGTTATCGACTAGAAAACCAGCGTCGTAGTATCCTTAAACTAGATAGCTTTGATCCTGTTCAGTCAAACCAGATCAAAGGGACTTATCGCGGATCTGTTAAACTAGCTTCGTAGTACAGGCTCCAGGGCAGGCAGTTACCACAATTTCAATAATACCTAGTCAATTATCCTTGTCATTGTCAGATTGGTGGCTGTGCAACAGCTAAAATGCTACTTTATGTGGTTAACACACACACACCGTTTGTATTTTAACTGTAAGATACCAAGGTGTTATTGCAAGTTTAAACACTAGCCCGTCTGGTGACAGAACTAAACAAGTCAACTCGATGCAACGTGACACTGCACGTTTTTAGACTATCATAGACATTGCATCAAACTCCATCACAATAAAACCTCTCAATAAAACTCGGTGGCATATCTAACAATTAAAAAGTAGCGTTAAATACTATAGGTAAAAACAATTTGCACATTATCACGTTTTAGTCAGCTCTCTAGATCCCAGTATATTAATGTGATGTCAACAACTCAATCAATCTATATTTATATATAGCACCAAATCATAATGACCACTCAACAGGTAGAAGACTATGGACTCAAACAATTGAAATATAGGCCTATCGGCTATTAGATTAGAGAAAAGACAACATGTAAGCGATGGTGTTGAAGAAGAGACACATCTTTGAAAGCTATCTTTCAAGTTTATTATGAAGACAAAAATAAAAACAAAATCCTCCGATCAATCCTGATCCTGACCCATATAGCTGGGCGTCAGCAGCTGGCCTAGAGGGCAGTCCTAGTCCTCTCGGTCGTCAGTCACCCTGCGGAAACCAAAACGTTTTATTACTCACGGTTAATGTAAATATTTAGAGCTCATTATCCTATTATGCTAACGTTACATTTCCATGTAGTTATATCTACTAAAAGGGCTTAGCCGTTTGACATACAATTCCAACAGCAATAAAGATGTGTTCAAATATGCATATAACCCCGTAATTCTTGTATCATCCATCTGGCCACATACAAGCATGTTCGATTTGAACGTTTATGGAGACGTAAATCTCTCTAGACCCGTAACCCCCACAGGAAAAAGGGGGTTCGTTTTCAAGACGTCTTGGTCCAAGACTACATTTCCATAAAATAATTAACTCATTCACCGCCAATGACGTCTTTGACGTGTTATCAGCAATGGCCTTCCCCGCCAAGGACGTGTTTGACGTGTTTTTGTTTTTATTGGTGCAGCGCCTGCAGCAAACACTTGCCCAGCCTGTGACACAGACACAGGTCCCTGCCTTCAAAGGGTAGCCGACAGCACGCGATCAAACACATACCGCAGCTGTTGTTTTGAAATTGAGCAAGAGGAAAAGCGGGTAACGCTTCCTTGTGCAGACAGGAGAAACGCCATTGAAACGCCCTCGGCGCGCTGCACGAGCTGGAGTCGCCTTCCTCTGTGCCAGCCAGGAGAAAACGGGAGAAAGTAATCAAGAGATGTGTTTGATCATCGGAGGAATGAGGAAATGATCGATCAGTTTGCGAGGGCGGTGAGGACGTGTTGAATAGCCGAGGGGAAAACGGGAACGATCAAATAGCAGAGTTGATATGACAGGGAGACATGGACGAGGACGGGTGTACCAGAACAAATCAAAAATAAACACAGGAACAGCTAGGCAGCAGCGGGCAGAAGGCACTCACAGCAGCCCGCTGTCCTTCTCAAGAGCTCTTCAGTTGGTTCATGAAATCGCTGGGCTGCGTGCCCTCCAGTGTTGCTCCTGGCCAATCCCAGCGCCACAGGGCGTGGTTATTGCTTATCCTATGTTGGGTTAGAAATCTAAAAGGGGGATCGTGTGTGTGTGTGTGTGTGTGTGTGTGTGTGTGTGTGTGTCTGTCTGTCTGTCTGTCTGTCTGTCTGTCTGTCTGTCTGTCGGTGTGTCTGTCTGTCTGTCTGTCTGTCTGTCTGTCTGTCTGTCTGCACACTCACACCGAGTAAACTGTATTGTTGAATGTAAAAAAAAAGCACTTCATGTGTGTATATATATATATATATATATATTTTTTTTTTTGTCATTTGTGTCCTAACGAATAATATTTACATGTCTGATGTCAATACAGTTCAAAATAAAAGAATTGAGAGTGAGTTATGCCTGAGATTGTGCCCTTTTACAAAAATGCTTTTTTCTCCCTTTTCTCTTCCCAGACAGGCTTTTTTGGTGAACATGGGGTGTATAAAAAGGGTTATAAGTAGAGTACAGAACATGCTAAAAGCTAACTTTCTTTTTGGGGGTGAAAGTAGAGACTTAGATCTTCATTTCGAGGTATTGGACATCACTGTAGTCCTAGTACAGAATTTACTGTGGGTCTTGAAAGATGACCAAACATTATGGAAATACTTGGCCTGTGCCAAAAATGCCAGTCAGATATTGGCAGTGAATGAGTTAATATGAAAGAGTATATGTAGCCTACAGTTTGTCAATGTAAAAAAAAATGTTAACACTTACTGTAATACGAAACAAGACACTTACTTTATCTATTGATGATAGGATTGCTGTTCGCCTGAGTTGGTGTTGAGCACAGAATCTTCTCACCGACATTTCCGAGCATCTCTGAACACCTGACTGCTGCAACGCCGTGGAAATCTCGGCATGCGCTTTTTAACTGCAGCAATTTTAGATACGCTGGAATTACCGCGGCTGCTGGCACCAGACTTGCCCTCCAATGGATCCTCGTTAAAGGCTGTGCACTAGAACAGTCTGACGGTTTTACCATCCTCAAAAAGCTGCCCGACTATCATAATGATCCTCCATGGCACCTGTTTGTTTTGCGGGCCCTCTTAGTAAAGCTCACGTCACTTCCCGCCAGGTCCGGGTCACGCAACTTGCTTTATTAAAATTGAATGAAACGGGAAATGCTCATTATCCGTTTTTTCCATTTTTCATTTGAGTACAAAATCGGAAATTAAAAAAACAAGTCGTTATCTGTTTTTTCATTTTGGTTTTGGAAACAAATACTGTGAAAAAGAGTCTTTTTTTTTTTTTTTTTTTTTTGGTTTTATTTTGAAAAACGAATGAACGAATGATACACGAATCCGTGTATGTTGTGTTCTTTCGTTTTTCCGTTTCAAAACCAAATCGGAAAAACCAAATAACTGTTTCGTTTTTTTCTTTTTCCGTTTTAAAACCAAAACGGAAAAACGGAAAATCAAAAAACGAAAAAACAGGAGGTTTTTCTGTTTTAAAACTAAACAGGAAAAGGGGAAAATCAAGTTTTATTTGTTTTGTTGTTTTGTTTGTGATATTTGGATATTTTTGGAAACCCCCGTGAATGCTGGGAAAACGAGGAGAGGAGACGCATGCGCGACATTTCCGCGGAGGTTTCAGTCTCAGAAAACAGGAAGAGAGGAGTTGTATGGTCTGAAGTTTGCTTGTTACGTTTTGACAACTTATTGCAGTTATGGCCGCACTTGAACCTTATCATAACTTGATCCACGAACTGTTTGACAGTGGACAAACATACTCCGAGATCAGTGCCGCTCTGCAGCTTTCTGGTGCTTCCGCTCAGGTTAGTAACGTTATTTCGTTATTTTTTATGTTGTTTGTCGTTTTTATGTTGTCCTCTCCATGTGGCCATGCTTTCAAACTTATATCAGCTAAAACAGATGTTTATGTAACGTTACATTAACGTTAGCTTGCAAGCTAACGTTAGCTTTCAGCTGTTATATTTGAGGCAAACCTGCCGCTCATGTTGTGTTGTACAGTATAATGTAGCGACTAGCTAGCTTGTCTGTCTGACCGTCTGCATGTATCTTTGTCTGTCAATCTGTCTCACTGTCAGTCTACCTGACTGTCAGTCAGCAGATAGACAGACAGTGAGACAGACAGTCAGTAGCCTTCATCAGTCAGTGACTAACTGACTTTCTGACTCTGCACGACTGTCTGTCTCACTGTCTACCTGACTGACTGTCAGCGTCTCTGACTGACTGTGTGTTTCGTCTGTCTACCTCACTGACTGATGTTTGTCTGCCACTGACTGTCACACTGGATGTTATGTCATTTAGTGTATAGCTTTCCATTGTTGCTTTGAATTTGACATTAGGCCAGGCATGACAATAGAGGCCTCTTTTAGGTCTGTGACCTCTTTGACCCCTTTTGTTTTTGCCCATCCTTAGTCTTCTGCACGGCCCAGTCTCCTGAAATTTAAGGTTCCGCCTGTGTCATTGGTGTCCGGGCCATCGTCCAGGGTTGCTCCACCCTTCGGCCCAGCCTCCTGGACACCCTCTACACCTGTTGTGCCTGTTCGTCGCTGCCCAGGCCACATCACCTGCTCACTTCCTCCATGGGGCGACTACTTAATTTGAACTATACATCAACTGACACTTAACCAGACCAGCTTGTGATTTGTGTATCTGTTTCAAATAAATGTACCATTTGAAGGGGCAGCTGTTCAAAAACCCAAGCTAAACGTCCTGGACTCAATCTACCCACAATGTACCCACAATCAGGATTTAATTACCCCACCTCAATCTATGCCCCACCTTCATCCTTTGCAGTGTTCCTTTAAAGGTTCTGTTAATCTATTTGTTCTCATGTGTTCTATTGATCACACTCAATAGAACACACTCTAGGCCGTGTCAGGTCACTCCACCCTATCCACCCTTTTGGTCATCGGTCAATTGATTATTATACAAAAGGTAGTTCTGGCAGGAGCAATTTGAATAGATGATGCAAAGTTGGGATAAGACAAGACAGTTTGGTCTTTATTTATTTATTTTTTATTTAAAAGGTTTACATTTCCTAATATGTATTATTGCTGCATGTATTTCATATGCTTGTTCAAAATATGCATTGCCACATGTATTAGATATGTTTGTTCAAAGTAAATTACAAATACTATTTGAATATCTGTCAATTGTTTAAACACAGACAAAATAGATACTAAATTTGATTTTGAACACAGCTAGATTATTGATTTGCTGAATTAAAAAATATAGGTCAGGCAATTGTATTTATACAGCACCAAATCATACACTTAAGACCCTTTACAAATAAAGCAGGTGAAGACCAAACTCTCCAGGCAATTAAGGTATGGATGGATATCAGCTACAGATAAAATTGTGCTAAATGATAGCTACTGTAATATGGTCTACAAAGGTCCAATGACCACCCTTTCCCCTCAAGTATTTAGAATTGACTACAAATGCAGTCAGTACATTTTAGTAGACATGATGATATGCCAAACAGCTTTAATGGTAAAAAGTTGACACTGCATGATGTAAAATACTTAAATAAAGATTCTGGAGTCAGATGTTGGTCTCAGATGAATATATTATAGCTTGCAAGCAGAGGAATACAGAGTATAGCTTAAGGCTGGTACAATATCACTCATTCTCTAGATCAGTGATACTCAACCCGAGGCTCTAGAGCCACATGCGGCTACTTAAAATAAATAAATACAAATCTAATAAAATAATGGGAGGAAAGGGACTTGGATTGTGGCTCTTTCAAAGCTTTTGTTTTTGTCAGTGTCTCCTGAGTAGGGCAAGGCTGAGTACCACTGCTCTAGATTATACACAGAGGCCCCAGCAAATATGTTATATATCTCTCTACAATGCAGACAGTTATGGAGTTCTGGACAAAATTACATAATAACAATGTTCTCAGATTTGTGTGTGAGCGAGTCCCCCCCAATCAAATGGGTCGGTGGCCCTAATTTGGAGACTAAATTATGGTATGGTTTTATTTGGTGATTAAAAAGGGCACATCTTGCCAACACACTAACATAGAAGAGAAATTTAAAATAAAAGAATCACTGAGGATGAAAACACAATAAAGCCCAAAGGCTTATTCCATTGTGGTCCTCATAGGGGTCCTTGAAAGGAAAAGGATCAGAACCACTGGTCTATCAGATAGCCACCTTTATGTAAGAGTGTAAATTGACCTGCTGGTCATTTTAAGCTACAGTACTTGGCACTAGCTACTTGTCTATGGTCCGTGATCGACATAGCCCTGCCTGTAAGAGTAGACTTTTTGGTAAAAAAAAAAAAATTACAATTTTATATGTAGACTGTTAAACCAAGAAGTTGATACGCTGATAGTCCTCTCAGCTTTTATTTGGAGATATTTGCTGGTTGGTATTGTAAGTCTAAACTTTAGACTAATAATATATGCAATTGCATGTATGTAGAGGCATGGATGTTAGCTGGTACAAAGATGTATGAAATATATCAGCTTAGACCCTGGTTGCAAGTATAACCATTTATAAAAGGCAGGATGAAGGTGGTAGCCTGGGTAAACCCAGCCTTCAACGTGACGTCACAGGCTATACCTGTAGTGTACATTTCTTCGGTGCTGATAGTATGATAGATGATAGAGGTCATGTGGAGGCTGGGTTTACCCAGGCTATGAAGGTGGGGTAATCAAATCCTGATCGTGGGCACTAATGAGGTGAGTGAGAGGTGATGGTGTGAAAGATTCTGGGAGATTGAGTCCAGGATGTTGAGGTATAGTTCAAATTAAGTAGTCGCCCCATGGATAAAGTGAGGGTGGAGCAACCCTGGACGATGGCCCGGACACCAATGACACAGGCGGAACCTTTCAGGTGGCTGGGCTGTGCAGAAGATGGGCAAAAACAAAAGGGGTCAGAGGTCACAGACCTAAAAGAGGCCTCTATTGTCATGCCTGGCCTAATGTCAAATTCAAAGCAACAATGGAAAGCTATACACTAAATGACATAACATCCAGGCAGACAGTCAGTGGCAGACAGACATCAGTCAGTGAGGTAGACAGACGAAACACACAGTCAGTCAGAGAGACGCTGACTGACAGTCAGGTAGACAGGTAGACAGGCAGACAGTGAGACAGACAGACTGACAGTCAGGTAGACAGTGAGGCAGACAGAGTCAGAAAGTCAGTTAGTCACTGACTGATGAAGGCTACTGACTGTCTGTCTATCTGCTGACTGACAGTCAGGTAGACTGACAGTGAGACAGATTGACAGACAAAGAGACATGCAGACGGTCAGACAGACAAGCTAGCTAGTCGCTACGTTATACTGTACAACACCACAACATGAGCGGCAGGTTTGCCTCAAATATAACAGCTGAAAGCTAACGTTAGCTTGCAAGCTAACGTTAATCTAACGTTACATAAACATCTGTTTTAGCTGATATAAGTTTGAAAGCATGGCCACATGGAGAGGACAACATAAAAACGACAAACAACATAAAAAATAACGAAATTACGTTACTAACCTGAGCGGAAGCACCAGAAAGCTGCAGAGCGGCACTGATCTCGGAGTATGTTTGTCCACTGTCAAACAGTTCGTGGATCAAGTTATGATAAGGTTCAAGTGCGGCCATAACTGCAATAAGTTGTCAAAACGTAACAAGCAAACTTCAGACCATACAACTCCTCTCTTCCTGTTTTCTGAGACTGAAACCTCCGCGGAAATGTCGCGCATGCGTCTCCTCTCCTCGTTTTCCCAGCATTCACGGGGGTTTCCAAAAATATCCAAATATCACAAACAAAACAACAAAACAAATAAAACTTGATTTTCCCCTTTTCCCGTTTAGTTTTAAAACAGAAAAACCTCCTGTTTTTTCGTTTTTTGATTTTCCGTTTTTCCGTTTTGGTTTTAAAACGGAAAAAGAAAAAAACGAAACAGTTATTTGGTTTTTCCGATTTGGTTTTGAAACGGAAAAACGAAAGAACACAACATACACGGATTTACACGGATTGGGGGGGTACTTCCCCGGAGAGATATTCTGCCATTACAGCAGTGACATTAACACAACATAACTTATACCAAAAACACACAAGAGGTATAGGTTTGGTGAGAACTTTGAAACAACAACAACATTATATTGACACAATTACTACAGCGCTCTTGCATTTTTCCATAACTGTCCACTGTAGAGCATATTGCATGATACTATTACCAGTGTTGGGAGTAACTAGTTACTAAGTAACTAGTTACTGTAATTTAACTACTTCTTGCAGTAACTAGTAATCTAACTAATTACTTTTCAAATTTAGTAACTAGGTTACAGTTACTAAAATAGTAACTGGGCTAGTTACTAGTTACTTAAGGACATGAAAATAACTGACAACTTCAGAGGATTATCTGGTTTCTGATCTGCAGACCTAGTCCGGGGAGAGAGCTGCAGCTGCAGCCAGAGCCCCAGAAGCTAATTACCTTGATAGGCTAAAAGCCTCCCCAATAAGTGAATGTTCAAAGCCACACTGTGGCACAGCAACACTAACATAATGTGTGCATTAATAACAATCGAAGCAGACTTTTAAAAGTAACGCAAAAGTTACTTTCTCTAGTAACTAATTACTTTGCAGTAAGTAGTAACTTTAAAGTAATTAAATTACTTTTTGAGAGAAGTAACTAGTAACTGTAACTAATTACCAATTTTCAGTAACTTGCCCAACACTGACTATTACTATGACTGCTCACTGTAATACAAAATGTGCAATGTGAGTTTCATAGTGTCTTTATATATCGTCTCTTGCCGTTCACCACCATTCATAATGTTTTTGCAGCCGGTTCGTAGCTGAAACAGGGTGGGATTTTTGTATGGGGATTTTGGTTAGGCTCGGGCACTGTGCGACCTCACGTGCCCTGCAGTTCACCTGCTGCACTTCCTTGCCTGCCTGCTCTATTGGCACAATTGCCCAACTTCACATCACTGATGACATCACAATTGCTCGAGTGACCATCACTGATCACATCTTGGAGTGATCGAGTGACGTCACTCAGTGCACAATTGCTCAACTTCAGCCTCGCCCGCAGCTGGTGTAATTATAAAATGTCTAAAATGCTTTGTTGATTCTTCAATAATGAGTTGCTCGTTTTAAAATGAATATAAGGAGGATTTTATTCCATTTTATTCCCCTTCCACTGTGCGCACAGAGGGTCTCACTCCCGAGTGAACCAGTCAGTCATGAGTGAACCACGAGCAAAGGCATCTCCTCATGATATAGTCAAACATCAGCCCCCCACCGAGAAGCCATCAGTAAGTTTCCACTGCTCACAGAAGTTCCATTTAGCCCAGGACATTTCCATTAGCTACACAAGCTCAACCTTGATCTTTCATAAGAGACAATACAACCTTGGTCTGGTCACAAGACAAAATACATGTTATCTATCCCTTAAAATGAGACAGGCATAGATCATTATTGTACAGATACAATAAGCAATCAATCAATCATTTTGCTCTCAGACTCGGCTGCTGCGTGGCCTCGCCTGCTCTATTGGCATGTGCCGGGCACAATTGCACAACTTCGTGTCACTGATTACATCACTCACTGATGACATACATTTGCTCTTATGCCATCACTGATGATGCCACAATGCCTATGACATCTTCAGTGATGTCACAATGCCTATGACATCTTCCAGTGGGACAAAGGTTTAAACAAACAGAGCCCACTTTCTCCCTTTTATATGATAGGCATCTCGCAAGCTACACACGCTCAATTCCTAGGCTCACCCGCTGCACGGGCTCACCCGCCCTGCAGCTCGCATACGCAGCTCGGCTGTTGCGTGGCCTCCCCTGCCCTAAGGCAGATGCGCAATGTCTCCCTCTTTCTCTTCATCAGTCTCTCCCCCTCTCCTCTCCCTCTCTCAGTCTCTCTCCCCCTCTCGCTCTCGTGTGTGTGTGTGTGTATGTGTGTCACTGATGACATCATCAGTGATGTCACAATGATGTCACAATGCCTATGTATGAAATCACTGATGGCATCATCACTGATGACATCATTGATGACATCTTCAGTGACATCATCACTGAACTATAGCCTTGTGTGTGTGTGTGTGTGTGTGTGTGTGTGTGTGTGTGTGTGTGTGTGTGTGTGTGTGTGTGTGTGTGTGTGTGTGTGTGTGGATTTATGACATCACTGATGATGTCAGTAGTGGGACAGAGAAAGCCGAGCTCACTTTTCTGATGATGATGATGATGCTTGAAATAAGCTTGCTGCAAAAGTGTATGAAACAGCAAACTTTGTGTTCAGGGACACTGTGATACTCAAACAACTCATTTTTCACATTTAACTGGAGGGATTTTAAAATACTCAAATAATAAATAATTCTTAGTTTCAAGTAAAATAAGGGCTGCATTTAAAACACATAGCAGAAAGCTTTTGAAAATGTGCATCTTAAAATAAAGTGCTTAACCCATTGATACCTGATGCAGCATTTGTGTGTGTATCCCTTTAAGTCTTAAAGGGATATGCACACAAATGAGGGATATACACGCAAATGCTGCATCAGGTATCAATGGGTTAAGAAAAATGAAATAAAAGTAGCAGCTTGAGTTTCCCTTTTTCTGGTTTTTGCAGTCTTATCTCAACCAAAACAATCTCAACATATTTATTTGAACAATTGAACAGCTTACTCCTCTTCTGTTCTGAGAATAAATGACTAGCTGACTAAGAAGTCATACTTTTGCAGCCTGGGGACAGTAGTTGTACTGGGAGGGAGGGAGACCAGCCAGCCACAGACATAAGCCGTTTTCACACACAGATCGCGCAAAATTGCAGTTCAAAAGGCCCGCAAAACTGGCAGCCTCGCCACAGAAATTGCTTTCACACACAGCCAAACAGCACCGGCACATTCCCGTCCTGGGGTGTGCTTTCAAGTGACATCCACCCGTCCCGGATTGAAAGGCGAGCGGAGGCATTTCCACCCAGCTCCTCGCCCAAATGAATATTTTCATAGGTTAGTGTAGCCTAGGCTACTGTATGATGAATGAATTTATTCAACAACCAAACATTACTGATGTACGCCAGACAATGAGGTGCAGCTGCGGTTGTTAAGGATCAAGCTGATAAAACACGAAAGTGTTGTCCACATGCAGCATGGTAACAAGGCTTTCAATATTCATCTGATCGACTTTATGCATCACAGAGGCACCATCATGTAGCCTATTAGGTAGGCTACAAGGCTAATTCTTATCTTTTGGTTCCAGTTTTTTGTAAAGCAAATGATTCCCATCAAGTAGCCTGATTAGGGGCCGTTCTGAAAGACGACGCCCGCATATCAAACAGCTGCAGTCTGCATAACGTTCGTCAGGGGAATAGTATAGGCTATAAATGCACATGACTACTATAACGTTAGTAGTTTTTGTAAGGGAATGTACAACTGGCTAGCTAGACAGATTGCAGTTCTGGAGCTGGTTTCCAGAGGGAATATCCTCAGACCAACTCGCCACAGACAGCTATAGTCCTCTGAAGCGTATTATTATATCCGTTAATTTTACCTAGGCTACTAATGTCAACATCGTTTGAGCATAAAGCCTAACCTACTTACAGGCACGGAGCATTCCTCCTGGCGCATGATTGTATAGGATACTTTTTTTACTTTCACTGTCTTTCTTGCTGCATGAGGTGATTTCCCCTGTAATTTTTTTATGAATGAGCTGAGCATTCGCACTGTTCCGGCTTGCTGCTCCTACGCTTTCAAGTGGAGGCGGGTTACCTGCTAACCCGGCGCTGTGACTAGGTCGGCTTGGGGGACAAAAGGCGTACAACAATTACCCACCAACGCGCGTTCAAAACTTTCACATCGGAGGCGCTGATCCTATTTTCCGTGCATTTTGCGGCTTTCAAGGCCGGTGTGAAAGCACCTATAGACACAGAGACAGACAGACAGACAGACAGACAGACAGACAGACAGACAGACAGAGACACACACACACACCTCTCATTCTTTCTCTTGAGTGAGAGAAGTGAGCTCTTGCTTGTCCTGCCAGGATTTTAAATCTGGGCTGGAATGGTGTCAGGGCCATTCTCATACACATGTGGAGGTGCTCATTGGTGAGCCTGGAACCATATTTGGTTTTGATGATGTTCATAGTGGAGAAAGCTGTCTCACAACTGTATGTGGAGCCAAACATGGTTAAGATGTAAAGTGCTACTTTCCTCAGGCCTGGGAAAGCTGTCTCTGAGACCAGTTTGAGCCAGAAAGTGGCATGGTCAGTTCCTCCAAAATGCTCTTTCAAGGCCACGTCTGCCTGGAGATCGATCAGTTGCATCTGGAGAGGCCCAGCATTTGCCCACTTGAAGTGCTGTGTGACTTCCTTTGAGAACCCCCTGACATATTTCATGAGGAATGGGTTCTGAATGAACAGGGTGAGCTGCTGTCCAAAGCTGAAGCTGTTGAAACGCTTGCTGAAGTTTACAATCAGCTTGTCAACAAAGTCAACAAAATGAGAAACATCTCTCTCTCCGTGGACCTGTTTCTGCACTGTTGTGAAGTGTGCACAGTCTCCCTGCAGGTCTTCCTTGAACACCTTAAGTTTCCTCTGAAAGGAGTTGACCTCTGTCATCAGGTCACAAACTGAATTGTCCTTTCCCTGTAGCTTTAAATTCAGTTCATTCAACCAAAAAAGCTACAATATCCATCTTCTTCTCATCTACCAAAAAGAGAGAAAATCATGTGGCCTTCTGGCTCTTCAGCTGTGCCAAAAAAGCTGTGATTTCCTGTCGGATGGACCAAAAGCGCTCCAACACGATTCAAGATTCAAGATTCAAGATTCAAGATTTTTATTGTCACTCCGTAGTACAAGTATCACGTGTGAAATTCTTGTGCTGTAGGCTCCGTTACAACATAGTGCCTTTGCTGAGCCATCTTACATTATTGTGCAGCAGAAGATCATCAGCATCTGCTTCAACTTCTCTGAGGAATTCCCTGAGCAGGCGATGCTGGTGAGAAGAGGATGCCCTAAGAAAGTTAATCATTCTCATCATTGTGTTCATCACCTCAGCATACTCATCTGACAGGCTGGAGCACAGGACTGATTGATGAATGATGCAATGATAAGAGATGAGCTCAGGATTGTCCTCTTTCATTCTTGCCACAGCTCCTTTCTCTCTCCCTACCATGGCAGGGGCTCCATCTGTGGTAATGGAAATCACTTGTTTTGGCTCTATTCCCCTCTTGGTTAACATCTCCTTTATGGCCAGGTAGATGTCCTCTCCTCTTGTACTGGTCTGAAGGGATGTCACACCTAACAGGTCTTCACAGAACTCTTTTTTCTCCTTGTTGAAGAACCTTACATAAATTAACAGCTGGGCATTGTCAGACACATCAGTAGACTCATCTACAGCTAAGCTTATGCATGGTGTCTTATGAACTGCTTCATCCAGCTGTGCTAGCACATCCTGGCTTAATATTTCTGTTTTCTTTGTAGCTGAAGATGCAGACATGGGTATTTGATTTATTTTTCCACAAAGCTCTTCTTTTCACATTGCCGCTTTTAATAAGTGCCACGGTCTCCCAGCAGATCAGACAGACAGGCTTTGAACTGCCCGTGGGAAGGATAAACATGTACAAATCTGTCCATTCTTCATTAAAAACTTGGTTCTCTGTGTCCACTTTTCTCTTTTTAGAGCACGCCATACTTCTCCTCACCTATTTCTCCACCATGTGTGTGTATCGCTGCTCACTGACACAGCTGTGACAAGCAGAGCGGACCCGCACGGAGGAATCTTGGAATGGCTGGAATGTACATTTCATTGGCCGAGTAGCGTCACGTGGGACTCCAAACCAGTACCGTAAATGCTAGAATAGCCAGAAAAGCTGCGCCATTTAAAAATACAAAACACTGCAACATCGAAGAAAAATCTCAATATAATAACAGCTTATAGGTCTGGGTCCGCATAGGATGGCGTCTCCATCCGGATTCGGACCACGGTCCGCCTATTAGTGACCCCTGTTAGCCCATAAATGTTAATATCATACCATAAGTATGTAAAATACAAAATAAAACGAACGGTAATGTCTTAATTTAATGTAGAGTAGAACTGACATGTAACTGGCTTGTTAAACTCCCATTCCAGGAATATCGCTATTTACAGTACCACGGCTCGACGCACACTTCAAGGCGGGCAGCCAGCACTCCTAGGCTTGGAAACGGCTGTTCGCCCGGAGGCAGCTGCCACCTGGTCCTCTGCCCTGGGAGCTCGCGCTGTGCAGCCAGCGAGTACGCACTCCACGGGGCTGTATTTATTATATTATATTGTGTTTGTACATGGGCTCTTATTGAAACGTGACCGGTAGGTTTCAGATTTGTCCTGTAAAATACATCCTTGCGGTGTCCAGTGCGGAGTGCTCTCCCGAGACACAGATCATCGCATTATTATGGATCCCACTCTTATTTGGGTCAGAACATGCTCTATGCAGCATTCAAGCACCAGGAATGGCCAACGCCAACTCCAGTTCCTAATCGCAGACACGCTTACTTTCCAACGGTCAAATGATAAAGAATCACAGACCCCCAGAATCTCATTTCAGCTCGACTTTAATCGAAATCCCCATACAAAATTCCCATTGTCTATGGCGAGCTGGTCTACAAAATGTACGTCATCCCTGTGGTACTGTGGTATTCATCTGTTATGCAGTGATTTTTAGCTGTACACAGTCTCCCAGGCCATCACCCCCTTCGCTTCCTAAACAGGGAAAGTAATTCCTGGGATTTTTATGCCTCCGCCGGCGATAGCGAGGCCGGAGGCATTGAGGAATTGGGTTGTCCGTCCGTACGTCTGTCCGCCCGTCCGATATTCGTTAATGCGATATCTGAGGAACGCCTTGATGGAAGTCGACTTGGACTCAAGGATGAACTGATTAGATTTCGGTGGTCAAACGCAGGGGTGTTTCTAGGTCCTCAAGACATTGGGGCCTTAGCCCGATAAGGCGACGGGGAGGGGGGATCACGGGGGATCGGGGGGGGGGCAGAATTTCTTTGGTTTTTCCAATCCGTAAATGCCCATGTTGTGAGTCATTTGAGATGAAGAAGAACATGATTAGTAGGTCTCAAAGTGAGGTCCAGGGACCACCAGAGGTCCTTGATAGGGTTCTGGTTGGAGTCCACTTAGCAAATTCATGAATTGATAAATGTCAGCATTAGCCTATTTCACTTACAAGAAGTTATCACAATTAGAGAATGTAGAAAAATTATTATATTTATATAGTTTCACTGTTACATACTGTACAGGCATAGGTGGTTCTAGGCTTTCCAAACAGGGGTTGCACCACCAAGAAGGTAATAGGACTCCGACTGGGGGGTATCTAGACTGGGGGGTATCTAGGGGGGGCTGTGCACCCCCTAGACCAGGGGTGGGCAACTATTTTTCATGGGGGGCCACATGAGAAACCCAGATTGTTGCCGAGGGCCGAACAAATATTGTCATGCCATAACCCAGGGATGAGCAACTTTGATGATAGAGAGGGCCACAAAAAATGTCCTCGCTACCAGATTTTGCTGAGGGCTGAACGGCGCCAGCACGAAAAATTTGGGGCATTTGAAGCCAGGTTTAGAGGAATAACTCATTTTAAATTAACAATTGTGATGTCATTGTTCAGTCTTAACCACCAATATTTGATCCTTTTCCTCACTCACTCCTATGTCACCACCTGCTCTCCCTGCAGGGCTTGAAATTAACTTTTTTCACAACCTGCCAATATGGCTGCTAGATTTTAAAGTTACCAGCCAATTAGAATTTCCACTAGCCGAAATGTTTTTCTTGAAATAAACCAGAATATGAGTGGGTTAATTTAAGCATAAGTATCAGTAAGTGGCCCGGGATTCTCAAAGCCTGTGTTGAGGGTCACACAAGAACAAAAATGCACTCTTGAAGCTAAATAAATCCAAAACCAACAAGTTAATTATTTAAATTTCTACTTCAATGTAGAACAGTCATTTCTTACACATGAGATTACTTTTAGCCTTTTAGTCATACATATTATTGAAAGATATTCCATATTCCAGACTGAAATGCTATAACAGAAGAGTATTGCCCAGAATGACATGAACATTTGGACACTTATTCAGCGGGTATATTGCATGTTGCGTTCAAGTGCACTGTAATTTTTTTTATTTTTTTTTTATTTATTTTTTGCAATTCCATGTATGCCCTAGACAAAGACATTTTGTAAATTTTAAAGTAAAATGCATTAATCTGGTGCACTCTGAGTTTAACTGCCATACATATTATTTAGTTATTTATTAGGGGTCCACAGATCGATCGGCACGCAATCTGTATCGGCCGATTTTGACCTCAAATATGCGATCTGCTGATTGCCGATATTTCTTGCTGATTGCCGATATTTCTTGATATATATATATATATATTAAAAAAATTTATATAAAAAAAAGCCCTATCACTAATCAGGCTTTCCAATGATATAAAATACAATACCAATTGGTATTATTAAAGGGGAGAAATAATCGACCGAAATAACATTTCCAAACTTTTTTGAGGAGTTTATACAGTATATCGGTGATCGGTAATCGGTGATCGGTCGATGATCGGTTGGGCAGATACTGTATTTCCCGTAGGCGATCGGTGATCGGTGGCAAAAAACGTGATCGGTGCACCCCTATTATTTATGTCATTACTTGAAATGTTACATGTATGTATGTAATTTATTTTCATGAATATTGATTTGTTTGTAATGTTAGATAGGAAGGAGTTTATGTTCCGTGTTGTTAGGGGGACACTTTTGACTGTGACACTCATCTAGAAGCATCCGGCAGCTCTGCTAAGTTTAAAGGGATAGTTCGGTTTGTTTGAAGTGTGGTCCTATCAGCTAGTGAGATACACTAACTTAATTAGGTACAGTGTTCAGGAGTGAGTGTGCATTGTGGAACGAGACCGCGCACTCAGCGCAGCAGCCAAACCAGCCTTTTCTCTGTAAGTACGGGGGGTCAACAACTAAAATGTAATTTAGCCACCTAAAACACCTAAAACAACGCCCACCTAAACAAATCGACATCCGTGTACATGCACACTCTATTTTGACAATTTTCAGCGCTTTACTTTTCCGCAAAACAGCAGTTTCATTCGGCACTGCTTTTTCTCCCAACCGTACAACTACCGTATTCCTCCGCTAAAAGCCAGCAAAGCTCTTAGGGGGGCCCCATCAAAAAAAAAAAAAAGGCCAGGCCAGGCCACAGGGCTGGTTCCAGAACAAGATGACTAGGGGTGCATCCTAGATAGGAAGGGGTGCAGATGCCCGGCCGAAGGTGATTAACAAATGCATTAAAAATAATGCATTTGACCATCATTTCAAGTAGAATGATACCACCCAAGCAAGAATATTTCAAGTGTTTCAAGTGCTTTACTGAAATATTTGGACCATATAATGATAATACAATTATCTCAACCTTAAAAGGTTACATATAGGTGCCAAAAAGCCATAAAATCACATCAAAGAACAAAGAAAAACAACAACTATAATTCAAGTTTAAACAGTAAGTGTGCAGCTGTAGCATTTTTTTTTTTTTTTTTTTTTTTTTTTTTACTTTTCAACTGAGCATGCAGACAAATAAGGGTGCAATGCATGCTTTTGCACCCCCGTAGAACCGGGCCTGCCAGGCCGCGAAGAAAAATGTGCCTTTTTTGCATGTTTGAATCGGTTTTAGCCATATTTAGTGGAATATCTCATTTTAAACACACCAATGTTATTGTCTATTGATTGAATTCCTCTCAGACTCACACCACTGACTTTATTAAATAAAGTCATTTTAAGTCACAACTGTAAAATAGCTGATAGCCCCTATATCCAAAAACACAATTTGTCACTCATTGAGCCAAGTAATATTATGTCCAAGAAAGACTACAGTGAAGCCACTTTACAGACAAGCTTGTTCTGAAGAAGAAAAATAAAAACACAGGTTGCCAGCCAGGTGGCCTGGCCTGCAAAAAAAAAAAAAAAAAAAAAAAAAAAAAAAAAAAAAAAAAAAAAAAAAAAAAAAAAAAAAATTTGATGGGCCCCCCTGACGAGTGGGCCCGTGGCGGCCGCACCCTCTGCCCCGGCGTACGCTCCGCTACTGCCCACCAGTACAGCCTGAACAGCTTCGTAGAAGTGAAAGACCCTGCGTATTAACAGAAAAAGGAAAGGTACTTCATGAAGAAAAAACAAAATGGATACTACTTCGTTTTGACAGTATTTATGAATGCTGGAAGGCTCTAACTAAGGTGGCTAAAAAATCAGTAGTAAAACAGGATCCCAGTAACATCCTACAAGAGCACATCGGCACTATTCAAAGGGAATTAGCTGAACTGAATACTATTTATGATGAATACTGAAGTGTTGACAGCCCTGCTCATGACATGCGCCACAAGCTGGACAAGTGCACATCAGTCACGAGTATTGTTGTACAGAATGCTCAGTCTCAAATTCAAGGAACAAATGAGGAGTTGATTTGGCCTGATGCTAACTCTGTATTCGCATCTTCAATCTCTAGTAGTTCAACTCCAGCTAAGGTTAATTCCATTTGCTCTCATACATCCTCAATCAAAAGACAAGAAGCTGCCGCCGAGTATGCAGCTACGCAAGCTGTATTGCAGATTATGGCTCAGCAAGACTGCCAACAAGAGAAGCTGCAAAGACTTGAAGCTGAGGATAAGCAGATGGTTGCAGAGCAAGAAGCAGCTGCATTAACTCGCCGTTTACAAGCAGAAAAGGAAGGGACTGAACGTAGGATAGAAAAGGAGAAACAAGAGGCTGCTCTTGTAAAGAAACGGCAAGAAGAAAATGCTGCAAGGAAAAGGTCTGTAGAACACTTGAAAAGAGAGCTTGAGCGTTTGGAGGAGATGAAAAGGTTGAATGCAGCCAGAGCAAAACTTCAAGTCTATGATGAAAATGAGTTCTATTCAGACCAAGGACTTAAACCACAGAAATATGAAGTGCCTACAGTTGTGCACGCAAGTAAACAGGTGAACACTGTGTATCAGCACACACAACCACTAAGAGATGTGGCTCCAAGAAATATGATTCAAGATGACACAGGCGAGCTTGTGAAAGTTTTGGCTGAGGCTATATCAGCAAATAGGCTACCCATTCCAGAGCCTACAATCTTTAGTGGGGATCCACTCAAGTTTAATCATTGGAAAAATATTTCAACTACAGTAAAAATCTTCTTCCTTCAGAAATATGTTGGAGGAGCAGCTAAAGAGGCCTTAGAAGGTTATTTTCTGACTGATTCAGAAGAGTCATACTACGCAGCATGGGACCTGCTCAATGAACGATATGGCGAGCCTTTTGTAATTGCTAAGGCCTTCCGAGACAAACTTCATGCCTGGCCAAAATTAGCCTCAAAGGAGAGTGCTGAGCTAAGAAAGTTTGTGGACTTTTTACACAGTTGCAAATCTGCCATGGCTCACAATGAAAGTCTAAATGTTCTTAATGATGGAATCGAGAACCAAAAGCTTGCTGCCAAACTACCCGACTGGTTAATTACTGGTTGGAACTGACAGGCCACACAATACCAACTGCAACACAGAAAGTTCCCAAGCTTCAGTTATTTTGTGACATTCCTATCAATGGAAGCTAGTATTGCGTGCAACCCTATAACATCTTTTCATGCGGTACGGCAAAGTGAACATGATATAGCAAAGGTCAAGAACCAAAACATAGTAGCCACCAAGAACCACACTCTAGGTGCCAAGATCTTCACAACTAACACCAGTGAAAGGAACATAGTCACATGCGTGTTTTGGAAGAAAATAGGACACAGCTTACACAAATGTCATATATTCCTTGAAAGAACAGTCGCTGAAAGAGTCAAATTTATTCAGAGTGAGAGACTGTGCTTCGGCTGCTTGAGTCCTGGCCATCAATCCAAGAGCTGCAGTAACCGGATGGTCTGTGACACCTGCTCAAAACGTCATCCAACATGCCTACAAGAAGATCGCTCAAAGCAAGAGCAAGAACCACAGAGAGAACGATCTAAGGAAATACGTAACAGTAAGGAAGGAAAGCCACAGTCAACACAACTACGAGATGTCACCAAGGAAGCCACATCCAATAGAGTTGTGCAAGATGGCAATAGTACCCAGACTTCAGCAATAATACCTTTCTATGTGTCAACGTCAAGAGATTCAAGCAAGGAAGTTCTTGTCTACGCTCTGCTAGATTCACAAAGTGACTCTTCATTCATTCTTGAGGAAGTGGCAGATGTTCTAGATACAAACACAGAACAAGTGAAGCTGAAACTATCTACAATGTTGTCAAAAAGGACAATTGTACCCTGTAAAAGACTCCAAGACCTACAAGTAAGAGGGCTATTTTCCTCTAAGAAGATCACAGTGCCAACAGCTTACACTTGTGAATTTATCCCTGCTAATCGGACACACACTAAAGAGTCTATAGTGAATGCTGCTATTAACTTGTTTACTTTTGCTACTAAACCAACATCAGGACATCCAAGCAAGTTTTGACAGAGAGCAATGCCATTGGACCCATTGGACAAACACATTTGCATATCCCCCAGCATGCATTGTTCCTTCCAAACTTTTGACCACAAAGTAAAGTAACCACATTAAATAAGTGGTAAGTGGAAATAATCATTAGCCTATTCTTAGTTAAACATGCAGTTTTGGAACATTCAATAAAGACAAATAAAAAAATAGACTATGACTCCACACCCTAAGTGATACACACATGTTATGAGAGTGGTATATATACCCCTCACACTAATATCCGTTTTAGTGTAGAATGGTTAGTTCCTTGCTCTGCTCTCCCCTAGAGTGGGACAAAGGGTCAAACCCTGTATGCAGCGCGGCCCCAGGCAGGAGGCTGTTTCGCCTGTAGAGTGAGCCGGCCCTTTTATATGTCAACATAAAATAAAAAATAACCTGGCCACTAGGGGTTGCACGTGCAGCCAGTGCACCAACGTACAATTGCCTATGCATACAGGTAGAAATGGATTTTTGCACAAAACTAAGTACGTCAAATAATACAATAGAACACACACATTACATGAATTTATCGATGCTCCTCACCACCTCCTCTCCTCACCTTCTCCTCTCATCTCACTATGAAATTATTCAAACAAATTACATGCACCAACATGCACAGCATCACAGTAGCTACAACTATGTCTTATGTTATTTAGTTCTACAAATAAAACATCAATGTGTAAATAATAAATAAACAATAAGGCATCATGCCATCAGCTGAGAATATTTCCCAGCACGTAGAAATTACATAATCCTTCTCCCCAATAAACACATTTTCCCAGCACAGTCAATTACATACAGCTAAAACAATTGGCACTCGCATAATATAAAGAAACAAATCAAGACACTACCAGTGAACAGCGAACGGGCACTGCAATTCAAGGAGCCACATGGCGGACAAATCCACCGCATGTAGAACGCAATATAAACATCATTCCACACAAACAACAACAAATATTAAACACTCACTGGTTCCTTGGACGCACAGCAGCTTAGAACCAAAAACCCCAGCAACTGGATCAACAGAATCACTTGAATTCCACTCTGTAACATTAAGAAACCTCTCTGACCAGCAGCCACTTTATACTTTCACTTTCACGCAGTTCACCAACTCCGTGGGGAAAGAGGGGGGGTTCGTCGTTGCTAGCGCTCTGACTGAGTTGGTTTCTTCCATGATGCATCATCATGGGAAAAACCAACTCGACGGGGGAAAGAGGGGGGTTTCGCTGCTATCACTGACTGAGAGAGGCTGTTGCAGGGAGGCAGTCAAACAAAAATGAATTGGGATATTTCGTAACCTCCGGGGCTAGGGAAAAACATCCGGGGCTGTAGCACTGGAAGCCCAGGGCTAACGACGCCGATGGTCAAATGCCAAAGTTCAAGGTCACTGTGACCTCACGAACACCATTCCCAAGTTCGTTAACACGATATCTCAGGAACGGCTTGATGGAATTTCTTCCACTTTGGCTCAAACGTCGACTTGGACTCAAGGATGAACTAATTCGATTTTGCTGGTCAAAGGACAAAGGTTAAGGTCACTGTGACCTCATGAAGGCCATTTTCAAGCTTGTTAACGTGATATCTCAAGAACGCCTTGACAGAATTTCTTCCAAAAATAGAATGATTTTATTATAATTACCTGTATAAAGTGTTCGGCGATTCGGTTAACAGTTCTGGTATGAAGTTAGTTTGGGCCTAGAAAACAGACAGGTAAAAATATTACTTGGTTGTTTTAGATACAAACTTGTAGTAGTGTGCTATAAAGCTAGCAAAAATACTCACAATATCCCTGTTCAATTCAAGTACATTGGTCAGGGTTAGAGATGATCCGCCAAGGAGGTTTCTGTGTGCTGTGTTTGGGTCCAGTGTGAGTTCACAGGCATCTGATGGAGAGAACAAGACACAATATAGCAGCAGCTTCTCATCTAATACACCTGTTCTGTTTGTTGATTTATTGACAGTCCATTTCTTAGCAGCTTGGCACACATGATATCAGCCATCATCCTTATTCACAGTAGGATCTGAAATCATGGATTTCACATACTGTGCTGTAGATGGACTTTGCATCTCAATAGTAGAATGTGTGTTGCTTTGTTTTCATGAATCAAACTAAATACACTTCCTCACACCTGGGTTCGACGACGGATCTGCATGTTCTCGCACACTGGAGGAATAAACAGAGAATAAGTCAGATCAGCAGATTAACTTTGATGATGGAACCATGGACATTTAATAACATTCCGTATGAAGGATTCCCACAATCCCACTCATATCCAACATTCAACATCAAACAGATTCCCCAGCTTCTCAGTCTGGCTGCTAGTTTTCTGCTGCATTCAGGTCATATTGAAAGAAGCAGAATAGCAGGATTTAGTTTCTTGTTTTACCCTTATTTATACAGGGGGAGTCTCACTGTGGTCTCTACCCTGTAGAGCTCGACAGTCACGTGACTTTTCGTGACGTTTTGCGCCCCGGAAGCAGGCCCGTATCTAGACTGCCACACTAGGGTGGGCTGGTAGGGGGCAACTTTGGCGGTAGGTTGCCAGAGGTTGTGGGTTCGGGGATGGGGATTAAATTGCATTATATTCAGTGGCGCTGAAAGTCCTTTTAGGTAGGAATGGACTCTCGGTGCTGCCTGCAAGGGCAGCGCCGAAGAAAATTTGACGTTTTTTGGACTTTCATCCAAGAATATTTAATTTTAAATTAACATTAGGATTATAGGCTACTGTTGTGATGTCATTATTCAGTATCTTCTCCTTTTCTCACTCACTTTCATGTAACCACCTGCTCTCCCTGTAGTCGTTTTACACTACAACAGACAGCAACACAGGCATAAACACTGAACCAAATTGTTCCAGTAGGAGTCACCATTCTGTTTTGGGTCACCAAACTGTAACTAGGAACTTTCACTCAGGTGACAGGCCAATGTTTACATTATTATTGTCAAAACTATTAGCAAACTATGTACAAACTAACTATTTACATAACTATTGCTATATTTCCAAGACGTTTAGTCTTATTTAAACTCAAACTGAAAAGTGACAAAGAAAACTACTTTGAAAGCAGATTGACTTACCCTAAAAATAAATAAAAATACTCCATCCAGTTTAAAATAATCAACTCCATAACATTTCTTTTCATTGGATGATCTTATTTCTCAAATCAAATTAAAGACTAACCCAGTGAGACTTCTCACCATAGCTACAAACTATACTTGCCATTTAGACTTCAAAACTATATTTACTTGTAGTCCAATTCAAACCCAAACTGAAGTGACAAAAAAAACAATCTTTAAATCAGATTGACTTACCCTAAAATTAAATAAAAAGCCTTCATCCTTAGTTTAAAATAATAAATTCCATAACATTTTATTTCCCATTGGATGAGCTTAGTTCTCAAATAAGATTAAACCCTAATACAGTGAGATTTCTCACCATAGCCAATATTTACAAAACTAGAAGTCTTATTCAAACTCAACCTGGAAAGTGACAAAGAAAACAATTAAATCAACTAATCAAGCCTACAATATATTCAGAATTCAACTTAACTATTATATTTGGGGCAGGGCTTGGTACAAGAGTCGGAGCAGCAGCAGTGCTTGTGGACGGTACAGGTCTAATAACGTTCTCCGGAGTCTCTGCTGATGTGCTGGCGGCAGCATCGCTAGACAGGAGAAGCAGCAGCACAGGGCTTTGGTATGAGAAAGCGATACATCATCAACGCACAGCAGTGTTGTAAATCGCTTTGAATGAAGTAAGTGAATGTCATGCAATGTACGTCAAGCTATGAGCTTTCGCTAGCAGCACAGCATTCACGAACTGAGAGAAAGATTATTCTTCCTAGAAAAGTCACCATGGTGTGTGTGGAAGAATACTAATCGCCGATTGGTTCTCTACTGCTGAGGGCGTGTCTTTGGGTAGGGGTTTGCTGACAGACACATCATTTCTCCACAGTTGAGTCTGGGCAGCGGAGACCGATAGTCGAGTCTGTCTGCTCTGTGTTTCTCAATACAGTACATGAGTCGAGAGGACTTTGGGGGCGGGCTGAAGCTCAGTGCCCACCCAATCAGAAGCTAGAATCGCTACTGGTATTTTCTGTGCAATTTTTCCATTGGCTGGAGGTGAAAATAAACATATTTTCCCAACTTTTGATTGGGTGGGCAAGACTCATGTCTGCCCATAGCTAGAATCGGCCCCGCCCAGAAGTAAGTTCCCCATTCATTTTCTCCATAGACATCTCGAAAAAATCCTTGGTAACACTTTATAATAACGTTCAGTCATACGTCATTTATAAGCCTTTAGGTAATGATGAACGTTAGTTCAAAACATGAATACACATTTGTAGATGATTAATAAATGTTATGTTAACATATACAAATGTGTTGTAAGTCATCTATACACTTTTAGATAGATATAAATAAAACATTCCTGTGTAGAAAACCTGTAGAAAGCAGCTGAAGCCAACAGGCTGCCAGGTTCAAAAAGACATAACAAGGACAAACCAGCACTCATTAATATGAATGACAACATGCTGCTGCTTCAATAAACAAGCAGAGACTGAAGAGTGAGTTAGTGAGTGGAGGCTTTTCTTCACTATAAAATAAATCAGTACACACACACACACACACACACACACACACACACACACACACACACACACACACACACACACACACACACACACACACACACAGGTGAAATTAACCTAGCATCTTCTTCCTGTGAGGCAACAGCGCCCTCCACCACCATCAGTGAGAAAAGTAGCCATTGATGTGGTTGAGGATGAAAGGCTCCTCCAGTCAGTTTTCCTGCCTGTAGAAGCATTGGTGTTCTATGAAAACCTTCTAATATCTATCTCGTATAGTCACACACCTCATCTGATTTGACCAAAGAACTGACATTGAGAAGAACCAAAGGCTAATAGCTTGTTCCACTGCAACATATTATGTTTAATATGATGTGTTCTGAACATTCTGTGTAATTACCAAATGAATAATCATATTTTAAATTCCTTCGTTGCCTCCGAAACTCTGATATCAAAGTTTGTCCTCCATAGATGATGGAGGCCATTTTGGAGCCATTTGGACATGTGTCTTTAAAACAATGGAGTTCATCCAAAGTTCATCTTCATTCATTTGAAGAGACCAGGAATGTGTGAAGACAATAGGAAGACAATATGAGTCCTAAGTCTGATTTCAGATGAAATGACTCTATATAGACGTCCCCAAATTAAGTTTCACCACAATATTCTTATAATATTCATGTCAGCACATCATTAAAAAATTCTGTCTGACCTCTGAGTCTCCAGTCTGCAGTGTCGACTCTCCAGAAGATCACACAGGTGCTTCACTGCTGACTCCTTCAGCTCCTTGTTGTGACTCAGGTCCAGCTCTCTCAGATGGGAGGAGGGGTTGGACTTCAGAGCTGAGGCCAGAGAAGCAAAGCTGCTCTCTGACAAGTTGCAGTACACCAATCTGAATAAAGAATAAAACACGTAGATATAAAATAAAACATTCCTGTATAGAAAACCTTCATAATCCACTCAGAGCTGCAGAGGTTTTAAATCAGAGGAGGTTTTTCCAGTGATGCATAGGAGGATGGTCCTCCTCTATTAGATTTAGGATTTTATATAAAAAAAATTATCTTTTTTTTTTTTTTTTATATATTTTTCATTTTTCATTTTTCATTTTTTTTTAAATAATAAAATATCAATCAAATGTGTTTTTTCTTATGTGCAGACGCTCATTTTTTCATTCATTATATTCTTATATGCTTAAAATGCTTCAACAACAGTGACCTGAACTGATGGAAAGGAGAGCTCCATGCAGAGAGTCACTCTGGCCCTGGTCCCAGCATGGGGTAGGCAGATAAAAAAACATTCGCCCTGTGGGCGTTTATTTATTTGGTAATTTATCTAATGAAAAATATGATTGGTTGAAAAACCCTTGCAATTCACAGAGAACACGTGAGAGTGATGTGTTTTCCAACCAATAAGATTGAGCTGGAAGGGAGCATGCCCTTAGCCCGGTGAAACCAGGTGAAATCTAATTGGTTGTTGGTTGGATAGATTGCTGACATTGATTGACATTGTATTGTCCACTGCCTGGTCTCTCAAGCTGAATCAAAGTAGGAAGTGAAATCCACTGCCTGTGATGACCTGACAGGAAGGATTTACGACTTTTACTGAGACAGTAGCAGCATATTATATTTACCCCTTATTTTTATTTACTTTTTTATCAATCAGTAAGTGTTCACAAGCCAGACAGTCGTTGCATTGGATTACACCCAAAACGAGTTTCGAGTTGCGGGAGCCTTGCAGTGCGCTGCGCGATACCGGGCTTTTTGCAATGTCAGAAAACTGGAATATTTGCAACGTCTCGACTGCAGCGTTTCCACTACAGACAGCATGGATATTCAATTTGATTTTCATTTCATTTGGAGACGCGCATTGGAGACCAGCTCATGGTGAGCTGAACGGTTAAAAATGTGTGTCAGGAGTGGGTTAATTGCTTGTTAAAGCAGTTAGTCAGATTATGCCTGACATTATTGTTGTCAAGTAGCAATGATTGAAGCTTGATGTGCTGAGCTCAATCAAGCTAATTAATAATAATTTGCACTGCTCTGGCTGTCATTAGGCATTGATTAACTGAATGCTATACTGTTACTTTGAACATCCATTTGCAATGATTCTGGCTGGATATTATTAACTATTGTAAATTTGTCACAATGAATGCAATTTGTGCACAATGTGTAAATACATTTGATATTGATTGTTTAGGCCTAATTATTTGTAAAGTCACAACACATTAGAGATGTGTGTAGTTCTTCATAGATTTAGCCTCTTCATTTTGCTCTCAAATGCACCAGGTTGACGAATTTTACTTTAAAATGTACAAAATCTTCTTCCGGGGGAGAATCCCCCCGGACCCCCCTTGAAGGTCCAAGGCCCATCCCGCCAGCTACTTTTCCTATCTGGCTGGCTACTCAGAAATTTGGTGCACCTGCTGATATACTTTATAGGGCTATTCAGATTAAGTTGTTCATATTTTGTCTTGTATATCGGTCACGGAAGCTTATAGTTTATCCGCCGTTATAACACTGCCGGTGCCGCGTGAGAAAGCTGCCTCAAAAGTATAGTTTACCCACCTTTTTTTTTACCACTACAGCACTGAGTGCAGCACTGTGCAGGGGAAGACACACTCTCGTTCCAGATGCAATAAAGTGTAATTTAACGCTATTTGACAACAGTTTCGGTCATAGACTTTGTCAAGTATCATACAAACAGTGCAAGACAGCCATTATAAAGACAGGTGGGCTGATTGAATGGACAACACCTGTCTTGTGAAAGCACACCTGAGTGTGAGACATCATAGGATCAGTCATGCAGTAATAGGCTACATTTTCGGTACTGGCGCAGATTAATCAAAACATTGATGTCACAGGTAGGCTGTATACCATAATATATCATGAATCTATGTGAATAAATAGATTTATATAAATAGTAATCACAGCCTAATGCATAGAGATAAATCCTGAAACCTTCTCGCAACAGTTCTAGCCTAAGCCAGTGGTTTTCAAAGTGGGGTCCCCAGCAAAAAGGGGGGATAATCTATTTTCACTATAATTCCATGCCATCCATAAGTAACACAATCTAAGATAGTGTAGAAGTGAGTAACTAGGATTATAACCATAACAGCACAAATAATTGACAAAAATCTCGAAATAAATATACAGTATTTACTCTGAGAAATGAAATAATGAGAAAAGGAACAATTATTGATGGTTAAAACTGAATAATGACATCACAACAGTCTAATCCTAATGCTAATTTAAAATGAGATTTAGGCGTTTTGGGCAAAAGAGAAAAAAAAACGCTGAATTTTTTTTCGGCGGCGACCTTTGGTCGCCACCGAAGCTACCTCCCCTGTTACCAATCTCACCAGCCGCCACTGTTTTAAATATACATGTTTATAAAATGGTGAAGTCAACTGAAAGCAGCTGAAGCCAACATGCTGCCAGGTTCAAAAAGACATAACAAGGACAAACCAGCACTCATTAATATGAATGACAACATGCTGCTGCTTAAATAAACAAGCAGAGACTGAAGAGTGAGTTAGAGAGTGGAGGCTTTTCTTCACTATAAAATAAATCAGAAGAAACAAATAAAAAAAGATGAGAATGTAAATTTGTGGCTGGTGGAACAAACTTCCACTTGAAAGAGTGGCATCACTCAGCTCAACACACAGAGCTAAACATGGACATTGTAGCCTACTTGCAAAAAGATTGTTTTTGTGTTCCTGTAGTCAGAGTTTCAGGGCCGTCAATCCCCCGTGCCAAACACGTTTCTATTTATCAGTAGGGCTGGGCGATATGACCAAAATGGCATATCCCAATATAGGTAATTTAATATCCCGATAACGATATACATCACAATATAGCATATTTCTGTAAATTAAATTTATAGTTTATATAAAATGACCACATGGCCATTTATTTATGTAGCGGTTAAACCAGTTAAATGTCCCATTCCGTGCAAAAGCTGTTTTTACTTGTAAATGCATATACTGTACTGCTGTCATCCCTCCCTGTAATGAGTGGTCACAAGCTCAGAACTGCCACAGTTGGATTTGTCCCTATCCAGCTTCCCCCTGCAGTCTCCTTCAAGCCACACCCCCAAACGCTTCGTTTGCCCAGAGAGGAATTGGGACGTCACGAGCTTCCTCACGCATACTGCGCGGGTCTCTCTCACACAAGCTATCTGCACCATTTTGTCTATAGCCACAAAATTAACACTTCTAGCTGGAGCGACGCCAACTGTACGTGATCCAGCAACTGTGGAGGTGCATTCGGGAGTCTAGGCATTTTGAGATGTCCTCTTTAGCGTAGCAACGTTAAGTTAGCGATAGCGTTAGTTGTGGACACAACCCAGCGTGCTGGTCCACAGACGCTAATCTGATTGGCCGCTGGGAGCCAGGGGCGGGCTCTCCCTCAGCGGCCAATGGGAACTGTTAGTTCTGAATATATTATAGAAACAGACCATTCTTGGGACGCAACGAGATGAGGAAGTGACGACTCCGTCACAACAAACGGGGTTGCTATATTTTCGACAAATTAATCCAGAATCATGTTTTATGGACCAGAGAAACACGTTTTTAAGAGGTTACAGCTGCACGAATTGGGACCTTTAAAATTTTGTCAATATCAAATCCCACAAAGGATACATGCATTCAGAATACAGATAAGCATGGCTATTCTTTACAACACAAACAAATGTATAATTAGTTGCAGGGCAGTAGAATGAAACACAAACTGAACCACACCAGCTCAATTTTCAAAGATTACATTAGAGCAAAACGGGTAGATTAAAAGTTATTTATAGTTCAGTCCAGTTCTCTCAGTTCATTTATAAAGGAACAAAAATCCTCTACTTTGGGATTTCCATGTTACCAGTTCAGTTCACTCAACAAACATACTCCACTCCGGGATTTCCCGGTTATCTAACAAACAACTCAAGGAAAGCTATACAGTCAATGGCTATAAGCTAAAGCTAACTATCTAGCTTTAGCAAGCTAGACGTGTGGTTGTCGGCTCCTCAATGGATTTCCTTGGGATGACAAGAGGATGAGAGGAGACGTTTTGCCAGGTTTAACATTACGAGGACGCACGCAAATATAGAAACACAGACTTAACACAGTGCAAATGCCTGTGTCGACTAGGCAGACGTAACTTCTTCCTGCTCTTTACGATTTGTGCCACTCAGCTTGTTGACAGAGTCTGGTGCGTGTGTGGACTGTGGACGTGAGTGTAAAAAAAACACAGAATGACGAAAGCACAGCGTCGTCCAAATGACGGACAATATTGCCATAAAGAGTGTGATTTGCAACACAACGATATAAATGATAGAGCATCATATGAAACGATGGACATTTTCTATCGTGAAAATGATATATTTCGTCATATCGCCCAGCCCTATTTACCAGTTTTATTTATATTTATTTTTTAACTAAAGGGCACAACCCAGATCTCTGTCTTTCCTCAGTGTGATTACTCACCAGCAGAGGGCAGGAGAGTTTGAGTTGCTATAAGCCTTTAATGAAACCTCTACCTAAGACATGTATCATGGCAGAGGACAAACAAGTTTCACAAAACACAAAATCAGAACCAATGGAACCCCCCAAAAACTCAACAAAACAACACCAGTCAAAACAAAACACATCAGTCATGGACAATCATACACACTGTCAAGCCCTCCTCATCCCAACTCTGTGTTACATCCTGCTACTTCCTTTACTTTATTGTATTTAGCAGACACCTTTGTCCAAAGCGACTTACAACATCACATCTCATCAGGACACAGAAAAAATAGAAAGTAATTAATATAAAAACCATAAAAAACAGAAACATGCAATACAATCAATACTCAGCAGGTTGAAACGACTCTCTGGACAGAGAAAATGGGCGTGAACAGGCGAAGAAAGAGAGAGAGAGAGAGAGAGAGAGCGAGAGAGAGTAGAAGGGAAGCTTGCACTGTGTCAACACGGAGGATTTCTACTCTCGTCAACAGCGCTGTGCTGTCCTCGTTTCTCTCTCTCTCCTCTCGCCTCTTCATATGCACATTTTCTCTGTCCCACAGTAAACCCCGGAGAATAATAGTCATGTATAGAGTCGTTTCCATGTTGCCAAACACTATTGCAGTTTGAGCCTTCCCGCAGACGGCAAAACAAGCAGTTTTATTAGCGAACGTGTATTGACGATGCGGTGCGGAATTGCCCTGTGTAGTTACACTGATAGTTGTTTGAGGACATTGCTCGAGCTGTAAACAAGACTATCTCGGCGAGTACTCGACCAATTTGAAAAAAATATGTCACGATGAGTCCCTTAGACACATACAGTGTGAGGAGTCCCTTAGACACATACAGTGTGAGGAGTCCCTTAGACACATACAGTGTGATGAGTCCCTTAGACACATACAGTGTGGAAAATAGGGTCCAGGTTGAAAAAAAAACAAATTCTCCTTTAAGTCCACCACAGCACACACACACACACACACACACACACACACACACACACACACACACACACACACACACACACACACACACACACACACACAGGTGAGATGAACCCAGGATCATCTTGCTGCGAGGCAACAGCTCCACCTTGCTGCCCTCCACCACCATCAGTGAGAAAAGTAGCCATTGATGTGGTTGAGGATTAAAGGCTCCTCCAGTCAGTTTTCCTGCCTGTAGAAGCGTTGGTGTTCTATGAAAACCTAATATCTATCTCGTATAGTCACACCTCATCTGATTTTGACTGTGTAATATTATGTGCTCTGAACGTTCTGTGTAATTACCACATTAAAGGAGAATTTCGGTTTTTTACACCACGGTCCTCATTTCCAGTTTAGAATATGATGTTTTACTCACCGAAATAGTTTGGCTTCTTTCGGATGCCCAGGGAAGATTTTGAGCTCCGAGTACACTCTTCAAACAGGCTAGAACCGCTAGAACGGGAGCCCACGGGGCATTATGCACGGCAGTGCACGCGCTCTCTAAATGACACTTTTTCTGTCAGATCACGGTTCATTATGCTTGTAAATATAATTATTTAGCTAATAGCTAGAAGCTAGGCTAACAACAACACCGCAGTCACCGTTGATCTGCCCCGGATGGGGTTACAGTGCCCATCTCCCCCCTCTGTGAAACCACTTCTTCAGAGAAACCACAGAAGGGGGACGATACGCATTGTAACCCCAACTTCGTTGCCTCCAACACTCTCACATCAAAGTTTGTCCTCTATAGATGATGGAGGCCATTTTGGAGCCATGTGGAGCCCTGTGTCTTTAACACAATGGAGAATATCATCACCAAAGTTCATCTTCATTCATTTGAAGAGACCAGGAATGTGTGAAAACAATAGGAAGACAATGTGAGTCCTAAGCCTGATTTCAGATCAAATGACTCTATATAGACGTCCTCAAATTAAGATTCACCACAATATTCATATAATATTCATGTCAGCATATCATTAAAAAATGCTGTCTGACCTCAGAGTCTCCAGGCTGCAGTTTGGACTCTCCAGAAGATCACACAGGTGCTTCACTGCTGACTCCTTCAGCTTGTTGTTGTGACTCAGGTTCAGCTCTCTCAGATGGGAGGAGGGGTTGGACTTCAGAGCTGAGGCCAGAGAAGCACAGCTGATCTCTGACAAGTCGCAGTCCCTCAATCTGAATAAAGAATAAACATGTAGATGTAAAATAAAACATTCCTGTATAGAAAACCTGATTGAAACCATGTTTCATAATCCACTCAGAGCTGCAGAGGTTTTAAATATACATGTTTCTAAAAGGTGAAGTCAACTGAAAGCAGCTGAAGCCAACAGGCTGCCAGGTTCAAAAAGACATAACAAGGACAAACCAGCACTCATTCATATTAACACATTCACTGCCAACAGTTTTTTCAATCCTGTAGGTAGCTTCTGCCAAGGTTTTTTTTGAGGATTCTGGCTCATCTTTCAAGAGCCGAGGATTATTTTCTGCTAGGACTTTGTGAACACAAAATATCTCAAAAGAACTAATAGAATGTGTGCTTTCTCTGTCTAAAAGAGTTAGTTTGTAGAGTTAGTAGTTATGTAGGCATTAGCAGTTGAAAATGAAAGCTGAGATAAATGCCTTTTTGTGAAATTCGATAGAACAGGCAGAACAGTCACTTTAACCATTTATTTTTGGCATCAGTGAGACATCACACATCTAAACAATATAGTTCTGAACAGTAATTTCCTCCATAACAGCACCCCCACCCCCCTCTCCTTCAAACTCCTCCCTCCGTGGGTGTGTCTCTGGTGGCTTTGCAGCGTTTGTCACAGGCGAGTCTCTGCTGCCTGGCTGCTGGCGGCCGCTCGTCGGGCGAGTCTGGATGGGGCTCGTTCGTTTCTGGGTTTTCGGTTGTGAGCTGGGATGAATCTGCGTGCGATTCTGGGCTTTCTGCTGGTGTTTCAAAGTGTGTTGCACCCAGTCTATTTTTGGAACCCCCCACCGTTGTGCGCCACCGTTGTGCGCCAGCGCGAAAGCGTTTTCGCCAAACCATTCTACAGTATGAGAATGGCTTCCTCACGCTTTTCCCTGCAGTTTTGGCTCGGCTTTCTCTAGTCTGGAGAGCACTGTCGCCACTTAGTGGGTCAGTGGAATGGGTTGTACACGTTCGGTGGCTCCCATATTTTTATAGGAGATGTAAAAGGGTTAGATCCACGTCCCACCGTCAAAAAAAAAAAAAGAATTTTTTGACGAGTTAACTCGTCCACGGCAGTCAACCGTTGTTTTTTTTTTGACGAGTTAACTCGTCCACGGCAGTGAACGTGTTAATGACAACATGCTGCTGCTTCAATAAATAAGCAGAGACTGAAGAGTGAGTTAGTGAGTGGAGGCTTTTCTTCAATATAAAATACATCAGTAGAAACAAATAAACACACACACACACACACACACACAGACACACACGGTGGCTGGTGAAATGAACCTAGCATCTTCTTGCTGTTAGGCAACAGCGCCCTCCACCACCATCAGTGAGAAAAGTAGCCATTGATGTGGTTGAGGATGAAAGGCTCCTCCAGTCAGTTTTCCTGCCTGTAGAAGCGTTGGTGTTCTATGAAAACCTTCTAATATCTATCTCGTATAGTCACACGCCTCATCTGATTTGACCAAAGAACTGACATTGAGAAGAACCAAAGGCTAATAGCTTGTTCCACTGCAACATATTATGTTTAATATTATGTGCTCTGAACATTCTGTGTAATTACCAAATTAATAATCATATTTTAAATTCCTTCATTGCCTCCAAAACTCTGACATCAAAGTTTGTCCTCCATAAATGATGGAGGCTATTTGGGAGCCATGTGTCTCTAAAACAATGGAGAATATCATCACCAAAGTTCATCTTCATTCATTTGAAGAGACCAGGAATGTGTGAAAACAATAGGAAGACAATATGAGTCCTAAGTCTGATTTCAGATTAAATGACTCTATATAGACATCCTCAAATTAAGATTCACCACAATATTCATATAATATTCATGTCAGCACATCATTAAAAAATTCTGTCTGACCTCAGAGTCTCCAGGCTGCAGTGTGGACTCTCCAGAAGATCACACAGCAGCTTCACTCCGGAGGCTACTGGAATGTTGCCACTCAGGTCCAGCTCTCTCAGATGGGAGGAGGGGTTGGACTTCAGAGCTGAGACCAGAGAAGCAAAGCTGCTCTCTGACAAGTTGCAGTACTCCAAGGAGCTGTACCAACCAGGTCAAAACATCTGCATTGATGAGGGTATGATGCTGTGGAGGGGCCGTCTATCTTTCAAGGTGTACAACCCACAGAAGCCGGTGAAGTATGGAATCAAATCCTACATACTGTGTGACTCTGCCACAGGGTACTGCTTCAACATGCAGCCTTATGTTGGGGTACCTAGCACTCTGCCAGACACTGTGTTCTCGCTCCTTGATCGTCTTCAAGGTCATGGTTACACGCTCTACATGGACAACTTTTACAACTCTGTTGCACTGTGTGAGCGTTTACTGCGAGCACAAACCAATGTCTGTGGAACGCTGAGGAAGAATAGGGGGGAACCTCAGATCATCAGGGAGGTGACAAAGACTGACCTGGGGGTGGGGGAAAAAGTTGTGCGTCACAATGAGAGGGTTATGGTTTTAGCTTGGCAGGACAAACGGCTGGTAAAGATGGTGACAACCTGCCACCAAGACAGCATGCAGAGCGTTGACGTGTGGCAGAAGGGACAGAAAAACAAAGTTGCTCAGCTCAAGCCAGAGTGTGTTGTGGCATACAACTCCTCCATGAATGGGGTGGATAGGTTGGACCAAAACATTGCCTACTACCCCTTCATCCGGAAGACACTGAACTGGCCCAAGAAGTTTGTAGCCTATCTGTTCCAAGTGTGCATCTTCAACGCCTACATCCTCTACAAAGCCAGGAACCCAGGGGAGTGTAAAACCCTCTTGGAGTTCATGCAGAGGGTGGTGAAGTCATGGACCTCAAAGCGACCTGTGCCGGAGGAGGAGGAGGAGGAGGAGGAGGAGGAGGAGGAAGTTGCAGTTGAGGGGGGTGGGGCACGCAGGGCACCATACAACACCGACCCAGACGGCAGGCTCGATACCCCGATTAGCAAACACAAGCTGGAATACCTGATGCCCACCAGCAAACCAAGACCATCAAGAAGGTGTAGGGTCTGCATACGCAGGGGCCAGCGCAGAGAGACCAAAATGTGGTGCAAGACCTGTCGTGTCCCCTTGCACCCAGGAGTGTGTTTCATAGCTTATCACACTCAGCTGAACTACTCTGGATAAACACACACACACATACATAACTGTACATCATAACAATAACTTTGAACTGGACTTGCATCGTTGCAGCATCCCATACATACATACATACATAACTGTACAAATTTATTTTCTTTTTTTCTCAAAATAACTGTGAACTGTACTTTGAACATTTGAACTGTTCTTTGAACATTTTTGGTCAAGAGGATTTGAATTTGAATTATTCAAGAAAGTTGTGCATTTTGAAATGCTTACACACGTGTTGTACACACGTGTATAGCGCCACCTATGGATGAATCCTGGCCATTCTTTCTGGCATAGTCACTCATGGTCTGTATGCATGGTCTGTGCCGTATGTAAATTTTTAAAAATTTTGGTGAAGGGGTTTTTGAATTATTCAATAAAAACTTTGGAAACAGCCAAAGTGACGATCCCACAGAGCTGATGGTTGCAGCTAAAAAATAATATTTTGCCATCAAAATTCCTTTGTTTTTGCTGTTTTATTGAAGGAAATGACTGTTCAAATGTTTTAGGTGTCACTACATCAGAAAATATTAGCTTCAGAGTCAGTGATGTGCTTGAAATGCTTCATTTCACAAAAGGCTCATTATCTCAGCTTCTAGTTTGAAACGTCTGTTTTTGGTGAAACCAACCTATCTTCTCCTGCTGATAACTAAAGAACGGAAAATGATATCAATAAACTTTTTTTTGCTGATGATACAAGAGAGTCTCATCGTTCTTTGGGCGTGTTCGGTGTTTACATAGTAATATCACACAATATTCTGTGGGTCTTGAGTTATCACTGAAAACGCTCTGAAAGGGCTGGCACTGGGAGCATCCGTTTTCCAGAAGTGGCTGGCACTCAATGAGTTAAGAGTGTCTCTGCAACCTGCCTCCATACCGCCCAGCCTTTCACATCAAGTCATTTCTGGATCCACTGGAGTCTAAGCTGCTGTTCTACTGGACAGGTGTATTAGCTCTTGGCCAACCTCCTCCCTTGGTAAATACAGAAGACTTTGTGGGATCCAGTGATGATAACCTCCCCAGAAAACATCAAGCAGGTGTCCTGGCAACTGGGCAGGTCTGCCCTCCTTGTGCCTTTAATGCTCTATCTGTGCAGGTCTAGTAGGCTGGAGCTGTGAGCTGCTCCAGGAGGTGTGGGTGTGGCCAATCAGGAGGATTGCCGTTAGCTGGGTCCTCATCAGCTGGAGGCCTTTAAATATGTGGCAGGACCTCCATTCAGTGTCTGCTTGTAGTACCGTATGGTCAGTACGAACGCCTGCCAAGAAATTCTGAACCTTTTTGCAAGGACAACTATTACTTTATGCTTCATCTCTCAGAGCCGAGCCACAGCTCCACCTGGACTGTCACAGCTGAGCCACAACACCATCTGGACTGCCACAGCTAAGCCACAGCTCCACCTGGACTGCCACAGCTAAGCCACAGCACCATCTGGACTGCCATCGGAGCCTCTGCTCGTTTTGGACCTAAAGACTGCACATTCTCAGTGTAACCTGTATTAAGGCTCTATCTAAGTTTTCCTTAAAGTAAAACGTTTGTTTAAATCATCGATCACGTCTCTGAGTCTCTGTCTGCATGAGAGAGAGAGAGAATTAAAGCATACAACGCTGAAAAACATTTATGCAGCTATTTTGTACAGTATACTTTTCAAATTCACCATAGAAAAAAGTGATAGACAGACAGGCAGTTTGGAACAGACCCATAACATCTAATTATGTTCAAACAAATAAAAGGATGGATGAGGCTTCAGGTACCAGGGGAGAACAACGGATGTGCAGGACCCCATCATGCGGCTGTGTTCACCTTAGGACGGACACACACACACACACACACACACACACACACACACACACACACACACACGAAATGAACCCTATCTGACCTCAGAGTCTCCAGTCTGCAGTGTGGACTCTCCAGAAGATCAGACAGATCAGACAGATCCTCCAGCGTGTTCCAACTCAGGTCCAGCTTTCTCAGATGGGAGGAGGGGTTGGACTTCAGAGCTGAGGCCAGAGAAGCAAAGCTGCTCTCTGACAAGCAGCAGCTCCAAAATCTGAATAAAGAATAAAACATGTAGATATAAAATAAAACATTCCTGTATATAAAAGCTGATTGAAACCATGTTTGATAATCCACTCAGAGTTGCAGGTTCAAAAAGACATAACAAGGACAAAGCAGCACTCATTAATATGAATGACAACATGCTGCTGCTTCAATAAACAAGCAGAGACTGAAGAGTGAGTTAGAGAGTGGAGGCTTTTCTTCACTATAAAATAAATCAGCAGAAACAAATAAAAAAAGATGAGAATGTAAATTTGTGGCTGGTGGAACAAACTTCCACTTGAAAGAGTGGCATCACTCAGCTCAACACACCGAGCTAAACTTGGACATTGTAGCCTACTTGCAAAAAGATGTTTGTGTCCCTGTAGTCAGAATTTCAGGGCCGTCAATTCCCCGTGCCAAACACATTTCTATTTACCAGTTTTATTTATTTTTACTTTTTTAACCAAAGGGCACGGCCCAGATCTCTGTCTTTCCTCTGTGTGATTACTCACCAGCAGAGGGCAGGAGAGTTTGAGTTTTAACAAGCCTTTAATGAAACCTCTACCTAAGACATGTACATCATGGCAGAGGACAAACAAAACACAAAATCAGAACCAATGCGACCCCCCCAAAAAACTCAACAAAACAACACCAATCAAAACAAAACAGATCAGTCATGGACAATCATACACACTGTCAAGCCCTCCTCATCCCAGCTGTGTGTTAAAAAGCAGCTCTCCTCCCTCCAGCCTGCACACAGCTTCCCCCAGACACCACCTGCTCTGAAACACTCCCATGTCCTGCATCCTTTTGTAGTCCTCAAAGTCTATGGTTACTCTCACCCTAACCAGAGCCTTCAACAAGACTACAAGGCCTACTTGGACATCTGCATCCATTTCCCTCTACCTGCTAAGGTACACCGCCATCTTTGCTGCCCCAACAAGACATTTACAATATGCCCCATCCTCTGTTTGCTCTTGCTACACTGGAAACTGAAAATAAAGACAGAAAAAGTAAAAACAGCAGCAAGAAAATTAAAGAAAGAAGTCAGCATGTTGAAGAGAGGCCTGAGCCTCACACAGTCTCTGAAGCAGTGACTCAAGCTATTTTCACACATGAACTCCGGATCAGGTGAGGGTTGCTCCCCACTGAGCCTGCCCCGGATGATACGTGAAGTGTACCCTTTCACACATGAGGCATGTTGCATTCTCACATGAGTAGCACCTCCGCAGAGTTTGTAAAGTAGAGAGAAGGCGGGCGGCGGGGGTGCGGGAATTTGGGCATGACCACACAATGGGGAGTTGTGAAAACTAAAAATACATAATGGGCGATAACTGCCTAACGTTCATGGCATATAATCATTTGCGCATAACACCAGTAAGTAATTAATTAAACAACCCTACAACTCACGCCCAGATGCATCGATTTCCTCGAGTTGCAAGCACTACAAACAAAACAGGTCTTTGCTATGTTCAGTCCTAAAATGCATCAAACCTACTAGAATTATACAGAATACAGGAAGCTAGACGTTTTTACCTTCAAAATAAAATAAATGTTGTATTACTTAGTAACAAAAAATCAGAATGTCGACTCACTACGGGTTAAAATTGACTTTATTCTTCCAGTTTATCTCCGTTCTGTATCTTTCGAAACACACACAAAAAAACATTACACGTGCATTTACTTTATTTAATTGCCATTTTTGCGAAGGTTATACCCGGAAGTTTTCGTTTTATACTGCCTGACTTGACGCTACTTGGAATTTGCAGTTCTGCCATTGAATCTTCACAAACGCTGTGTAAACGTTAAATCAAAGACATGAACGCAACCAGATCCAGATACCCTAGCGATGTCCAATACTGGGAAGCGGGACGACCCTCGTGTCCAAAAATGCTTATTAAATGTGTGTGCTGTGCGAAGCAGACATGAAATCAGATCAGAGCCATGAGCCTTTCAATCCAGCAATCCAGCAACATGTTGGCTGTCGCACACGGAGCAGTTTGAGCTTCATTTGGAAACCAAATGGCATGATGTGTTTTTTGCTCGCTCATTCACATCGACTATTTATATAATAATGATCTGTCACGATGTCTCTGTCCTCATGCACTCACGAGCTGACTACTTCACAGAGCTCTGGGGGGGGGGGGGGACAATACGCTTCTGCGACTACGGCTGGGGCTACACCAGAGTCCTGCACCGGGTCGGGGTTCCGCGGGGCCCCGCCGGGTACCCGCAAAAAAACGCGGGGGCGGGTAAAAAATACACTTCTGTAAATTGGTGGGTCGGGCAGCGGGTAAAAATTAACTAAATGCGGACGGGCGGCGGGTGGAGCAACGACAACTTATGAGCCATGTATGTTTTTCTGTTGCACTCAGATGGAGGCAGGGGGTGTGTCTGGCAGGGGGGGTGTCTGGCAGCTGGCCTGACTCGAAGAGGAGAAAAGTTTCTGACGCACGTTTTTGCTTTGTTTACATAACCGGCATCGTTTCAAGTATGCGCATACTGTGCAATGTGTGACGCTATACGGACTGCACAAAACATTCAAAACTCAGCTGTGGTCAAGGTGATTGATTGGAGACAATACGAGTCGGACAGATAATATAGTAGGCTAACGTTAGCCTCCACTACAGTCAAACATATACACACTGGCTGTTTTCATAGCAACAGGCAACAACATGTCATGGATGGATAGCGTGAAAATGGAGAGGTCTCATCCCAACGTGGATTTACGTTCCTCCAACAGCAATCATAAAGGCAGTATGGATTATACCGGACATATTGGAAATAGCTGGTAAGTCACTTTGCTTGCTGTAACTGTCTGTGTCTGATAGCAGAGCTATCCAGCTGGTTAGTGAGCTAGCAGCTGCTAAAAGCTGACGAGACGAGTCTCGGCCAGAAAGACTGCTGTTCGTCTCCCGTGTGAAACGGTGGCAGTTTCGTTAGGTTCACTACAAAATGTTAGCACTGCAGATTAATGGTTATTATATATATGCGGTTCCGGATCGGAGCGCGGGTCTCATGTCTGCGGGGCGGGGTGGGTTGCGGTACTGATTGATCATATGTGACACCAGCTGGCCTTTTGACCCTCAATTAGGCCAAGGGCATTTTTCTGATTTTTACAGATTCTGAAATGGCAGACTGTAAGCTTTCAAATGATGTGTCACACATTGTAATCTGAAAAAAAATGAAGGAGATATGCTTATTTGATTGTTCACAATCTGGGAAGGTCTGGGGAGAAGAAACCTGAGAAAACCCCTCTCAAAGATTGTGAACTTTTCACACCTGGATGAGCCAGGCAGGGGGGAGTTAACAATGGCTCCTCATTTACATTGACCACTCCCAAACCATTAAGCAGTCAGTCTCTGTCACTGAGAATGACAGATGAGAGAGAGAGAGTGCACACAACTGTGGGTAATTTATTTTCACTATTATTCCACTATTATTCCATCCATAAGTAACAGAATAATAGATGGTCATGGGTGTCATACATTTCTGTATTAAAATATCTAAAAGCAAAAATGGGGGTCTGCGGTCTATTTTTAGGTGAAGTTTTGATGTGAAAGTTTGAGAACTATTGTCTTAAATGACCATGACCTTTTCCTTAAAGTTGTAAGCAGAAAACATATACCATTCAGTCAGTGAAAATGTGAAAATAAACTACAAAAATATTATCCTAAAAAGGCATTTATTATAACAAAAGGCATTTAATATAAAACCAATATTCAGTAATACCAGAGATGCTCACAAGTCATTTTTTGCAAGTCAAAGTCAAGTTTCAAGTCTTTGGTCACAAGTCCAAGTCAAGTCTCAGGTCTTTGGTCACAAGTCCAAGTCAAGTCTCAAGTATCTTATGGATGAGCGTTCTATCATCTGCTGCATGCCATCTGGTCTGCTTAGAACACTGCATAGCTAAAACTAAGGAATTCAAAGTATGTACTGTATTATCCTCACTCCTTTATCTATTAGCATACATTATCAGCATTGATTGGATGACATCAGTATAGATTTCCTTAATGTTAATGCACCAAAAAAATAATCAAAAAAATTAAGATTGTTCACAAGTAAAAAGTAAAAAAATTACAAACGACAGGACACGACAGGAAGTGCCTTGCTATCCAGGTCGGTTTCGTATGACATTCTTAACTAAACCACCAGTCCTACTTAACTAAAAGTTAAGTAAAAAAATATCAAAAGAACTTTGACTTCAAAAGCTCAAAAACGTTTGCGGCATTGCCAAACCCCCCCGGAGCAGGGCGGGGTCTTGAACGAGTCAAGTGGAGTGAGAGGGTTTTTTCAGGCTGGCTAGCGAGGCCTCCCAGCCTGTAGACATGCAGGTGGAGGGCATGTGATGTCTTGTGCTTCATCAGAACAGAATTCTCTGATCTTCTCAAAAAGATACTTCTGCCTGGCCATGTCCAGTCCAGGCGGAGTCTGTACAGGAAGAGGCTTTAATGGCGGACGGGCATCTACGTTGCGTAGCAGCTGAAACTCCACTGGTTCTGCTTCACAGTGTTCTCTGGCGACAACCACACCACACTCTGCGCATCAAAGCTGTAAAAGAAAGAAATGGCACATTTAAAATCTTAATAAAATAAAATAAAATAAAATAAAATAAAATAAAATGGGAATGATAATTACCTGAAGTGCTGGTAACTCTTTATCTGTGGCAGTTTTCTGAAGTATTTATGTCATCATAGCCGAGGTAATTCTTGTTCGTGCGTGGTTGTGTCTTCCTCTGCCGTGGGACCAATCCATTCTCTTTGTAGGATTTGATAAGGGCTTTCAGAAGCTTTGTGCTGATGCTGGAATAAACAAAATAAAACATTAATAATCAATCAGATCAATCAGTTTTATTTGCCTT